>NW_024366592.1:3347378-3947378 GCF_014805655.1 Passer montanus
CCGCCCCCCCCCCCAGCCGGGGGGTCCGCGCGCGCGCCCCCGCCGCGCCCCGCCCACCGCGCGTGGGGAGGGGGGCGGGGCCTCGCCGCGGCAAGCCCCGCCTCCTTTCGGCACGCCCCGCCCCCTCCCCGCGGAGGTGTGAGGGTGGGGGAGCGGGAGGGGCGCGGCGGTGTCACCGGTGTGTCACCGGTGTGTCACACGGTGTCACCGATAGCCCATGGCCCCTGTGCCACGGAGAGCCACCCCAGGCACGATGAGGAGCCCCGGGGTGCCCGGGAGTGGAGGTCCGGGAGGCTGCGGGATGGAGGAGTTCCGCCACGTGCGGCGGAGGCTGGGGCTCATCCTGGGGCTGTGCGAGAAAAGGGTTCAACCTGGGCTGGTGTAGGGTGGGGTTTAGCCCAAGACCATGGGAGACTGGGGTTTAACTTAGAGCTGAGGAGGATGGACTTCAGCCCAAGGCCATGGAAGACTGGGGTTTAACCCAGGGCTGTGGAGGCTGGAGTTTAACCCAAATCTGGTTTTTATCCCAAGGCCGTGGATGGCTGGGGTTTAACCCAGGGTTAGGTTTTACCCCAAGGCCATGGAAGATTGGGGTTTAACCCAAGGCTGGTTTTTAACCCAAGGCCAGTTTTTATCCCAAGACCATGGAAGGCTTGGGTTTAACCCAAGGCTGGTTTTTAACCCAAGTCTATGGAAGTCTTGGGTTTAACCCAAGGCTGGTTTTATTCTAAGGCCATGGAAGTCTTGGGTTTAACCCAGGGCTGGTTTTTAACCCAAGGCCATGGAAGATTGGGGTTTAACCCAAGGCTGGTTTTTAAGTTTAACCCAAGGCTGAACCCAAGGCTGTTTTTTAACCCAAGGCCATGGAAGATTGGGGTTTAACCCAAGGCTGGTTTTTAACCCAAGCCTATGGAAGTCTTGGGTTTAACCCAAGGCTGGTTTTTATTCTAAGGCCGTGGAAGATTGGGGTTTAACCCAAGGCCGGTTTTTAACCCAAGGCCAGTTTTCAACCCAAGGCCATGGAAGACTGGGGTTTAACCCAAGGCTGGTTTTTAATCCAAGCCTAAGGAAGGCTGGGGTTTAACCCAAGGCCAGTTTTTAACCCAAGGCCATGCAAGGCTGGGGTTTAACCCAAGTCTGGTTTTTATCCCAAGGCCGTGGAAGATTGGGGTTTAACCCAGGGCTGGGTTTTAACTCAGGGCTCTGGGCCTCAGGTGCTCCTCTGCCCTTCCAGCACCTCTAATGGAACCCACATGTGTGTAAAAGAGTGGTGGAGTTACCAGTGCCAAAAGCTCTGTTGTAAGATGGACAAACATAATTACCTTGGGGAAACCCTAGGCAATAGAATTGAATTGAATTTAGGCTCTTGGCAGGTGGTTCTTGGCTTGCTGTAGCAGTGAGACTCAGGGCCTGTGTTTGAAGAACCTGCCCAATCTGCTTTTCGTGTTGTTTTGCCCCATTTCTGTGCCAAACAACACCCCAGAGGGCAGGTGCCCTTTGAAAACCCCTCTCTCTGCCTCTTGCCTGTGTGCTGTAGCCTAGAATTAAGCCTTCACCTGGTGGTGTGCCTTCAGCCTTCCCTCAAACCCTTGGTCAGCTGCATGGTGACCTGTGCTGGCTCCAGCCTCTCATCACCAACCTAAAAAATTTGGTTAATAATAATTCATAATTTAATAATAAGTAATTTAATATTTTTTTCCTGGTTTGGGTGAGAGAGGTGTAACTGATGGCACTGGTAAAACAGAGAAAAGGGGGCTCACTGATGCTGACCAAAACACTGCCCTGTTTTCAACTTTCTTCGTGTTCCTTTTCTTCAGGAGAAGACAGATGTGGAGGGAACGCTGTTTGTTTACACAAGGTGAGCACACTTTGGCAGGTACAGGTGAAACCTGTGGGAAAGCTGGCTGGGATGGAGCACGGCTCAGTAAAATAAAATGCTCCCCTTTGTTCAAGGGTGAAAAGAAACTGAAACTGCCAGAAGCAAATGGGGGAAGGAAAACCCTCTGAAGGAGACGTGGCCTTGTATTTTGATAAGACTTCCAAATGTGATTTAAATGTCAGTATGGGTAAACTGCAAGAAGTCTTCTGTGATAGTTTAAATAGAATTTTCAATTTAAAATTGTCTGAACAAAAAAGAGGGAAATAAATAATTGTATTGCTGAAAGGAAGGGAATGGCAGAGCTTTCAAAATACTGTGTCCCCTACTTAGGGAACTTGTGTCTGTTCATTTTTCATGAACATTTCATCCAACATTTGTGGTGGTTTTCATGCTTTCTTTTAGCAGCAACTCTGGTTGAATTAGAGGAACAGTCAAAAAAATCAGACTTCCAACAACAGTGAAAGTGGACTGTTTGTTTGAAGGGAAATAACTGACCCTTGCAAACAAGGATTATTTTTTTGGTTGACTCCAATCCTGTAATACAGGTTCCTGTATTTTGGTTTCATAGAGAGATCCACACACCAGCAATTAAGCAGAGGTGGCATTTTTCCCAAATGTTTAGCCATCATCTTTTCCTTTATTGCCAAACTTGGTTTGAGAGGAGTGTCTGCTGTCAGGACTGTGACAGGTTTAACAGTTTTATCTAAGTGACTTGAAGTTTAATCTCCATGAATGAGCAGAATGACTTGGAGTCATAGCATGCTTTAGGTTCATCATTTATCAGGGATTATTCAGGGATGGGGGAGGATTCACAGCTGCTCTGGGGCAACCTGTTTCAGTTTCTCACGTGGTGACTTTTATCCTTACGTTTTAGGTGGTATAGAAAATTCTCTCTTTGGTGACTGTTAGTATCTGTTAGTTGTTCTCCTGAGTGCTGAGAGCTTGCCTGGCTCTGACTTGTTTTCATTGCTGCTTTCTAGTCCAGTGAGGAGCTGTAGGGTAGATGGTGGCACTGGATCATGTGATGCTGATGGCCTGTTTATTTCTCATACATAATGTAGGCCTTTGCCATGATTAAAAGGATTACCAAAACTGCAAGAGTCAATTGTTATTTCCTTGGCAACAAAATTAGATTTTTGTAGCATCTCTTAGAAAAAAATAAATAATCAATTTGGAGCACTACCCGACAAAGAAATTCTTGTGGTTTCCTTTTTCCTCAACTTGATGGGATTTCTACTGGTTCCTTTTCAGATCAGCTTCTCCAAGGCACGGTTTCACAATTATGAACAGACTGAGCATGGAAAACCGAACGGAACCCATTACCAAGGACCTCGATTTCCAGCTCCAGGACCCTTTTCTGCTCTACAGAAATGCCAGGTGTAAGTATGTGACACGTTGGGTGAAGTACTGGAGTCAGGTTCTCCTCAGTCTGTTCTTGGTTGAGGCAGTCCAAGTGCTTAGACTGCAGCATTCAAGGGGTGAAACTGAAGGAGTGAATTTTGCTTTTTTGATGTGCTGAAAAAGAAGAATTACTCAGTGTTCCCTAAAATGCCACTAAAGAAAGTATTAGGATGTGCTTAGGAGTAATCTCCTCATTTAACTGACAAATTGTGGATGTTTGTGGTTGCCTGTAGGTGATGGGCTGAGACAGACAGGGAACGTGTGTGTGTGTGTGTGTGTTTTCTGAATACACCCCAGTCACTGCTAGGAAGCCTCAGTGTAATATTTGTAGTCTTGATTTTCTGCATAAAAATAGACAAATGCAGCCAATCCAAGCCCAGTGTTCTGCTCCAGCTCCAGAACACTGTTCTTAGAGCATGTTGGAAGGCACTTGCTTCTCAGCTATTAGGCGTAACTCCTGACAACATAATGCTGAGTCTAATTTAAACCCTGCTGAAAGACCAAGTTATTACTTTGGGCTTTCTGTTGATATTGCATGATTATCTTTGCACAAGAATTAGCAAGTGTCAGGCACGCTCAGAAATGGGTGGAAGACACGAGGAAGTTGATTTGTGCAGGCAGCTCTGCACACAGACTGTTGCAATGTGCAGGGAGCAGTTGTAAATCCCGTTTGGAGCTGTGCTTGGAAGCAGAGCTGTAGTACCTGGTCTGGGCTTTGTCCTTGATGCATAAAAAAGCACATTTCAGAAATGGTTTGTGTGAACTGTGATGCTCCAGTGTTCCCTCTGGATGAAGTAAAGGCAGAAGCAATCCGTGGTTTGCAAAGTAGCCCAATTTGATAATCTGCTGGACCTTCTTATTTCATGAACTAATTTGGAATTGGGAAATGGATCAAGAGGGAATCCTGTTGTTCACACGCACTATGTGGTAGAAGCAATAGAGAAAGAACATTCTGAATAGCCTAAATGAAACTGCTATTTTTGAGACTATTTTCTAAGCTGACAAAGAATTGGAATTCAGAAATTGAAAAGATTTGGAGACATCTCCAGGCTAATCTAGACTGGGCCAGACTTTAGGATTTTAAGTACTGTGACATCTCTTTATTCCATCTGATTCTGAAGGCTTTTTCATATGTAGCTGTAATCTTTAATCTCATTTTGAAACTTCATTAGGAGTTTATGAATGTATATACCAATATCTACCTTTTGAAACCTGATACCTTAATTTTTCATTTTTGTTGACATAAGTGGTATAATGAATAATTAGAAGTTTTTGTAATTTTTGTGGTGACAGAAAATAAGTTTTTAGTCTGATTACTGCACATAAATTGTAATTTGTTTATTTTTTTTACTAAGAGGAAAATGAGGGTTTGGGGGATGTAAGCTGTTTTTTCACTAAGAGACATGAAAATTCTAGATTTGCAGAGTCTCAAATATAAGTAGCAGCCTGTGCTTCTGAGCAGGATGTCTGGGTCTGTGGATCTGATTTTTACCAGGGTTAGCTGTTTGACCTAACCACGGGTAAATCTGTACCTCTTAATTGAATTGAGAGTTTGGTTGTCTGAGAGTAGATTCATATTTGTTTTTACTAAAAAAATCCCTATAAATTCTGTCAGTATGAGGCAAGTTCTGGTATAAGGTTATATTACCCCTAGCTGTTTATCTTCCTAAAATATTCTTACAAAGGTTAATTATTATTTCTTCAAGAAAACTGAAGGTTTTGATACTTCAAAACAAAAGCTGTTGTTTTCTCAGATTTTCATGAAGACATCTGTTTCCAGAGCAAATTGGAAGACAATTTTTACCAACTCATTTGAGTTGTCCAGGTTTCTTTAGGTCCCTACAGTTCACGTAGTGATTTCTTCACTTGGTTGCACATACACCTTTTGCCCTTTCTTCCTTATTTTGTATTTCAAAGCCTTTGCAACATGAAATAAAGGGATCTCCTCGACAATAAGTATGGGTTTTCACAAAGGTCTCATCCAGACAGTTCTGAATATCCTCTTGAATTTTCTACATTAATATTTTCTTGCTCTTACACAACTTGCCTTTATAGCTGTTTGCAAAACTAAGGCTTGAGGCTTATTTTTAAATGAAGTTTGCATACAAAACTGGGGTGTTTAGGCCCTTACATTGTCGTATTATTTTTATCTCCTGCTTTCACATACTAACAAGGAGTACTCAGTAACAGCTGTTTACTCTGCAGAACAGTGGATGGTTTGGCAGCTACTTAACAGTATCTGGAAACAAATTATCTTTTTCTAACATGTTGTTTGACTTGGTGACTTCTTAGGCTGCTTTTCATACATGTCTCCTTATTAGATCTAACAAAACTAACAATTTCCTCTGCATTTTTTATTGCTGCCCTTGCCCATTGTTTTGTTTCTTTCAATATTCAAAATTCATTTTGTACAGCTGAGTATCTGTGGCTGATTGTATCACACAGTCTAAAATAAATAATTTTGGCAGCAAAAGATGGTACTTGTGTACTGCACAAGCCCAACAACATTTTGTGATATAACAGCTATCCTTTTGTAAAGCTTGATTTGTATCCAATATATGATCACAATAGGAAAAAAAATTTCCAAAACTGTACACAATAAATGTAGATTTTAGAAATTCTTAAAATATAAAAGGTATAATTAATATTTTTACTTTCTTTTTTTCATATTTATTTTATTGTTTTATATGATCCTGGTCATCTTAAGTTGAATTATTGTCTGAACACCATGTTGGAGGCACAGTCTCATTCCAGGACTTTTCAGGCTAGATTTGGGATCCATGCCAGTTAATGTTTGCCCTGATCCACTATTTCACAGCAAACTTTCTTTTGGGAAATCTGTTAGGGTAGAGCTGGGGTTATTCATTTCAAAGCCAGGAGGGAAGCTCGAATTACAGTTTTTAATGCCAGCAGAAATCTTGTCCACCAAGGAACAGAAGGTTTATGGCTCAAACAGGCAATTTTCAATGTGACCTTTAAACTTCTGTAGTTAACTGCAATTTTAAATGCTTGCTTTCTGAGAGCAAGACAGTAGTTCTGCTTTTGTTTAGGTGGTCTAACAAATCTAAAAATTTCATGAGTTATGTATTTGATTAATCTTAACTACATAATGATTACTTTATTCATTAGTTTTTGGAGATAGTTATTAGGAAAACCAATATTCAGAGCTTGCTGCTTAAGCCTTGATGCTGCTTGGTACGAAATCGTTCAGAAGAAATACATAGCAGTAAATTATTGATTAAATTACCTTAATTTTCTCCCTTTAGCAGCTGTATAATAATTACAGCTATTCCCCACTCTCTGCTGTACCAGGTGTTTTTGTCTGTGTGCTGGGTCAGGGAATTGTTTCTTGATTTCACTCATTTACCTTTTCATCACTGAATTCTGCTTTTGATGCTTATAGGCAACAGGGAGTTTGGGGAATATTAAGTTGCTTATCTCAGAGCTGGCTTCACCTTGAGCATTTTAGCTGCCAAGAACACAAGATCCTACCTTAAAATAGTATGCTAATTGTGACAGTGATCTGATACAGGTTAATTGGGTGCTTTTCTGCTATATTGAGTGGAAAAAGAAATTGTGTGACACGTCAACCAGTATTTCTCTCTGACAGTTTCTGCACCTATTTGGACACAAGAGTTACTTTTCACTTTGTGCCACACTGTAGCAAGGGCTTTGCTCCTGTCACCCTCTCAGCCTGAAATGGAGTACAGCCTTCCTGGTGAAAGGTGTCTGCTGAATTTGGGCTTCTTTAGAGGTTCAGCAGGTGGTACCAAAGCAGAGCAGACATGCCTGGTTTTGGCAAAGCTGTCCTGACACACGTGGTCTGTACATAACCTTACGCTTGTTTCAGCTTTTCACTTTAACCTGCTGCCATGTCTGTCAGAACCCTGAACATTTTGTATTATTTTCCCAGATTTCTACACTGCAGAGACATCTGGTAAATGGGATGGGAGGGAGAGGGAAGTTTGCCAGCTGTCTAAAGGAATTTTGTGGGGTTTATCTGTGGTTTGTGGGTTGGGGTTTTTTTTTTTCTTCCCCCATAGTTCATAATTATTTATGAAAATGTTACCAAATATATGCTTGAGGGCTAGTGCTTGTAAAATGTTTAGGAAAAGGTAACAGTGTATATTTTCCTCAAACTACTGTTTTTCATTCTTAGATTGCTACAGCATCCATGAGTGCTCTCAAATAGAGCAACTCATCTTCTTTAGAGACTGACTGTGGCTCACTTTAGTTCACCCTTCTAAGGAAATACATCCTGATAAAAATACAAATGGATTACAAGTGTCCCACCTCTGCAGTGACCCTGGCCTACTACAGCCTGCATGTTTTGTTTAAGAAAATATTTCTGTAGTTTAAAACCCTTTGAAAAGTGTTTGCCATTTTGAAACAAAAGTGCAAACTCAAGCTGTAGAACTGCTAAATAATTTTGGCAGAAGGGCCTTGCCCTTCTTAGGGATGTATTCTTCTCAGCCTGGTTTTTTGCTAAACAGTTCTGGGTAAAGCTGTTTTTGAAAAGTCTGCCTGGACTGACTGGTGCCATTTTTCAGAATACAAATGTTTGTTGTTTACCTGAAATTCTGTCCTTGGAGACACTTTTGTCTCAGAGATACAAACAAATCTCTCCTCTTTTCCATTCCAGTTTCTCTCCTTTGATCAGCATTTTAAAAATTCATTGTGTATCCAGCAAGACAGAACAACAGCAGAGGTCATGATTATCTTCCCTGGATGTTCCTGGCCTTAAAGTGAAACCTCAGTTTTGCTGAGAGTGTTGGAATACTAACACTCTTGAGCATAGGCATTATTTTCCTTTTTTAAATTTCCAAAGGAAACACACACACTGAAAATAATTAATGTTTTTGTAAGAATTAATTCTAAACCCAGAAAATGAAGGATGCAGCATGAACTTTGTCATGTTGCATGCACTTTTTTTGGAAGCCTGTTTAAGTTTCTGTCCAACTCAATTGTTTCATGGTTTGTAATCTGCAAATTTTCTTGAGAGAATCAAGGAAGCTTCTTACTGCCTCTATTTACTGGATTCATAGTGATGATTTTTTTTTCCCATTCAAGTTTGCCTCTGGCACTCAGTTTATTGATTTTCTTGTACCTACACTCAAATTACCTGTTCATAAACCAGTTAATAAAAATATAGATAAAGGCATTACTAATTTTCTACTACATTTCCCATATATCTCCTGCCTTTGTGGTCTATACTTCAACTAACCAATGATTTTAATGTGCTTAGAAAATGGTAAAAATTACATCAGAATGTCAAGGAAAATACTATATCCAAGGGGCAGTTTATTATAGATACAAATTTACATTTTTATCACTAAAACCATAAAATATGTGCATTTATATGTTAGGTTTTCATGCTTTCTGTCTCATTTTAATTTTCAAGGCTACATGAAAATCTTTAATGCCTGCCTGCTGAGATATAAAAATATTATTATAACTTGATGGCATAAATTAATAGTGCTGTCAGGGGTAGATGGACATGCAGCAGTGCTGTCTCAAGGAAAGTGGATTTTAGCATCAGTAATTATGGTTTAGCAATCAGGTTATTTGGCTTGCCTGTTCCAGAGTGCACAAACTACAGGGTTTGAAACCTGTGGCTAAACTCTGCTTAAATCCATGGAAGGAGGAGTGCATTTTTAACCTAGGGAAGGGAACATGAAAATCAATTAAAAATAAATCAACTGAAAAAGTGCCATAGAATATAGTTTTTTATGGAAACTTGTAGATGATCATGATTTCTTCTTTCCCCAAGTGTCTCTCATGCTGAAGCTGCCACTGTCCTGAGCAGAACACTGGACTAAGTGAACTGCAGAGCCATACTAAAGTATTATTGTGACTCTGGGAGTAGCAGCTATTAATTAATTCAGCTTTAGGGTGTATGGGGGTTTTTTTCTGTGTATTGTGGAGAGTAAATCTATAATTTAGGTTTTTATATTCATATTAAAAAAAAAAATGAGGAGGAACTACAAAATTCATTTTTGTTTGTTGTTTTTAAAGCAAAATTGTTTGTACTAATAAGTATTTCTAAATTTAGTTTTTTCCAGTGCTGCCTTAATATTCATATTTTCCTTTAAATGAAATACAATTTATGTTTTTCAGTGGAATTTGTAGACACCACTTCTGAAGGCCCTAAGTTTTAATTTCTGATGTGTAACACCACGTCCCCGTCACGGAGCTCAACTCAGCACAGATCTTTTCTACTCAGACTTTCTAAACAGGATGTTTTAGCTGTTTCTTCCTCACCCTTCCTACCCTGAGGATTTTGGGCCAATTGTAGAAGCCTCTGGCTGAGCAAAGCAAACAGGTTTTTGTTTGTCAAGTGGCTTTTTGCAGCTATAACCATGATGACTGCAGCCCTGTTTTTGCTCTAATGTTGTTTTTCTGTTGTGTGTTGAAGGTGCTTAAAAAAAGTAAGGGAAAAAGTGCAGCAATGCTAATGTAGGTTTTCAGTTTCAGCCCTATCTGGAAGTCAGAGTATGCCATGTGAGAAGAAGCAGGCTAAGGAGCTAAGACAAAAAAGCTGTGTAGTTTTTAGATGGCTGCTAATTATTTTGTGTGTGCTGCAGCTGTATCTCAGCTTGGGCAAACAAATCAGTAGGAAAAGGGTATGGAATAGAGTTACAGCCACGTATCAAACATCCCACCTTAGGGATGAGTTTCTGCATGGGATGCCAGGAGAGTAATGCTGCATATATCTGCTAGACACAGTCTTTGTTTCCCATTTATGGATGTCAGCATATAAGCAACAAATTAGCTTGTCTGGAGGTTTACTGTGGGGAGTGCAGTGCCAGTGCTGGGCATTCCTGACGTCTTTGCAAAGATAAGATAGGCATATGATGCAGTAATGCTCAAGAGTTGGGCTTGCAGCAGATAATGATTTTTTTCGCAGGGGTTATTTTCATGTGACTACCTGCATACCCTCTGCTTCACACAGAATAAAATGGTAGGTGTTTCAGGAGCAGGGGAAATATGTATATGAGTGCCTACGTATTTCTCCTGCAAACGAGGATATTCCAGAGCTGGTTGCTTTTCACAAATCCCTTGTGTAACCGCCTTTGCGGCTTAATCCCTTCACATACGCACACATGTATTTAGTATTTTCAGCTTTCCTATGTTTTAACCTTCTTGGCCTCTTTGTCTACAATAAAAAAAATAAATTTCTTTCATTATCCTTATACTTTCATTCCTTTTTTTTAATCATGTCACAGTGGAAGCAGGAAAGCAATGTTCATAAGATGCTCAAAATACAATATATAACCAAGAGAAGCCGTCCATGTACTTAACTCCCCAGATTTGAGAATTACTAGAATTATCTAAATCCTCTGGTGCTGTGATCACACATCCAGGGCTTCCCAGTCCATGATCACCAAATACTGCTGTGAGGTATTAGGGTAGTCTCCTGCCTTACACAGATTGCTCTAGTTAAACAGGAAGGCAGCACTTACAGCAGCTCTGAGTACAGTTTCTGTGCACACGAGTGGGTGATGCTGTCTTACCTCCAGGTTTGATGTAGAAGCAGTTCAGCTGAGTTTCATGCACCAGCTTCCCCTTGTACTTGGCGTCAGGTTCCCCGGGCTGGTGGCTGGGCAGGGGGTGATACGCTTGCCGAACCAAGGCTTGAAACATTTTAAAATTCCAAGGAGCGTTGAAGCAGCTGAAGCTAAGTGTATTCTCTATAGATAGTGAAGGCACATTCCTTTTGGTTAATTTCCTTGCTTCAGGGTTATGTAATAGCCTTGTACAGAAGTTAAAACCTGAATATTGTTTTAAGTTGCTGACAGTTGTATCTTCTAATCTAGGAACTATTTTCTAGCTCTTTGAAACGCTTTCAATATCTTGAATTCTCCTTCCTTTTCTTGCTGTTCACTCCTAATCCTTTGCTTGTCCTCTGTGCCTTATGCTCAGTTGGAGCCTCCTCCTCCCCCTGTCCGTTTTTCAGGAAAACTTGGATTGAGGAGTGAAGATAATGGGCGCCATCCACCCATCAGCTCATCACCTCAGCGAGCCATGACGATCTCTGGTTTCTGTATATCCACACGGGCTCCTCTGATAATGTCCTCTTGTGCTTGAAAAAAATAGGTTTGCTTAGCAGAGGGTGGACTACACTCCTGACATAGCCAGAAAACTTCTCTTGGAATGTGAGCTTGCTTACTCACACTCTTTTATATGTGTGTGTATATATATAAAAATATTTGTAACCTTCTCTCAAAACATGGAAGATAAATATGTGAGCAAGTGTATCCCACAGCACATATACAAGCTGCTCACTTCTGTCTAACTTTGATTTAATACAAGCTCTTGAGTGCCTCATCAGTGCTCTCTTTGTCAAAACAAACCTTAAATCGGCACTAAAGAATACTTTTCAATTACAGGAGGGAAGAGGAAAGAAACCCTTCCCAA
This sequence comes from Passer montanus, assembly GCF_014805655.1. NCBI lineage: Eukaryota > Metazoa > Chordata > Aves > Passeriformes > Passeridae > Passer > Passer montanus. The sequence continues at coordinate 3,359,077 of NW_024366592.1, forward strand.
GTGTAAGATAGCATACCCTTTAAAGGACAAGGAATGTGTTATATACAGAAACATGGTGCAAGTGCTCCGGTGGAATTTCACTCAGGCTGCAAAGGCAGTGTTGCTTTTTTGTCTTCACTGCTTTCCAAACCAGTAACAGCACTGGGCTTAATGCCTGCTGCCTGCTCTGCTTCAGTGGCTGGGGCTGCAGCCCAGTTGTGGGGTTTGCATCAGGGCCTCCTTTCATGCAGTATAAAATCTTCATCGTGCATTGCTCAAAATCAATCTCAGAAAATACCCTGGTGGGTTTTTCCTGTTGGCATTGTTATTTTGGATATACATATGCCCAGGACTTTTAGAGCCTGTTCTAATAATCCCTTTGCATAACAGAGGTATTATTTACATGCATTTAACCAACCAGAGAGATTCTGTAGCCAGGGAAAAAAAAAAAAAAAGTAATGTAGGTTCAGGTCGGATGTCAGCAATAAAGGGACTAAGAAGATTCTTCCTGTGGATCATCTGCTGCTGCCCATTGTCTTAGACAGGATATGGACTTTCTGTTTGAGATTTACCAATTCTTTTGGCTCTGTCAAACAAACTGCTTTTCTGTAAAATTTCAATATCCTTTCCTAAACAACAAATCCTCTATACAGGCATGTGTAGCATCTCTCAATTAACAAGTTCATGAAATTTCATAATAATTAGAAAAAGGAGTGAAATAACATTAGATTTTTTTTTGTGAGTATGCTATGTCTTCCTGCACGACTTTGCTGCCTTCTGTTTATTGTTACCTGTTGGTTTTATTCTGGTTTCTCTCCTGTGAATTTGTATTTCTAACATTCTTCAACAGAAAAGAAAGTAGATGTTCAAATTTGCACTGAGAGTTAAAAACTGAAGGAGGGGAGAGACTGAGGAAGCAGCTGATGATTACTGTTAAGTTTTATTCCTAAGGGATTATGCATAAGCTAGTAAAACCCTGCTGACTTCTGAAGCAAAATGAAATACACATTTTTACTTTGTGTGGAAACAATACAGTTGCTGCCATGAAAATAGTCCCATGCAAAAATCCCAAATTTTTATTTAAATATGACTGTATCTCTAGTCTATAATCAGGGATACAGAGTTGCAGGGTACCTCCCAGTGCTGCTATTGTGAAATATCTAGCTGCTAATATAAAATGAATTTGATAAATGTGAGGTTTTGGGGTTTTTTCCCAGTTTAATTACAGGTTAAATAAGAAACTGTTTGCTACTTAAATTACATTTTCTTGGTGACAAACTTAATCTCAGGGGTGCATTGTTTCTCTCTTTGTTCATATACACAGAACATTCTGTATTCTTGCACACAGAAAGTCTTGTGTGCAAGATTATAGGAAAGTCAGTAAACTTCTGACCACTAACTTCAATTGTTCAAAGAAAATTTTAAATTAGATAAAAATATGTTAATATAGTAATGAAAGGAAAAAAGCCACAAGGTACTTGAAAGGGGTGTATTTGTATCTTCATGAAAGAAATTACTAAATTGCAATTTCACAAGAAAAATGCAGGTGAAACAGTAATATTAATACTTTAATGATCCTTCAGCATTCAAGCAGGTAGAAATGCAGTGACCATATGTGAATGCTAAAGGGTTCAGGGTGAAATTTAGCTTGTGAACACAGTGTGAACCTACCCTGTCATTCTGTGAGAACAGTGAACATCCTTTCTGTGCCTGTGAAATTGTATTATATTGCTAAAAATTGTACTGCAAAGTTTCTGTCTGAGGCTCCCCAGACAAGCAGATGTTACTGAAGGCAGTGTAACACTGACTGCAAGAGAAGGAATGGCTACAGAAGAGTAGAGAACTCTTTAATGAGTGGGCTGTAACCTGTTAGGCTGTGGCAAAGCAATAAAAGGGAGTGCATAAGGTACACTGTAAATATCAACTAAGTGTTTGAGATCTTAGCAGGAGTAGTTGACTTTTGCCTATTTCTATGTGGATTTTTTAAAATTATTTTTCTGACCATTTTAGAACTAGAGATCGTGTAGGAAAAATGAAACAATTGCCTATCCAAAATGATGTTGTGTAGGGAGTATACAAATGGAAAAATACAAAAATGGGGGGTTTAAATTCTCTTGATTTTAGGGTATTTCTTATGTGTTGATTTTAGGGTATGTCTTATGTGTTTCTTGTTACAAGAACAAGGAGATATACAAGTAACTCAGCCTTTTATTGTTGCAGGCTAAGAACTCAGTCCAGATCTGCAAATGTATTTCCATTACTTAGGATCTGAAGGTATGCAGTGGAGAAATAAGAGATGAGATCACAACAGTCAGAATTAGAAACATCATGTATAGTTAAGGTTGCTTATTTTCTTCATGAAGCCCTTTCTGAAGTTGTTCATTATTTTGTGGGAGTTAATCCATTTGGAGTGACAGCTCATCATACTGATTATAGTAAAAATTCAGGTTTCAGGAAAAAATGACATCTATTGAACACCTATTTGAGGTTAAAATAGTCTCCTCTTTTTTGTCTTCTCTTGCAATATACTGGAAAATGGCATTGTCAGAGTTTGGAAAGCAAATTTGACCTTGAACTTAACTATAACTTTGGAATTAGAGGAGTACCTTTGGCAGGTGCCTCAGAGATGCACTTTAAAAATAATTGGGAGCATATTCTTAGATTGGACTAAATTATAAATGAAAACCTTGCTGTGAGGATCCTGGTGAGTCCTCTAGCAGCTGTGTGTGTCACAGGCAGCAGAGCAGCTCTTCCCCGTGGGACTGGAAGCCCAGATACTCCACAAGGAACACACGGAAGCTGCTGTTTTTCTTAACATAGTGGAAAGAAAAAGGCTAGAAATTGAGACACTGAAGGCAGCTCTCCTTTCTGTTCTTTCCAATAAAAGCAATTTTTTTGTTATCTCCAGGTTGGAAGAGATGTGTTGTCCCCTTCTTGATTGAGCAGTGTTCTCTCTGCTTTTTGTTACTAGGTAGGAGTGAAGTGCACAGAATCAAGAAAAGGTTTCTAGTTTAACCTCTTCCACTTTTGACAGTCTCCTTTTAATATAAACCTTTCTGCTGATGGAAGGTATGGATTTATATTTAACTTAGATTTGTGTGAGGCATTGTTGTGTTCTGCTCAGGTGTAGATCAGGGCCTGCCTTCATTTTGGTGTGTTGAAGACATGTTTTATTGTTTGCTTTAGAAAGTGAGCAGAGAATATAGAGCACAGGTAAGCTAAAAAATAATCCTTCCAGGTGTTGAGGAGTTGCAGTTTTTTTCCAGTAAGCCTTTCTCTGATGGATTTTTATTTCACAGGAACCCTGCTTGTGCTGAATGAGGATATTTGGATGTAGCTAAAAAGCTTATGGAACTCTCGTCTGACGGGGACATTTTGGAAGTCTATTGTGAAATAGTAACGGGAACCATTTGTTATTTAAGAGAGCCTATTTATAAGAAAAAATATTTAAGAACAACTTGTTATTTAAGAAATTGATAGCCTGGCGTCTACAGCCTTCCTGCCTTAATTTCAGTGTCACATACCATCATGATTTAAAAATTAATTGGAACTGATGGATGAGGCAATGGCAAGAGGTGTGACTGGAAAACCAGTGGTGTGGGGGGAAAAAAATATATTATCTAAGCCAGATGGATCATAACATAGATGCTATTCCTGTGGCAGGACTAAAAATTTCTTGTAGCATCAACAGAAGGCATGTTTAAGGGAAATCTTGCAAATATAGTTTGCATTTGGGCTCTTTTCCAAAAAAAGTAAAGAACCTGCTGATGGACTCTTACATCTGCTGAGCTTTATGGAAATAAGTGCATCAATGAGCTTTAAATTTTCCTGCAGTACTAACAGAACTTCAGCTTTGAGGCCATTTAGGGGGCTTTCCAGTGACCCTATTTTGTTTGACAGCTACACAGTTGATTTTTCTTCATAAAAATTTCTGATAAATTTGGATGAAAAATCTGCCTGAAGTCAGTGTCTCACAGCAGAGTCACAGACATGATTTATTAAACCATCCACCATGTCTGTGCTGTCCTTTTTTTGCCTCATGAAACCAGAAATATTTACTGGCTCTGTCTGGAAGTCTGCAAATTGGTCCCCCAACTTTCACAACTGATAGATGATGGTAGGAATATTTCAGGGTCCATTTTATTAACAAAAAATTTGTCTTGATTTTTAAGGCATAGTTCCAAGAACAATTAAACAGATGGTGGTGACGAACTTCTTCTTGACTTCAGTCATGTTGCCAATCACTGCCCACTCTCAAACCATTTGCTTTTGGGGGAAGGGGTCTGGAGGGGCTTTTTCATTTTTGGGGGGGTTTTGCTGTTGCATATTTTGTGGTTATTTTTTTAATGAAATTATTTTAACAGTTCCCTCAGTTGAATTTCACTGGTTAAGCTGAAAAATGGCCATGTGTAATTATTGCTTTGCATTGACATGTCTCTGAGTAGGATTCTTTCTCCTTTAACAACTGGTTTGGTTGTTTTTTAGGGGATTTTTTTGTAGCTTTCTTGTTCATGTATAATATTTTAAACATTTGAGATAATGGAAATACCAAGTCATCCTTTTCCCTTTTTTAACAGTTCTCCAAATAAGTGGATCAGGAGCTTTATCAACCTTTAAATTAAAGAACAAGTGTCTGATCATTTAACAGGTAGAGCCTTTTCAGAGCTTTTTAGGAAGTCAGGTTAAGCTCATAGCAAAATACACATTTTTGTTGTTTGAAAAACTCTTACCTTGCTTCAATTTATTGACTTTTTTATGCCTGAGGAATCATTAAAATTTTGACTTCTCTTTAAAATCTTCCAGAAATACCAGGATATAGCCAGAAAGAAATTTCCATTATTTAGAAACAAATGCATACAACTAATACATATTTTGTATTGTGCAGCTTTGCACCATGTTGAGAAGCAAAAGGCCTAAAAATTCCAGTCCTGTTGATGAGCCACATTTCTCTCAATATGTTATAACAGGATACAATTGAAATCTTTTTCTAGTGTTTTGGGTTTAAGTATCTAAAGAGCAAAATTTTGTGTTTGAAAGAATTTAAAGCCTGCTTAGAGCTAAAAGAACTTTAAGACTCCTAAACTAGGAAATACCAGAGTTAAGGCTGGTTGTGCAATCTCTCTGTTTATGGACTTTTATATGGTGTGGTTTTCTTCTTTTGCAATAAGGACTTTGTTTCAGCTATCAAACAGTTGGAGTGGTGCTCACATCGAGAGGCTCCTCAGTATTCTGGTTTTTTCCTCATTACTCATGCATGGCCTTTGTTATATGCCACTGGAGTTCTGCACTGGAGTCAGAATTATTGGGTTTTCATGTTGTTTTCTCCAATAATCATCACTATAAAAGCTGGTAACTCATGAACAAAGAGAACTGTTTTACCTTGCTCAGATGATAAATATTATTCTTCCCATTTCACAAATTGGGATCCTAGGGCAGAGTAGTTAAAATTAGCATGGAGTGTCTGACTTTAATTACTCAAACCAAATTTTTCCAATGTATTTATTATTCATATGTTCAAAAATACTTCTTACAGACTTGGATTGGGATGATTGCTGTTTTTGCAGGCCACACACTCGAGTCTTGCACCCAGGTCTAGGATCTTGACTCAACCACCAGGAAATGAAGCACACACAGCCAGTGCAGCCACTTCAGATAACATTTCACAGCTTGTGTATCATTGCATAACATCTCTGGGATGGAATTCAGCTTTCCAGGATAGTGTGCAGCTGTCTGTGCTCAGGTTTTTCTCTATTTTTCCCTTGTTGCAGTCCTAAACATAGCAACGTAAAGGTGTCTGCCTGCCTTGCAAGACATGGATACAGAAACTTCTTTTTAACATAGCCAAGTGTGGATTTGCATATTCAGGAGCAAGAGTCTAGACTGTACATAGAGCAAAATACCTTAGGAAGCATGGAATCAAGACTAAAACACAAAAAAATTTCACACTTGGGGTTTATTAATTTATTTTTAATACCAGCAAGTATAAAACATCCCCAGGTACAGGGGAATCTCTAGTCAGTAGTTATTTCTGTATCCATTTTTACCAGGCTTAAAGAATTTATGCAGTCTGTGGAGGAACAGCTTAAAAATCACGTGTTGCAGGTACACTGAAACAAAAGCTTTCATAATGGAAATGTCTATCCAGAAGACAAAAATCTAATCACTAGGATAATGAAGAGGAAAAAAAATAATTCCAGAAAATGGCTTTCTTTTTAATAGAATACTTAACACGAATGATTGAAGCTGATAAGAAATTCTGTATTATCGTAATAACTAAATTAATGTTTCAAATATTGAGAGGTTAGAAATTGTTATCTATAATTCTGGAAGATAGCAGCTGTCAGCTTCTGCTTATAAATAGTATCAAGTGTTCTAGTGTTTGTGAGGACAGGAGAAATCCGTAGCCAAAAAAATGAAAATTGTAAGGCGGAAGCTTTCGAATTGGCTCTGAAGTCGTGATTTCAAACTTAAATAGTGTCCTTCCTGAAATTCAGTCGCTGAGCTCTTAAAGGAGCTTCACAGATTTGGGTAAAATGTTTCAGTTTTGATTTATGAGTGGCCTGCCTTTTAGAAATTCTAAAAATTCTAAAGACTGATACCCTTAACAATTAATAATTTCAGTCAGTTTATTTAAGTAATTTATTTAGCTTTCAATGTTAATTGGATCTTCTTCATTTCATAGCTGCATTATGTGATAGTATTGTGTAATCTTGTTAACAACATTGTAATTTTGGCAGGTTTTTTTTCTTTTAATGTCATCAATTCATTACTTGACTTTGGTTTTATTTTTTCCTGTTTTTTACAGTAATCTCTTCTTACATAACATTATGGTCGAGGCTGAGCCTCAAGTGCCTTAATATTTCCTCTTCTGTTTGGCAGTAGAAAAATTTGCTTTGTGTCTCTGATGTTTGGTGATTCATTTTTAGCATGAACATGAAATTACCACTCTACACATGATACTTAGATGTGGAATTCTATTTTGTCAAACAGTCTGACAGAGTGGGAAGGCAGATAAAAGTAATCTGTTTATATTTAATCCTGATAAAGCAGGCAGTGTTTTCATGCTGGTAGAAAGCTTGCAGTGAAATTGTATTGTGTGTCTGTGAGTGTGCCAGGTTCTCAGACAGTTACAGGTTATCAGTTTAGGTTCTCATTCTGGTTGTGGGGTTTTATGTGTTGCCACACACATAAGAATTCTTCTTTTTATTTTGTCTTCATCATTAATCAAGACGGAGGCCATCAATACTCATTCTTACTAATACTATCTACACTTTTTTTCTCTTAAATACAGAATATAAGAGAATATAGTACTGTAGTGTGAATTTATGCCATGGTTACTTCAGGTATCTCAGATTTCCACAAGTTGCTGTGCTCTCACTGGCCCCTCACTCTCACATACATAAAGAGTTCAGGGTGTGTTGTGCTGTCACAAGCTCAGGGATTGTTTCTCAGTGGATTTCAAGTGTTCATCTCCTCTGGACAGATGGGAGGAGTGTGGAAGGAGGAACAGTAGGACTGTCCACTTCTGAAAGATTTCACCACTTCACTGATTAGAGTGAGCTCTAAGCTCAGAGGATGTTGAGCTTTGGTCTTAGCTTGCTTTCAACTGTGCTTCCTAATTTGGGTTGGAAATAGCATTTAACCAAGGGGAGAAGGTAAATGTGGGTGGGTTTGAAGTTCAGCTAAACTCTAGGCTAAAGGCTCTGGATCTGCAGTATCCTAACTTAAAACTGGAGTTAGGGTGGGATATGTTGTTGGGAGGTGGTGCGGTTAGTTTTGGTGGCACAGACTCAATGTTCTCGTTCTGTGACCCAAATAGATTTGTATTTGTTGCACTTGTATTTCAAAATATTAGTTGCAGTTCTGTAAAATCTGAAATGTGTCATTATTCTGGTTATCAGTTTACTTGTGTTGTCACTGAGTTGAGGTAAATCAACAGCAGAAGCAAGCCAGTTTGAGTCTTGCAGCTTCTAATGGCCAGAAGCAGTTTGGCATTTCCAGGGGACTGTCAGCTTTCAGATTTATTAGATATTCATCAATAGTCTGTGACATGTCTGTTCTCTTGGCCAAAGGTGAAGCTGTCCAACCTGTGCTGCATAATTGATGGTGCCACCAGCTGTGGTAGACATAAAAGAAATTTGGGAAGATGGAGCAGATGGCCAAAATTTCATCAATGCTCTTCTCCATTGGAGATTCTTTTATAAAGAATAAGAATCTTGATTATAACAAATTTGGTTTGTCTGGGATTCTCAGTCTGCTTGCTGTGCTGTTGCATTGAAGAATATGCAGTTACTTGTGATTTGGACAAAATTTTAAATGTGTTTCATCAGGAGGATGTGGAATTTTGCATAACAGGTCGGTGTTCTGGAACCTTGTGAGTTGTTCACACACTTTTCTGTAGGTCCACAGTTTATTATTGAACACCCTTGGGAATATGCTATAATACTAATGTGGATTTGAAATGCATATTGTAATATTTCTGTTAAAAAACCTGAGATTACTTGTGCAGTCCAGCTCTTACATTGCACATTTGTAGAACCACTGGTGCATGTTATGTTACTTGCCTTTTTTAGGTGAATAATAGAAATCATCACACTTTTCAATAATCATACAAAGGACAGTACATATTTTAAAAGTTAATTTTTGTATGGCTACAGGATGTCTGATTTATGAGATATTTTAGACTTTTTGCCAATGTGCTGTGTATTAAACAGTTGGGACCATTTTTAGTTCTATAAAAGACAACACACAGCTTTAAACTTGGGGGGGAATGGAGAAAATAATATACTCGTGTCTTGCGAGCAGCTGTACATTCATTTTCTTTCTAAACATTAACAAAGCCAAGGTACACTTCATATGCCACAGGTTTGGCTCTGTGGAATTGAAGGAGTTATTGCTTTTGGACCCTCCTAAGAGTAGGAATTATTACATCATCAGGGTCAGTGTTGCAATTGTTTTTGAACAGGTGCTCAACCCATGTCAAATGAAATCCATTTTCAAATGAAATGTAGCCACCACTGTGTTGGAAGACGTGGTAGGAGCTGCCAATTCCTGGTAAGGTTAAGAGACAGCTCTTGCCTCCAGTAGGGTAGGGAGGGAAGGAGGAGGAAACCCAGGATCTCCTGCAGAAAACAGCAGGCAGAATTATAGCAAACCTCCAGGGAGGTAGAGCTGTTCATCCTACTCCACCAGCTCTATAAGATAGACCTGAACATTCTTTGAAAACTAAACAGATTTTCCTACTTCCATATGTGTGCAGTGCTCCCTGCAGCATGCTGGTAGTGGAGTTCAAATGGATATGACAACTGAAATAAAGGACAGAGAAAAAGATTTCAAAGGAAAAACCCCACTGGTTTAGTGTTCTGAAGAAAAGGATCAAATACGTTTGCCTTAATTGAATATTTAAGAGCTTGTAATTTAAATGCTTGGAGATGTGCCTTTGATCTTTTTTGATTTTATAGGATCTGAGGTGTCATTTTGTGTTTCTAGATGGGGAAAACATAAGATGAAAATAAATTTTAAGATTAATTTACAGGTCATGTTTAAATATCTACCAGGAAGAAGTGCTGTTTGAGAGGATGCTCATAGTTTGTGTTTGATGTGCATTTACAGTGTCCATATATGGGATTTGGTTTTATGATAAGGAAGAATGCCAAAGAATTGCAGAGCTCATGAAAAAGTAAGTGATGGGTAAACACAACTACTGTGCTTTTTAATGTGTGTTTTTTGGTACAGACATGCACATTTTATGTTTTACGATTATTATACCTTTCTACTTTAAATTTACAAACTTTCTTGCAAGTGTCAAGCCTGCATTTCATAAAATCATAAATAAGTCACTGTATTGCAGTAATTTTTCCTAATTTGTAGTGCAGCTCTCCAGCTACATCAGAGTGTACCAGTTGATATGATTTATTTCCTGATGACTCAGAGACCTATTTTGAAGAATTTTATTATTTGGGGGTTTAATATATTTTTCAATTTGGGAAGATTTTATTTTTTAATTTTGTTACCTTTTTTTTTTTTCCTCTTATCAAGGTAAGTGCAGGATATCATGAGGGCATGCTGTACTAATACAATTTCTGTGATTTTGTCCTGTTTGTACATCATGGCTGAATTCCTGCTTCCTGATTTCTTTGCAATAGATACAAAATTCACTTTGTTTTTGGCATTTAAAGCAAGACTTCAATTAGCTTTTAAGTCATTGCTTTCATGCACATAAAAATGTGGTTTTTTGAAAGTTAAACTTTAATTTTGCAGTCCAGCCAGAGGTGAAGATTTCACCCAGAACTGTGTTTTCAGCTGTATTTTAACCTGAGGATGTCATATGGGTAGCTTTTTTCAGTATCACTCTTCTCGTGTCCAGGATGGACAGAGCTCATTTTTCTGCACTGTTTGCAGGGACCCTTTTTTTAAGGACTGTGTCCAGCAGGTTTTCATGTTTGCTTGGAGAATGAGGGAGCTGAAGTCATACAGATTTTATCAACGTATGCAATCTACATTTTTTAGAGCTCTAATGTGGAGGATATAGTAAAGGGGCTGGCTAGGATCAGGCAGTGATTCCAGGTGCCTGTGGTATACAGGGTTAGACACACCAGACAGGATTTGTGATAAAATACTGGATGGGAAGGTAGTCATCTTCCCTCCATATATCCTTTTTTTGAAGTAATACCTGCTGCTTTTCATTTTGCAGTGACAAAACAGTGTGAAAAGCAGACTGTGACAGTGGTGGAGTTTTGTTCAGTGGGGTTTGTTGGTTTTCTGTATATCCTACAGCTCTAAAATGAGTCAGCTGTGACCCAAGAAATAATTGATGGGGATGAATTTACAGAAATAAACAATGAACCCTAGGAAACCCAGGTTTTTGACAGCTCATTTTAGTTAACTAGCTCAAGTTTCGGTTGGTGGTGATTAGGTGCTCTCAAACTGGTAATTTACTACAATAAAACCTAGTTTTCAGAGGATTCATGCAAATGTAAACCATGTGTAGTGGTTTATAATAGCAGTATTTCATATAGATAAAAAATACCCTGTTGCTCAGCCAATTGGCTGTGTGTTTTAATTCTCAGCATTCTACAATAATAATAAAACAGCTGGGGCAGGAAATTGGTCATTTGCTAGTACTTAATGCCTGATTTGTGTGTGTGTTTGCCATCCTCCACCACCAGCAGAACTGAATAACACTATAAATTCCCTGCTCCTTCTGGGTATAGAAATTGTGACTCAGTTATGGAAATTTTATTCTATGGTCTAGTGTATTCAAGATTGGAGAAAATTAATCTTATGTCGAATTATGATTTTTATAGAGATCTTTTAATAGTGATTTTTTTACTGCACATCTTAATGTAGATGGGGAAAGACAAATATTTGAGTTTCAATTAAGTATTTTACAGTAATTGTGGTTAAGTTTTTATATTTTATTTGTACCTTTTTTCTCATATATCCTCCACCTTTCAGCCTAACTCAGCAGGAACAATTCAAAGCACAGCAGGGCACAGGAACAGGGGTGTCCCCCATGATCATGAATTCTGCTAATAACAAAGAAGTGGATATCTTAAGGATGCTTACCAAGGCCAAAGATGAGTATACCAAGGTGAGACTTGCTCCCACTTTACATTATGAAACACAAAAGGTTTGGTTTTGGGTTTTGAATAGTTCTACTCAAAGTGATTTTGCACAGTGTGCTCTCTCATTTTGTGTAGAAGTGTCTGGTAAAAAAAGTTTTGACAGAATTTGCTAAAAATTTAAAAGAAATTAATGCTGTCAGTAACAAGTTCTGGAAGGAGAATGTGGATATGATTATTTGTTGAATAGTAGAGGCTCAGAGCAAGTATAAATTACCTTTCATTCTGACCCTTAGAGCTCTTGTGCCTATTGAGGAGCACCTGCAAGCTGTGCCCTCTTTCTGGGTGAAGTATTTACCTCGTGAGAGTTTCTGTGGTTTGTACAAAGCACTCTGTTCAGGAGACTTTTGCCAGTGAAGTTACTGCTTTTAATTGTGGTTGTTAGCTCCTTTCAGGCACTAATGGAAGGAAATGAAAAGGTTGAAATGTAGTATGATTTCAGCCCGTGTGCTGCTTTGGTCTTCTGAGGCTTCTAAATAAAGAAGTAACTAATGGACTAATAATGTTCTCTATTATTGAGCAATCAAAAACGTTTTACTTTGGGGAATAAAAATCTAATAATTTTAACTATCCATATATAAGCTGCAAATTGTTACAGAGCCTGCAGGTTCCTGCTGCTGTTTCCTGTATTGCTTATGTGCTGTCATGCAATAATAGAGCTCCTAAGTGTTCCATAAGAGTCTGGCAATGTACATATATCTTAACTTTTTATCTCCTTACATTTCTTATGTTTATATTTTCTGAAATGTAGCTACTAATAAAATCCTCAGAAAGATGATAGCAAACTGTTTGAGCCAGGGTGAAATGGAGCCTTTTTTATTGTGTATACTTCCTGTTGAAGCTTGGGGCCTTTGTATTTTCTGTAGTAGAGATTTAATGTATTATAGTGGACAAACACTTCCAAAACCTGGTATTTTTCCCATCTTTTAGTACTGAATCAGTATCTAATCTTGGCATCAGAGAATATGATTTGAGATGTTCTGAAATGTTTAAGAGGTTTTCATTAGATAACCTTAAAAATACTGCAAATGGAAAACTGGAAAATATTAGGCTGTCTTCAGAGTTTATGAAAAGAGGGTGATAAATCTAAAAGATGTTACCTTCCATTTCTGCATTAGCACACAGAAATCAAGACAAAGGAGAGGAAATTCTGTTGTTTAAATAATAGCTTTTATGACTCTTTTCCCTTTAGAATCTTTTGCAGATTTGCTTCTTACTTTAATCTTTCTGCATTTATGGGATTGCCAAGGACATAAAAAATAACATGAAAACTTCCCCCTCATCTGGGACATGAGTGCTAGGAATGCCTGACCTCTTCTGAACAGGATGTGTATGATTTCTTGTATTGCTAGTAATATAAATTTCTAAAGAGTGTGATAAATAAAGGCAATGACAACCATTTTTCTATTTAATGTCAATATGTTTCAGAGCAGTCATGCTTTTTGACTGGTTTATGACATCTACTTTCTTGTCAGTGTATGTTTTATTACTTACAGTCTGATGTGGTGAAATTAGTTATGAAATATGTTGTTCTCTTCTTTGGATTCTGTGTTTATTCAGTGAGGAGTGTTTTAAAGTGTTGGAAGCTGCAGAATAAGAGCATCAATTTTCAAATTTTTAAGGAATTTTACTCAATTTTTAAGACTGTAACTAATTTTGAATTTCCTTGTTCCCAAATTGTTATACATTTGGAGGTTACATTACATGCAAAATAAAGTGCACACCTTCCCCTTCCTTTTTGAATTGATGGAGCTTTAAGATGCCAAACCACTGAGCTATTTTTTTTAATGCCCTTCTTACACACTTGCCTTCTCTTGACCTCTGGTAAGAAAAAACTGTCCTCACTGACAGCCAGGGAGAAAACCAGCTGAAGGGTAAGAACAAAGCCTGACAAAATGGGTTCCTCCTTAACCACTGTGCCTGGGCTTGTACTGCAGCACAAGCTCTGGGTTTAACTCTGTGCTGCACAGTTCTTCTCCCAGCATTTAGCATTTCCAGCTCCACATTGTACAGGTGGACTATGAAGCTCACAACACAGAGCAGTTGTTTGCTTCAAATATCTCTGACTCCACCAAACTTGCTAAAACCCCCTCAGTGATTTATGTTGCTCTTTTTGATCCATATGGATCATGTGTGTCTAGTTTTGTTCCAGTGCTGCTGAGCCTTTCTTTGACTTGATCTTAGCAATCTTTTGTAGCAGCAGAGCTTTGAACAGTACACCTGACACCTGACTAAAGGATGGAGGCAAGGCACAGGAATTGCCAGATGTTCTCTGGTTCTCCCACTACAGAGCATGGTGGGATTTCTTTCATGCTGCTTTTTGCTGTTTCTTGATAATAGCATCTGATACCTTCTTTACCTACCTCACAGTTGCTTAAAATGCCATGCTAGTGCTCCCAACTTACTCATCAGCAAGGCTGTGCTCCCCACCTGCCAAAATGGCTTTAAATTCTGAGCTCCAATAGTTACAGATGCCTCTGGAATCATCACAGGCTTCTTTTCCATGTGCTTTTTTTCCATGTGTTTGACAGCAACCTACTAGCCTTGTTATCAAGTCACAGCAATGATACCAAGTCAGGTCAATGTCATTCTTGTGTGTACTGATGCTCATTTGGCTGAGGAATTTGGTCTAAAATATGCTCATATAGTGATAAGTCTGTTAAACACTACTGCTTCTCACCTCATTTTTATAGGCTTAGTTCTGTGATTATGCAGGATATGACAGTGGATTCTAAGGTATTTAAGGTTTCTAAGGAATTCAGCCTATTAAAATATCCTGAGGAAATAAGGGTATTATTTAAATTCTGCAGAACTCACTGGGAAATATTCAAGAGGATGTTATCCGTGGTGTTAAAGAAAAAGGTTATGTGCTTTTTGCCCAAAAGGTTGGACTGAAAGATAGCAATGAGAAGATACACTGAAGAAAAGGCAGAATCATTAGACAGAGAACTGTTTGGGAAGAAAAAAAAATAAATAAAAGGAAAAAAAAAAAAGCTGTTTAATCTTACTGAAGTGCAGGTTTGGTCCCTGTAGGATCTGTCCAATCTGACAAACAACTGAAAGTATTGAGCATCTACTAAAGCCTCTTAAGTCACCACAAGAACTCCAGTTCTGGTTTACTGGGCAGCCCTGGAACCAGCAGGTGTCAGAAATGGGTTAATTGATCAGCTCTGTATATTTGAGAATGGGGTTAGAATTAATAGAAGAATTAATAGGATTAACTTCTTGTTAAATAATTATTTAAAAAATCTTTCCAGTTTCTTGGTTTCAAATGTATCAAGTGACAATGACTTCAAAGAGATTGTCTTCTTTTCTAGTGACAGTAGTGTTCCATGTATACCCAATGCTTTTTTAGTTTCATTGACTCTATTCTTCTATATAGTATCTTATTCACCTTTTCCTTTTCCATTTACTATTTCTCTTTCATGAAGCATTTTATGTGTTTTTTCTCTGAATTAAGTCACGCCCTTCTCTCTCCACATGGCATTTTTTGTCCCTGATCACTTTTAGTAATCTCTCTGACCATCTTTTTCATAATAAGAAATCCTACTGATTCTACAAATTGGTTAAATCTTTAATTGCTTTTCTGTACATGTATCTGCATCCTGCAAGTTCCAACCACACGAAGATTTATGTAAAAGAGTTAAGAGTTATTATTCTACTTTTTGACAAAAGCATTTTAAATTATCTTTATGGGCACATTAATCCTTCATGGATCTAAACTACTTCTAGTAGTTGGATGCAGGAAAAACATGTCTGTTGCTTGGTTTTTAAGGTGCTTTTAAAAAGTATTTTGTGTTTTTTAAGCGCAGAAAAAGCAGAAGGCCAAAAAGAGAACTGAGATTTAAATTAGAGAGAAGTTTCTTACTAGGGAAATCTTGGAATCAAGTGCTCAGTTTTACATATGTCTTGTGGTTTTAGAAAATTAGGTTGCAGTTGCTACTGTTCTTCTAATAGCATAATACTTCATCATCAGTGCTGCAGTTAGTATTTCTGGTTATTGAATACCTGGTTATGTCTGTATTTTACTGTGGTAAACTAGGGAAAATGCATTGTCACATATACTAAGAAGTCCTTTTTTTCTGTTGCAGTGTAAGACCTGCTCAGAGCCAAAACAAATAACCAGTTCCTCTGCAATCTATAACAACCCCAACCTAATCAAACCCATCCCAGTGAAGCCGAGTGAGAATCAGCAGCAGCGAATCTCCCAGCAGAGCAAGGTAAAATCTGTGGTGTTTTCTGGCTGCTGCAGCTGCACTGAGTAACAGGAACGTTGATTTGAGGTCACTGCAGGAATTTGAGATGGAACCCTGTAAGGAATGATTTTAAAGCACAACTAATCTGGTTTGTAAAGGCTCCCTAACCCCCACTGTATGATGTGGAAACACATAAGCTACAGACATACTGTGCTTATGCAACAAAGAAATATTGGTCTTTCAAATTTCAGGTGCTGTTTTGATCACAAGCTGATCTAGTCAATTGCTGAACCACACTTTTTGTGGTGTTCTGTTTGGTTTTTGTTTGTGGGGGTTTTTTTTCCCCCAAGGGAAATCATTGAAATAAAGAAAAGTCTTTTGGTATATTTTCAAGCCAAATCACAGTGCAAAATCCTAAAAATTGAATTCAGCTGTGACCAGCAGATGCACAAGAAGTGGCTCTACTTCATACACAGGCAGATTTCTGTCTCTTACTAATATTGTACTGATGGCTGTAAAAGAAGATGCTCTTTCATGTTATTTAAAGCAAAGCCACTGCTACGTCTCAGATTTGCTGATTTTCTCCCACATTAGCAGCTTGACAACAGTCTTCTTGCCCTTCCTATGTGACAAAACTATTAAAAATCCTCTTGGGGGGGAAAAAAAAAGAGAGCATAGCAGCTTTCTCAGCTTTTCTGAGCCGAATTGAATTGAATTCTGCTGGCTAAATATTGTCACCATTGCGCCAGGGAGCTGCGTTTACTCCTTTCCTTTGTCCCCTGGCAGAACGCGGACGCCGAGCCGCAGCACCTGTCCCTGACGGCGCTCTTTGGCAAGCAGGACAAGGCGGAGGGCTCGGAAGCGCTCCCCAGGCAGCAGCAGGAGAGCCTCCCGGCCCGGCACGGCGTGGTTCGCTCGCTGTCCTACGAGGAGCCCGGCCCGCACTCCCCCGGCGCCGAGAAGCAGCTGTGCCCCGCCATCCAGAAGCTGATGGTGCGCGGCACGGAGCTCCAGCCCCTCGCCGAGCTCCCCGAGAGCCGCCTCTGCGAGAACGGCAGCGTGCCCGCCGTGGGCGAGGCTTTCACCGGCCTCTTCCAGCCCGTGACTTCCCACCTGGCTCAGGACACTGCTGGCACGCAGAGCCTGCTGCAGAAGCTGCAAAGCCAGCCAGGCTCCGTGGCTAAAATGGAGCCCGGTGCCACAGGACCTGCGAGCTCCACGGCTTCAGTGTTCAGCAGGACTCCTGCTCCTGTCGGAGCACCAGCAGCGCCAGTGAATAACGTGAGCCAGCCCCCTCTGGTGTATTTCAATGGGTCCCTACCAGGCCAGACTTTAGAGGCTCAGGCACTTGGTAAAGAACAATCCAAACTTCCCAGACAGCCGCTTCCTCTCTCTGGCAATCAAGCAGCCAATTCTGGGGTGATTTCACCTCAAGAATTATTGAAAAAACTCCAGATAGTGCAACAAGAACAGCAGCTCCATGTATCCAGCAGACCAACGTTGGCAGCTAAGTTCCCAGTTGTTACCCAGAACACCAATACCCTGAAACCACTGGATTCCTGGATAGAAAAGGCTCCAGGCACAGAAAAACAGAGCACACTCTTCCAGGTAAATGGGGAACTTCATCATTAATAAATACAGATCCAGCAGTCTTTTAAACTTGATGTTTTCTGAGGTCAGAAAACAGAGCACCCTCTTCCAGGTAAATGGAGAACTTCCTCATAAATAAATATAAATCCAGCAGTCTTTTAAACCTGATGTTTTCTGAGGTCAGAAAACAGAGCACTCTCTTCCAGGTAAATGGAGAACAACTTCATCATAAATAAGTACAAATCCAGCAGTCTTTCAAACTTGATGTTTTCTGAGGTTAGTCTTGGCTTTGTTGTGCTGCTGCATGTTGCACATGATTCATGTTGCAGGTGACATTTTCCCAACATTGAGTGAGTTCTGATTTACCAAGATGTGATATTGTAAATCCCGAAGGCCACATCTCTTACACATCAATGATGACCAGAAATACTGCAGTGCTGGGTTGTCCCAGATCCCCTTTGAAAAGTCACCTAATTTTCACTTGCCATACTTGGGCTGTTACGTGTAATTGCTTGCTACTCAGTGTAATTTTTTGGGTTTAATAATTATTTTCTGCAAAATTAGTCATAGCTTTCTCTGTGTAGATGTGCATTCTTTTGTATGCCAGTTGCTAAAGATACTTAAAAGGTCCCTTGTTTTCTAACAGCAGCTTTTAGAAATATTTGTATATTGGTCAGTTAGTTATCTTGTACCACACTTGGTACTTCTAGATATTCATTAGCTATTTTTCTTTAATTTGCTGTGATTGTTTTGAAAAAAGGTCTTGTGCCTGAATGACATCAAAAAAATCTGTTTATTTTGATCCTATAAGTCAGATTGGTGTCTTAAAAAAATCAGAAGCTGTTAAGAGACTATCTCTCTCATGAATACATTTTTATGTTCTTCAGAAAAGCAACACATGCAATTACAAAATGTCCCATCCAAAACATTTACTGTCTTTAACAACTTCATTTTCTGTATGATTTTCTACACTAGAATGTCTTTACATGTCCTGTCTGGGAATGCATCTAAGCCCTTTCCAGCTTCCTTTTTTGGGGATAGGCTGTGGGGTACTGGAGTCTTGAAGTTACTGATCCCAAGTATTCCCCTTTCCACTGTAAAGTTGAAAAGTTGCTTTTCTATTGTGACTATTCCATTCTTGTATTTCTGTTTTATTTTATCTGTTTCATTCTGTTTTTCTCTTTTATTCTGTTTTTCTAATTCTGTCAAAACCTGATTGAAAGGCTACAGGATATTTCAACATGCTAGAAAGTTCTTCTATACATGAAGAGGCTGAAGGAGTCATTTAATAATAAAAGAGCCACATCTGTCACTAATTTTGTGACAGGTCAAGTTTTCTAATTCCATGAGAGAAGTAGGAGGAATATTAATTGGATACAGCAAATAGCCATCATTATTTTTGTTCTTTTAATTAATGCAGTAGGATTTGAATCTGTATGAAAGAGGTTTTTGGGGATTAGTCATTGAAATTATTCAGAATCAGTTGCTTGCAGATGGTAACTTTGACTTTCCGGTGGAGAGCTAAAGAATAAAAGGAGGATCCAAAGTCAAAGAAATTGATTTGTTTTCACTGGGAATGGAACTTGCCTGCTTTAAATGTAAGAAATTGTGTGATTCACTGGTACATGTACTGATAGCACGAGGGAGGACATAATGGAGGCAAAAGTGAAATGAGGCAAGTCCAGGCTCTACATTGTAAGTCAGGATGCATGAATAAAAAATAAGGAAATATGCTGATATATTTTTCAGATGAAAAATCCCTACAGGTGCTGCTATGGCAAATGACTTTAATTTTGTATATATGAAAAAGACAGTGATGCTAGTATTAGTTGTAATATATAAAGGCAGTTCCTGAGGTCTGGTCTAATGCAATTGCAACAGTTTGGCTGCTTGAGTACGGATAGAACAGCAGCTTGTGATAAAAGAAAAGTCTTCTCTGGAACAAGGCTCATTCACTGTGATTATTGCTGCAAGTTTGCCTTAAAAAAAAAAAAAAGGCAGCAACTGAGATTCTCAGTGTTGCTTTGCAGGGCTGTGAGCAGAACAAGGAGACTGAGGCTGTCGAGGAGTGGCTTCACAGGCTGCCACAGCTGCTATCAGCACAATGTTAGATGCATTAAATTTGGAGATTTAATGTATAGGCTAGAAATGGTAACCAAACTGTCACTAATTATTGCTTGGGACACCTAAAGCTGTGCAGTCTGGGAGGAATGGCCTCTTTCACGTGCAGCAGATTGCCACAAAAGCAAAAGCAGGGAGGCTAAAAATGAAGGAAGGACTCTCTTCCTTTGGAAGCCATGATTTAGCCACACAAAACATGCCTGCTTTTGAAAAACAACCTGGAAGATAACAAACAACTTTTAAAACCAACATTCATCTTTTTATAATATTATCCTTGCAGTAGACCAGAGGCTTCAAGTGCTGCCATGCCTGCAGAGTAGATATTTGAGTGAAATTGAATTGGCACAAATATATCTGCACATGCTCATGCAAAATTGATCAAAGCAGATTCTGACAACAAGTGCAGCAAAAGGTTTGTTCTCTGTAATTATTTGTCTTTTGGTATTGCCTCTCCTACTATGCTTCAGCATACAGAAAAAGCAAAAGTCTGACAGGAATAGAGAGATATCTGAGCAGTGTCTGTTGTTGGAAAAATCAGATTAAAGGAACACCCTAAATCCATCAGCAGCACTAAGGAAATGTAAGCAATAGTCCTTTCCACAACTGACACATTACAAGTCCAAGTTTAAATTGGCTTCTGCTGCATCTCCATATGGTGCAAGAACTGTGATCTCCCACATGAAAAGGAAGAGACCAGTTACCAAAAAAATGGGAAAAAAAAAGAAAGAAAAAAGCAAAAGCCAAAGAATAATACTTGGAAGCATTCAGCCTTGTCTGGTGCCAGCCCTGTTTTGTGACATATTTCTTATGCAGACAGTGAGTAACGTGTGCTGAAGAGACAATAAAAAAGCATTAATCTACAGTGGGCTTTTGGGGATGTGTTTAGTGTTAGGCATGTGTTATCCTGATTATAGATACATGCATGCTCTAGGGTTTATGTTAATCAGAATTACAGTTTTAAAAGTGCTTGCAATAACCCAGACACAAATTTATCTTTTTTTTTCAGAAGACCACATATCTTGCAGCTCATTTTTCACATTTCTTGGAGCATTTTTCCATCAAGAATGTATTTTGTACATTATGTTACATCTTCTGAGTATGTGCATGAAACCCCATTTCTGTGGTGTGAGCATCACAGCACTGCTTCTCTGTTGTCCTAACTGCAGCTTCAGCAATTGTGTAATGCAAATAGGTGCATTAAACTTGTTTCAAAAAGTAATTTCACCTTCTCTAGCTAAACATCAATT
The DNA here is from genome assembly GCF_014805655.1 of Passer montanus. Classification (NCBI taxonomy): domain Eukaryota; kingdom Metazoa; phylum Chordata; class Aves; order Passeriformes; family Passeridae; genus Passer; species Passer montanus. Next base: position 3,379,834 of record NW_024366592.1, read on the forward strand.
AAAATATTCTAAATTAAACTTGAAAGACAAAGCAATATTAGTGTTGTAGCCAGCTTTGTTTTAATTAACTGCCTTTTAAGTTCCTGAACCATTCTTAGAATTATGTTCTCAGTTTTAAGCAACTGCCTCTGAAAACTGTTTAGGCCATAGCATATATTGGGTGGTGATGTTCCAGAGGAGCACTTGGCAGGTCCACTTGGGATTCTGTTCACACAGGAAGCCACAGGAGGTGTCAGTTTGCACTGCAGGAGACCCAGTGCACTCCTTGGTTGTGGTGGCATGTGAATTTGCCAGCTATGGTGTCATCCAGCTGCCAACAGCCACACACAACACCAGTCTGATATCTTAGTGAGCATTTGGGCTTCAGGGAAAGGGTGTTAGCTACTGCACCAGTTATTCTGCACATTTTTCCTGTTCTTCCTTCACTGCTGCACAGCTGATGGCAGACTCCTACTCTGTTATTAGTGACTCAGAGATTGAAGTGTTGACCTGACAGCTGGAGATAATGGATGAAGAAGCAGCTCAGTTTCTGTGGGTAAGAAGTTGATCAACAGATTTTTGGAAGGGCTGTTGTGACCGGTGAGAACATACTCAAAGCTAAAAGATTGGTCCAAAGGCTGTTAGTGTCCCTGCAGAGCATTTACAGTGGTGTTACAGGAATTGCACTGGTAATGCCAAGATCTGCATCCTGTTTGCTGCTGGGTGTCAGTTGTCCCAGTGACTCAAGGTGATCTGAGCTGCATCTCAAATGAAAAACTTGCTTTATTTTCAAAACGAACCCCAAACAATCTATGTTTTTTATGCAAAATTTTGTGCAATGACAGAAGCTTTGAGCTTGAGCTGTTGGCAAAAAATACATTCTAACATTAAGTGCTATGCACTGAAAAAAGACACATATACTCTCTGTTCTTCTTCTGACACAGTGTTTGAAGTTGTGCATGACCCTGTAGATGCTGGCTGTGTCACCAGCAGATGGCAATATTGCTCATTCCATATAGTTTCCATATGCTTGGCATGTCCTACCTGACAGACCTTTCTATCCAGAGAAGACAAAGCATTCTTCATGTGTCTTTTAAACCACAACATGTGCTTGTCAGGAGGAGCTGTGTATTATTAAGGGCACGGTTTGTCTCAGGTTTTGTTTGTTCGCCTTGGGCAAATGAGAAAAACGTCTTTAGATTTGGAAAGCTGTGTTGTCTGGGGCTGACAGAGTCTGCTGTAGATTAAGCTCTGTTAGTGGGACACTGTATCTCCTCCAGCTGCTCCCAGCCTTCCCTTTGCAGGAGGTTTCTGCCCTTGTAGAGCAGTTTTGTATATGCATTCTTGAAATCACACTAGGAAGAATCATCTTGTTTAAGCAAGCCCTGCCAGTTTTGCTGGAGGTAAATGAAAGAGAAGTTGCTGCAGCAGAGTGGATGAGTAGAGCAGGAGCATTGGGATGAGTATCTGGGGGTAGTTGCTGTTCCACAGGCAGGACAAGATGTGTGCAGAGTCTGCAGGTCTCACTCTACAGAGGGATGTCACTGTGCACTCACACTGGTTTTCTTCTAAAATGAGTGTTGTTTTTCAAGCATAGGTGTGCAGACCTTCAGTCAGTTTGTAATAGCTCTGCTCAGAGGCTTGGAACACAGACCTGGTCATTGCTCTTTTGATTACACACTGTGGGGTTGGAAGAAGGCTGTAGTCTAGAGTTTTGTAGTACTCTCTGTGTGAGAAACAGACACAATATTTACCCAACTGGGTAAATATTGGGAGGGGAAAAAAGCAAGACTTTTGTATTAGGTGTATATTGCATGCTTTCTTTCCTGACCCCTAGCCTTTCTGCTTCCTTAAATTTCCCATGAAACAGCATGAAATCTCAGTCCTCTTTCTTTCTATTTCTCTTTATCATGGTCTCACAAAAATTGTTCAGAAATGTCTTGGGTAGAGCAATGATAACTAGGAGAGAGACAAGCTATAAAAATGTAACTGTTCTTTAATGCTGATCTGTGTGGTTTTGCATACCTAGGAAATCAACCTCAGTTCTATTTTCTTAACCTTAATTTTTCTTCAAAATTGAAATGGAATCCAGGACACAGACTGAAGTGATTCAGTAGCCTTTCACCTCAATATGGTAGCAGTAAATTGTGCTCCAGTCCAAAAGGGAGGAGCTGTGGTGAGCTTGTATCAATTCCTTTGTATGTACTTTAAAAAGATTGGGTACTTGAATAGCGAGAAGATGGCTGATTAGGATAAGATTTATTACTGGAATTACCTGGAGAGAGATCTGATGTCTGCAAGCTGAATGAATTAACTTCCTATTATGTTGCATATTACATATGATAGTATTTGCTAATGTTATATCTGATAGTATTTGCTAATCCTGCATGATTTACAGTTCCAAGATTCATGGCAAAATTTGAAGGTGAAAGTTATTTGGCAGATGTGCAGGTTGGTGTGGCTAGGATACTGAGGGAACTGCTGCAGCACCAAGGTTCTCTTTGAGGGCCACTTCGATTTTGTCAGTGGTGTGTTGGTTGTGTGTCTGTTTGTTTCTGGCAGTGCCATGAGCTCACTATGGATCTTTAGCTAAATCACTGGATCTGTGGGTTTGCTTTCTCTCTCCTTAAATAAAATGAGAAGGTAAAATACACATGTATATTTATTTATAAAGAAATTTGAAAGTTATAATTGGAAAATGCTTTCTAGTATTAGGTACAGGGGTTAGTCTTTAACAGTGATATTTGCATGTCTCATGTTCTCAAAGATTAAACTTCCTGACTTGGAAGACTTTACAGCTGCATTCTCCAAGGGCTGGTATTTAAGAGTAGCCTGATTCCTGTAATAAAATGCTGTTGTCCTAAGATCATTTGCTTCTCTGATAGATTTACCACACTTGAATCCATGTCTGCAATCTCAGATTGGATGGAAGAGCTTTTAACCTGGAAGCAGACCCTAGAGATGGCATCAAGGTCACAGTATTGACCTCCAGCAGCTGTGCCCACTGCCAGTCTCTCCCCAGCTCCATTCCCACAGAATTAGGCAGACAGCTTTACCTGACACCTGTGTTTTTATCCGGACAGGTCATGTCCCCCCAGCGCATCCCTGCCACCGTGAGCCCCACGCTGCTGATGTCCCCCATGGTGTTCAGCCAGCCCACGCCCGCTCCTCCCAAAGCCGCTGAGAGCGGGCGCTCGGCGGCGGCGATGCCCGAGGGCAGCTCGGGCAGCTCGGGCAGCCTGCTCCTGCCCCTGCCGGCCCCAGAGGCAGCCCTGGCCAGCAGCACCTCCATCAGCAAGATGCAGCTGCAGGAAACGCTGCTACACCTCATCCAGGTACGCTGACAGGAGTTCTTCCACCTGGCTTCAAATCCTGCTGCCTGCTTTGATGCAAGCGCCCCGTAACTGTTGTGTCTGTCTAAAGGCAAAAGGAAATTAAATAAATATTGGGAGCTGGGCTGCTTGTGCCAGGGTGATGCCATAGGCTCTCCGTGCACACTGCTGGCTCAACGGTGTTTTGATTAATGCATCTGATGTGGGGTTCAGGAAAGGTAATAAATTTGGTGGAAAAGAACAAAGATGACTGAAAGGTTTGTAAGGTCAGCTTCTGAGCCAGAGAGACATCTATTATATTTTTAGCCAAAGATAAATAATGGGTGATTATCCTAGCTGCCAAATATTTCAGAGATGTGTGTTAGCAGTAAGAGGAAATCAGGTGGGAGATTAAAATTGCAGGATGAGTGTGAGCAACTTTAAAATACGGGCTAGATAACATGAATGTATGTTAATTCAGTTTAGCATTTGAAATAGAGAATTGCATTAAATAAAATTCTTTTTCCTGCCGTTTTTCAGGTTTAATTATGACAAAGCATTAACAATGTTACATATGAGATGATTGTTTACTGCTCTGGCATGATGTATAATTATGATTTTTTTTTTCCCTTAACTTGCTATGTGAGTAATATCTGAAGAGTTGAAGTTGAGGAGAGATTACATAACTGAAAACCTGGCTGCAGGACACAAGGGGCAGAGAAACACGTCCTGTTTGTAGGTCAAAACTATGTGCCTGTATGGCTTTTGGAATAAAGTTAAAATTCATTATTGTAAGTTATTTTAAATGTTATTTAAGTTACAAATTGAGGAAAAGAAATAGTATCTTTAACAAGCTGGAGGGCTTTCTCATTTTCCCCTGTACTTTTATTTTGGGATTAAAAAAACATCACATTATCTTGCCTTTACATACTTTGAGTGTCTGGATACTATTAAAACCATACATGAAGTTAAAGAGGAAAAACTAGTCAAGGAAAATCTGGGTTTACCCTCTGTAACTTTGTACTTGTAAAATATATATTTAACCCTGCTATTCTTGGTGGTAGTTAGGATTAACTGAGTTACCTTGAAATTATTCACTGCCAATTTGTTAGCTGTCATTTTCCATTATATAAAACTACAATCTTGGATGCACCTAATTTTCCTTAAATATTATCTTGATTGTAATTATCCTCATATGTTTATGTGAGCTACTTATAACATTCTTTCTTAATGTGGGCTGACTCATTCTTGCAAAATGTTCTTCAGAAGGAAAAAGTTAAGCATCAGAGCAAAAGGAGAAGCATCTTAGGGAGCAGTAAGCCTAAAAGAGCTAAACGGGATGCAAGGATTTTCCCAGGTAGGATTTTGGTGTAGGATCACAGTCCTGAGTGTTTCATTATTCCTTCAGACATGCTTGGAATTATCCCTGACCTGACAGAGGATACAACTTAAGGAAGCCCCTAGATAAATGAGGGCAGAGAAAAGAAATAGCAGGGTTGTAATTTCAGTGTTGTCACTGAGTTATTATGCAACAATACTGGACTCAATTTAAATACACTGTGAGTTTAGAAAATCTTCTTTCTGTACTCATTGCTCCTTGCTGAGGTGCAGTCATGGGAAATAAAACAGATTTTCGGTGAAGGAAAAGGCTTTGCTGTTCTCTTTTTTAAAAATTATTAAGTGTCAGGTTCATGAATGGAATAACCTTCTAATCTCTTTACTCCAGTTATCCTGCTAACCTGTTTTGTTTTTCAGAATGATGACAACTTCTTGAACATTATTTATGAAGCATATCTCTTCAGTGTGAGGAAGGCAGCAATGAAAAAGCCCATGTGAAAGATCATCTCTTCAGTCAATTTCCACGGCTTCCTGAACTCCAGGAAGAAGATTTTGAAATTTTCAAGTATGATTGTGTTTGAAGAAATGAATGGTCTTAGGCATTTTGCATACACTTAGATGTTCCTCTTTGGCAAATATGTGCTGTACTGAGAAAAAAAAGTGACCAGAAATGGATTGTGCCTTTAGCGAGGGGAGCGTCACAACGCTGAAGAATTAATCACAAAATATCTTAAATTATTTTTCTCACCCTGGTCCATACTTCGAGTTGGTTTCCCGGCATAAGCACTCAGCTCTCAGGACCCAGTTTCCTTTTCCACTCGCGGCGTGGTTACTCACTGCCGAGGGATTTGTCCCCGGTTCCCCTGCGCCGCTCTGCCGGGAGCGCGCCCGTCCCCGACCACATGGTGGCAATGTTGGACTATTTTTAGGACCCTCAAAATCCGCCTGAAATCCTGGAGAAGGAGCTTTCGAGAAGACTGATCGTCGTACTTAGCTGTCTGCGAAGCAATTTAGAAGAAGTGTCATGACTTCCCCCAAATTTTTTGTAGGAAAATCTTTTTCTATTTTGACAAGAATATTTTTAGCTAGATGTAGAGATGGGATTCTGCAGGTGTTCGAGGAATTGGGGGGATGGGAGGGGTGGGTTTGTGAATGTACTTTGCTGTCACAGAACTCTGGGGTGACACTGGATTCATCTTTCTATTATTCCAGGTCCAGGCCGCATAATTATAAGCAATGTGACAATTTGTTAAGGGAAATGCTACCTGGTGTCATTTTTTTTTTAAGTGTGTTCCTGGAGCACAGTAATTGCATTGATCCATTTCTAAAGAAAATAAAAATGGATAATCCCTCCTATGTGCCGATTTCATTTTATTGCACCATGGGCTATATATTTAGTTTGTATGACTCGAAAATGTTTTTACACTTGGCAGAAGACATGTGAGGTTTTAAATCAGCTAGAATAAATGATTGAAAGGATTTTTATGTATATTTTTATTAGCATCTGCTGCTGAAGTGCCAGTTTACTACAGTTTAGGAATACACAGTTGTTGCTGAGGAGGCATTTCTTCTGTGGGCGCAGAGAACCCAAACTGTAATCCATGAATGATTATTCAATCTCCTTTTCTGTGGGCATTGATGTAGGCACAACTCAGTAGCCTCATCTGTAAAAGTTCTTCAGTGTCAGTTTGGCTGCAGGTTTCAATCAGTAGAGTTGTAATAAGCAAACAGTTGCTCCAGCCCCATCCAAGGGTAGGGGGGATTTGCTGCCATTTCTTTGGAAAATAAATAGGAAAAAATAAATATGATAAATACATTTTCCTCTAAATACATAGGGGGAAAAAAAGTCAAGAGGTACTTTCTTTATTCACATAAGCAAATAATCCCAAGAAACTGCTGGAGTTTCCCTGCAGTAAGTAACTGGTAGACAGCAAGTCACACTCTGCTTGCTTTTTGTTAGTTTATGATTCTTGCAGAGTCAGTGAAATGAAAGTGTTGTGCAGATACCAGGAGAAGCAGATTTAAAGATAGCAAATTCTAATCCTGTAGCCTTCATAATTTATGTAGCCTTTATAATTGATGGGATTCTACTGAGTTAATTGGTATTATTTCAGCATGAACTGGTGTGGAAGAAATTGCAATCTACACAAAAGAGCCTGAAACTAAATACATGCATAATTGGTGTCTGTGATGTTGGATTATCTGGGAGTGCAATTTAAAGATGATGAGGACACATAGTTAAGACCTCGTTTGACATGCAGAACTTCTGTAATTGGTGGGTAAAAATAATCCTTAAGCATCTCAAGCTGTTTGGATAATAGATTTTCTAGTTATGGGGCAAATATTTCATTTACAAAAAGGTAAGTAGAGGTTTAAAAAACATTCTTATTTATTAATTGTCAGAGCAATTTACAGAAATTAAAGGCATATTTTTTACAACATCTGTTAACTCTGGGTGCTTACAAAAACTGTAGTATTGGCATTATGCTTGACAAGCTGAGGCTTATCTTAAAGCAGACAGGGATTGAGGTAATTCAGGGTTTCTTTTCACTGCCTTCTCTTCTGGTTACATCTCCACCAAGTAATGCTGGCAGAATTGGATTTCTCTCACTGTATTGCACTGTAAGGGATTTCTGGGATTATTCAGAAGGCATAAATTTGCCTTTTGTGGAGTGAAGAAAAATTGTTGCTAAAGAATGGAGGTGCTGTTTTAAAGTCTAGCCTGCTTACCAAGAACAGCAGTGGTAAGGAGATGGAACAAGCTCAGAAAGGAACCCTGAGTTTTATGACAGTGAGCAGAAGAGGAAAAGCAGTGAGAGAAATCTGATGAGAAATGAAGCCAAACTTCTTGTCTAGGTTTCCATCTCAGGGACAGGATCTGCTTCATCAGGTGCACATGAGAATTGGAGACTGGGCTTGGGGTCATACTGGAGTGTACCCATGTCCCTTTCTGCTGCAAACTGGAGTGCCTGGCTCAGAAAAAGGCTTTATCCACAAATACAGTTGGAGTGTCATGGAAACCTGGGGGATTCTCATGGAATACTGAAAACTTCATCTCTGCCTTTTGGCATTGTGGGCTTTTAGCAGCTCTCTATCAGCTGGGAGTGTCTCTATGCAGCCAGGTCTGTGCATGACACCAAAAAGGGTGTTTTGGGTAGAAAATATGGTGAATTTGGTATCAAATTTGGTGAATATGAATGAACCACCTCTGAATATGGTGGTTGCAAACATTGGGATTCCTCAATTTTTAATTTTTTTTTTTCAAGATGCTGTTAGAACTATGAGCTCTTAGGCTAACAAAGCCTTTTGAGAAGAAAAGATGCAGCAGTTTAGAATTGCCTTTCTTTGGGCATGTTTTGTTTTTTCATTATCTGAATATGGAAAAAAAAGAGAGCAAGTAGAAAATGAGAAAGTATATAAGGATCACATTAACTCTAGATGACTTCACAGTATGTATGTGTAATTTTATTGTTTATGTACTTCTTGTGATACTGCTCATTTTGAGTTGTGGTTTTTTGGTTTTGTTTTCTTCCAGCAGAATTAAATAACTCGTACATTTGGGACCAGCAAGAAGTTGCAGCAGTGCTTTATGCATTAATCCCATTCTCAGCCTTGAGCTGATACTCGTTTTCAGTGTAGTTCCACTTAACCACTGTCCACTTCCTTAAAAAATTCCACACCTATTAAACTGGAGTGAGAAGACAAGGAGTAAAAAGTCAGTGAAACACTGAAGCATCATTTCTGCCCGTGTCTCTCATGGAAATCCACAGCACTCAGTGGATCCAAAGCATCCAAATATTTTCTCACAGAAAATTCCACTCCTTAATTTGATTTTTATTCACTAGCTCTCTGTTGTTCCTGCTCGGTGTAGCTGCAATGGGGATAATTAAAATGGTGCAGCAAAATAAAATTTCCCAGGAGCAGGATGCAGCTGAACAGGCAGGATGCTCCACCTCCTCTGACAGCTTGTTTAGAATGTGTTGAGCTTTGAACTTCAGTCATAAAAGCAGTGGGTATTGGAGATACCAGTGTCCCTTTAGGACATTATAAAATCATAGTTCAGTATTTTAGCAAACTTGGAAGTCTTTGCTGAGGAAAAGGCAAAATTAAAAGACATTTTTCAGTAAGCATTGGAGGCTATAATAAAAAAAATGTTATGAGAAGGCAGCTTCACCCAGAGAGGTCCATGAAACCTGGAGAAAGGCAAAATTCCACTGCTGGAGATGAATAATGCACTAAAAATTTAATCCTCAGTCAACCTACAGTAAACTTTACTGGTAATTCTGAGGACTTTTAAGAGACTCTTAGAAGTCTGTGCCTTTCCCAAACTCCTGTGAATATCTCTAACAAGCTTGTTCTGGCCTTTAGCTGTAAATCTGTGCACAGCTCAGTTGGGAATGCTGGAGCAGGGAGCTTGGCACATGCAAGCTGCAAGTGGAAAATGGGGTTCTGCAAGACACTGAGGAAACAAAGGTTGTGGCTGTATAAATACTCTGAGCTGGCTCTGCTGCTGGAGAGGAAGCCCATCCCAACCACTGACTTCTAGCTGCTCCCACACCAGTCTTTTCTGCCTTTTCCCGTAGTTTTTCTCCTTTTGTTTTTATTTTAAGATGGTTACACGATGCCGTGTGTTGCAGCAGAATTAATGCAGAATCGGTTGCCAAGGTTGGGTCTGGTGTTGTGGGGCTCAGAGGGAACTGGATCAGGGCGAGGCACTGGATCAGGGCATGGATGGGTTCTGCAGCCCTGGGCTGGGATGTGGGGAGGGCTGAGAGAGGCAGGAGCTGCACTGAACTGATCTGAGGTGTAAGAGCCAAAATGAGGGATGCAGGACCCCAGGCAGCTCTTCCAAATGCACTTTCTTGTATCCAAGACGTTGCAGCAGTCCAGGGTGGTGGGTGACAGAGCCTGTGCCTACAGCTCTCAGCTGCAGGCAGGCCTGGAGACCCTTTAGTTTGGGTTACAAATGCATTATAGACTTTTCTTTGCTCAGCATCTTAATACAGTAGAACCAATCTATACCTTAACTTTTACCTATAGCCTCTCATAACTACTGTAATTACCATATGCATGTTACTATTCTCCAATCAGTAAAAGTTGGTACATTACAGTTTAAGCTAGATGTTTTTCAGTTTTCTTGCAGTGGAAAATTGAGACCTTTTTTCTACTTGCAGCATCTGCTGACTTGTTTGCCTGTGCTATCTTTCTGCTTGGTAAAAACATCCTCTTGTTTGAGGTGGGTTTATCCTTTGCCCTAAGTCATAAAACCCCCTTCTAACTGACATAGCCTTTGCCTCCTTGGTTATCCAGTAAGACTGGCTCAGCAATTCTTTTCTTCTATATCAAAACTTGATTTCATTTCTGTTCCTTCTTCAGATTCCACATTCAAAAATCTTTCTGCCAAGCATCCATATCTGTGAGACTCTCTTGTCAAACTTTCATCCTTCCCAACACTGAGGTGTTGGGGAAACTGGGATCCAAAGGCTCTCTGCCTCTTGGCTGCCATCAAGACTTGGGAAATGGCACAAGTCCCCAAAGGTGACTTTGTTGTAGCCCCTACCTTGGCTGACTGGGAATCCAGGAGTGTTTGCAGGTCCCCTCCCACGGGCAGCTGCTGATCCCGAGCCTAATCTCAGCACAGACCAGTGGGAAGATGGGATCTGGCCAGGGCAGCTCTCAGCACAAACCCAATTTAGAGAGGGGGATTAGAGTGTCTGGGCTAAAGTTAGATATGTTTAATCATATGCCTTTCCTTTATAGCTGTTGTGAAAAGAATTTGAGTTTCAAGTAACCTTCATGCTTCTTCCTTTCAATAGGTGAGCAACAACATTAAAAAAATCCAATAAATTAATTTAGAATAAACATCTCGTATACACAATAGGAAGTCACTACACATTTTCTGGAGCAGCAGCTTCAGTTAAACAGGTAATAAAAAAAGCCCACACAACATTTTTAAAGCCATTTGGAGCATATATTAATTAAAATGTGTTTTTTCTCTCTTTGGACACAAAAGCCACAAAGAAGCAAGGTAAGCCCTGTAAAGGCTGAAGGACAAACCCTCCAGCATGTGACTAAACAAAAGAAAAGAAAGGATGACATCTTCCTATCAGCAAGAGAGTATCCTGCTTCCATGGCATGAGGGAACTCTGGAAAATGATGGCATTCCTGCAGCTGCTACTGTGTGCACAGAGGGACATTAATCCCATGGTAAGATCCTACATAAATATTAACATTTTTCTTGCCCAAATGCTGCTGCCACACATTTCTTGTTACACCCTTTGTCTGCAGGTATAGCCATCCACCCAAGACCTGAAATCTGCTTCTCAAACATCCTAGAAGGGAGACAGAAATTATTAATATGCCACTTCAGAACCCTGCCCACCTGTGGGTTTTTCTTCAGCACTTGCCTGTGCAAGGTTGAGAGGCAAGGAGCGTGCAGGCTCTTGGCAGCCCTCCCAGAGCTGGGCTGCTCAGGCTGGGAACAAAAGCTCTGTTTTCCTTCATTTTTACTGCTGCTTTGCAGTCTGGCTCACCAGCAGCTGCCTGCTTTCTGCCTGGAGCAGCAGCCCCAGACCTACCACTTAGCAAAGTGCCTGCATTTCATTCCACTGAGCAGGGTTTCTTTGTGCCTGAGGCTCCCTCCTGGATCCTTATCAGGGAAGTCCTCCTGCCTCTCCTGGCTTCTGCCATGGATGCAGTGACTGCGGCCAAGAGCTTGAATCAGGGCAGCTGCCAAGTTGCAGAATTCTACCTAAGTTCAGGAATCACCTGCTGGATGCTGGAAGTCTGGCAGCAGAGGTGCCATTCCATCTCTGTCAGAGGTTGTTTGCAAGCAGCATCATCCTCTTGCCTCTGCTGTCTCACCCTCTTTCCCTTCTCCTGTTTTTACCCTTGAAGGCCAAAACCTAGTGCTTCCAAGCCGTCTGTGCCCTCCTCTTTACCCCCAATTCCTAAAACCACCACCTCCAGTTCCTCCTAAGCAGCTGCAGGGAGATGTTGTAACCCTTTTCTGTCCCATGAGCAAGCACAGGCCACCACCAGGGGCTCCTTTCATGTCCATGACATCCCACCAAACGTGTGCCATGGCTTAGGAATGTCTCAGGGCATCAACAGGTCCACAGGGGAAATGATGAATCCTGTAATAAATAAAAGCACTGTTGTCTTTGAGAAAAGTCCCACCAGGGATCATAAAGCAGGAGCTTCATCAAGGGAAGGGTAGAGAGAAAGTTGAGGAGTCTCCTTTGTTTCCTTTGAGTTAACTCCTTTGTCTGAGAGATATGAAGAAATTATGACTGTGTACTCAAGAAAATCCAGGAAGGACTTTGAAATCAGTGGGTAATTCTAAAGAGGTGTGAAAACTGGAAATTTTCAGCTCACCTTTAGGGGCAGAAGTGAAGGTGTGGAAATCAGGACAGGGAGCAGAGAGATAGAAGAGCACAAACAAAACACGATTTTGTTCAGGAAAACTTCCTTGGCTAAAAGCAGAAATTTAGAGAGCATTAAATTTCAGGCCACTCAGCTAATCCCTCACTGCAGGGGCTGCTAAATCCAGCAGACACAAGGCTTGGACAGACAGAAGGTGGGGAGGGGAACAGGGACAGGTTCAGATACAGAACAGAGGGGCACAAACACTCTTTGGGTATTTAACCAAAAGTGCTCTGCTCCTTTTCTGGAAGTGATGCTTTCACAATCCCCTTCTTTATTTAAAAGATTTCTATTTCTTACATATATCTTTTCCAGTCTTCAACATTGCTCAACAAGTGCATTTACATAAATAGCCAGATAGAAGTGTCTAAAGGTGCTTTTTATACACATTACCCTTCTAAAGGAGAGAGAAGGAAATATTAACCCTCTTAAAATGGACATGAGGAGCAGTTCCATAGCGGATGTATGGAGGTCACAGAAGTCAAGAGGCAAAGGCAGAGACTGATGCTCAGTCACACCCCACTGGGGCTTCACTCCTCTCCCAACACTTCATTTTTGTTTGCAGCCAACTGAGAAACCCCTGAGTCCAGCCCAAACTGCTCTGTTTCCCAGATCCAGCCCTTTGTAAAGAGATCAGCATGTTGTGTAGGCAGCGAAAACTGGAAAAAGCAAGGAGCAGACAGAGGCAACAGCAGCAGCCTAGCAACCAAAAATTAGTCCAGACAAATGCAGGATTGCTGATATTCTATTCCTTTCCCTTTGCAGGTGCTGTGTCACCCAGCAGGAATCCCTTCCCCTGTCCCTTGCTCTGCAGCATCCCAGGGGCTGGCACGTGGCAGCCTGGCGTGCCCTGAGCCTGCTGTAGGCCAGGCAAATGAACAAAGCCAGCAGGGAGTGACCAGAGCAGCAAGAGCATTTTCATATGCAGCTCCTGTATTGATCAAAAAAATAAATTACAGTTGCTCCCAAATATGCTCTCTCCAGCTGTGTGACAAAGATGACACTAAGGAGACCAGTTGGTGCAAGATTCCCATTATCCTTCCTGTCCCATTAGCTCTGCTCTTCCCTCCCTGCTCTGAGTCTCTGATGTGATTTGCGACGTGCTGCTGTCAAAGCTGTTGTTTCTTCTTCCTTGGAAATGTTTTCCTCTTGCCTGATGACTGCAGCAGCTTAATGGGAGTCTTAAAGGGGTTTTGATGGTCTGTCCAGAGGTGAGCAATTGCTACTGTCATTTCAGAAAAGACCAGAATTACAAAAAGTCCATGTTCACTGGGAGAGGAAAAGGCAAAACTTTATTTCACAGCTCCTGCCCCACAAACTTGATTTTGTCAGAACAGGGTGGGCTACTGAGCTACTGAGGTCTGTTTCTGCCCTTGGCCACCCCAGTCTTCACGTGCTAGGGAACAGAACTGCTCAGCAATGCTGAAAACAACCCACTGTGGGTGATGAAGCATCCTCCTGGCTGCAGGGCACAGGATCTGCTCACCCAATCTCCACCAAACCCCTGGCCAGAGGCTCAGCTCGCTCTGTGCTCTCGGCATTTGTTTCTACACCTTCATGGCCCTGAGCTGCCGTGGCACAAGTGGCTATTTTCTGGAGCTAATATCAATTTTCTCCCTGGTTAACACGTTCATCAGCATACTGAATCCAGCTAATCAGTGCCAAAGAGCAGGAAAAAGGGCTCCATGGCTGTTTTAACCTGTTGGATTTCTCAGCCCTCCTCAGCAACCAGTTCTAAGGAACTCTAGTCACATCAACCTTTTCTGCTTCCATCTGGTTCCATACTAGATGTGTAAGGCTATCCCTTTTTAATATTTTGGCCTGAGTATGACCAGCATGCTCTGGATTTTGGGAGGGCTGTGAAAGCAGTGAGCTCCTTTCTTTCCTGCTCACCCTCAACAGAGGTTTGTGAGATGAGAAAGAACACCAGCCTGTCCTTTGCTCATGCAGCCCACCCTTGGAGGGAAGGCTTTGGAAGTGAATCACCTTTCCAGTTGTTGTTTCTGCCTGGGTAAATCAGAAAAAAAATAGCTGGTGGTGGATGTGAAAACAGCTATTAGGAAAAAATAGCAGCAGAGCTCTGGAAAAACCTCTGGAAGGCACATAGAAAATTCAAGGATGGGACAAAGCTGACCTGTAACTGAGGACTGTGACAATAGCAGGGCACACTTTGAAGGTGGCCCAGGAAAGGACTTATGGAATCCTGGGCACAGTTAGCTCCCATCTCCAGGTGGGATGAGGAAGATGAGGAGGATGAGGAGTGCCGTGTCTCTGGCCCTGTGTGCTTCCCAGGAATTCACCTCCCAAGTGAGCCCGAGCTGGCAAGGGGGAAGTCGGGCTGAGCATTTGCTGGAGCAGGAGAGCAGGTGGAGTGTGCTGGGAGGGGTGGCTGTCCCTGGGCCTGGTGACAGCATCTGCTGGAAAGCCCAGCTGCTGTGTTTGGTCCTGGTTTCCCTCCAGCCCTGGCTCCTCGTGGGAGGGTGACACTCAGGGGCTGTGCAGCAGCTCGGTGGCTGTCAGAGTGTGACACCAGACACCTGAGCACAGGTACAGCCAGGTAATCCTTCTGTCCAGGGGAGTTATAGGGCTGGCCAGCAGAGCAGATCTGGGCTTGAACTGCCCTTGTAAAAGGGAATCACTCCAAACTGAGAACGCCAATTAACTCCAGCATCTCTTGAACGAATTAAGCCAAGGTCAGAGCTGCAGCAAGCAACCAGCACTAATGAGATTTCAGCGCCGCTCTGCCTACTTTATGCACATCAGATTTCCTGTGAAGGAATCCCTCAGGGCACAACTGTTTGGCTTCTGTCTGAAACTTCAGGAGCCTCTGGCTCAGAAAGATGTAAACTTCAGCCTCAACGCTGCACTAACGAGAAGGCAGGAGCTGGAGTGCAGCTTTGGCAAATGAAAGATGATTTGAGACAGACATCACAAGTTGGAATAAAAATTTCCTTTCTTGCAACACAAAATTTAGAAATATTTGCTCTATTAAAAATTTATTTTATGTATATCAAATATTATTTTGGATACCTCTTGTGATCCTGCATTCCACTTTTTGTCATGGACGGTGGACACAGTTCTTGGTTTTATCTCCAGGGGTTTTATCTCTCCATCTCTCTCCTGCCTGTCCCATGTGCTGTCCAGATGCTGACAACAGTGGGGGGAAGCAGAAGGAGCCAGGCTGCTAGAAACTGATTTTTCAGGCTTTGCACACTGCTACACGTTCCAGCAGTAAGAGAGAGGTTATTTTCTCTCATAACATATGTCCCCAGACCAGGCTGAATCCTTGGGAACCACACTTTCCTGGGGGTTGGCAATCTCCTTAGCCAGCACCCACCTTGTGAGGAGATGGCTGAGAGCTGGAGATTCCTCACCCACCACAGGGAGGGACCACCTCCATCACCCTACACCGAGGGGGGCTCAAAAATATCAACAATAACAAAAAAATCCACTGGCAAGAAACGCACTGGTTCCCTTCCTCAGCTGGTTTGTGCTCCTTGAAGGAAATCAAAGAAGGCATTTAATGATCCTTCTGGGCACAACGTGATTTGTATCTTCATCCTTCCAGGGCAGGCTCGTGGCACCAAAGGCCCTGGGGTGGAGGGGAAATCTGTTTGAAAGCTGCTGGCAGAGCGAGATGCTGTCAGATGTCGAGGGCAGGAAGAATGAGTGTGTGTTATGGGAGCTGGCAGGTGACTGAGCTAATTACGGAGTCAGAGGCAATTTAGGGTGACGGGAAGTGACTTGAATTGTAACCAGAGGTTAAAAGAGTTTAAAAGGAGCAGTGCTGGCCCTGCCATGCTTGGATGGGTGAACACCATTCCCTGCCAGCCCGCTGAGCAGCTGGAGGTCAGGGAAGCACCTTTCACACTCACTACAGGGTAATTTCACAGCAAAACACAAAAATGTGTTAATTGGATGTGGAAAGGCTTTTGCGGAGCCCTCCCCCACCTCTTTCTCTTCTTCAGAACTGTCAGGGTATTTTTAATAACAATTGATGGTTGCCTAAAATCACAAAACATGTTTTCATTAATATTCATGAAAGAATGGACTGTTTTTATCTACACCTACATCAATGTGTGGTAAAATGTATCCAAAGCCCAGCTTTTATCTTTAATCACACTGAAACCGATCGCCTCTGATTTTTGTGGGAGAAGAAAAAAAAAAAAAGTGGTCTCATTTTCAAAGGAGAAAAGCATGAAATGTTATAATTTGTGACCTAGAATTTTGGCAAAGCTGCTGCCTTCTGCGAAATCAAAAGGAAGGGAAAAGAAATAATAAGGCTTTTAAGATTTTTTTTTTAATTGAGTTCTGATTATTCCAGAAATTCTGATACACATTTCTACAACAGGTCTTGCCTGAACGCTCAGCACCGGCAACAAAATTAGCAGGAAAGATTAAAAAATTTTCAAACTCTGAAAGATTAAAAAAAAAAACCTCTTTCTGCCCAGACATTTCCATTTATTTACGCTGTGGCAGCGTGCAGCAGCTTCCCCAGGGATGAGGCACGAGTGCTGTGCCAGCCCACAGATGGAGAGCCCCCGGCCCCCAGCGCTGGGCAGAGGCAGCTCGGCTGTGCTGATGCCATCTTCCCTGACAGGCAGATGTTCCGTGCCTGGATCGCTTCAGAGAGGCCTGCAGAGTGCTGCAGCCCAGCTCCACGGCCTGCCTGAGCCACCCCTACTGCCAGGGAACACAAAAAGCTCCCTGCTGAACTGACAGTGTGATCCAAACACATCAGGGGAGGGCAGGGAAGCGGGGGCTTTGCTGCTTTGTCCCTGTAGATCACTTGACAAGCCAGAAGAGGGTCCTTGGCACTGGAGGCTCTGCTGTCTCCCCCTGCAAGAGCTCAGAGAATTATTGTATTTGCAAAACACCCTACAGCCATGACCTGATAAATCCCCATCAGGATTTCAGCAAGTAGGTGAACCAGTAACATCAGAGCATAAAGGCAACTATGATCTCTGTGAACTCATCTCTGTGCCTTCCCCACCTGCTGACCCTGACAGTGGAACAGATGGAGGAGGGACCCTCCTTTTTTGTAGCCCTGCCAGGCTGGAACAACTTTAATTTGGCCTGGATACCTCTGTCCTGATAACCTTGCAAAATCCTGAATGCTCACTAACACAGTGAGCAGAGAGAAGGAGGGATCTGCAGCGTGTTCCCCGAACAGGGTCGTTGCCTCATGCCTCTAATACAAAGGATTTGGCAGCACAGATGATGTTGCTGGATGTGCACTGAGTCAAGTGTCTGTGCAGCACAGACTGGCAGAATGACTGCCATCATTTATTCAGGCACTTGATGCACCAGAATTCCTGGGGCTCTCCACAAAGCAAAGCCTCCTCCTCAAGAAAGCTGCTCTAGTGCAGCCAGTTTATCACAAAAGGCTTTAATCTCTTTCAAAATGGGATTTCCCTTTCTCTTAATCAAGTTCCTTCAGGTGGATTTGAAATGTAAAACATTAAGTTTAAGCCTTTGATAGTGGAGAGAGAAGGATAACGTTCACTTTCGCTCTGGCTGCTTTTGTGGCAGCACACAGGAAAGCTGCATTCTTGTCGGGGAGAACTGCTCACAGCTCTCCCCAAACAGAGCATCTGCTTTCAATTACTTTTCCTTTTCTTTTTTCTTATTTTTTTTAAAATTCATTCTTCTTTTTCTTGCCATGGCTTCAGAGGTGGTGGGAAGATGCTCCAGTGCTCTTTGTTTCCTGTGCATCCTGCTCTCCCTTGGTGTCTCCCTCTGTGCCCTGAATTTCCTACTGCTCAGAACACTATGTCTGATGAGGGTTTAAAATTCTGCTAGCAAAAACAATTTTTTTTAAAAATGCTCATTTCATCTTGGAGTATTTAAACAAGCCTAAATTTAGAGCAGAGCTGTGGAAAAAAAAATTAAGAAGGAAAAAAGGCAAAGTAACCAGCTGAAGGCATTAATTAATATGACACCTAAGCCTAAATTTAGAGAGGGGCTGTGGGGAAAAAAAAAAAAAAAAAGAACTAAAAAGGAAAAAAGGCAAAGTAACCAGCTGAAGGCATTAATTAATATGACACCTATGTGGCTGCTTCTATAAACTGCAGGGAGAGCATGTGGATGTACAAATCCCACTGTCCATACAGGGTGTGCTGTGGGCTCTGGGGGGACATCTCTGGTCCAAACCATGCTGCTGCCCAGAGCTCAGCTGGGATTGCTCAGGTCCTGATGATCCAAGGGGGCTGGGAGGGCAGCACTCAGCTGGGGACACCTCCCCTGGCACTCGTGCAGGAGCAGCTCCTTCCCATTCCCATCAAATCCACACCTCTGCACACTCAGCTTGCCAACTCTCCACAGCACTGAAACTGGACCCCAAGAGATCTGCATGGCCAGTCAGTAAAGCCATGACTAAAAGTGCTCTTCCATCACTGGGAACAAGTGTTTATTCCCATCATTTTTACACCTATTCTCCTCGTATGTATCCCACTGTGAGACTACACTTCTTCACAACAAGTGTTTATTCCGGCTTGTTTTACACCCATTCTCCTCGTATGTATCCCACTGTGAGACTACACTTCTTCACCAGCCTTTTGGTGATATTTGTTCTTCTCCTGGTTGTAAAATTTGCCGGTCTCTTCCCATAACATGATAATCCAAACTCTGGTTTTAGTCGAACCAGAAATAAATAGAGCAGGTAAATCTCTCCCCTGCCTGTGTTTACAGCACAAAATCACACTGGTATTTTTTTTTTATTGCCTCATGGTTTTGCAAATGTAGCTCTAAAGTGCTGCACTTGCTCACCTCCTATGTCTTGCAGCCTTAAGTCCTCACTCCTTGTTATGTGCTTGCTTTCATTCCTTCTCACAGATCTCATTTTCTTTCTCCCCAGTCAGCCCCTGCTGTTATCTCCTTGCCTTGCTCCAACTGTGCTCACACACGGTGCAGGCTGAGCTCTGCACAAGCAACTGGATGCACACTAATCCCATTAAGGGCCCTCCAGGCACCTGGGCTCTTCAGTTTTCAGCGCTATTTTCATTTAATCTTCCAATCTCACTTCCTTGCAATTTTAGATCATTAAGGGGTTAAGTGAGATATATCCAGTAAACGAGATAAATCCAAATAAAGGGATTTGGATCTCCCAGTTCAGCGTGCTGCTGTCTCATTGCCTTTATCTATCAATGTTTCAGGGGTTACCAAGCACACCCAGACAAGGGCTCTTGCCAGAACCCACCTGGATTAACCCGGGTCCCAGCTGGAAACTGAAGAGACCCTGCAAAAACCACCCACAGTAACAATTTATACAGCTCCTTGCAAAATAGAGAAAAAAATGTTATCTAAAATGTTGATGGTCCTGCCTTCAGATCTCATTTCAGATTTTGGGTTTTTTTTTCAGAATGTGAGTTTTTATCCTCTCGTCCCTCAAGAATCCAGACAGGGAAGCCTGTCACCCTGGATGCCACCCCTCAGTTTTAACCCTGGCAAGCACAGACAAATGAAGCCTCCATTGTCAGTCTCCCCAGCTCCTCTAAGAGCAATTTCCCCCTATTTTCCAGCTGCAGGGGCAGCCCATTTTGGCCACTTGAGAGAGGTGAATTACATGGGCTCTGCCTGTTGCCTTCCAAAGCTGGCTCAGGCAGCTGCAGTGCAGCCATGTGATGTGCTAAAGGCACTGTCTCTTGAGTGTCTGTTGTGCAGAAATTGATTCTTTTGTAGATTTTAAGGTCAGGAAGAACCATTTCGACTTTCCCTTGAAACCCTTTGCACAGACTTAAAAACATAAGAGAAATTTATGCCCTCCAGGCCCACAGCTTCTGCTTGAAGAAGATTGTAATTCTCAGTAAGACAGTCTGGAGTAAATATTGTAATAAATGATAAAACCATCCTATCCTGAGGTGAGTTATTCCTGGAATTACTTAATTCCTTACCACAGGCTTTCAACCTCTTCATCATACAATTTAACCTCTATTTAACATTTCCTGGTTTTATTCCCTTTTCAGTATTTCCTTTGTCACTTCTATTATCCCATTTAAACTGCATCTGTTTGGTTTTGGCCGGGATACAGTTAATTTTCCTTATAGTTGCCATCTACACTACAGGCCTTCATTTTATTTCAGTCCTTTGACAGCCAGTTTCCCCCTCCACGTCCTTAGAGAAACCTAGCAATCTAGTGTGGCTTCGCATTTTACATTGCATTTTACATTAAACATTTGCATTTTACATTAAACAAGCCATTTGTAAATGTGCAAAAGATGATTGGAAGGTACTGTAATAAATGGCTTAATTCATAGCCATAGAGTCAAGCTGTTCAACAGGTTGAAGCAGTAATTGATGCTCTTTCTGCTGCCATATCTGTAGTTATTTATAATTCATACTTCTCATGATGATGATGAGCTTCCACAGCGTGTCCCTCATCCGAGTGTGCAGTTTGCTGCTTCCTGCCATTCATCAGGCTCAGCAATTGGCCTCCTTTGATTCATTGCTCTCCAGACACAGACCAGGGGATGGCAATCTCAAGTGAATGTTGGCCAAACCGAAAGGCCTGCCTATTAATAAATAATCACTCACATTAGGAGGCGATCAGCTCCAACTGGCAGAGCCCTTTCCTTCAGGCCTCTTTTGCTTTCTGCCTTTCATTTTCCCTCCTCTGCCCTAGGCAGAGACCCAAGGTCTGGGAAGGGTTTGGGGGATGCGGATGCGACCCCTTTAAAGCAGGCACGGCCTGACCTCCGGCTGGAGAAGCCAAGACCCGTCTTCAGAAATCAGAGTAATCCCGGGTGATTTTATCCCACTCCACTTCCCTAAATCTGCGGCTGCTGCTGCTTGGCGAGGGGATTAAGGGCTGGCAGGGGATTACGTAGCCGCTGCAGCTCCCAGCGCGGAGCTCCCTCCTGGCGCGGCCGCTCCGGGGCCTGGAGCCGCTCCGCACCTGAGGGTGCGCACCCCTGCCCGGAGCCCGGAGCTGCTCCGCACCTGAGGGTGCGCTCCCCTGCCCGGAGCCCGGAGCCGCTCCGCACCCGAGGGTGCGCTCCCTGCCCGGAGCCGCTCCGCACCTGAGGGTGCGCACCCCTGCCCGGAGCCGCTCCTCTCCTGAGGGTGAGCTCCCTGCCCGGGGCCCGGAGCCGCTCCGCACCCGAGGGTGCGCTCCCCTGCCTGGAGCCGCTCCACCCGAGGGTGCGCTCCCCTGCCCGGAGCCCGGAGCCGCTCCGCACCCGAGGGTGAGCTCCCCTGCCCGGAGCCGCTCCGCACCCGTGGGCGCGCACCGGGCCGCAGCTCCCTCACGGTGCGGTGCCCCGGGCCGGACACCCCCGACGGCGCCCGGCAGCCGCAGCGGCGCTCCCGGGGCAGAGGCGGCCGCGGTGCCCCCGGGGCTCGGCCCCGCACCGGCAGGGCTCGCAGGCCGGCACCATGGCGGAGGCCGCGGGGGAGCTCCCTCAGGGCAGCAGGAAGGGCGGGGAGCCGCCGCACGCCGCCGGCCGGAGCCCTTGCTGATGGCGGGTGCCTGGAGGATGGGGCCCGGGGCCGTCCCGTGGATGATGATGCTCTGTCTGCTCTGCCTGCCGCCCTGGGCCAGGGCCCAGACGAAGATCCCGCTGGAGACGTGAGTGTTTCTGTGGGCAGCGGGCACGGACAGGCGGGTGGGAATTGCCGGGTGGGAATTGCCTCCCCGGGATGGACAGGCCAGGGGGGACAGGCTCCTCCGGAGGGGCACAGGGCTCCAGGAGCTGGCACTGCCCTACCTTGGCTCCTGGCAGAGGACACAGACATGGGAGCCACCAATTCTGTGTCCGGGTCTAGACCAGGATGCTGTGCCTCTTCCTCCCACTCCTCAGGCGTAGCAATGATACTCATCTCCTTAAGTATTTTGATATCTATTAGTGCTCTGCTTAAAGCACTGGGCAGCAGAAGGCAAAACCAGTTTAAAGACACGTTTGTAGAACACTGCTGCTGGTGCATCTTGCAGAGATCCCACCATGGAAGCAGACGGGAGTGGGCCCAGTTTGGCAGCTCCCAGCTGAGCAGAGTGGCTTCAGTAGGAGGGAAATGCTGGGTTTCAGGATGCCAGGAACACCCGAGGGATGCACGGCACTGGCCAGGTTCTGGCTGTGGAAGGGGCACACAGGGAGTTCTGAGTGATGATGCACTCTTTGTGCAGAGCAAGGTTTGCAGCTCTGAAGCTCTGGTCCCTTGCATTGCTCAGTGCTGGCTGAAAAGGGCGTGGGTAATACATAAATAATAAATAAACACAGCCGTGTTTATTCACAAGGCTGAATAGAGCAAAGAGGCCTCAGCCCTTCTTGCTTGTGCTGGCTCCACCTCTCTACAAAAGGCGTAGTGGCCCTTCCCCGAGCTCTGGAGAGAAGGAATGAGAAGCTGAGCTGCAATACAAAGCACACCCAGCCGTGGTTTGTGCATGCACTGCACATGCAGGGACCCTCGGTGCATTTTTTGGGGTGTGGGCTTGCAGTGCTCCCAGCCCTGCGTGTGTCGCTGTGACGAGGCTCCTCCAGTGCCATCCCTGCTGGACAGTTCCCTGCCAGCAACACAGCCCCCCGGGAGCCCAAGAGCTCTCAGCAAGCCCAGTTTATAAAAACTTCACCTTGTTAAGCTGATTTGGACGAGTTAAATCCTTTCAGGATTAGAAATGTCAGCGCCGCCGTTGGTAAAAGCTGTTGTGGGGCAGCTTCTGGGGTGCTGGGATAGGGTTGTGGGTGCAGGACAGCAGCTTGTTCCAGACAGGAGACAACACTGCCAGCCAGTTTGACATCTGAAAAATCAACTCAAGTCAGCGTAAGCCCTTTCCTGCATTTAGGAAATGATTTTTATTCAAAAATTGCCAATAAGGCCCTTACAGATGTGCCAATAAGCCCTTTCCTGCGTTTGGGGAAATGATTTTTATTCAAAAATTGCCAATAAGGCCCTTACAGACGTGCCACCAACACAGCCCATCTGCCCAGGAGCTGACATTATCCAGGAGGGTCTCAGGAAACTTTGCTACCAATTCTATTCTTGCCCTTCCCCAGCAAAAGTGCTTCTGATTTGGGTTTCACAGAAAGGAAATTACCCAGGAGGGTCTCAGGAAACTTTGCTACCGATTCTATTCTTGCACTATCAAGCCCTTCCCCAACAAAAGTGCTTCTGATTTGGGTTTCACAGAAAGGACACAGAGGTTACACAAGATAAAATCCAACTTCAAACCAAGCAAATCAACTTTCCATGTCCAGGATAAATACCACATGGGAATACCTTTTGGCATTGAAGCCTGTGGCATTCAGAAGCCAGCATGTCCTTTCTGCTGTTCTTGCCACTGAACACAAGAGCAGGGATTAGAGGCAGACAATCTCTGACCAAAACCTTTTCTGATGTGTTTTGTTATAATGTGATACCCTTTACTACTGAAAAAAAGAGATTTACGTCACTTTGCACAATTTGGAACTTATTCCTGCACAAGAATGAAGAATAAACAATAGAAAAAGAGCTTTTCTCCTCTGGCACTAAAGCCAGACCAATGGCTGAATTAATCCCTGGTGTTTCAAATCCCCCCATGAATTTAACCAAAACACAAAAGTCTCCCTTTTGAAATGAAATTTCAGCAGAGAAATACGTTGGCCAGAGGCCCAGGGGGAGTAAGTCAGCAGAAAATGGCTCTGTTTCACGGGTTACACGGGGACATTTTGGGGACAGAGAAGCAGAGCCCTTCAAGCAGCAGCTGGGTTCAGTCAGGGTGAGGTGACACAAGGCTCACTCGGGCTGTGCTGCTCCCCAAGCCCTGCCTGGCTTTGCTGCATCGTGCTTGGATCACTGCCAGCTCATTCCAGAGCTCCTCTCTGACTCCAGCAGTGCAAAATCTGCTCAGTCAGTTCCTCGTGGTGCTTCTGGGGTAAGTTCAGCACACAAAGCACCTCTTCTTCCCCACTGGACACAGCCCTGCTCATCCTCCAGCCACGGAGGAGTGGTGAGGAGCTGGGGCTTGCTTCTTCTTGGGTAATGGAAGCACTGGGAAGTGCTGCTGGGAGAGGCAAAGATCAGCCTGGTGTGGCCTCTTTAGGCTGCTCCTGTTGCCTTTATACACCTGCTCCTGAGCTGGACAGAGCCAGAGACCTTAAAAGAAATTTTTCTGCAACCTGATGAATTTCAGACTGACCTTTTCTCTCGCTTGTTTATGAAAAAAATTAAGGGAACCTATTTAAGTTCAGCAGGCTGCCCTTAATTTCCCAGTATTCTAAGGTTGCTCATTTCCCTGGCAAGTAATTGTCTTTTAAATATGAAAATGCCAGTGTATTTCTGCCTCTTCACTTTCCTGCTTTGCAACTTCCATGAAATGCCACCAGATGGTTTTAATGACACAAACTTTAGCCCTGTAACAGGGATTTGAGACCTTGGAGCCCTCTCATTCCTCTGTGCCCCTTAACTTTCCAACCAGTCCTGCAGAGCTGCCAGTCTCTGGCCCCCTCTTTGGTCCCCCTGTCTTTGTGCCTCGTTCTTCCTCTGCTTTGACACCAGAAGCAATACCAGCCCCTGAGCCAGAGCAGACATCCCAGAACTATACAAACCCCTTTTTTATTCCAGTTCTGCTGTTACTGGAAGCTTCAAGGAGTTGTTCAACTGCACCCACTAATCAGAAATTAACACCACAGACTCTTCCACCCTGCTGGGTTGAAGAATGTAGGGGCACACTACACATATGACAGAAAACAGAGGGGAGGGGAGGGGAGGGAAGTGGGGTAAAAATAAACATCCCTGCTGAAATTACTATCCCTTCGTGTTTAGGTTCTCTTTTTCTACAGTAAAAGGCGAGGAGACTGGAGAATATTAGTTAAATTCAGCACAAAACATCTTGTACATGAAACTTATAAAGCCAGTAGCAGCAGATGGGCATCAGTTCAAATGTTGATCCAGAGATCCTCATATCTAAGGGAATGATTAGTCAGTGCCACAACAAACAGGAAAGCATCCCATGGGATCCCTGCTTCTCGTTTCCTCTTTTATTCCGGGCTTGCTATAACTCTGATATAGCCCAATAAATCCTGGTCTCCTAGAAAATATCTGTATGCTTTTTTCTCTATGGATGAAATGGTGAGATAAAAGCTCTGCCTCTCAAAATAAGATGCAGAGCACAATGAAAAAAAAAAAAAAAGAAAGAAAAATTACTTCAGCTGGTGCTAGTTCACACTGAGTGGTTAAATATGAATGCCTCATTTTCAATTAAGGATTGATTTTAAAAGGCACCCACTCTCTCATGCTTTTTTTATAGCAGTGGAGAGAGGTAGAGAGCTGAAGCTTTGTGTTTGCTCCAGATCATCCCCTAGAGCTGCCTGTGTGTTCCTGTGTGCAAGAGGGGAGTCTGAGCAGGCTTTCCTAGGTTGAAGTGAGCTCTTGTGATTATTCCACCATTGCTGTGCTGGCTTTTCTCCCGAGCTCATCTCTGTGGTGGTGTGTTATTTGTGGTGCAGTGCACTGGGAAATCAGGCCCTGAGGTTAAAGCCTGCCTGGCACTTGAAGAACTCCCCTGGAAGCTGTAGGTAAGACTCTGCACATCATAAATAAGTGGTGTGTTTTGGTAAGTGGAGAAGGCCACTCATTGCATTAAATAAATCTCTCTTAAGTGAATCCTTGTTGAGGGAGCTGCATGGAGGTGGAGCTGCCTAGCATGGCTGGTGTAAGTGCTGATTAAGTGCTCTGTCAATTTTGGGAGCCATCTATTTCAATTTGGATGGCTCAGTGTTCAGGCTGCTCCTCAACATCTGAAGTTCCCCACGTGGGATGGCTGCCATCCATTATTTCCAGGGTGGCACAGGTTGGGGGTGCTTTGCAGTGACAATGTGCATAACCTGCTGTGGCACTATCAAGCAGCAGCACCACCAGTGAGAGCAGAGAATTTGGCTCATCAGTGTCTGGCCTGCTCTGCTGGAGGAGCTGAATACAAGGGGGGAATCATGACATCTTCTCTAAGTCCTGACACTTCTTTCTCTTCAGTGGATTTGGCACTGGGTGTCTAGCCCTTCACCCCAGGGCCTGTCAGGAGAGACAAATAGGTGTCTGCAGAAAGCAATTCATTTCCCTTTGCTAGCAGCAAGGAGCTCAGATGCTATCTAAGACCAAATTTCCACGTCCAAAGTTAGGTGGGACATACTCAAGGCCAAGCACAGTGACTGAGACCAGCAGAACTCAGTGTTTCCCCCTGCTCACCAATGTCCAAGAGCAGCACTGTCTCCTGCCTTGCTGCTTGTCTGGCTGGAGTCTGGGGACAAAACATTGCCAGTGTTGGAGAGTGGCTTAGAGGAATACAGGGTTTGCACTCAGGACAATGCAGTTTTACCTGCCTGAGGCAGTAACCAACTCTGCAGACTTGGAATTATTAATACTGCCTTTCCTTCTTTTGGCCCCTTTTTTTAGGGTGAAGTCCTGGGCAGATGCCTTTGGTGGGGAGCTGTACTCCATTGTGACTAAGTATTCAGGCTCTCTCCTGTTGCAGAAGGTAGGCAAAATCTGTGAGGGTTCCCTTTGCTTCGTGTCACTCCCTGTGTGCCTCCCAAGGTTTCCTCCAGGGTGGAGGAAAGAATCAGGCAGTGGTGTGCAGCTGTTTTTAAACCATGGAGCTCCATATCCCTGAGCACAGAGTGATGCCCTGTGGCTTTCTCCATGAACTGGAGAGGGAGATCCATTCAATGCCTTCCCTGCTTTCATCAGCCATTGCTGACCACAACCTTAATTATACCACTTTTTATTAAAAATACTTTTTAGCAGCACTCCTCATGTTTCCCCTCTGATGATCACTTCCTGCTCTCCCATGCTGACCCTTCATTCCTCCTTTCCCAAGTCTCTCTGGTGCTCATCCTGCTCATTGTCACCCCATCATCCCCTCCTGCATTTCTCCATCTGACACTAATTAATTTTTTTTGCTTTCTCATCTGTATTCAGCCAGTTGTTTATCAATTCTTTGCATTTTGCCCTTAAGCCTCTGCTTCAGGCAGGTGCCCTGGAAGCCAGGGGGGCAGAGCTTTGCTTGGCCTGCTCACCAAACAGGCACTAGTGCACTAAACTCTCTGCCAGCATTCAAGGGTGTAGCTCCAGGGGCTTCAGACAAATGGTCCCTTTTGCAGCTGTAGAGAAGCTTCCTTAAGTCAGTGGTGAATGGCTGCTGCTCTTTCAGACCTGGGGATCTCTGCCCTGCACCTCCCAAGTGCTGCTTTGGGGGCCTGGTGGCTGCTGACTGCATCCAAAGGAATTCACACTCCACTTTGTGGCCATCCAGTTTTTTCTGTGACCATCTCTTTTTTCTTTACTCTTTCTGATTCTCTGTGGTGTTGTGTTCTGCCCTAACTTACCTTGAGCGGTTTAAGCAGCTCAAGTTTATCTTTCAGCCCCACTTCTTGAGCTTTTTCATCTCCTGTTGTTTCCCTGGGAAATAAGGAAATAGGGGAGAAGCAGCCAGCACTCACTTCAGTCCTTCTCTCAGCCCCCTTTTCTTTAGATAGGAATTCCTCACAATTCATCATCTCAAAGCAGGGACCATCCCAAGAAGGCTCCCACTGCATCCCTGGCACCTCCAGCACTACAAGTGGATGCAGACAGATCTTTTACTAATAAATATAATTATCTTGCACCCTAGCAGATCCCAAATAATTTTATGCAGATCATCTCATTGGCACAGATTGTGGGTGTGTTAGGCCTAGGGAGCCAAACCCACCAAAATCTAGAAATTAAACACATGGATTTACCTGCTCCCCAGGCACCTTTCTCTTTTTTGGGCTATTACTTGTTTCACATCAACTATTTCTCTGCATGCATGGTTGTGCCCAGACCAGCAGAAGGGTGGGGAGCACAGTGCAGAGAGGTTCACGTGAATCTTTTCTTAGTGCTTGTCTAATTGTCTCTGAGGAAATACAGAAGGTGCTGTTATCTCAGTTTGTACCTTATTTCATGTGTCCCTTGTGCCTAATAGTCTTGAAGTAACCAGATTATTGTAGCTGTGAGAGTCATAATTTTTCAGTTACTGAATGCTTTGCATGTAAACTTTGTCTTTAATACTTGGCATAAACTTCTTGTGGTTTTCACTTCGCTTAGTTTTGTTTGGACTTTTTGTTTGCTTCCTCCAGAAGAATCCTAAAATCATGTTGCAAACTCAAGTAGTTGACTTCCTACCAGGCAATATCATTCCCAGAGACCTGGTGAGCTAACAGAAATCCCTTGAATCCCCAAGGGCAGGCTTTCACTCTGCATCACAGCTTTGCCCTGCTGTTATTAGAAAGCCCAAAAAACATGGCAAAGAGCAGACAAACTTGAGAAGTTCAGTCAAGACGTTTTCCTGGGTGAAGATGAAAGGAATGTCTTTCACACTCTTAATTTAGTTCCACTAGCAGTGAGTAATGCAGCACGGTGTATTTCAATAGGCTGAATTTTATGGAGGTGGAAACAAGAATATATACTTGGTGACATATCTCTGTTCACAGATAAAACTTAGGATACTGAATTCTGGATATTCTGCTTTTAAATCACCACCCCCGTCACGGCAGAAGGGGAATCTTAATGAATTGCTCCTGCTGTTTTAGGGGAATGCTAAGTGCTAGATGAATAAGAAAAGGTTTTCTGTTAGAGCTGAGCTAACTTTTTGGCCTCTTTTCAAGCTTCAGATCCTTTCAGCCAAGCCTGACTCCTGTTCTGTAACTTAACATGATCTGATAGCCTGAACCCCAAGCACAGGTTGTACAGGATGATCCTGGCCAACTACATGCACCTGATCTGACTCCAGCCATGGTGTCTGTTGTGCCCCATTAGAAAATCTTGGATGAATAGTCATCAATAGGCAGAGGTTTCCATGGCAGGAATACAGGCATGTAGTGGTTTGCTGGTTCATTTGCAGGAGAAAAGCTCAAATAGGATTTGAGCTCAAACCTGGTGTATTCCTTAGGGAACTGGAACTTTGGCAGAAAGTTGTTTTGGGTTTTTTGGTTTTGTTTTTTTTTGGGTTGGAGTTTGCTCCTTCCTATCTCTGGCTGGATCTCAGGGCTGCCATTAACAGGCTACTTTTGATTTCTCATGATTACTTTTACCCCAGTAGCACCTACTTGTGAGTATGTCAAAAGCACATTTAAAAACAATTAACAGAGAGAGGGAAAAGCCTGTTGCTTTTAACTGAGACTATGCTTTAAGGTAACTGGTGGCAGGTCACTTGCCCATGCTGGTGTGTCCCCCCCTTGGTGAGCTTTCCCAGGAGAGATTACCCTGCTCCCCCCAGCAGGGCCTGATTAAAGCCCAGCCTGGCAGAGATCACTCCTCTCCTGGCAGAGCTGTGACACAGAGCTGAAGGGACAGACACCAGCTGGGTGTGTGCTGTGCTCTCTCACAGCCAGGGACTGTGGTCAGGGGTTGTGGCTGCACATTGCTCTTCTGGCAGTGTGGTTACCCCAAACCTAAATGCTCAATCCCTCCTCCTCCTGCTTCCCCTGCCTGTCCCAGCGCCCCAGCAGAGGGGATGGGACGCCTGGCATTTTTAATCCAGTAAAACCCTTGCTGTTAATCATGCCAGACAGAGCGAGCAGCCTCCCTGCCATGCCTGCTGTGGGCTGGATGCTGCTGCTATTTCTGTCTGACCTCCTCAGCCTGCCCCATCCTCCAGGCATTTCTTCCTCTGCCTGTGCTCAGCTGCCCTCCCGGATGGTCAAGGAGCTTCTTGAACAAAAGGGACTCCACGGGCTCGCCCTAAAGACATGCAAAGTCCTTTTCCTGCTGCTTCCCTCTAATTCAAAAGTGTTACTAGAGCCCCTGCCATCTCCTTGCCCTTTTCACCACCTCATTTTTTTCCCCAGCACAAGAAGCCCAGTCCTGGCTGAGGTTGCTGCTGTGATGCTAAGACAACGTGATGATGGAGGGGGGATGTACACACTGCAGACAAAACTGATGATGAGGGACCAGGGAATTGCAATTGGTTGCCTTTGTGTTTCCAGATTGCTCAGGAGATAAGGCTCTGTCTTTTCTGAAACAAGTTAATTGTCCTGTGTCCTTTCACGGGTTTCATTAATCTTTCTTTCTGGCTATCTCTGTTAGCAGTGGGATTTTTTGGAATGGAGAAATAAAGACCATCTTTGCCAGTCTTAAAAGAGCAGATTTAAAGAGGCAAATTATGCTTACAGTTTAGATGTACTCTTGGGTTTTTTTAATTCCTAGGTTATATGAAATGTGGTGAGAATAAACTGGTTATCTCTAAAGCTGTCAGATCTAGATCCTCCTCATTACAGCACCTCTCCCCATGAAGGCAGCACCAAGTAGCCATGCTCATAATTCCTAGGTTTTGGGAATTGCCTCTGTGGTGCTCTTGGCCTAAATTATGCTCCTGGGTGCCCAATAAGTGGCATCACACCTGTCTGTCTCAGCTTTCCTTGGCAGTCTCCTCTGTAAGCACTGAGCAGACCTTTCTTGCTGGAGACCTGGCAAGTTCCCTCACAGATGGGGTGGCTCTGGGGCAGGACAGCCCCTGCACTGCCAGGACATGTCCCCACCAGTTCCCCAGAGCACCTGTGACATAGGAGGAGCTGCAATGACAGCACGTAGCTCCATTCCCTTGCTCTTCCTTAAGTGAGCTGGAGGTGTGTGTTGTGTTTAAAGTTGCTGTGGATGTCATCACAGTGCACAGTTTGGGTTTTTAAAAGTTGGCCTTCTGCTTCTCTCCAGTTTGTAGACACTACTGGCTTCAGGTGCATTGTTCCTGTCAACAGCCACAAGCTCACAGTTGGATCAGTTGTTTTTACTTGGTCAAAGTGCTTTGAGTTACAGCCACTGATCTGCATATCCTGAATTTTTGGGTGGAAAAGGGGGAAATACAAAAATGGAAGGTGATAAAATCAGAGCAGTTCTTTCAACACAAAGACAATACCCAGCTAGCAATGATGGATTCATCCCTCTCCTTAAGAACCTCCTGTTCAGCAGGGTTTTCTTCCTTCCCTTGGGTAGAAGTACAAAGATGTGGAGCCAACTCTGAAGATCAAGGAGGTGGATGGCTTGGAGCTGGTGAAGAAGTTCTCAGAGCAGATGGAGAGCATGCTCCGCAGGAAGGTGGAAGCTGTTGAGGTATGACCACTGCCTTGGGGGCTTTGGGAGGGAATTTGTGTCCTGCCAGCCCTGGAGCAGCAGGCACAGGCCTCCTGCCTGCACCAGGAGCGTGTGGGTGCAGGGGTTGTGTGAGGACTTCCCTGCCCAAGCAAGAGCCTGCTGGTGCAGCTGGCTGCTCACGCTGAGCTTTAAGCAGACACTGGTGGGAGGATGTGGGCGTTCAGACAAGGGGATGCTGGCTTCTCCCTCTGCTCAAATTAGAAAATAAGACAAAAACAAAGTCTAGGAATAAATATGAGGGAACGAGCACTCTTTTAGGAGACAAGCTGTTTAAAAAGGGGGGGAAGAAAACCTCTCAGGAGTGAAAAATCCAGTTCATCCTTCCGTAATGCACTCTGGCTGCTGAAGACTAGGGGCTTGTTTCAGCTGTGTGTGTGGCTCAAGGGGAATTTCTGCACCTCCTGAGCACAGGCTGCAAGGAAGCTGCTTGGATTTCCAGCTGTGTACATGGGGAAGTGTGGAGGAGGTGGCAAGGGGTCTGTAGCTGTTGCAGTGAGGGAGATCAGAGCAGGTAATCGTTCTGGCCCCCCTTGCTTCCTGCATCTAAGGATTTATCATATTCCTGTGTGTTTACCTACTATGAAAAGCATATTTCTGTAGTCACAGAGCCTTGACTGTTTAAGGCTTCTAATGTGGAAAAGTCATCCAGAAACACATCATTTGAATCTCCAAGTGAAATGTGGGCATATTTAGTCCCAGAGCTTTGGCCAATAACATTAAATTCTTAGCCAGACTTCTCCAGTGTTTGGATTGCCTTATCCTTTGTGAAGGAGCAAAACGTAGTTTTTCTGAGACTGTTGCTGATTGTGCAACCTTGAAAACATGTACATGTTTAGTTGGATCCCTTCCCAGTCTGTACCAACTGAGAATTAGTGCCCTGAAGCATCATACTGGAGAAAACTGGCTGATTTTATTGCCTTCCATAAATGGTAAGAGCTTATAAATGGCCACAGCATCTCTGAGCCCTTTACGAAATCCAGTCATGGTCTTTGTCTCAGTAACAATACCAGACTGAGACTCCCACAAGGCCTTTTCCTTTGATGAGATACTGACATCAAGCTGGGGCTGAAATGCCTTTCCCATGGCTTTTTGGAAGGGTTCATGGAAAATGAAATTAAATTTGTCTGTTCTTTCTCTAAATGGACCTGTTTCTGTTTGTATATGTCCTGCGATATCTAAAATTGCTCAGGGGTTTAGCAGGGACTCTGGAGTAAGTAGGTGTGAATACACTTAGCAATAAATAGCTGCAAATAATCTACCTTCCAAGCTTTAAAATCACAGCACAGAATGACAGGTCAGCAGGAAAGGAGGGAGAGAGGGAAGTTTATAACCCCAGACGTGGTTGTGGTGAAGAAGGCAATCGCTGATACAGCTGGAAGAACTTCTGGAGGGCTTTGCCACAGCCCCCACTCACCTTCCTTTCTGTGTGCTTGCTTTCCAGAGGCTGGTGGAAGCAGCAGAAGATGCAGATCTGAACCATGAGTACAACTCCTCACTGGAGGTGAGTTTATCCTGGTCAGTGACAAACGTGGCACACATCCTCAGGACAGCCAGGAGCCCACCCCCTCCAGGTTCCTGGGCTTAGGAATTGCTTTGTCTGCAGGACACTCAGAGACTGCTGCAAATAAGATACCTCCTTGGCAGATCCCAAACCTAGGAACACCCAAAAGATTTGTCCCTGTGGTTCTGGGAGGGGAGGGATTTGGGGAGATATTGTGCTGTGTGATATTATTGGCATTACTTTTACTGCGTGCCCAATACTGTCATTATGTGATGTTTTAGTGCAAATTAGCTGGCACTTTGTGGGTTACTTGGCTGGAAAATGAGCTAAAAATTGAGTGTGAATGAACAATGAGGAGGCTGCTGTTACAAATACCCACAGCAAACCCTTAATCCAAATGAACTGAGTTTCTCACCATCTTTCTTAACAGCTCCCATCATCTTTTCTCTACCAGACAGACACCCACTCATCAGGACTTCCCTTAAGGTGAAAGTTTGGTGCTGTCCAAGCAATTTGGTTAATTGGCTTTCTGTTAATAACAGTTAATAACTGTTTGTTGTGGCCAAGCTGTGGGATTATTGCTGGTGGGGGAGCTGGAATGAAAAGGCTGAGGAAGGAAATTCTCTATCCACAGTGCAAGCACAGACAGCTCAGCAGAAGGACAGGCTACCCCTGCAAGTACATGTCTCAGTGCTAGGAAAAATGAAAACACTCCTTGAAATCAAGCTAGTCACTAATTTCATCTCACTTTTTATTTTTTCCTTTTTTTTTTTTTTAAAGAGTCCCATTAGCCATGTTAGTTGGGTCAGCTGCATTCACAATAAGGGACATGGGTGAGTTGGGGTACATGGCTCTGTATTTGCACACTCCATTTGCACCCTCTGAGTGCTGCTAGTGCTTGAACACTAATCCTTTCATAACCTGTGGCTGAGATCAAGTCAGCAAAAGCATCTTAAAAACCTAGGTTATCCAAGGACAAAGAATGCCCTGGATGTACTGAAGTGACTGTAAATCCCCAGTGACCTTCACAGGTGTGGGCACACTGCATTGTCTTTGAGCACCTTCTGCTTGATCCTTTGCTCTCAATGAGTGCCTGCTACTTGGAGTGCCAGAATGAGGGGATAATCCCACTGGATGTCCAGCAGTGAGCTCAGTAAGGGACAGCTGCAGACACAGGCCAGGTGAGGTCAGCACTGCTGTGTCCTGTGCCAAACCTGGGAGCCAGACCCTGTGAGACACTTCACCTTTCCAGCTAACCCCCTAAATACATCTGAGGGGCCCCAGGAGGCTGCCCCCCTGCCCTGTGCTCTTCAGTGGCTCTTAAGCAATGCTCCTGGCATTGACAGTGCTTTGGGTCATATGGGCATATGACAACAAACTGGCCAGAAACCATCATTTGGCCAGCTTGACACTTCCAGTGGGTAATAGCTTGTTTGTGGCTCATTTTGATCCTCTTTGAAGCCCTGATTCTCCATATGTCCCCTCTTTGTTTTAAAGAGTGTTTTTGCCTGCCCCTGGCAGTGCTGGTAATAGTCTGTGCTATTCTCTCTTTGTCTTTCTCTTTTCCATTGTCTTCATCAACAGTTTGATTACTACAACTCTCAGCTGATTAATGATAAGGATGAAAATGACAATTATGTGGAGCTTGGGGATGAATTCATTCTGGAGCCAAATGAGCATTTCAATAACCTGCTGGTGAACACAACCTACAGCGATATCCAGCTGCCCACCAATGTCTACAACAAAGGTAATGGCCTCTACCTTCTCACTGCTGGTAGGCTGGTGTGGAAATTATCAGCAGCAATACTGGAAACAAGGATGGGAATAGAAAAAATAACTGACAGAGGGAAAATAAAAAGGGTTGGAAAGGTGCTGTACTGAGGGAGAATCATGTCTGTGCTGTCACTGTGACAGGGCTTAGGTACAATCTGCTCTTGGAAAACCTCTTGTGGTGGACAGGCCTCCATCTCAGACAGGCAGCATGTTCTCCTAGAGCTCCTCTACCCAACCAAAGGTGCTGTGAGACAAACTGAGATGAGACTTTATTGCCAGTTGTCACTCTGGATGAAGGGCTGGCTCTGTCATGGCCTTTAATTGTCAATAATCTCACTGGTGACTGTGCTCACAACTGCTGGTTTTTAGAGACACAATGGGGACAGTTCTATTTCTCCCATGATTTCAGATCAGAGCAGATGGAACTGACTGCCCCAGACCCTAAAATCTTGCTCACAGCAGAGCTGGCTGTGGGTAGGTACAGCAGAACTGCACACAGGAGGCTGCTGCTCTCTGCATGGTATGGAGAGAGGTGGTCAAACAGCAGAGGCACTGCCCAGCCAGCTGATTTCTTGCCCTACACCTCACCATGAACTCCTCACAGCTCCTCTGGCTGTGGCTGCAGGATCAGCAGGAGATGGAGGAGGAGGAGGGCTGCTTCCATGCCCCCAGCTCCTCCAGGGAGCAATGTCCCACAGTGCTCACTCCTCCTCTTGCACACAGCAGCAAGCCTGGCTCCCCACAGCAGTTCTGGCTCCACCTTCCTGCAGGACTTACTTTGGCCTCATCCCTGGGGAGTCACAATTCAGTTTTTGCCTTGTTTTGACCAAAACTGCTTTTAGTAAAGTGACTAAACAGGAAGTGATAGGTGAAAGCCCCACCCTTTCTGACACTAATACAGTTAATCCTACAATGACCAGATTCTCATGATTCACTGTTTCTACTGCTGCTGTTCTCTCTGGTCTCCTGAGGCAGTGAGTCAACACAGACACCAAATACACACTGCCTCCTAGGAGTTCTTGGAATCTGCATCTTCCTGTTGGTTCTGTTCTAGACAGGTAATGCAATGGTTGGCTCTCACAATTAAGGGATGAATAGTATGTGTATGTGTCTTGGCTTGAAAAGACAGGTGTCTGCTTAAGGGAGGTGGGGGCCTTCCCTGAAATGGAAAATGTAAACCCCCCCCCACCAAATTATTATGATTTTGAAATTAAAAGGTGCTCAGGCAAAGATATGGGAGTAGGAATAACAGTTCTTTACTAGGAAAACTAAAAAAAAAAACCCAAATGTAATAGTACAAACAAACAAAAAAAACACTGACAGAGTCAGAATAGGCCCTGACCCCCTGTGGGTCAGGGTGTTGGCAGCAGTCCCATTCAATGGTGCCTGCAGCCCTCCTGCAGTGCCAGCTGTGGTTCTGTTGGAGCAGGAATCCTGTAGAAGGGTGGAGTTTTCCTCTGAAGGTCCTGTGGTGGTGTAGATGGGCCTGGTCTTCTGGGAATCCAGCGGAAAAGGCTGCTGTGGTGTTCCAAACCTCTGATTATATCCAGTTAGGAATGCTTGGCTCCTCCCTCTGGGAGGAGCATCTCTCAATGGGTTGATGGAATTTTATCAGCCATGCAGTGACACTCACTGGCCCATGAACAGAAGATAATTAATCATTAATAGCCCATTAACAGAAGATACCTCTTGGAGGGAGGATTGGTTGTGAAAGAGATAAAGAAAACTGCCCAATTAACAGAAGATAACTGCCCCACCTCTGACAGATGGGAATAGAATACCCCTATTTCCAACCTGAGACAGTATAATATGAGAAGTTTTATTGATGTATGGTTATGCTATTGTGATATGCTCTCCCCATCATCCCATTTCCCCTCCCCCTTGTGTTGTTGTCACTGGATCACCTTGGTAGCCTGGGCATTTGGGAGGAGGGCAGGAGGTGTGGCGTGGCAACACCTCACCTCCAATCAAGCTGAAAGTGATCTTTCAAGTAAATGCACAAGCATCAGAGGTTTATGTCAAAAAAGGAGACAGAGGAGTCCTTTTACTTTATTTGAATAAAGGGAGAGACCATGGGGCATTCCCTTGGGGTCTCAGATTTTTGGAGGATGTGGCCTCGTTTTTATCCTAATTTCTCTTCTCTCTTTTCCCATTGGCTGAGGTACTTGAGAGGTACAGACTTCCCCCAACACCTGATACCAAAGATTTCCCTTTAATGTATAACCTCCCTTTTTATTTTCAATTCTTATGGAATTCAGGGTCTCTCCCAATTGTTTCTTTCATCTTTCAATACTCAGTTTTACTTATCAGCAAACCTACAGTTTATTTGTAAAGGCAAATATCTTTTTCCATTCATCAGTCAGTGGAATCTTTCCCATTGTTTCTCTTATCTCTCAGTGCTGGTTTTATCTGCCAGCAGATCCACAGTTTGTTTGTAAAGACAAATCCATCATTCCTCTCAATGCCCAAAGGATGGAGAAGAAGAGTTGACTGATGGACTTTGGTAGGGGCCAGGGTTACCTGATGCAACACCAAAGGTGTAAAAGGTGGAGGAGCCATTGTGTGGGTGAGCACGTGGTGGTTTAGTTCCATGCTCCCAACACTGTGAATTTTTCCTTATTCAGTCTTTTGTTGTATTTTGTTAAGGTTTAATAAACCTTTGAAATTTTAAAAGTGAGCATAATTTCTCACTATTCTGAGGAGATGGGGGCATGGTAGGACAGCCCAGGCTTTGTCAAGGAAAGGGCAGGCAAAGAAAAAACATTCAGTGAGGAAAAGAGAGTGTGCAACTGTGTAAATCCTAGGGCTCCTCTGTCTTAGGTCATTACACTAGCATAAATTTAGACAGTCCTTGTAGAAAGGCAGTCAGTGATGCATCAGCCTACTGCTTCTCAAGAGCCACACGTCCCCTGTCAGACAGCAGCTGAGCACTGCCTGTAGGCTGTGCCAGCTGTGCTCAGCTCTGTGATGGCCTCCCTGGGTCTCTGAGAGCATGATTCCAGCCAGATGCAGGGCTCAAGGGCAGACAAGGCTGGAAAGATAAATGGGGTAATAGTGTCTGACCAAGCTGAGATCACCTGCAGTGGCCAGTGGTGACCTGGCCTCCAGGATTCACTTGAATGTACAGGGAATAGGATTCAACAGTGTAAAAGCTTTGGACGAGGTTGCATGCCTCCTGAAGCTGCCTTTGTTCTCATCCCTCTCCTCCATCAGGGATGGTGGACGTCCTTCCTTCTCTTACACAGTTTTCTCCCCCACAGACCCTGCCATTCTCAATGGAGTTTACATGTCAGAAGCCCTGAATCCCATTTTTGTGGACAACTTTGAAAGGGATCCCACACTGACCTGGCAGTACTTTGGCAGCTCCACTGGATTCTTCAGGCTGTACCCAGGTAAAAGAGTAGAGATTGGCTTTGCTCTTTCAGTGCCACACAATAGTCTTGCAGGACAGGACCTGTGCCATGGAAGAATCCAGTCTGGGAAGTCTGGGGCTATCCCAGGATTTTGCAGTGAGCAAAATGGGCTGATAAGGCTGAAGGAATTATTCTGCAGGCATAAACCCCTTCCTCCCATTAGAACCAGCCCCTCAGGCACACTCCTCATGCAACCCTAGAGGAGTCTGCTGGCAAGGGGTCCTCCAGAAAGCTCTCAAAACACCACAGCAGGGCTCCCCTGTGGGTTTGAGTGGTGGCCAAAGCCTCTCTGAGGACACACGTGGCAGATGCAGCTGGCCAGCCTGGCTGGTCACCCACTCGCCAGCTGTGAGTGGCACATCAGGTCACAGCACAGGAGGGAGCTCCTGTGCTTGCAGGAGCCAGAGAGATGCTCTGCAGCCTGCCTGGTGGCCACTTGGTCAGATGGCTGCGTGCCCTGGCACATGCTGGGGAAGGTGAAAGCAGAGATGGCTGTGAACAGAGCCTGTAGCAGGGAATCTGGGATGCATCCCAGTCACTGCTGCTGCTTTTTTATGCTCTCAGCCACCCTCTGGGAGAAGAAAAATCTGTTGTTGAGAACTACATCAAAGTGAGAAAAAACTCAGAGTACAAGCAGCTGCTTTGCAGTTGAACAGACTATGCCTAGGTACATTTTTTTAGAGAGAAACTTAGTAAGCAGTTTACTCAGAACTGCCAAAGACCGAGCAGCTCTGCTTGTATGTCTGCAGAATGGCCACTGCTGTGGCTGGCCAGCCTCGTGTGCTCCCTGGGGTAGGCAGGTCTCAGCAGGGAGCAGCAGCAGTGCAGGTGCCTGCCTGTGAGTGCTGATTGCTCCTCTTGCTGCTCTCTTCAGGAATAAAGTGGTTACCAGATGAGAACGGAGTCATCTCCTTTGACTGCAGAAACCGTGGCTGGTAAGTTTTGGAGGGACTTGGCCAAAGCACCTTTCATCCTTCCTCCCTCCCCCTTCTCCAAGGTGACACCTTGGTGAGCTGCTGATCAGTGATTAAGGTGCTGTGGTGCTCCTGCAAGAGATGGGGGGTACATAAACAAAGGTAATAGGTTGGGAAGCCCTGCCAGCAACAGCATCTAACATGTGCCACATGGAAATTACACTTCTGTGGCTGGGAGGTGGTGGGGATATTTAAGTTTGGGAACTGTGGTGTGTTTAGTCAGTCTGCTCAGCATGGCTAAAGCAGGCTTTAACAACTGTCACTCTTGGGTGTACGTCTGCAGTAGGCTCAGCACTTCCCAGTGCAGGGAGTGAGGTGCTGGGGCCAGCCTGTCCTGCTGGGCAGCTGTGGCCATGGTGCACATGGTGCTGTGGCTGGCATGGTGACAGCAGCACTCCCAACATTCCTCCTGCCTGGCTCTCTCCCTGCTTCCTCGTGCTCTTTGTTGTGCAGGTACATCCAAGCAGCCACCTCTCCCAAGGACATTGTCATCATTGTGGATGTCAGTGGCAGCATGAAGGGCCTGAGGATGACCATTGCCAAGCACACCATCGTCACCATTTTGGATACTCTGGGAGAAAATGACTTTGTCAACATCATTGCAGTATGTCTGCCTCCATTCCAGTGCTGTGATGTCTCCTGGTGCCTCACACCCCCTCCTCCTTCCCCTCAGCAGATCACAGACCCTACCTACAGCAGCACTTACACTGGATTGGGGAAGTTCCCCAAATGACCCTTGGGAAGGCAGCTTTGTGTGGTCAGCAGGGTGGCTGCCAGCTCATTTCATCTCTCCACAAAGGGTGTTGGCTGCATCTTTTTGCTTTCTTAGGGATGTGACTGCAACAGATAACAAAAGGCTGCAGAGAGACACCTGAGCTAATAATTCACCCAGCTTGCCATAACCCTGAATTTGGGTCCAGCAGCAGTGTAATCCTCAGGATAATACTTCCAGACTAGAAAACTACCACCACGTGCCTTTGTGCACTAGCATCCTGCAAGGCTGCCCTTACAGTTCTGAGTCCTTCAGCTGGGCTGCATGGAGCTTGGTCAGGGAGCTTCAGTGTTACTCTGTTCCTTTTTGAGCCCTGGCAGGGTGAGGATGGGCTGGTTACCCACAGAGAACCAGCACCACTGACCACAGAAAGCAAAACTTCTTTCCATGACTCATAGCAAGACTGGTGCCATGTTGAAGGCTCCTTCCTTCTAATTTTCAAAGCTAATTCAAACACCATCTCCTTCCCCAGGCTTCTTTCTATGATAGCTTGCCAGGGCACAGCCACTGAGATATAAATTCTGCTTTTTTGTTGATAGCTTCTTATGTTAGCTAATTAGAAACTCCAGTGGCAACAATTCTGTCTTTATATGACTGGGCAGATGGAAGAGTGCACAGTGTTGGCAGAAAAATGGAGGGGAGTCATTAAGGAGTTTGAAATATCATCTGTTCTTCAAAAACAACCCCAGAAATACCATGTTTATATATATATATATATGTATATATATATATTCCTTTACTGCATTCACACCAAGAACCTGCTGGCTCAGAGACATTATAGCCTGACCTGAGTTCCTATTGATCAGCTGAGCATCAGTGGCCTCTTAAGAATTGCACTCTCCTGAACCTTGCAGGAAAAGGTTCACAGGGGCCTTACCAAGCTTTACCTCACATGTCACAGCCTAGAATCATCCACTCCTCTAATTATCCCAGTCCAGTGGATGTGTGCTAACCTGGTTTGGTTTTGCTCAGGCATCCACCAGAGGCTTCAAACTTCAGGTTGCAAGGTTCAGCTAGTGGCTGGGGACTCACAAAGTCTCCAGAAGTGACAACTATGTGCAAAAAGTGCTAGAAGCAAGGCCGGGGATACAGGTTCATAAAGTGGGGATAAAAAAAGTAACTTTGTATGTGTAGATATGCTCAGCTAGAACTCAGCAAAACACTGTAATTAATAAATTAATTGCAGTAATGTAATTAATTCAAACAAACAGAAGCATCAAAATCCTAGGTTTTGCCATGATAACTGTAAACAATTTTTAAGGGAAATAGGTATAAAATGGCATCATGCTCCATGCTGCTTTCTGAACATGCACCTAGGACACGAACCCATTTTGTGGATTTTCTCCCATGACAACCCCTTTCTTCTCGTTTTCTCTTTGCAGTACAATGATTATGTTCATTTTATTGAGCCCTGTTTTAAGGGTATCCTGGTCCAAGCAGACAGAGATAACAGAGAGGTGAGTACCAGGCCCCTCTCAGTGTAGCTCAGGTAGCTCCCTTCATGAAGGCAGGGCATGGGGTTGAGATGCTGTGAGATGAAACTCCAGGGAGAAGGAACAGGGTTTGCATTTCAGAAGCCAGCACCAGTTCAGGGCTGTGTGCTGAATTACCCTGAATTACCCCAAGCTGTGACACGGGGTCAGGTGGTGGCTGAGCAGCAGCCACAGCTTCCCTGTGTCCCCACTGCTGCACCACAAGCAGATCTACAGACTGCCTTATTAAAAACTGGGCAGAGGGCAAAAACTCTCCATCTTACACACCCCACATCCTCCGCACTCAGAAATTAGAATAATCAGTCTTTTCCTGGTGAGTATGTTCTCAGCCTGATCCTTCATCAGGGTGGATTGCCAGCAAGCCCTCTCTGAGGAGGGGTTTTGCTGCTCTGATCCAGGAGGGTTCAGCAGCCCTGAGGTATGTCCAGCTGGTCCAGCACCCTCCTGGCTGACTGTTATTTTTAGCTTCTCTCCCTGTTTTGTTTTCCTCCTTCTTTCAGTTTTTTTTTAGTTTGTATTACTACATCCCTGTATGCCTTCAACAACCAGATTTCTTTCTTAGATTAGCCCTAGCCCACAGAGTATGACTACAACGGGTGATGTCTTTGTAGGGATTCCCAAAGGATTCCCAAACATCCTAGACACTATCTTGCAGAGAGGGTTTAATTCAAGCAGATCAGTGCTGCTGAAGTCATAGACAAACATTCAATTTTTTTTTTTTTCTTTTTCCCCATGCTGTTGCTTTTGGGTGCACAGGATGTTTTATTTTTCCTGAAGGAGCAGATAAGGGCAAGTCAGATTTCCAGTAGTTTTGCCCCTTCCATGATCTTACATGGATCCTCAGTGGTTCACAGTCCAGAGACTGAGAAATGCAGTCCTGCTGGAGCTGCATGGGCACAGCCTTTTCTGGGCTACCCTTTCCTGCCCTGGTCCAAGGGAACACCCTGCCTGCAACTCATTCCTGGTTTTTTTCCTTCTCTTTTTGCCAGCACTTCAAGCAGCTGGTGGAGGAACTGCAGGCAAAAGGAGTGGGGACTGTGAACAAGGCTTTGACAGAGTCCTTCAAAATCCTGAGAGAGGTAAGAGTTGGTGCTGGTGCTTGTGTGGGGCTCGAGTGCCCAGCCCTGCACTCCTCCCCCCCAGCGACAGCACATCCCTCAGGGTGCTGCAGTGGGGAGCAGGCAGGAGCTCATCTCATGGATCCCAGATTTGTCACAAGCAGTGTGCAGGGCTCACCCATCTTAGGGGAAGTGTTGGTTTGTGCATGATGTCCACAGCCTGCAGTCCCTGCCCAGGAAGGATCAGGTGCCAGCAAGGCTGTGGCTTCGTGAGTTTTCTTAACGAGCCCCACAACTGGGCATCTTCACAGATAGTAGCAATAAAATACAACTGATCAGCTGAGAGCCACAATTCTGGTGGTAAGTAATGTTATTAGTGAGCAGTGATGATAATGAAGACATGAAAGATTATTCTTCAGATTTATTTCAATGTCACTTTGAGTATCAGTACTTGGGGAAGAAATCACAGGTACGGGAGAATTAATCCCTCTGAAAAGAACCATAAATGATTCATTGCCTCATGTGAATAGGAAATTCAGTAGCCTGGAGGTAAACATACAATTGAATTCTGTTTCTTAAGGAATGGTAACAAGAAAAAGGACCAAGAGCCAGCTGAATACCCCCATCCCCTCATGGCACTGCCTATAGTGGGGTTGTGGATCATAGAATGGCTTGGGATGGAAGGGGCCTTAAAAGCTGAGGCAAAATATGTCCTCCACTGAAACAGTTGAACCAAAAATACCTCCAGGGAGTGTTGCCCATGCACCCCACTGGACTAATGGAACTCAACTGCACTAATACAGAAGAAACTACTTGGTGG
Source organism: Passer montanus (assembly GCF_014805655.1). Lineage (NCBI taxonomy): Eukaryota > Metazoa > Chordata > Aves > Passeriformes > Passeridae > Passer > Passer montanus. The sequence continues at coordinate 3,422,765 of NW_024366592.1, forward strand.
GTAAAGAATTTATTACTTCTCTCTATTTAGCATTAAAAAATTCAGTCTACAGTTTCAGTAGTCATCACTTATCTTGATTCTTGTTGACTCTGTCTTGCTCAATGAGCTCTAAACAGCTCTGAGATGCTCTTGGACAGTGGTGATGGAACCTGCTGCTGGTATTCACCCACAAGGTGAAGTACTGCTTCCCTCATGCCTTTTGCTATCACCTTTTATCTGGGGAGAAGGCTCAGGCATTTGAGCACCTGCAGATGAGGAAAGGTGTCGTGCTGTTCTGTGCCTTGGAAATGGCCATCCATAAAACAATATCTTTGTTACCTAAGAAATGTGTGAAACGGAGTGCCTTAATATCAGCAGCTGCAGCACTCCAGGCTCTGCAAGTAGCACAGCTTAAGGCAAAAGGGTGTCCCCTGCCAGGTGTGGTTTGAGGGCTCTCTGAAATCATCTCCTCGAGTTTCTTAGACCTGTGTTGGTAAAAGCCAAGGAAAAGAGTTTTTATCATTGTGCCCCAAAACAAATCTGTGCAGTCACAGTCAGCAGAAGGGGGAGCTTTGGTGGAATTGACCACCCCCTTGTCATCAGACACAATTGCCACTCTCAGCTGTTCCTCACAGGCTCTGCTGTTATTGCTCACGGGAGCATACGCAGGAGAATGAAAATTGCGGCATCACGCTGATGAAACAGGCTGTGCTGATTACAAGAGACAACCAGTAATAATATCTGTAATGAAAGTGGCTGCAAAATTTCCCTGGTAATTTTCCTCAGTCCAATTGCTTACAGAATTAATAGCTCAGCAGAGACCCACTCAATGAGGTATGAGTAGCAAAGAGGGGTTGAAGAAGAGCACAAATCTCTCACTGTCTTTGTTCTCCTCCATTATCCTCTGGGGGAGACAGGGCATATTTTAATCCATGACACAATTTGCAGATCAGTTTCAGGAGAACAGCTAGCCAGAGACCCCCCCCGTCCCTCTCTGCCATGCTCAATAAACCACTTGAACTCTCCATTTCAATTTAGTCACAAACCAAGTGGTTTCAATAAAATATGCATCCAAGGGAAGCCATGGTCTTAAGCACACATTTATGAGGTGCTTCAAAATTCTCAGGTGTTAAGTGCTATCTTTTGAGGTCTTTTCTTATTTATTAAATTTTAATCTGTCTCACTGCTCTCTTCTCTTCCTTGTTTCAACAAGCTTGGCCTGTCTTGTTCTCTCCCCTTTTTCCTGCAGGATTTATACCCCTTTGTTTTGCTTCCAGGCTGCCTCCCCTGAAACACCATCCTCCCAACAGTGTGTGAGTGCTGCAGCTGAGAGCTATCAGGTGCTAAGCAGAGCAGAATAATTGCCTTCCCTGTTTTACACACCGTAGTCCTCTTAACAGGACATAAGACAACAGCTACAGTTTTTTTCAGGCACTGTCACATTGTTAATTCCTATTCAGCTGATGTGTCTCTGCAGCATCCTCCCCAGGCAGTATCCACCCTCCTCTTCTGTGTTCAAGCCACTGCCTCTCCTTTGCAATGTACATGTGTCCTCCTTTCTCAGGATACACTCAGAACAAGTATTTTGAAAGCTGTTGCTTTTCCCACCCTGTGGAGGACAAGAAAAGCCAAGTTCTGCTTTCCAAGGCTACCTTGGAATGATGTTTCCTCTTACCACCAGGCTGATTTAATTGTGCCTTGACTCACTGCCGATCTCAGAAATCACATAAATGTTGAAGTTAATTGAGTGGGTCATTCCAGAATGGCTATAGGTGGAAACAAGGTGTTGAAACTGGTAACAGACTGGATTTCAGTGAGACATAAAATTCTGAGTAACTTGAGCAAACTGGTGCCATAAAATAATGAACCTGTGTGTTGATTTAAGTGAACAATGGTTTGTGGCCTCTCACCTCTCGCTTGTTCACTCACTTTATTCATTTACACATTCACAAGATACATGTGTTACTCATTTTTCTAGCACCGTGCTAGATGTTTAAGGACAGTTGATCCATCCATTTTCTGTGTTGTCTGTTCATTGCCTCTTCATCCTTTGGGATCTCACATAGTCCCAGTCAGGTCTCACCCATGAGGCAGGTAGTTCAGCTACACCTTCTGCAATTCTTTCCCTTCATGCTGAGCACAGATTATTCAAATGCTTTAAATTAGTTTTTTCTTTAACCCTCCCACTTTGTGACTCTACCTCTAATTCATTCATTCTTTTCTTAGTATCTTATCACTTCAGCAAGTACCCAGCCGTTACAATATTTTCCTTTTGATGATAAAGGATGGAGGCTCTAAAGCATCTCTGCCTGACCATCTCTGGTTTTTATTATCTGACATTGTATTATTTTTACTCCCTTTCTTGCTTCTTCTGTGAACACTTAGAAATTGCTTCTTGATTCCAGTCACATTTTTATGGACCTGGATTCTACAGCATATTTTCAGGGTATGCAAAGCTCAGATTTTCCTGTTTATCAGTTCCTACTATCTTGCTTAATGCCCTTTCTTGTTTCTCCTTCACTGGCTTTGTTTTCTTATCTACTGCTGATTTTCTCCCCATGAGAGGCTTTCCACCAAGTTTGAATTTTCAGTAGTTCTGGAGGCCATTCCAGAGGCAGGTCTGCATAATAATGGGGCAGGAGGAGATGGGGAGAGGCTGCTCAGTCCCCTGGTTCAGACATGCACATAATCAGCACGCGTGCCTGCACATCTCTGGGCCATGCTGATGGTTCCTATGGCTTCACTGGGAGCTCTGTGCCAGCCTATAACTGCAGAGTAAAAGGCAATGAGCAAACAAGGGAGTACAGGAGACTGTGACCCTGAATTAATTAGATCATGCCTCTTAGTCCTGGCAATGTGACTGAAGTTATACAGCTCTGTGCCTCCTTCACTGACCCAGCTCTAGCCTGCATTTCTTCTGTGGACATGTTATTCCTCATCTCCCCTTCTTTCTTGCTCCTGAGACTTCGGTCAGAGCAGGGAATTATGCTCAGAGCTTGCTGCAAATGCTGTCAGATCATTTGCTACAGCTGCAGCCAGTCACAAAGGACCTAAAAACCAGGGATTACCTCTTGTTCGTTTGTTTTCTAAATCTGTCTTTTTAATCTCCATTTCTATGACACTGATGATCTCATTTTCCCTGTTGAAAATATCATCTACTCCTGTAATTAGGAGATTGCTGGTTCTGACACAACATTCAATTTCTCAGTATCTCAGTATTATGAGTTCTGAAGTAAGCTTCATGAAGAGATCTTAAGCAGTCTGATGAAATGGTGGGTGACCTTAATTAAGTGTTAATTTAATAATAATCTAAACAGACATACTGTAGGTTGCAACAGTTTGGAATAAGCTGCTTTTGTAACCACAAGGTTCCTATATCTGTGATCTGAGCCTCATTCTGACAGCATTTCCTGCAGCCTGTGCCTCCCTGGTGGACACTCACTGTCTGTTCTCTCTGATAATCTGCACCCAGTTGATCTCTGTCCTAGAAATAGCTCACTTGAGGCTCTGGTTTTTTCCTACCTGCTGGTCTTTAGCAAAATCCCATGAGGCTCTCATCTACTTTTCTCCTTTGGTTTGCTCCTAGGAGCATCCTGTGCTTGTTCCTGTTGTACACCCTCAGCCTTTACTGCCTGTTTCCCCTCTGAATGTGACACAAGAGAGGAGGAGCACGTCCAGACACCTCATCCTGATTCAGTATTTCCCAGAGATGTTTCACCTGAGAGCAGCTCATTAGAAATGACCCAATTACAGCACCCTTCTCACTCCTGATGATCTGTCCTGGTTCTGGTCAGTGAGACAAGCACCTGTGGTCATTCAGAAGCTGTGGAATTCATTCTTCCTGCAGTACAGTTACAGGTGCTGTGTGAAGTTGGAGCAGGCAGGACTGGTAACATAGATGGTGGCAGAAGGGGATGTTATGGTGATATTAGCACTGAGCCTGGTAATTTCATAATTAGGGACAACTGCAATGTAGTTGTAGAAGTGGTGAAATTACTGGGGAAATCAGGCCTTGGAACTGGCTTTGAGGTATTCATGGTCATGATGTTAATCTGCAGTGGAACCACAGGACCAGCCGCACTGGTAAAAGTATTTGTCTGTCATAACACAGCATTATCAAACCCTGAAAGAGTTGGGAATTGAACCCTAAAACATCTAAAAACTCCCAGTTCATGGCCTGTGCTCTTGTTCTCCCATCCAGGGATTTAGTTTTATGCAATTAATTGTGCCTCTTCGATACCTTTTTTTTCTCATAAGACATAACTATCCTCTCCAGTTTAAAATTGCTGCTTTTTGATGTAACCTTAATCACCCTTCAGCTGGTGTCCTGTATGCTCCTCATCTCGTGCTATTGCCTGTCATTAATGTTTGTTAGCAGGAGAGCTGTCGACTCTTTCTTCCATAATTTTTTTGTTCTTCATCCATTTCTGCACCCTCTTCTGTTGATCAGACTTCTCCTTGCTGACAGCATAACAGTGAGAGGCAGGAAAAGGAGAAGCACAGAGTGCCACCGAGCTGGCAGCTGCAGCCAGTGGCTGCTCAGTTTTGTCCCTGGGATGTCCTCTGCTGCTGTCTTTAGCACAATGTTGGAGCAGCATTCCAAGGCTGGCTCTCCCTGGCTGGACAGGCAGGGTCTGGCTCAGCTGTAGGAGCACATCTGTCCAACACCCCTGCAGGTGCCCTTGGGAGCACATCAGTGTTTGTACCAGAGTCCTGGTGCACTTCTGCTCTGCCTTAAATCTCTCCTATGCATAAATGACAGGTCATCTGTCATGTCAGTGTATGGCCTCTCTATCTGGCACATCCATAACCTTTCCCAGCTCCAATGGCAGTAGCCTTCTTTTTTTATATGCTCCTGCCTTTCTTTGCTATTCTTTGGCAGATTGATGGATTCACCCTGAAATAATGAGTCTGATTTCCCACTCCTTTCACATTTTCTGCCATAAAAAGTGACAGTTACTGCTGTCAAATCAGAATTGCCGTGTTTATGGTCAATCTATGGTTGTTTTGCATAAACTAATGCGACTGTGCAAGATGTGAAGCAGCAGGGAATCACACCCTTCCTCCACAGCAGTTATTTTCTCCTCATTATTTTACTTCTGCAAAGCCTTCTGTGTCTGTATGTGCCAGGCAAGGCTGTATAAATAAAAAAATCTATATGCAGCATGCAAACACAATCCTCTTTCTGAGCAGTGCGAGGTTTGCAAGTGGAGGTCAGGATGTGGCCCACCGTGAATAAACAGAGTGCAGTTCCTAAGAAACAGCCTGTGGTGGGATAAGCAGTGCTCTCCCTGTCTGTTTGTAGTTCAGAGATGCTGGCCAAGGAGGTCTGTGTAACCAAGCCATCATGCTGATCACCGATGGAGCCGTGGAGGATTATGAAGCTGTGTTTGAAAAATACAACTGGCCCGATCGGAAGGTTTGTCTGGGAAGTGAAAAATGGAAAGGGAGGGGAAAGGTGCTATTCTGCTGTGCTGGGAGGAGAAGAGCACAAGCCAGGAAATCAGGCAAAGCTGAGCATTCACATATTCCAGTACCTGAATTCCTATGGGCACCTGACTGTAAATGCAAACAAAGCAGCCAAGCAGGAGCCTACTGCAGTGATTTCCGAGGTGAGAGGATTACAAATGCAGATCTCTAGGTCAGGGAAGCTTTTCTTTTTCATGAACTTTGTTTTCTAAAGTTGTGGGCAATCTAGATATTCTCCTGATAAGATTATAAAGACTGAATTGAGTATTTCAAAATTAAAAACTAACTTTTGCTAAGAGTTTTAATTCCACGTAGGACTGTTTATAACTGGTCCTGTTCAGGAAAGGTTTGGCTATTCCAAGTTCTTATGGTGGCCAGGGCAATGATCCAAACAGCCTCTCCAGGTGCCTTCCAGCCCTGTTTACTCTGATGTCTGTGATTACAGGCTTGCACTAGCAGAGTCGGCTGTGAAAATGTAATAGACCACTGCTCATCCTAAACCCTCCTGATTTATTTGTTTACCTCATCCCAGCTAGCAGCAATGCACAAAGGGAGAGAAACAGCCTACTGAGAGACCAGAGCAGGGGGCTGTTAAAACAGTTTATTTCAGGATTGACTCTTTTGTTGGTGGTCAAAAGCATGAGAAATGGTAAAGCTCTCTCTAAATGATTCATGTGGCCAGCTGTTCCCCTGGGCCAAGGATTCCTGGGAGCTATAAACCTTTCTGCATGTGGTTGCCGAGTGCCTGGCAGAGCTACTATCATAAAATCAAACAGAATCTGCACTTTTGCTTTGTTATTCAGATGATCCCTGGTGCTGCTTGGCTTTCTGGGCTTATTGTAATTGGAAATTAAGTTCCAGGCCACAAAACAGGAAACAAATGGCACGAGAGGCTCCTGCCTCTGTGTGAAGGCAGAGCTATTGCTCTCACCACGTTCACACCAAGGGGATGCCAAACTTGAGCCTTTTGGATTTGGTAGCACATTACAGCCTCATTCTCCTGTCTTTGCATCCTCCTAGGTCCGGGTATTCACGTACCTCATAGGACGGGAGGTCACTTTTGCCCCGAACGTGAAATGGATCGCCTGCAACAACAAAGGTGCTGTGTGGGAATGGTGCCCAACCTCCCTGCACCCCTCCAAGGCTTACCCACCACTGCTGGGGCCCACAGGCCCTCGCTTGGAAGACAACCTAAGGAAAAAGCAGACCCTGCTGGCCCACGTGAAGTGAGCCTGTGTCCAACTAACACAAGTCCTGCGTGCTGAGCCACCGCATTTTCCTGTCACTGTGCCAAGGGACACTATGACCAAGATTCATGCTGGCTGCAGTCCACCTAAGTCCCCTGTGCTTATTGTGTCCCAGTTGCTGGCTTTTGACAATCTGTCTAAAGCTCTGTTAGAGAGCCTGACATCTTTTGGCTGAGACATAAAACAAACATCGCTGCTTTAAAGACTTTACAGCAATTTTCACAAGGTCTGCAGGTCAACCCCTGTATCCTGGCCAAATTCTTTGTGTGTAAGTGATTTTCACTGAGGTACCAAAATAGCTTGTTAATCCCACCCCAAACCCACTATTCTCTATAACTGGCATGAAACTAAGTGAATGAGAAAATCCATCCCCAGTAGGTGAGTCACCTCTATGCATTTGGGGCCAGTTAAAAAGTCAAGTTAGCACTGTCAGAGTCTGCAAGAGTAAAGGAAGAAAGGAAAAAAAAGCCATCCACGTTTGGGCATGACCTGGCTTCTGAAGACAGCAATGCTAGTTACATCAGTGTTCTGCATAAACAAAGAAAGGAAGGGAAAACTGAAGCTGGGTGTCAGGTACAAACCTTTCCAGCCCAAGCAGTGGTTCCAGCAGAGCATGAAATACATGGGAACATTTACTGCTAAGAACAGTTGACAGGAGAGTTGCTGGCCTGTAGAATGTCTGTGAGCTGGGGATGCTCAAGGCTGAAGCATTAATCTAATTAGCACTATGAATTACACATAATTTTATGTTTTGTTAAATGAAGCAAACCCCTGGGTTTCAGATTCTGTATTCAGCCAGGAGATCAGTGACAGAGAATTCATGGTACTGTTGGTTCACTGTAAAATGTCAGAATGCATTCTTCTGAATAACCAGGTAGCAAAAATATGCTCTTGCATTCTCACTTTCCAGATTTGAGCTGTGCAGAGGGCTCCCTGATTTTGGTTCTTCTGTTTCAGTGCGTTGGATAACTCTTTTTGTCCTTGTTTTTGAGCACACTAAATCTGTTTAAACATCACAAAGCTTATCAGAAAATGAGCCCTTTTACATGACAGTGTTTTCCTGGTGATTGGAAAGTTTTCCATGTATGTGGTGTATTCTACCTTATACCAAGTGCACAATGCCTGTGGTGAGCAGCAGGACACAAGAATCCTTATGACATTATTCTGTATTAGCACTTCTAACCAGCAGCTACTTCTGAGGACCTTTTGGTAGCCTGAGAACATCCTTCCCCTGTACTCCTTGTTGTAGTTTTAGGCTGCTGTGGGTCCAGCTGCAGGGACAAAGCTTTGGAAACAGGGACCTTGCACTTTTTATTGTGCTTCCAGTGTGTAGATGGAAGTAGTTGCCATCCTCGGATGTAAAGCCAGGCAGACTGAAGAGTACTGGAAAAAATCTGGAAGAGGAAGTGGGAATTTGATCCTAGTATAAAATAGGGCAGGGCAAGTGGGTAGCCTGGTGAAAACCTTTGCGTGCATATGTTTGGCCTTCCAAACTGAAGGCAGTCTGATTAGTGGGAGGCTTTTCCTGAGACCCAAAGCAAGATTTTGCTTCTGCTTTGCACAAATCTGGTTATATCAAGACTTCCATCTTACACAAAATTCTTCAGCATTTTTAGAAGAACAAAATCACTGCTTTGAAACTCTAGATTTCCACAGGTGTTTTGTGTGACAGGCATGTCAAGGCCCATTTTACAAAGAGCAGATTACCCACCCTGGGTAATTCAGTCTTTGACATTCCCTTTTCTAGCTTTGCACTCATTTAGAAACAGGGGAGACGTGTCAGCAGAGTGACTCACACCTCTCTGTCTCTCCATGAAGGCTACTACACTCAGATCTCCACGCTGGCAGATGTCCAGGAGAATGTCATGGAGTACCTGCACGTGCTCAGCCGGCCCATGGTCATCAACCACGACCACGACATCATCTGGACCGAAGCCTACATGGACAGCGCGGTAAGGACCTCGAGCACCAGGCACAACCCAAATCACCTCCTGAAACCTGGGGAAAGCAAGCCAGGAGCTGGTTGAATATAGAAATTACTGGTCTCTGGCTCTCCTGAGACAGGCTGTTTCTTTTCTGCTTGCTCCTGGAGCTGAGGTGTGTGTGCAGACTCAGACATGAATCTGCAGTGACTCAGGTGCCCAGGACTAACCACGCAGGCACAACATCGCCTAAGATGTGCTTCTGTGCAAGCAAGTTACCTTCTAAAGGATTATTCACACAATAGTTTATTCTTGGCTCAGGGTAGGGTCACAGAGACTGATTTTCTCCAGCCTAGTAGCTAACTGCAAATTGTTTGCTACTCAAAGATAGAGATTTCAGCTGAGGCAGCAGGCTCACTCTCTCCTTCCTTGAACTAGCAAGACCTAACTCATCACAGTGGTCCTGAGCCCAGCCCTGTGGGCAAAGGACACGCTGCAAAAGACCAGACAGTCAGCACCCCCAATTCCCCCTGCTTTGTCCCACACCTGCCCTGTGGAAGACATTTGGCTCTGTGAGGGTGACATTACTGCTGCATGAGCTGTGCCATGTGAGGGCTGGGACGTGGTACTTGAGTGTATTAATCATAGGCTCCAGGAGTGCTGCTAATTACCCAGGAAGTTTATTTTATCAGCAGATTTGCCACCTCTGGCACTGGTGTATAGAGTCGTGCTTCCCAAGGCAGTCACAGACATTTGTTTGCTGCATGTTTTGGTTTTTTCCTGCATCTTGTTTGTTGCCTCTTGTCTTGCCATTCTCTTCCTCTTTCCCAATGTCTCCTGTCTTTGTTTCATTCCTCCATTCATGTATTCATTTGTGCGTTCATCCATGTCTTTCACCAGCTGCCACAGTCTGAGGAGGTAACTGCACCCTGTGTTTTGTGCATGTGCTGTTTCCCTTGTGCCAGTCAGTGTGTCAGTGCCAGCCTTCACAGCCACAGCTGGCCTGTACATCTGGAGGGGGTGGGGGCTGCAGCACTCTTGCACTGGCAAGAAGAGGAGGGGAAATGCTGGATGTACTGGAGAGCTGTGCTGTTGGTTCAGAGTAGGTAGGGTTGTCTGTGTTGTGCAGTAGCTTAACTCACCTGATCTCTTTCTCCACGTCAATAAGTGCAAGAGAAATTTACTTGGTGTGTGTTAGTGTGAGTGTTGCTGTAAATGGGAAGATTCCACAAAAAAAAACATCCAGAGAAGTAACTCAAGATACCAAGTCCAAATCTCCATCAAGTGACTGGATTGCTGCCTTGCTCCTTTATGGCTCCCAGCATGCTCTGTAGTAGGGACAGGAGGTCATTTCTTGTCTTGCTGCTCACATCAAACCAGGGATGGAAGGAGTGGTGTTACTGGCAGCAAAGGATTAGAATCTTTTGGTAGCTGGGCATGTTTGGGAGACTCCTTTGCATATGACTTGCCTGTTTTACGTCCTCTCATGTGCTTTTAGAGCATCTGTCCTCTGCTGAATTGGGTACATCTCTTACCCCATTCCACATGCATGTGCTGTATCCCTCATGGAGATAGCTCACTACAGTGTATCTGTTGTGATCATTACTTTGTCCCTTTTTCCTAAGCTTAGATGGTTGAGTAATAAGTGTATACAACTAGGCTTTGTGTGTATTTGTGTCATTTAAATATTTGTCTGTGGTGCTTTTCATTTGTGGTATTCATGTGTTTGCAGTATACCTTGTTTGTGATTTTGCTCATATTTGTGTTGTTTTTCTCTGTTCTGTTCTGCTTGTGTTGGTGTTTTTTGCACTCACTGTATAAGTGCTCATGTCTACACTCACAAAGAGTGGTGGGTATATAATGTGCCACCACTTCTTCAGGTTCCTGTCTCTTCATTAAAACAACTCTTCAATGCATTTCACTGGCTTTCATCCCATCCTCATCACCCCACAAGAGCAAGCATCCATCCCACAGTCCCCTTGGGCACAGACTATTTTGAAGTGTTGCCATCTGTTTCCCGAGCAGTGCGGGCAGCAAGGAGGTGACCAGCTGCAGCCCACATCTGGGGTCCTTGGGAATTGCAGCTGCTTGCACTGGTGCTCCCTGGGGTGCTGCTCTTGCTGACACGAGTTCTCTGTTGTTCTGTGGCAGCTCTTTGCATCGCAGGCCCAGAGCCTGCTGCTCATGACGACGGTGGCCATGCCAGTGTTCAGCAAGAAGAACGAGACGGTGAGCGAGGGGACAGCAGGCAGCAGATCTCTGTGGGACCCTAAAGCCAAAGGGCCTCTGAACAAATTTAGCCATTAGGAAAGGCAGCAGAGCTCTGGCAGGGTGGATGGGTCATAATTTAGCTGTCAGAATGATAGTCTGTCATTTATTTAAAATACCCCTTAAATATGATGCTTCTTGTTTTATCCCTTCCATTTTCAAACCAAGCCTGGTTTACAGACCCTGAAATTTCAGGCTGGAAGAGATCATTACCTTGTCTAGTCTGCATTTTATTGCAGATCTTTATATCTCACACAGATGAGCCAAATACCCTGGTTTTGGCAAAAGCATCATTGAAGAAAGGCATCCAGGCAAAAGCTCCTCCATCGTGGTTTCTAACTCTTCGTGAAAAACTGGTGTCTAAATCCTGCTTTTAATTTGTCTGACCTCACCTTCCTGTCACAATGGCTTCCTCAGATTAAAAAGTCTGTACCCGTTAGTAAGTTCTCATGGGAAGCATCTTCTACACTGCCATAAAATCAAAGCTGTCTATCTTGATAAGATTAAAAAGGTTGAATTATTTTGATGATTTGATAAGGGCATTTCCTCTGGGGTTTGAAACCCTTTAGACACTTTCCTGTAGCATTTCTAATTTCTCAGCATCCTTTTAAAATGGAGAATGATACCTTAGCATTGCTGTACAAGGGGCAAACTCTTCATCCAGGTCCTACAAGTGACTGTGTGCCTTCTCCACCTGGGGCTGGCTGTAGCCTGCATTGGCACAGCACTGCAGTGGGAGCCTGTGTGTGTTTTTTCCACAGTGCTCTCCAGATGCTTATTTAACAACCAGATCCCCATGTCATGGAGAGGGGATTTCCTTTTCTCTGGGTTAACAGTTTTGTATTTGGCATTTGATGTAGTTGGCCCAATTTATCAACCTGTTTGTGTTGGTTTGCATTATTTTCTTGACCTTATTGGTATTTACACATACTGAATGCAGGTGTTTGCCCTGAAGACTTGTTTTCAGTGATTTTTGTTACTTCTGAATCACAGCAGTGAATATTGACTAGTGTTGTGTGTAATTACTCTTCTCCATAAACACTGGAATAACCTCTATGGACTTTTTGAAGTACATTAATTGGTTTTTGAATAACCACTTCCATACAAGCCTAGAGGGGATGGGTGAGAAACTACAAGGGAGACAATAATGTGTTTTCAGGTATAAAACTACCCAGTTTTGCTTCTGAAAATGGATTTTCCTTTGTGTTAAAGCGGTCCCATGGCATTCTTCTGGGTGTGGTGGGCTCTGATGTACCACTGAGGGAGTTGTTAAAACTTGCTCCACGCTATAAGGTAAGACTGAGATAATGCAGTTGGTTCCTTTGCACTACTCACACTTCCATGGGCATGACTGAAAAATCACTTCTCTGCTCTGTAGGAAAAACTGTGAGCCTAAGGGAGGAGTTGTTGGATGTAGTGGTGTGTGGTTTCCATGTAGCACATATGAAATCATTCACTACTACAAGCTTTTAGGCTGCTTCAGCAACACAAGGACTGGGTGAGCCAGTAGGTTGGCAAAAGGTCATGGAACCTTTGCATCCTGATGGTCACCAACCTAAATCCCTCAGAGATGACAGCCTATATTAGAAGAATTAAAGTTCTATATCCAGTTCCCTGTGGACAAGAGCTGCCATGCCAGCTGGCAAAAAATGTACTCGTTTCACTGTCAATATTCTTAGCAGAAAAACTGAGGGCTGAATGGATTATGGAGAGCCAACTCTCCTGTCATGCCTAGAGGTTCCTTTCTGCAGATCAGCATGATGGTTTCTTGGCAGGACAGTGTGGAGAAAGTTGGCTCTCACTCACTTTGTGCTGTACCTGGATAGAGTATTTGCTCTCCAGAATTGTTAGTCAAAAAACTTTCCATTAGCTCTGTGTTCAATGTATCTTAAAAAAAAAAATGTTCATCCTTAGAAATTCCCCCAGAGATGCATGGCTTGGTTTGGTTTCTGCTGTAAATTCCAGCAGTGACCCTTTGTTCAGTCAGGCTGCACAGCAGGAGACAAGCACATCCAAGGACCACCCTGAAATCTGGCAATTTGAACCAACATTTCAAGCTTTTGTTTTCTCTTAAATAACTATCAGACAACTACTACCAGTGAGGCAGTTGTCCAAAATCTGATTGCTGAAGACTCACAGGACTGAAAGTGCTGTCAGAAGCTGTGAATTTCTGTGGTGCTTCCAGACATGGATGCAGGGCAGACCATTAACAGGCAGCTGTAGGAAATGATCCTGCAGACAACCCTGGAACTGTGAGTGTCAGGGTGCCTGCAAAGCATGCAAAGCTGCCAGGTTTGGGTCATTTTTTATATGATTTCTGTATAAGAATAATGCCTTTTTATCTCACTTTTCCCATGTAACTCAAAGGATAGATATACAATAATTTTTTTCTTCTGGGCTAAGGAGGATCACTGTTCTTTCCTCCAACCAGTGCCAGGGAAGGATGGGGAAAAAATTTGGGTTTCATTATATCAGCAGCAGGACACATCTTCTCAGAAACTCCTCCAACTCCAGACCAGTTTGGAAACTTAGGGTCCTCAACTTTAATTCCCTGGCATATGGGCTCCAAAAGGACCAGCCCCAGCATTCCAGACCTCTGGAGCTTGTATATTAATGATTGTGCTTTTACTGGGCTGGGGAATTTCAGCTTTAATAGGCCAAAAAAGAAATTTGCTGGTCCAGTGTCTTGGTTTCATTCTTGCCACACTGAGTTAAGCCAAGTGTGTTTTTCAAAAAACTGCTTCACGTAGAGATGGTCCACGGTTTTGGTCTGGGATGTGTGAAATACAGAATTGATTCCCTGAATGCACAGACAGACTGTAAATTAGTTACCTCCTCACTTCCTACCTTATCCCTCCAGGATTATCTCTATAGGAATAAAGTTGCAACACATTTTTTAAGATAGAAATTTTATCCGTTGTTGTTTTCCTTGAGACACCTCTTGTTTTGGCAAGCACAGGCTATCTACTCAGAGTGTAGCTGGAATTTGCATTTTATATGGGCTTGAGCTGAGTAACTGCTCTCTTGGAAATCTCTCACAGATCAGGTCAGCAAGTGTCTGCTCTTGTTAGATTATGCTATTCCTTAAAAAGCATTTTAAAACTACAAAATTCCTCATCATTGCCCATTTCCTGTGCATCTCTGCTGTGGAGGGCTCAGTCTGCCTCTGGGTTCTGATTGTCCACAATGGCAATCAGACTGTAGGAGAGCATATTTTTCTGAATGTGCACACAAACCAACTACCTGCACATCCTTTTGTGCATCCAAGCACAGACAGACCACACAGATATCAGATATTCGGGATGGATTCCATTTCCTGCTGGTCAATACCTTTAAAAGGAAGATATTTTTCAATATTGGTGGTGCTAGGGTATCATCAGCACCCATTACCCAGCAGTGTTGGTAGCTGAAGCTCTGATTATTCTAATTCTTTCTCCAGCTGGGTGTCCATGGCTACGCCTTCCTGAACACCAACAATGGCTACATCCTTTCACACCCAGACCTCCGTCCTTTGGTACGTAGAGCTCTGCATCTGAGAACCTTTGCTGCTTGGACACAGTGGCTTTCAGTGTTGCTTCTGATTCCTTGGGGTTTTTGAGCTGTGAAGGCCACCAGCCTTTGACATACAGGCACCCAGGAGCAGGAGGGCCAGCTGGCCTCATTGCTGAGATGCCCAGCACGTGATGATTTTACATTTCAGACACATTCTGGTCAGGAGATGCCCAGCACGTGGTGATTTTACATTTCAGACACATTCTGGTCAGGAGATGCCCAGCACGTGGTGATTTTACATTTCAGACACATTCTGGTCAGCACAAATCCACCTGCTCGAAGCTATAAGCATCAGTGTGGTCACCACAAGACAAAGCTGCTGTGAAGCCCCATGGTGGCCTTGTCTTCAAAAAGGCAGCTTTGACCACACCATGAGTCACTTCAGTGTGTAAAGAAGAGGGACACACCGTGTTGCAAAGCCACCAAAGGGGCTGCTTTATCCTTGCAGCGTCAATTGGCCTCTCCCAGCCCGATTCACACCTTCTCTCTCACCCCGGAGATTAGCAGAACAGCCCTCTTGCGTCAATTAGTTCTAGGTGAAAAGTCTCCCGTGAGTGGAGTTAAAGCCTGACTCCCAGCAGAAAAGATCTCCTGCTGGTATTATAATGTTAATGGGATTATACTCTTAGCTGCAGGGAAAAAACTGATTTCCTGCAGGCTGGGGTGTTGTTCTGATCTGTTTAGGAGAAGGAGGCCACAGCCTTTGCCTGTGAGTTTAGCTGTGTTCCTGTTTTCCCTTGCTTCTGGAGCAGCCTGTCCCACTGGGGCTCCCCTAGCCCCTCACTGCCAGTGTAAATAAATACGTGACATGGGACCAAGAAATTCTGCCTTCTGCACAAATTCTGCCTTCCTAGTCAGAGGAGAAATGAGACACCCCTATTTCCAAATTGTACACAAATTCTTAAAGGGTTGGTTTAGGAAGTGATCTATCTACTTACTTGTATATTATCTTTCTTTTTTCCTTTTTTTTTTTTAATTTCAGTATAAAGAAGGAAAGAAACTGAAGCCGAAGCCGAACTACAACAGCGTCGATCTTTCCGAAGTGGAGTGGGAAGATCGGGATGAAATAGTGAGTGTCAGGAAGTGGATTTAGCCTCTTGCAGCACCTTCTTTCTCCTACTTTGTGTGCCTGTATGGAAGGTGTGGGGGGCACTCCTGCTGTTTTTCTGTGCCTGACTGTCTCTGACTGACAGAGATGGGTGGTTTACAAGAGGACAAAGCATGAAGCTCCCCTACCAAGTGCTTGTCTTCCTTCCCAGTATGAGTTTTCCTTCTCATGGAACAAGGAAGTGCTGGGAGGAGGAAGGAAGCACTTGGGAGGATGCTCCAGGGAGCCAGTCTGTGTGTACAAGGCCTAATGCTGCCTTAATACAAAGCCAGAGTAGTTTAGGAGTGTGGCAGTGTCCTCCACACATACAGTATGTGAGATACAGCTGAAGCCACTCCACTAGTGAGATCAGGAACAAGGAAGTACATTCATCAAGAGACTAAAGCTTGCAATTACTAATGGTAATAAATACAGAGGATAAATACTTGGGAGGAACAAATTCCAGAAACCACCTTACTGCACAGGTGTGGAGTTACTGAAAGCAGTAACTGAACAGAGGGAAAAGATTAAAAAAAAAAAGCCAAACCCTTTTCTACTGTCTTTTGAGCAAAATTATTAACAAGTGATAAAGAAGAGACAGTGTGCATCTGTAACAGCTGCACACTGCTGCTTTGCACATCTAGGACCCCAGATAAAATGAGAATATAGAGAGGTTCCTCTGTGACAGGTTTTGTTTTACTCAGAGCTAGGAGGAAATAGATACTTCAGTTACTAAGATAAGAGCTGAATTTGGAGTAAGATAGAATTAGCTGTGAGACACATGCTTCTGGATTACAGGGGAGACTGCTGAGATAAACGGATCTGATGCTAATAGATATCCACTTAAACAGGCAGGACAAACAGAGCAGCAAGAGGATCAAAGGAGCTACTGCCACTAGTGTAGGCCAAGTATAAGGGCAGCATCAAAGGAATTTGGGAGGTTGAAGAGTGGCAAATTGAGAAAGGGAACACAACAGAACCATGTAATGTGGAAAGCAAGACAAAAATAATAGGTTTTGCATGCAGTGGAACCACCAAGATGCAAGTTGCCAGCAGCTTTGTTGTAGGTTCACTAATCTCTTATAGGACTTCCCTCCCATTGCAGTTTTCTCTCTCACTGGAGCCACTTTTAGAGCTATACCTCTTTGCCTAGTTTTCTATTTAAAAAATAATCCAGGAAATGAAAGAAATCTGCTTTGCTCTCATATTTATTTGGCTAGTGGGCTCCTGTCTGACCAGCTGACACTGATACCTGAGTGCAAATACAATACCAAGTGTAAGGTTTCTGTCCATAGGCAATCAGAGTAAAACTATCCAGGGGACAAAAAAATCGTGATAACAGCATGAGAAACAAAAGCCACTTTGTCTTTCTGTACTGCATCTTCCAGAAGAAGGAAAGGTTGCAGTCACAGAGGGTGCACAGACATTCAGTGACGTGAGCAATATCTGCAGTGTGACTTCAGCAAGTCTAGAGGCTCTCAAGATACACCCACTGCAGCAGAAAGCTGCCAACATTTCAACACTCATGTTTGTAGCTATGGTATTAGATCAATGACAGACTCCACATCAGCTGCTGTAAAATCTCAGCAATGCTGATAAGCAGCACATTCAGGCTGGAAAAATGTGCCCAAGTGCTAAAGATGTGTGATACAGCAAAAAGAAATCCAGGAGAGGGAAGTTGGCATTGTCTGAAAAACACCAACTGATGCACAGTGGTGCAGCCTGCAACCAGGCAGCAGCAAGGGTTTGGGCTTGCTTGTAAAGCAGCACAGGGATATTCACAGTGTGAGGGGGAAAAGGAGAAGGATCGAGGGTCTGGAGGGGAGCCATACATGGAGTGGCTGAGGTCTCTTGGTCTGTTCAGCCTGGAGGAGGCTGAGGGGAGACCTCATTGCAGTTAGAATTTCCCTGAGGAAGAGGAGGGGCAGGCACTGATCTCCTCTCTGTGGTGACAGTGACAGGACCCGAGGGAATGGCCTGAAGCTGTGCCAGGGCAGGTTTAGGTTGGGCATCAGGAAAAGGTTTTCCCCCTGGAGCAGCTCCCCAGGGCAGTGGGCACAGCACAGCCTGCCAGGGCTCAAGGAGTGTTTGGACAATGCTCTCAGGCTCAGGGTGTGACTCTTGAGGATGATGCTGTGCAGGGCCAGGAGCTGGGCTTGATGATCCTTGTTTCCAATTTAGGATATTCTATGATTCTAAACCCAGAAGCCATAGCAAATCCTGCAAGGCTGTCAGACCAGAACAGAGAGTATGCTGAGGCTCTGGAAGAAGGTCAAACACTCTTAGCCAAAAAGGAGTAATAGTACCAGTCAATGTTTTCATTTCCAAGATGTGGGCCTTGGGAAACATGAGCTTCATATTCTAGGTCTGTATATAACCCACATCAAACAGCCATAATAAACAAAACCATGGCCTTGTAAAGCCAATGCAGTTGAGACTGGCTAGCACCTGAATGGAGGCCTGTTTCTGGAAGTAAGGAAACAATTTGTGAATGAGTAAGTTACTTCCCAGCTATTTTTTTCTATCCAGCCTGGAGCAATAGACTTGATATGCTCTGGCAGGCTGGACCTGAAGTCAAAGCCTCTGTGCTTGTGGAAAAATTTCCTGGATCTTTCTTGCAAGAGGCTGGGAGTCACTGTGAAAATTACATTTTACCTTTGGAACCTGGGTTGAATAAAGTGGTCTTCTCACTGCCTACCCTGCTCTCATATAGTCTTGCTTTACTGTGCTAAACAACTGCTTTGCTTCACCTCAGAAGTGGTGCTGAATACAGCCTATAATTTATAAATCAGTTTTTAAAATGTCAAAGATCTTTGGATTCAGTCTGAGGCAATTAGTGGGTTTCTCAGTTTTCTCCTCTTCCAGGCTCTCAAAGCACTGTGCTAATGAATTTCTGGCTGCCAAACAGTGAAGTCTGTAACTGGGACTGGCAATTTCACGGATTCCAGATCCTTTATTTTTGCTCAAAGACATATCAACAAGCTTTCAGAATAAACTATTACTATTCTGTATCACTTATCAGCATGACTGTCCAAGGATTCTGATCACTTAAAAGAAGTAAGACAGAGCTGGGGAGGAGAGGGAGCCAACAGTGATTCTTTCTGCCAGCCCCTGTGTGTTAATGACAAGTGGCTCTGTTAATTCTTGCTGGGCCCTGCTTGGAGACACTAACAGCAAACTTGTTCACCTCTGCAGCTCAGAAGTGCTATGATCAATGGGGAAACAGGCTACCTCTCCATGGATGTGAAGGTCCCTGTGGACAAAGGGGTAAGAAGTTATCCTTCTGTTCAGGTCACCCAGGGGAGTGGATGGGAAGTGGATGCTCAGAAACCATGAGGGATGTGGTTTTCAGTGTTCAGCATTCCTGAATGTGAGGATTTCATTGTTTCACCGCATATATAATGCACCAGATATATAATGCATTGTTTCACCATATATATAATGCATGTGCTAAAGACATACAAGAGAACATCATTAGAAGTGCTCATTACACCTACCAACATTCTGCTCTCAGAGAGGCACTGGAAACGTCTCTCAGCTCCCTGCTTTGTCCAGGCAAAGCCAAAAAGAACGTTGTTCATTGTTTATAGGGCTGTGAAATGAATCAGAGATCTTCAAGGGTTAGAATAGGGGAAGACTATGCTGAACTGACTTAGGCAGAAGGAGGTTTGGAGACTATTTTGCCACCCTCTTTCCCTACCCAAAACCACTCATGAAAACTTTGTCCCTCACTTTGTCAGAATGTGATTACCTTTATCCAGGTCCAGGATTAAATTTCTATGCAAATATTTGCAGATGTTTTATGAAAAGTCCTAGTGAAATGGAGACTTTTGAACACTCCCTACCAGCTCTAGGGCATGGTTATACATCTTCCTTTGGAATCAGTGCAAAATTATCTCGTATATTTATGTTCACTGGTACTTTTTCATTCACATTTATTTAACTCTCTCGAAGATTTTGGCTTTCATCATTTCCTGTTAGGAAGTATTCCAGAGTCCTGCTAGTTACACTGCCCAGAAGTCTTCTATATTTCAGGGAAATTTTCCATCCTTTATAGAGAGCATTTTTTTTTCAGTGGCTAGCTGAACTGTTCCCATGCTAAGCCACAGTCAGCACCAATTCCAACAAACCAAATGCTCACAGCCACTGCTGAAATGGGGCCATTTCCTAATGCAGACACCTCTCTGTTTCCTCTGAATGGTTGTCCTGCTAGATCTTGTCACTACATTTTTTTCTCTCTCTATTCTTGGTGTTTGTAACTCCCATGGACCTGTTGATGGCTTTGCTTTTCTTCTCCTGAGCATTGCTAACATCTGCATTTGAAATATTTGCACACTTTTCAGCTATTATGATTGTTCCTGTTGACACTTCTATAATTTCTGGTGCCCAAGTACCAGGCTCCACTGAATTATGTGACTGTTTCCCTGTTGCTCTGCACAGAGCAGCTATTCTCTGCAATAGGATATTTCTGAACAGGGAGCCCCCAATCTCCTTTCTGCTGTCCCTTCAATTTTTTTCTCCCTCCCACAACTGCGCTGGAACTGCCACCTTCAATTCTGTGTTTCTTAGCTATTTTTTCCAGTTGCCATTTTTCTACATGAAACCCACTTCTCCTTTCCATCCAGCCTTTCTAATTTTAAGGGCTGTTGAGACACTTGTTTCAGTATGCAGAGAAATGTTCTGTTTTGTCTTACAGATAGATCCCTGTATAGAAGGGCTGCTAAGGCAGAGTCTGTTCCTCCCCTTAGATTTTCTTCCCTCCATGGCCTGTTGTTTACTGTATCTTTCTGTTTACAGTTCTGCAGCTGGTTCTTCCTCTATATCTTATTTAAGCCCACTTTAACTGATTTTTTGGAATAAAAGTTCATGAGAAGCTGTTTCAAGTACTTTATATAAACCCAAATATATTGAATGACGTTTATTTCCTTCATCCATTACCTTAGTTATTCTATCAGAAAAGCAATCAAGGTTTTAGAGCACAACCTATTCTTTGTAGGTCTAAATTGCTTCTTTTGCTAGCTTAACCCCTTTGTGCACCCTCAATAACACTTCTTCTGAGTCATCCAATGCTATCTTTTAGTTCAATATTTTAGAGACATCCTTCTGCTCCCCTACCCAGAGGAAAAAGAAGATAAGAAAAAGTAGCCTTGGTAAAGAGATATTATTTGTTCCATTCTGCAGCTCTGGAAGCCTTATGAAGCACAACAGGGGACTGAGGCTGAGTCTGTGACAATTTTACTATTATCAGAATACACATGGAGTCGAAACCAGAAATGAAGCTTAGTAATTCCCACTTGTACTCTGCTAGCTGATGAAGCAGAGCAGAAACAAAGAAAGTGCTGACAGAGCCTTGAAACAAAGAGAATGAGGCAATCAGACTGTAGAGAGAAGACCTGAGTGAAGGGGATAGAAATTATTCCGTCGATACCCCACATTGATTTCAGGAAGGTGTCGAGAACAGAGTGAGATAGAGAGGAAAAAACAAGGAGCAAATACAGGAGGAAGTTGTTAGGGAGTTCTAGGGGCAGAAAGGCCTTGGCTTGCAGCTTGAGTACAGAAGGGCTGTGACTGTGAAAGCAAAAGAGAGAGGACATGGGTGGAAGTTGTGGCAAACCTCTGGTAATGGCAAGAGCCAGGCCTGGATGCCTGGCACAGCATCCAGTCTGGAAATCCACGTGTTCCCAGACTGCAGGGGATGGCAGCCAGCCATCCTGTCACTGTGCCAGCATGCCCATGCCCATGCTCCCCTCCCTTGAGCCCTGCTGTGTAGCAAAGTCCTGCCTGGTCATCCTCAGCCCCACTTGGCTCAAGGGGGGCTCTGCTTCTTTTCCATGCCATGGATGAGTGGTGGTACCTCCAGCTGTCTTGGAGCTGGCTGAGCACTCACCAGAAGAGAGGCAGTCAGGGGTAAAAAGGAGGAGCAGAACATGCCCTGCCAAAGGAAAGAGTCTCAGGGTGGTGTCCAGGTCTTTTCTCTGCCTCCCTGCCTCCATCATCAGATCAGATAGGCAAGAAAAGGGAGGGTTAATACCTTTCATACCACCCACAGCCACCAAAACACCACTAAACGATATTCTTTGGGGATACCACAGCCCTTTGGAAGATCTTGCACATTAAGAGAAATAACTTCATGGAAAGGGTTATTTAAAAATTGGAATGGACTGCCCAGGGAGGTGGTGGAGTCACCATCCCTGGAGGTGTTCAGGAAAGGCCTGGACGTGGCACTTAGTGCTGTGGTCTGCTTGACAAGGTGGTGATAGGTCAAAGGATGGGCTCGGTGATCTCAGAAGTCTTTTCCACCCTCAATGATTCTGTGATTCTGTGTGGTCTTGGCCCAGCAGTAGACCCTGTTGTTCAGCAGTACAGCTGCCATGCATGAGAGAGGGGTGGGAAAAGGGGTTAAGCCACCTGCCACCTCCTCACCTAACAATATCCTGGATCCCCATCACACCTAATGATATCCTCCATCCCTGTCAGCACAGTGAGCACAAACTTGGTGCACACTGTGGAGCTGGAGCCTCCACTTCCAGGGCTGCTCAGCTCCAGCAGGTTACAGCAGGCATGGCTTTCCCTGGGGAACACTGACTTTTCTGTGTTCACTCCCCTGTCTCCCACACACATCCTCTCACCTCGTTCTCAGACTGGGTCTAGGATTTTAAACATATTAGGGTTCATATACTGCCATAAGGCTCGGATAGAAACTTTCCAGAAACTTTTCTCCTTTGGAAAAGTGTTCCACTGAAATCAACACTTTCCTACAGGAAAAGGCCAGTCTGGCAAACAGATGAAGTTCTGAGGCAGCTTTCAATAATCTGAAATGTCTTCAGTTGAAATGTCAGTCTGAAAAAAATATTTGCCTGCGAATCAAAATGGCTTGGATTTGAAACGGCACTTTTTTTTCCAAATTGAAGATGTAATTTTTTTAAACTGATTTTTTTTAACAAAATTGGAATATGCTAATGTTTTGTCCCACTTTGGTGAGAAAGCAAATGTCAGGAATATCAGCATTTCCCACAGGAGTGGGGAGACTTGGCCCTGGCTGCCCACCCACGCAGAGGATGGGTTTGCCATTCTGCTTCTCCTTCAACTCCACTCCTCCTTCCTATCTGCCCCTGAGCCCCCCTCCTGCTGGAGATGATGATGATGATGATGTGCAAAGCTGTCAGGGTTGCTGTGTCTAGCAGAAGAGCAGCAGGGCCCCAGCACATGTGCTTGGAGGGGGCGAGAGGGGAGGCAGCTTCTCCCCAGCCTTCCTGCAGCTGGTGCAGGAGCCCTAGAACAAAGAAAGGTTTATCTGAAGCCCTTGTTGGAAAGACAGAGTGGCTGCCTGGATCCTAAAAGTCTCAAGGTGCTGGATATGCTGAGTACTTCACATTCATGCCAGCCTCCAGCCAGCCCCAGCAGGGTGTGAGGTGTTGGTTTTGCTCAGCCGTGGGGACATTATCCCAGGCCCCCATCACCACCGTGCCCTTGCTCTGTCACATGGTCTCTCTTATTCATTCTCTTATTTCAGAAACGAGTTCTCTTCCTCACCAATGATTATTTCTTCACGGACATCAGTGGCACGCCCTTCAGGTGAGCAAGGACTCGTGGCACCAATACAGTGTACCAGAAGTTTGATCAGAGACAGCAGATCAGTTCCTTCTCTTCATAAATATTGCTACAAGTCATGAGTAGAGCAGTAGGAATAAATTACTTCTTTGTTCCTATTGCCATTAAAATATTATTTGGGGTCAATTCAAAAGGAATATTGTGATTTAATTCAGAGTCTGACAGCTGTACCTTAGGTAAAGCATATTGTTTCAGTCCAGAGAAATGAGACAGCTTAAATTTTCATTTCTACTGAAAATGATATGTGGTTCTGGTGTATGGCTTTAAAAAAACCTCAGCGTTGTTATACACTGACAAATATAAAAAAACAACAAATTAAGGAAATTGAGGGGAGGGGAGGGAGGGGGCATTGGTTTTTTTCCCCTGGCTGAAATGGTTTGAAATTGGCAGATTTGAGAAATGTTATCGTTGACCTGAACCTACAATGTTGGCCAAAAAAATTGTCACCAGCAATGCCTCATAACTCTACAGACAGGTTCCTTAGCCCCCTGTGCTGAAATCGGATCTCACTTAATCCTCCTCCGATGATGTTCTTTTCTTTAATAGCTGTGGAGGGAGTTAATGTCATTAAGGGTTGTAACTGCAGGCAATGACACTTTTCCTTGCTGACAAGCCCTCTGTTTTCCCTCTTGCCTGCAGCCTGGGTGTTGTGCTGTCCAGGGGGCACGGGGAGTACATTCTGCTGGGGAACACTTCAGTGGAAGAAGGTAGGTTAATCTGAAAGGGGCAAAGGAGCTACTCTGAATGTCACCAGTTCTCCTTCAGAGCCTGTGTGTGTCTGTCTGCACCCTCACTGAATACTCCATGTACTCTCTGGTTTCAGGTTTGCATGACTTGCTCCAGCCAGACCTGTCTTTAGCAAATGAATGGTAAGTGGAAGAAATCCTGTCAGTGACACAGGACTTTGTCATGGTATTTGGGCAAAGTTCCCAGCAGTTTGGTTTGAGTTCACCACCCTCTGTGGTCCAGGGAAAAAGCAGTGCTGTTCAGGTGCTGGACCTGATTGTCTCCAGGCAATTGACTTTCCCCTCTTCCTTTGGGAGATCCCATCAAGACCTGCACATTTCTCTCCTGAGAAACAGCTGAGATTTATCCTCAGTCTTCTGTGCTCACACTCACTTTGTTCCTCCTCGCATTGCTCAGAATTGTCTTACAAAACCTACACTATGTCAGACCTGTTAGGAAATTTTGTTGCAAGCTTGGTGAGAGATTGAAATGCTTTTTTAAATCCTAGTTTATTTTTGGTTGGCATCCTTCTGAACTGTGCATAGACCTAACTTCTAGTGAACACGGAGGTGATTTATAACCCCCATTTCAATAGCAAGCAGAACTTACAGTTTTGCTTGGTTTGGATATGAAACAGGGTGAAGCACGGCACTTTCCATTTATTGCTGTGAGGTTTGGGGTTTTCATGAACCTAACATTCAGTCCCACTCAGTCACATGAACCCAGGCTGTACCAAAGCCAAAATAACTATATTCAAGCAGCCCTGCACCCCTTCTCACCTCTCATTACGCTGTCAAGTTTCACAAGCAGCACATTTGAGACACAAACAGCGACTTCTCCTTCTTCTACTCCTGACTTCAGGTGTCAGCTTACCACACTTTACATATTCATTTCTCTTAGACTTTTCTCATAAATCACTCCTTTCAGCCCCTTTATGAGTTTTAATTCTCTCTTATAACCCCTTCCTCTCCCTTGTCCTGACAATGGAGCAGTGAAAATTGGAAGCAGGATTAGAAGACTAGTTTCTTTTATAGCACAGAGCATTTCTAATACATTCTTCCACTTCTCCCCAAACTGTGTCCTGAGGTTCCTGCAGTTCTATCCCCGTGGGACAGCTTTTTTTTGTCACTATATCACACTGCAAGATCATTCCTCATCGCACACTTTGTTCCTCTGTCTCTTTTTTTGTCTGCTCCTGGTCTGGTCTCACATTTCATGTGACCCTCTGCTTGTCAGGTCCCTCCATCATGCTGTTATTGTCTACAGAGGCACATGTACACATCTCACACAACATAACACAGGAAACTGCTGGCAGGATTTGGAACAGCTCTGTTGCATTGTGAGCTTGTGCTGGAGAACACAGCAACCCTGCTGAGCACAGCAGTCGGGTTAATTGGTGTTTGGTTTAGTGGTAGGGTTTGACTTACAGCCACACTGTTAGATTTAGAGCGGGCACAACATGCAGCAATGTAAAAGTAAAGACTTTGCAGACCAAGGTTTCTTGCTGACTTTGTTCTCGCAGTTATTATCATCCAGGAGCTTTTGTTTGACTGTGGTTTCTCTTTGCCCTTTTGGATTGTTTCTCCCCTTCCCACCAGGATTTACTGCATCACCGACATTGATCCCGACCACCGGAAGCTCAGCCAGCTGGAGGCTGTGATCCGTTTCCTCACTGGAGAGGAGCCTGACCTGGAATGTGAGTCCCAGGCACTGAAAGTGCCCTGCTGGGGTTTTCCTGTGCCCATCACAAGGGAGAGGAGACTGTGACAAACTGATTGGTCTCAGACTGAGCCCCTGTGGCACTTGCTTACACAGGCAGGACTGAACTCAAGCCCAGATTAATTCACAAGTGGAAATGAGCTGAGGATCCACTTCCCTGTTTCCATCAGAGGATTTTTTTCAATTTCAAAGCTGACATATCACTCAGCCTTATTGGAGGTCTCAGCACAGGAAATACTGGAAAGTGGAAGGCTTGAATGGAGCTTGGCAGGGGCTGCACACCAGATTTAAGACAGACTGACTGACTGGCCTCGAGGGGACAATGGCAGGAGAAGCCAGGAAAAGTGCTGAGACAACTCAGTTTCTCAGGGACACCAGGCATCATGCTCCAAGGGCTCATGGTGCCCTCTGGAGAGATGGGTTTTTTCAGAACAAGGATTATTAATTTTGTTTTCCAAACACAACATGTAACTGAAAGATGAGGAAAAAAATGGTTACAGGATTATTATCTTTGGTGCTCCCCCTGCTGCTCATCCCTTGCACCAGGTCCCATTCTCCTGCAGCTGATACAGCACCAGTGAAGAGTGGGATCTCTGCTGGGGGGAGAGATGGCCAGCTGTGCACGGGAATTCCTTACAGCAGTTTGGTTTTAGGATGTCCTTCAGCCCCCTTAGTTGTGCCAAGTACAAGCTTTTGTATGTAAGGCTGCACCTCAGAGGCACAAACCTTTGGCACAGGGATGGGAATCTCTTAAAAGCAAAATCAACTGTAATCCAGTACTCCTTCCACTCTTGCACAATGTGAGCAGAGCCCTCCTGGCTGTCCTTGGAGTAGGCTGGAAAGAAGAGATCTATGCTGTGAAGAGGCCAGGGAGGAGAAAAGTTTCAGCAGAGCTGACTTGGAGAAATGTGCAGGCTTGGAAGTGCTGTGGAGGAAAAACAAATATGATTTGAACACATGAACACATAGGGGGGCCTCGAGAGAGAAAGATCTCATGGTGGGCTCTGATTTAGAAGCTTAATAACAACAACTATGGAGAGAAGGATCCTGGAATCTGTGGCAAAGAAATTTGGAAGGACTTGATCTAAGACATTAAGGGACACCTGGAACATCAACCCAGAAAGTCTCAGTGCCAGAAACACTCAAATCGTGGGGTGGCTTCATCTAGAGCAGCACTGAAAGGGGCATTTCTGGGACATCATGGTCACCATGTTCTCACAGATTAGTGCAAGTAGGGCAATACAGAAACAAAGCAGGTCAAATAAATGGGGTTCTGGGGCACGTCATTTAGCACATGACGATACCTTGGACTTCCCTAATCACTTCTTAG
The DNA here is from genome assembly GCF_014805655.1 of Passer montanus. Taxonomy (NCBI): domain Eukaryota; kingdom Metazoa; phylum Chordata; class Aves; order Passeriformes; family Passeridae; genus Passer; species Passer montanus. Next base: position 3,449,675 of record NW_024366592.1, read on the forward strand.
CTCCAGTCCAAAGTGGATTAGACTGGTAGCCTGGACTGGCTTGAGCATCTGGTGAAAACCAGGACAGGAAAATGTTTTGTGACACACAGGAAGGAAGGAGGGCTAACAGAGAAGCCAGTGAGCAAAGGGACAGAGTGGACGCCATAAAAAAGTCTCTAGTGCTTTTGAAGGAAGCTACATGAGTGGAAGGTGTTGGCTGGTGTCCTCTCTACAGGATGCCCAGAGGAAAGGCCAAGGCAGGGATTTGAGGCAAAGGCTGTGGACAGCCTGCTCAACGAAGGAGTCTAGTGACAGTCTAATGAATAACTTCATTTGAAAGCCTCTCACTTGCCCACACTGGTTTGGGCACCACACTTCCACAGAGTTTTCAGGAGAACTGGTGTGATGATTTTGGACATTAGAAAGAAATTATTCACAGAAAGGGTGATTCGTTTTTGCAACAGCTGCCCAGGGAGGTAGTGGGGTCACCATCCCTGGAGGTGTTTAAGGAAAGATTGGACATTATTGTAGAAACAGGCGATCCCCTAGCCAGGGAATAACGTGCTCTGACTCCATAATTCAGAAGGCTGAACAATTACTTTATTAAAACTATACTATATTACATTAATTCTATATTATAACTGTACTAAAGAGATATTGTACTATATTATACAAAAGATACTAAAGAAAAACCCGTGACTGTCTCCAGACAGGCACAGCTTAGAGTGATTGGTTAATTGATATAAACAACTGTCACCAGAATCCAATTACCAAATCCCTTCAGGTAAACAACCTTCCTAACACATTCCACATGTGCAAAAACAACAGGAGCAGAGAATAGAGATAAGAATTGTTTTCTCTTCCTCTCTCTGTGTGGAAAACCAGGAAGAATCCTGGGAGAGAGAATTATGTCCCTCTCTGTTCAGAGAATGTGAATGCCATGGGACGTGGTGCTGAGCACTGTGGTTTGGTTGACATGGTGGTGCTGGGTAATAGGTTGGATTTGATGATCTCAGAGGTCTTTTCCAACCTCAGTGATTCTGTATTTCTGTGATCTTGGCTGCAGCATCTGCTCCTGTGTTTTCCACCACCCAGGGTGTTAGACCTCTTCTCTGCCCTGTAATGGGAGATTTTTTTTTTTTTTTTTTTTGTGCCACATTGATCTACTGTCCTGGACAGGCAGGTGCTCCTCACCAAGGGACTTCCTAAAACATCTAGAGAAAAACATGTCTTTCTCTCCTGATATTTGTTATTCCTTTTTCTCTGTAGGTGATGAAGAATTGGTCCAGGAAGTGCTGTTTGATGCAGTGGTCACTGCCCCCATGGAGGCCTACTGGACAACACTAGCACTCAACATGTCCTTGTAAGTGTATGAGATATTTATGAGACATAAATGTGGCTAGAGCACCACTATGGGTTTATGCAGTGCCTGAAATAGTCACAAACTTTTGCACAGCATACAAGAAACTGTAGAAATGGCTCCAAAAGCTGATAGAAATAGTTCAATAGCTTTAGAAATAGCTTGAAAAGTGTCTCTCAGGAGTGAACTCCAGTGAGCTGGGCATCCTTGGGAGAGTCTTTAGTTTGGTGAGGGTTTTTCTAGTGGAGAAAAGAGAGATTGGCATTGTCTCTATTGGTGGTACCTCCAGATTGAACCTCAGGAAGATAGTGGACAGGCTTGTTTCAGTAAACAGCTTTGTATTTTATTATTTCCAGTGGCACCTGTTGCTTGTGGTGTCTTGTATCATGTCACACAGATCTTCTTTCAGCAGACAACGTGCTACTTACTGAAATACATGGCCACTGGACTCCTGTCCCTGTTTCAGTCCCTTGTATCCCTACACTAACAGAAGCTGAGCCAGTGACAATCCTGCTAGTTATCAGCACGGCTTTAAATAGCTACACCAACACACTCTTTTTAGTTGCATTCTGCTACCTTGGCCATTCTCTGCATCCCTGATCCAGCCATTCTCCTTCTGCAGTTCCTCTCCTGCACTTCAGCCTCATGAGAGTAGCCTGGAGCAGAGCTAGCAGGGGCAGAGGAGCCTATGGCCTACTTAAAAGAGAATGAAATAAGCAGATTTCAAAGGTTTAAACCTGAGCAAAAGTCTTAAACCTGCCAGTTATCAGCCAGTAACAACCTGTTGCCATTAGCAGGGAGGAGCCACTGTCACTCCTGCTGTAAATGAACTTTTGCAAATGAACTTGGAGCAGGTTTCCAGATGTGGCTTCAAGTTTGAAAGGCTCTCACCCTGGATCATGGCTGTTCTTATGAGAATTGTGTGCTTCTGCTTGTGTACTTCTGTTCCACAGAGATACTGAGGCAGGCGTTGAGATGGCGTTTCTGGGCACTCGGGCTGGACTCATGAGGAGTGCCCTGTATGTGGGCTCTGAGAAGATTTCCAACAAGTAAGTCCCTCAGCTGCATTACAGGGTTTCTGTCAGTGTCTCTGAAGGGCCAGAATGAAATCACCTTAGAAATGCTTTTGGGGAGACAGAATGGAAAGTAGCAACACCTTGATGGCATTAATGCTGGTTCACAGAATCAGAGTAGGGGGCCTTTGTCTTCCTCTTATCCTTTTGAGGTTTTCTTAAAATGCTGTCCCAAAGTGCATTCATTTGAATGAAACCCTTCAACCACTGCCTGTCTTCAGTCAGCTGACACAGAAAATGCCCACAGTCACTCCATATCCCCAGGACCATTTTGCAGTGCAAAGGCTCTGCACTCCAGTGCCCCAGCGACATTGCAGCTTGGCTGTGTTTGATCTTTCTGTCTCAGTTCCTCTCCCAGATTTATGCTGGTCTGCCTCTCACACTGCCCACATCACAGCAGCATCCCAGTGCCTTGCAGTGAGGCGTTAAGCGATGTGACTGACATCTGTCACATCCCATTCACTCTCTTGTCCTCTCCCTCAAGGCAGAAGTGCATGTGCACTGAAGGGTTTTGACATGGAAAGGGTAGTTTGCATTCTGTTGCATTTTGGATATGCATTGTAGGAAAAGACAGGTGACAGAGGCACACCAGCAGATGGAACTGAAAGGGACCGTGTGGGTGGTGGACATCAGCATCTCAGCAGCTGTTTCACTGTCCCCAAGTTCCCCAAACTTCAGTCCTATCCTCAAGCTCTGCTGTGTCTGAAAGGTAACACTCTTCATGTGTTTGAAGCAGTCTGAACAACTCAGAACAGTCAGTCTCTGGCAACAAGGGAGAAATGCCCTTTGTGTGCTGCAGGAGGCTGATGCGATGATTCCCACTGCTCATCAGGAGCAGCGTTCAGTGCTTCAAACAGTCACAGTCACCACACTGCAGAGACAGACCCCCACATATCTCACAGGAGGAGCTTCTGGAATCCCCTGAAAGGAAGGAATCGTAAATGAGGAATTATTATGTCAAAATATACAGCAAAACAAGAGTCTGAAAACAAAGGGATTTGCCAGGCAAGCTGTATGAACCTCCAGGGAAGCAAGTGACCTGATTTTCATGCGGTCTCTCCTGAGCACCCACTGCCTGTCCTGCCATGCTCCCAGGACACATCCTCTTGCCTTCAGAAGCACTCTTTGCTCAAGCACTTCAGTTCCTGCCTCTCCAGGAAGCACAGAATCACAAAATTTGTTAAGGGATTGGAATGGACCTTAAAGATCATCTGTCCCCGACCCACTCTGCCATGGGGAGGGACACCTCCCACTAGACCTAGGTTTTTTAAGGCCTTATCCAACCTGGCCTTGAACACTGCCAGGGCTGGGGCAACCTCCTTCAGCAACCTGTTCTGGCTTCTCACCAGCCTCACCTTAAAAGATTTATTCTCAGTATCTTACCTAAATTTCCCCTCTTTCAGAATGTACCTATTTCTCCTTGCCCTATCACTACAGTTCCTAACAGAGCCACTCTCTGGCTTCCCAGTAGCCCCCCTTCAGATCCTGGAGGTTGCCGTGAGGTCCGTGCTCTGCGCATCTCCTGAGGAGACGAGGATTTACACACAGTTGCATAACCTTATGTTTGGGGCGCGTGGCTTGTTTTCGCAGGAGACTGCCGAATCCCCTTTCCTCACCTGCTCCCCATCCCCTGCAGTAACCAATGGCCGCAAGCAGCCGTGCTTCCCTCGCCCTGCCCGGCCCTCAGAGCGCCGCCGCCCTCCCGGGGCCGCCGCCGCGGGCCTGGCCCGGGCCAACAGCGGCACCTGGCGGCGGCCGCCCCTCAGGAGCGAGGGAGAGCCCGGCCCGGCCCTGCCCGAGGGGACAGCGGGGACAGCGGCCACACCTCGCCCGTCCAAAAGCCTCGGGTGCTGAGGTGCGGGCGGTGCGCCCGGCCGCAGGTGTCCCGCTGCGGTGCCCCGAGGAGGGCTGCCGCTCCTCCACAGCGTGTTGTCTCCCGGCAGGAAATTCCTGACGCAGAAGGACAAGGAAAGCATCTTCACCATGGACCACTTCCCTCTGTGGTACCGCAGGGCGGCCGAGCATCCCCCCGGCAGCTTCATCTACAGCATTGTCTCAGAAGATGATTCAGGTAACCTCAGGCTAAGCGTAGAGCAGACAGAGGGAAAGAGCAAAAAGCTTTTCACACCTCACATCCCACACCGAGCCCATCCCAGTACCTTTATGGCTGCCTCCCTCCTGGTGGGAAGTGCTGAGACCTGCCCTCTTGGCTTTACCTTCACACCAGTGAGGGGCTCAGAGCTCATGGCCAAGATGCTGATCGCACCTGAAAGATGAAGCTACAAGGAGTAGGGAAGGCAGTCAGTAATGAGTAATGCAGGGCTACAGAGGAGGAGAAGGATGGAAATGGAGATGGAAAAGTGGGGCTTGGGTAGATGGAAAGGTTTAGAGAGGCAGGAGCTGGGGGAACACAAGGTACTTGTGGGGCTGGAATACACATGAAACATGAGAAGGGAACAAGAGAGATATTGCAGAAGGAATAAGACACATAGATGTGGCCAGGCTTGGGAGGGGACAACTTCATCCCTTCTGGATGACAGTAATAGCTGGCACTGGTGAGGGACCAGCAAACAGTCAGGAAGTCCAAGTTCAGAGGGTGTCATTTTTTCCATCACCACTTTCCGTGACAGGAAAGGATGGGTTTGTTATGGTAAAGGGTGGAGAGAAAGGCTTTTCCATAGCATTGGTGTCCTGCACAGCAAAGTCCAAACACTAGAGGAAAGCAAGGTGTGGCTTGTCTCTTGCTTAAGGTGTTGGTTCCTGTATATTCCTGTGAGTATGCAGGACCAGCCAGGACCTTCTCAAAGGCTGGAAGAGAGCAGAAGAGCCTAAAAACAAACAAGCAACACAAAATATTCATGTGAGACTCCTCCACAGAAGGCAGAGATCCCCTCTGTGCTCCTCCTTGGCCCCCAGTTCTCCATCTCTGTCACAGAGCTCAGCACTGTAGCTGTTAAAGCTTTTTGTGGCACAGTGGTAGGAGTCTGGTGGGTGGGAAAGCAAGTAGCAAAGAGAAGAAACCAGCCTGGGAGGCAAGAGATGAACCAGGATGTGTAGGGAAAGGAGTGGAAAGAGAAAATCCTCAAAACCTACAAAAGCCTCTTTCTCCCCAACACCCTTACATCTCACTTGAAAAGCAAGTGTGGAGAGAGGGGGAGAGATGGCAGGAGGGACCTTTCACTCCCTGCAAGCCACGGCATCTGCTCTTTGGAATAGAGCGTGGGTTGGAAAACCAGTCAGTGACACCGTGTGGGACTTCCTAGGGCAGCCATTACCAGGCCACAGTAGTCACTGCTGGCCAAATATTGGTGTTGTGGCTTGCTGTGGCTTTCTTGGAAGTTAGTTTTGGATAAAGACCGAGGACAAGTGGCTGGCACTGTTCTTTGTTTTTCATGGCCATGGTCAGAAGCTTGAATCAAGTCCAGAACCGCACTCACCTGGAAACCTGGTGCCTGCAGGCACCTTGTAAGAAGTAGCACTTGGCCCTGAAAACCTTGTGCCCTAAACTGTAAGGGAGATTATTAGTCTTTAGGGATGAGCAGCTGAGCTCAGGGAGACTGCCTGGGAAGGGCCAGGAAATAATACCCAGTGCTTCTGAGATAATGGTTTACTATAAAGCAGAGTCCAGGCTCTTCCTTGACATCTGATGAAGCAAGGCTGCCCCACATTTTAGCCAAAATAGGCCACCCAGTTTCTTATTAAATTCTATCAGATGCTGAAGTCCCCTTTTCATGTTTCCCACAAGTCCCCTGCTGTGACAGGAGGTTTTCATGGCAGATGAGCTTCTAATCACCTAAGAAGGAAAACCCCCAACAGCTCTCTGCTGGGGAGGAAACCAGCAGGAAATGACTGCAGGTCATCACAATCGTTTGTGCACAGCACCTCCTTCCAGTGTCCAGAAGTCTCAGGAATAAAAGGACAGCAGGGAAGCCTCTGCATGTCAAGTAGCACTGTTCTTGCAACCCAGAATTTTCATGTTCTTGCAACCCAGAATTTTCATGTGTAATGTGGGATTTTTTTCCTAGAGACCCTAAGTGTATTTTGCTTCTTTTGTCCCATCCTCAGACAACATATTTGAGGTTCACCATTGTCCGGGTCTGGGGAAAATTTGGGAGAAAACCTCTAAAGGGGTTTCCTCTAGAAAGAAAATTCAAATGGCCCCTTCCACAACTGATTGCCAAAAAGAGATTGCCTTGGAGAAAAGTGGAAAAAACTGTTTGTTTAACAGGCAAAGCATTTACCAGCACAAAAAAATTGACAATATTAAGCAATAAAAGCTCTTGCTGCTCCAGAGAGATGCCAAACCCAGCCAGTCCCTGGGTGGGCTGTGGCTCAGCTCTCTCAGGCTCTGATCAGCCCCTCAGGGCTGGAAATGCCACGGCCCAGCCCGGCCCGGTGGCCACAGGTGGAGCTGCCGCTGCTCTGCTGGTGCTCAGGGCAGAGCAGCTTTGAACAGGTCCAAGGAAAAGAAAAACCACAGTCCAGGGAACTTCTCTGCCTCAGCTGGCTAAAAACTAACTAAAAGCCAAGGAGAGCCCTGTCCTGCTGTCTGTCCATCTGCAGACAGCACAGTCCAGCAGCAGGATGTGGAGCAGTGAGTGCAGCTCCTGAAAACAAACTCTATGCTTCTTCTCTCCCCCCTTCACCCTTGGAACCAGTCTCAAGGGTGCAGAACCTATTATCCAGCATATACAGAACAGACACCTGGGGATACAAGCTTCATATAGCCAACCCAAGAGAATCTTAAAGGCAGGGTCATGCCCAAGGCGTGTGAGCTGAGTATTTATTTCACAAAGGTTTGACTGCTTTTGACACACTTAAACAGGTTAATCTGGCTTTGATCAAAAAGCAAAAACAAAATAGTGAGAGCCTCCAGGATAAACTGTGGTAGGCACTGAATTGTGCTCTGGACACACCTATAATGATGAAGGCAGACATGGAAAGCAGTAACAAATGCTGGAGTTGTGGGGAAGGAAAGAATCCCTAAGGAAGAGATTTCCATAGAGCATGTGAGGAGGGAACCAGGTGCAGACTACATCGATCAGACTGGCCTTCAAACTGTCCCCTGGCAGTTCCCAAAGAGGTGCCCCAGCTGAAGCTAATCTAATCACTTTAAAAAAAATAGAAATGGAATCTGCCACATGTACAATTGCAGGCTGGAACAACTGCCCTGACAATGAGAGATGGAGTTTAGTTGCTTGAGCCTATCCAGCCATGTGATTTTAAATGCCCCATGGGAGCTCAGGGATCTGCACAGGGCTGGCAGATGTGTCACAGGACCTACAGGATGCTTAAAGCAGCAGCTAAAGGATAATTGGGAGACCCTGGGGCATAAGAGAGTTTAGGCAACAGAGTCCCAGAAGGCTTTATGTCTAAAATAGAGTGCTCTGGAAGCATCTGGAACTGCTGTGTCTGCAGTTTGTAGTGCTGGCCTGGCTTGGGTAATAGTTAAACATAAACCTGGCCTTTGGTGTGCAGGTGTTGTCAGAATTACCTATCCTGCTTTTCCTCCTTCTACAGAGTTTAGATGGTGCATTGAGCAGAACAGCTCTCTGGCCTAAGAGAAACTCTACCTGCCCAAAATCAAGGAGGCCAATTGTCTACATTTTATCACAGAATCATGGAACGTTTTGGGCTGAAAAGGACCTTAAAGCTCACTTAGTACCACACCCATTGCTGTTGGCAGGGATGTCTTCCATGAGACCAAATTGCTCAAACTTCCCCCCCCATCCAGCCTTGGACACTTCCTTTATGTTGAGGATGCCACTTTTATCATGAGCCATAAAGAAGAGAAAAATAAAATCTTCTCATAGCCCATTAGGCTGCTTTTGTGTCTTGAAAGATACAGCCCTCGAAGTTGTGGGATGTTTCAAGAATTGAGGAATATGTACACACTGTCCTGGATGGGAAAATGTGAAGGCAAGCTGCTCCTGCTGCATTTTATTCCTCTCTGGGGGTAAGCTAACCAAGCCTGCTGTATTTGTGTCTTGACAGAGGGGGGTGGCCTGCCAAAAGTGGTGACAGTGAGCACGGCTGTGTCGGTGTCTGTGGATGGGAAGATGGGAATTGCTGCAGGTAGGACATTCTGGTTTCTCTTTTTATCTTGAATGAAATGGCTGCATCTTGCATTGAGTGTGGGAGCTGAGAGCTGTTAACTTGTCATTCAAGGGAAGTGACAGGAGCCACAATAGCTTGTGGTATTGAGAACTAGGCTCAACAGAGAATAATGGAACAGGTACTGAATGGCTGACAGGCTTCTGAAAGGGAAATGGGCTGCTTGAATGGAAGCTTCCCATCTCCAGTGCTGGTGGATTTATGGATTGAGACTCTTTCTCTGGAGCAGGAGTAGGTTGGGAAGCCTGTGTAGGTTTAAAACTTTGCAGGAAACACTTTTGGCTTTGGAACAGCTTCATGTTTGTGTGTCCCCATTGTTATCTCAAATGAAAAATAACTTCTGCTGGTGGAATGGGCATGTTGCTAGAACTCCAACTCAGACCTATAGATTGCCAAAGTTATTGCTGTATTTGAGCTTTAAACTCCTTTTTGCATACCTTCACTAGGCTGCATCTTCTTTTGGAAAATTCATGTAGCACATTATTTCCAACAGAACCCCAAAGCTTTTGAAGATTTACCATTTTCTGTATTAATTGCTTCAGCTTTTGGAAGTGCATTAAACTTAGAAGTAAAACAGAGCAGGCACCATTTATCAAAACAAACCATTATCAGTAACCCTGGCACCATGTCCAACTAAACCACTCAGCATAGGAGTACTGGGGTAAAAGATGTAGCTCCATGGAAATTGTTTTAGAGCTGGAAGCAGTGACTAAAGGAAGAGGCTGGTGGAACAGGTAATGGAGTAATTATATGCTGTGATGCAAAGCTTCTTGGGAAAGAAGGGTTAGTGCTAATGGAGCCTTACAGGATGGAAGGAATGACTGACAGAATGGACACCAAATAACAGCTTCATTATGGGAGCACCCTGTGGAGAGAAGGCCACACAGCAGATGCCTTCAGACCACAGTCTGCCATTGCTTTTGCCTGGGCTGGGTGAGAGACAGAGAATGTTCTTCAATACTGCTAGTCAGTAAAACTATAGCAAATTAATTTCAACTGATGGAGCATTCCTTAGTTTCCAGGATTTCAGTAAGTTCTAGCTGACAGTGATACTCCTTAATTATCATCTGGGCATTGAGAAAGTACTTAAAAGCTGAAGGAAGTGTTATGAAACAGAACATTTCACTCTTATGCCCAAAGCCAGAAAATTATTATGAAGTCTGCCCAGAGGCACCTGTGCACAGAGATGGTTTCAGTGAAGTTCACATTAACAGGTGCTTGGATGATAGAAACTGCTCCCAAAACTGATACCAGCTGACAGTGTTATACCCAGCAGAAAATGAAAGAGCATTGAAACCACACCAAGGGCCTCTGTACAGCACTGATACATTTTTCTAAGCATTAAGAGGAGAAAATAGTATTTTTTTAAAAAAAGAAGCTTGTTTTTCATGATCTTGTTCCTTCACTTTCCTGACCTGTGGAAAGCATTCCTGACACAAGCATTTCATCTGTGCTGTGGTTCAAGCCCAGCTGGAAATTAAGCACCGCACAGCCTCTCACCCCTCTGCCCTGGTGGACAGAGGAGGAAAATCAATGTAAAACTTGCAGTTTGAGATAAGGACAGTTTAATAATTGAAAATTAAGTAAGATACAATAATAATGGTAAGTTATGATGATAAAAATAATAATAAAAAGGGAAAAACAAGCAGTGCAAGATACAATTGCTCACCACCCACTGACCCATGCCAGGAATCTCTTCCCAAACTGGTGCCTCTTCTGGGTAACTCCCCCCTGTTTCTATAGTGGGCATGATGTTCTGTGGTGTAGAATGTCCTTTTGGTCAGTTCAGGTCACCTGTCCAAGCTATGGTCCCTTCCATTTTCCTTTGTTCAGCTCCTTGCTGGCAGAGCATGAGACAAGGAAAAAAGCCCTTGACTTAGGATAAACACTTAGCAAAAAACCTAAACATTCTCATTATGAATTCAAAACACAGCACTCTAACAGCCACTGAGAAGAAGTTAACTCTACCCTAGCTGAAACCAGGACAATCTGGCACTCAGCATCAATTCAAGGAAGGAAACTTCTCATTGGAAGCACTGGAGCAAGAACAAGTGGCAGGAGGATCTGGCCCTGACAGAGCCATTTCTCTTCTGTCAGCAGCACTTTCCACAACCCCTGTGGAGATTTCCACCCACTCAGTTATGCTGAACACTGTCTGTGTGGACATGCTGTGAAAGGGCAGGATCCTTTGCAGAGGGTGGAGGAAACAGCAGAGGATAGGGAAACAAAAACATATTTTAAACAATAACAATAAGGTGAAAAATCTGTCATTTTTGGAAATTACGCAGAACCAGTTTTCTTGCTGGCAACCACAGAAACTGAGACAGAGAAATGAATTTTTAATTGCTTTTGTTCCTTAAAGGTACCACAGACTCTGTCCCTAGCAGGTACATTAGGTGACCTGACCACAAGCATCTTCTGCTACTCTCACACATGGTGGGTGTTCACTGCTGGTTTCTTAAGCTTTGATGAAAACAGCCCATCTCTGATCCATGGTATAAATGATAGCTTCAGGGCAAACACTGTCACCCAAAGGGTCCAAAGTTCTTCATGTCCCCAGCACTGACAATAAGGTGAAAAATCTGTCAATTTTGGAAATTATGCAGGACCAGTTTTCTTGCTGGCAACCACAGAAACTGAGACAGAGAAATGAATTTTTAATTGCTTTTGTTCCTTAAAGGTACCACAGACTCTGTCCCTAGCAGGTACATTAGGTGACCTGACCACAAGCATCTTCTGCTACTCTCACACATGGTGGGTGTTCACTGCTGGTTTCTTAAGCTTTGATGAAAACAGCCCATCTCTGATCCATGGTATAAATGATAGCTTCAGGGCAAACACTGTCACCCAAAGGGTCCAAAGTTCTTCATGTCCCCAGCTGTAGCCTTCACTGACTTCAGCAGGAGTGCAAGGGTTTGCTGACATAGGTTCTGTGTGCTGGCTTGGGTGTCAGTTAATGTTTGGGGTGTTCAGAGAGGAGAAAAATGCATTACCATTTGCTTTTCTAGTAGTGACTAAGGTTCATCATCTGAATCTTTCATACTAGTAGTCATTTAAAAAAAAGGGCAATAACTAGTGGTCACACTACCAATTGAAATATTATTTTTTCTTTCTGCGTCAGCTTACAGGGTAAGTAATTTCACTTAATTTCCCCTCACAGTTAATAGAATTATCCTGAATTACTAGATTCTGGTTCTGGGGGACTGTGAGAGGCTGCAGCAGAAATTATGCTGGAGAGAGCTGCAACACCATCCTGGGTACAGGAGATGGGTGAAGGAAGGAGGGAGTGTGGAGGCACACAAGAGGCAATCAGAGCAGAATGGGATGCAGATTGTTGTTATTGTTATTCTGATGGCATCAGCCCTTACTGGGATTGATACCATGGTGATTTAGTTATACTAGCAGAAGTTTGGTACCCAGCACTGGTTCCCAGAAAACCAAATATCTGGGTAAATGTGTAGTTTCTGAATAAATGCAGCCACAGTTCTGTGAACGGGGAACAACAGAGACTTCTTAGGTGCCCCTATAAAAGAACAAGTGGTATGAACTGGCCTGTCATTCTGCCACTGATCATTACTGTCACTTGTTTGACTTGATGGTGCTTGAGGGGATTTGTAAGCACTTTGAAATGTTCACTATGCATGCGGTGAAAAATTAAGCTCCAGGATTTACAGCCGTGCTCATGGGGAGGGAGCACCCTCAGTGCCCCCATGGGGAGAATGCCAGTTACAGGCAGCATTGGGCCCCTTTTTTTCTGGCAGATGAATGGCAGTCCATAGCCAGGGCAGAGTAAGGCAAACTGATAAAATCAAATGTCCAGGAAGATGACACAAGTCTGGCTGCTGTCCGGGAGTGAGGGAGCAGTCAGATGGAATTAGAGTTGCAGTCTGGAGGGCTGAGAGAAAGGATGGAGGGGGAAGCACAAGGGACTCCTTCCTCCCATTTCAGCCTGTCTTAGCTCAGTGGGAAATCCCAGAATGGGTTTGAGGGGGAGTCCAAGCTGCTTCTCTTGCCATTAGAGATGCTACTCTACACTCCAGGTGGCCAAATTCAGGAGGGAAAGGAAGTGTCCTTTGCCCTGCCCTATCCTCACCCCTTTTCACCCATCCCTCTCCTTCCCATGGGCCTGGGAGGGGTGCACAAGGGGTTCAGGGTACACACAGATTTCTTGGAGGACATGGTGGAGCTAAGGCAGGGTCCACTTGTGTGAGCTGAGTTGGTGTGGTCTCTTTGGTGGGAAGCCACACAGCAGCCCTGGTTTGACTATACCAGGGTTGGTATGTTTCTTGGAATTAATATTATCTACCTGCTATATTGTGCTTTGGCACTTGAAAGCACTATGCAAACATTAAGTAATGCCTGGATGGTTAATTATAATTAATTAGAAGGCAGCCATTCTCCTGGGATGTCAGTCCAGTACCTTTCACGCACACTAACTCCGCTGGAAATGAGAAATAAGGAATGGGGATGGCATTCTCCCCAAGCCATGTCCTGCCCCAGATAGCACTGTCATCTGCTCCCTCCCGTGAGTCAACAGCCTGGGGCTTTCTGATCCTCAGGCTGCAAGGCAGAAATCACATGGAGTTCCTGACAGAAGCTTTTCGTGATTTAAAGCCTCAGTGAAACTGCTGGAATCTGTGCAGGAGTTCAGCTGTCACTTCGGGCTGTGGATGACGTCTCTTTCATTGCCTGACCTTCTGGCTGTTCAGCTTCTGGGGCTGTCAGCTGGCTGCCAGTCCCAGCAGGGACAGCTAGGCTTGGGTCCATAGCTGTCATGTGGCAGGGATGGGAGACAGACAATGGGGCATGCATGTGGTGCCCAAGAAAAGTAATCCAAATGGGCACTGGGGAGATGCAGGTTTATTTTACACAACACTTCTCTCCTCTGTTGATATTGGAAGTAGCTGCTCTTACCAGCAGTTACTGGACCACAATGAAATCCTTATCCCATGACACCAGCAATTCATGCAGATGTGTTTGGGGAGAGCCCTAGGCAAGCTCAGACCAGGGGCAGAGAAGAGAAATGTTGTATCTGTTTTAAAGACAGAATTTTGGGACACTGAGTTATCAAGACCAGTATTTTCAGAAAAGCACTGTACTCACAGCAGGAGCAGACTTTAAAAAAATATTTTGATTTTTTTTTTCTCAAAAGAATTTGAAACCAATCAGTCTGAAAAGTAGGTAATGGGGAGTAATTTTGCCATTTTACCTCTGCTTAAAATTCATCCTCTGTCAGTCTGATGGAAGCTCTTCATTTGAAAAGCAATTCCTGGCCAGCTTGATGTCTCTCCATCTCTTCCTTGGTCTCCAATTTTGGCTACCTGCTGTCTGCTACCAGCAAGCAGGAACAGGAGGTGCAGGTGGCTTTTTCAGCAGGACTGTTGCTGTGGCATCTTTTCAAGCTAATCTGCACACAATTCCATATTCCTACAGTTCTGTTGCTTGGATGGATAAAACATTTCAACCTTCTCTCTGGAAAGTGACGGTAGCATCAGTAGAAGCTGTTAAAATGCACGGAAATAAGCTCTAATAGCATAAGCACCTTTTCAATGGAAATAGCTGCGTATAAACTGGAGAATTAAGATTATTTCACTAGGCTGGTTCAGAAAGCAGCATTAAGATACCCATATGAAATATGAGGGTAGCTGATCTCTTGAATGTGTACTGCACTATTCAGAAGGAATGCTGTCCCTCTTTTTGTTCTGAAGGTTGTGCCAAAGTTGTCTCAGTGCAGAGACTTCTGTGAGTCCCTGAGGCATCACCTGGTGCCTTTATGGAAATCGTGGTCCCCCTGGCATGCAGTGGTATGATGGATAAAAAGAAGGAAGGTAACTCATTTTTAGCCCATCACCTGCTGTGTCTGGTCTCTGCCTGATGCCAGCCCCTTCTGGCAATCCCCAAAGCCCGAGCAGTTTCTCACGCATCCATTTGATCCCACAAAATCAGAGACACCTGAACGGGCCGTGCCCTCGGAATGAGTCATGGAAAGTGTTAGGGATTTCAGGCAGAAATGCTGCTGATTTTAGTGCTACCAGCAGCTGTGCCTTCTCCACCTCTCAGGACATCCGGCTGGAGGATGTTATCAGTGGGTACACACCTGGCCTAAGGGTTGGGACACTACTCTGATGTCCGTGTCCCCATGACGTGTTAGCGTGCCAAAACCAGTGTCTCTTGCACTCTTCATCCCCCCCATCTGCCTGCCTGCCACCCATTGCATTCTGCTTACACACTGAGACTTGGGGGACACCTGTAAGCAGCCAGGCTGCTTTTTGGGGTGTTTCTGGAGCACACACAAGCTGTTCCGTGAGCCAGACAAAACTGAGGCGGTTGCGTTATTTTGCGCTGGCTCTGGCCTGACAAACTTTGCCTTTCATCAAGGTTTGGCATCAGTGCTGGGGCCACATGGTTCCCTTTTCAGAGCTGATTATCCTCCAGGCAGCTCAGTGAACAGGAGAGAGAGCAACATCTGCCTGCAGAACTCCAGCTAGACGTCTCCATGCATAGACAGTAACTGGGGACAAGAGTGACAAATAAGTCTATTTTGACCTCAAAAGAATGCTAAAAATAGTAATGTGAGGCATCTTTCATAGCATTCTGCTCACCCTGGCTGGACCTTAGCAATTTCCTTTTCTTCCATGGTGTTTGTGCTGTCTGCATAGGCTGTAAGATCTTCAGCATGGGGATCATGCCTCCCCACTGTGTATGCAGACATTGTCTGTTGCCTTGGGAGGAGTCCTTGTCTGGGGAAAAACAAGACAATAGCCAATTCTGTAAAGTAAATATTTCTTTGTAGACTCTGCTGAGTGCCTGACTTTTTACACTGCACCAGGGAAAAAGCTCTAAGGGAGTGAGCCCTGCCTTCCTGAGCCCATGCAGGCAGTGCTTCACCCAGCACAGACCCTGTGGGTAGGTTCCTGTGCTCCCTCACCAGCCCTTTCAGGGAATTTTATCAGTGGGGCCCCAACAAAAAACAGTGAGCAATGAATTTTCCCATTTAGGATCTGGTGAGTCATCTGTCCCAGGGTATCCTCAGCCCTGGAGCCTGTTCCAGGCTGGAACTCCAGCCCAGGACCCCGTTCCTGCCCATGTGTAGCAGAAATCTTCTTGCCTAAGGTTATCCATCACTGCTGCCTCTACAGCTCCACTGATTGCCATGGCTGTCACTCTTGGAGCGAAAAGAGCCCTTGACACTGACTCAGGAGAGACTTGCCTATAGCTGGATTTTTTAGATTGGCACCCAGCGCCTTTGCCATGTTGCCTTTGCTTGCAAATTATTTGATATAATTTTAATTCCGA
Source organism: Passer montanus (assembly GCF_014805655.1). NCBI lineage: Eukaryota > Metazoa > Chordata > Aves > Passeriformes > Passeridae > Passer > Passer montanus. Next base: position 3,465,497 of record NW_024366592.1, read on the forward strand.
GCCGAATTAGAGCAGTGCACGGGTTGCCATAGCAACCATTACCTTGTGCCTTTTGGTCTGACTCATTGCAGACAATTACTCTTGCGCTCCAGGATTCACAGATGTGATAGGAGAAGAATCATGTGCTGGGCTTTCAACTTTTTTTTGCTTTTAATTTCCTTCCCAGCCTCTCTTCCATTAACTCCTGCCTCCCCAGCACCAGCAGGGCCCTGTATCCTGCCCAGGGGTGCTCGTGGGAGTGCGTTGGATGTGTGGATAAACGATGTGTGAGGTGATTTGTGCATGCATGTGTGTATCTGCATACATAAAGAGCTGCTCTGCAGAGTGTTGTGAGATCCCTGGGCTCCCATCTCGCTGGGGATGTGCACAGACACTCAGAACCACACAGCAATTTGCACTTCCCCCTGTCTGTGGTGTTTTCCTGGTAGGTGCAGGATTGATCCCTGTGGTTATGGAGTTCTACCCAGTGTGCAGGGGCTGTCAATAAGCCCTGGGTATTTGGGGAATGGCAAAGTGTGAGGGTAATGAATGGTGCAGGACCTTCATTTGAAGCTGTGTGAAGATCCACAGGCTGCCAAGCAAGTGGCACTGGCACCCCTGACACCACCTAAATCTGTGTGTATGCAAGGCCAGCTCAGTACCCTGCTCACACCTATCCCCCCAGTGCCCCATGTGTTTTATGCAAAGTGCATGAGGTAAAGTGCTGTTGTCTGTAGCCTTAGCACAGGTATAACTGATGTCCTGAGCTCTCTTAGCACCTACACTTCAGCAGAGGAGCAAAGCCACGTGAGAAGATGGCAAAAAGGATCACTTGAGCACTCTGTAGATATGAGGATGAAGGTGGTAAATGTCACAGCAGAGAAGGTTATAGGCAATATCTTGTATGATGGTTTAGCTTAAATTCAACCAAGGCAGAAGCAGACAAGTTTTGCAGGGTGAGAACCACAGAAACTTAGCAGATCTGAGTACAGCTCCAGCCTCCTCCTAAGATACATTCTTTTAGCCACCAAACTCATTCGGAATTCTTTTTCTCCTGCCCTACCTATCACCTAAGGCACAAATCTCCTTACCATAAGGGTTTGTATTGGTACTCTGACTGCCATCCCTTTCCCTTCAAAAGACCTTTTTCTTCCTTTCTCTCACTGGATCACATATAATTCTGGTTAATTGGCACCTCTGCACTCTGCTGCCCAGTGTGTGGAGGGTGTTCTACTGTTGACTCATGTCACTGCTTTCACAAGCAGCAGTGCAAAGTGTGGGGAGGAAGCAATTGAGGAATTTGGGGAACAGTGTGAAGCCCCCAGTGCTGTGAGGATCCTGGTTCTCTTGCCCTCCATCTGTCTGTGACAACAAGCAGCTGCTTAAGTTGGCTCTGCAGAGAGGCTGTGGAATGGAAAAAAGGCAGACAGCAAACAAGGCTGCCTTGCCTAGCCCTGCCCTGCCCTGCCCTCCCTTAGAGGTCAGAATTGTAGGGATAAAGTGAGGATTGCTTACACATCAAGCTGAGCTAGACCTTGCAAAGGAGGTTAAAACAAATGTCATAGTATTCTTCATCTATTTGGGGAATTAAAAAAAAAAAAAGAAAGAAAGAAGTGAGGCCACTTCTGGTCAATAAGAGTGAAGTTGAGATCAAGGAGTCTATAGTCTGAGCTGAAATCAAAGAAGATTCAGTGCCCAAAGTTATTGATAAGGACAGAAATATCACCCTTGGGGAGAGAAACAAGCTGAGTGCTGTGAATAAGCAGCTCAAGCTGATTAGTGCACTCACAGTGCTGGGCCTGGGTGCTTGCTGGCCCTGGGAGAGCTGGCATTTGGAAAAGCACACTTCCAGCGAAGGGCTTTTTTCAGCTCTGCACACAGTGGTGACTCCATGCAGTCTGCAGAAGTGGCAATTCAGCACTTAGGATTAAAGAAGGACGAGAATTAAGTTTGTCCATCTCAGACTTTCAAGTGTGACCTCTGCAATGTGTGTGTAGCACTTTAGAGGAGATCTTCAAGGAAAGTATAATTATTACCAAGCTGTTAGGGGGAAAGAGAATCAGGCAATATGAGTTTATCAGTTCTGGATAATACCAGGCTGAGCCAATATCCTTCTTTCAGATGATTGTTTTCCTGGAAGGCAAAAGAAATTTCAGAGGTCTCATCTCTGTATTTCAGTAAAGCATTGATATGTGCCACATAAGAAACAATTTGTTAGACTGGAAAAAATCAAGTGAGGCAGAGGAGTTGTAAGTAGCAGGGAGGGAGAAGTCAATCTGAGAAGACAGCAGCATCAAGATCACCTATCAAAGTCTGGTAAAATGTTACTTGTTACATTCCCCATGGTCACCCATGGGATTGGCCTTTGCTAATATTACCCTGAGACCCTGATTCAGATAGCTGTAGAGAGGGAAGGAGTATCCTGGTGATTCAACACTAGAAGGCATTGCTAGTACACCAGGATATTGTGGAGGAAGCCTTATTTGACCTTGGCAGGAGTACCAGAAACAGGATGAATTTCAGTAGTACGACAGACAAGGTCATATGCTTGACAGCTAATAATAGAAATCTTCTGTAAGCTGGGAACTCTGAGAGATCTGGCAGAGAGCACAGCAAGCAGGACTGGAGGCAGTCCTTGTCTTCTGGGAGCTGTTGAGCCAGTTTTGCCACATCTCAGTGAGGATCCTCAGTGTGGATCATCAATATAAGCTGTATTGCTCCCTGATGCCTAATTCAGGGAGCCATTGTTATCTGCCAAGATCTGTCCTGAGAGCCTTGCTGAAAGGTAGCTGGGTTGACATAGTGGCAAACATATCCTGAGAAAGCTCAGGAAAAAAAGTGCTGGGATCTTCTGTATTAGGTGGTGGTGGCATGATGGTGAATCACAGTGCACTGCAGTTGGGGACAAAGCAAGTGCTGTTCTGGTGCTTTGGGAGGTGTTCCCAGTGGGGAAATACATTGATGCTCCCACCCAAAGCCCTGTGAGACCTCTCTTCTAGTCTGTGTTACCATTTTGGTCAAAGGAATGCAGGCTGAGGCAGGAGCAGAGAGGATGGACAGATGATGAGAGGAAAGGGAAGTCTGGCATTGTGAGAGGAACCTGGAGCACCCAGCTTGTTTAACCACATGCAGCCAAGGACAGAGCAGACAGGAGTGCTGTAATGGATGCACCTTGGAGGACACATTTAAACTAAAGCACGTGGTTGTATGGGGATAGTCTAGTACAGACAGGCTAGCAAAATACTTAGGGTGCAAAACTAGAAATGGGTTTCTGTCTGTCAGGGTAATGCAGCTTTGGCCAGAATCTGAGGTATAAAGACAACTGATTTAATCTGGAGCTTGAAAAGTGTGTAAGAAAGTGGTGGTGCCTTGAACACAAAGAGCTGAGACTCTGGTAGCCTGTTGTCCCTTGACCAGGGAACAGCTGAAGTCCCTGATCTCACCATGTCACAGAACAAAACCCAGCAACAAGCAAGGTAAACAAACACTCAGGGAACCTCCCATTCACTGCAGCATTCCCCTTGGGCACGGGGCTGGGCATTCTTGCCCTACAATTCCACACTCCATGATTTTAGTCATGACTGAATAAAAATAAGCTTGTTAATGCAGCTGAAAGCCCCAGCAACAGCACCTGGGAGGCCAGAAGCTAGGGCTGACCTAAACCCCTCTCCCAGCCTTTGACATTGTGGTTGTTTCTCTTGATTGCTTTGGATTTTGCAAAGTAAAGAAGAGTGAGTAGAAAAACCCCTGCTTATGATAACAAACCCTTAAAAAGCAGATGGGGATGTGGGGGCTGGTGTGTTTTGTGACATTTGAGTAGACCAGAGCAGGGAGAATCTGAGAAGCAGCTGGTCAGAGGCACTCATTGGAAAGGGGATGATCAGTCACAAGAAGACAAAAATAAGGGGGAGAGAGAAGGAATAACTGGGGAATCCAAGACATTTATGTCCAGTGAGAGATATGTGAAAAACAGCCATATGAGGCTGTGAGTGGATGAAAAAGTGGAAAATGCTGGAAGGGGATAATCCTTTTAAATAAAGGGCTAGATTTTCTCTTGCCAAGAATTGTATAAATCTGGAGGTTCATGTTTAAAATGCACTGAATTTATACTAATATAAAGGTAGGATCAGAACCACTTACCTATAATCTTCCTCCCTCAAAATTACTTGTTAGGGTTTTGTCCTAGCATTTACATTTGGCTGCATCTTTAAAGCAGGAACAATGTTCACACAGCCTAGTGAGTACACTGTGAGACATTCTTTGGTGGGAAGGAGCAGAGAAAAGTGGCAAAAGTCAGGTAGTGTCTAAAATATAGAGCACAGATACCAGTGGATGAGGAGAATACTTCTAAAGGAGGAGAAAAAGCTGGAAGCAGTGTGACAATAGGCTCCAGTGTTGTTCCAGAGAGGAGAAAATGCTTTCAGTGAAAGACTTAATGAACTCAATCTGCCTATTGTACCTAAAAGAAGAATAAGAGATTATTTGATTTAGAGTATAAAGTGCCTCCACAGAGAGAGCTGCTGGTTACTGAAGGTTTATTTTTTTTTAATGTAGGGGAGAGAATAACAAAAAACTGTGACAGAAAAACCAAACAGATTCAAATTAGTTAGTAAGCATGAATGCTAACAATGAGCACAGATAGGTATTGTCAGAAGACACCAAGGGAAACAATATTTTTCCCTTTCTTGAGTGTTTTTCAAATCAAAGGTAGATGACTTTCTGCAGCTGCATGTAAACACTCACTGTTGGTCTTTCTGCAGGATAGTTCCTCTAATTTCTGTTTCATAAGCTGAACAGATTGAGCTCTTTCAGCCTTTCACAGAAAGGCATTTTCTGCCACCCCCAAATAATGCTTGTGGTTCTTTTCCACACGATTTCCAAGTAGCGTGCAATACACAGAAGGTCAGACTGGATGATCTAAAGTCCCTTCTGGCCTTTATATTCTCTGAATCTCTGCCTCTGTGAATTCATTAATGTTTGCAAGCTCCCAGAGAGCTGCCAAAGGCAAGCACTATAGAAATGCAAAGCATTGTTGTTACTGTGCATATTTGCCTCGAGCTTTACGTGGAGCTGGTTGAATATCGCAGGGTGTCGTCTGTGTGTATTCCCTCAAACGAAATACCTGCATTTCTCACTCCTCCACTGCCCTTTCCGAGTTGATTTTCTGCAGCTGTGCTAACAAACAAATTTATTCCCAAGCTAGGACTTAGAAAAAGCAAATGTGAAGGGGCAAATCTCTGCCTGGAGCCCCAAGCAAAGAGCAGCACGTTGTTGTCCTGGCCCAGAAGCTCCATGTGAGGCAGAGTTATTATCATCATGCTTTGCTTTCTCTTTGTCTTCAGGTGCCCTGCACATGGCCTCTGCCTGGCTGCAGCAGAGCAGAACTGTGGGAAAGACAGATCTGGCCCTTGTTGGCTGCTTTTTCCCCATTCTCTAAAGGGAGAAGAGCTGGGAGGATGCTGCCTTGTCCCCAGGTTTCCAGGGCTGGACAGATGCAGAGAGCACCCCAGAATGATGCAGAAAATGTTTATTTACTCACATTTCATTCTGTAACTATTCATTGGTGAATGTTTGTTGTATTGCCCATTATTCTTGGAGGAAAGTCTTTTTGGCCCTCAGAAATCCCTTTGGATATGGTTGGAGGATAGAAGCTGACCCTCTGACTCGTGCTTCCAATCAGTGCTAGCTCTTCAAGCCAACACAGTGGGCAGCTAATGGACAAGGTACTGAGGAGGAATCCTGTTTTATATATTTTACCTGTTATAGGTACAGAATTACATGGTTATTATATAGGGTGTTGTATGTGTGCATGAGTAGGTATGTAAGCAGGATGAATACATTGGTCCATATCAAACAGTAATCAAATTATAATAAATCAAATTGCAGAAAATCACAGCCTGCTCCCACGTAGTTCATGAACTGAAAAAGCCTAGAGTCATCAGATGAATGTGTTGGCTTTGCTTTTTTTCTGCTCTGTGTTTCTGGTATTATATGAACTGCTGAGTAGTATCTGTGTGCACTCCTCTACCTAGCTGGCAAAATGAGATTAAACTATGTGTCATAGACACCATGCTATTAAACAATAATGGTGATTCTCCTGCAGCACGTACCTTTTTAGCAGAACAGATGCCTCAGCTGTGAGTGGATTAAGAGTAGCTGGCTTCTGCTCCCAGTTTCTCTCTGAAGATCAGGCTGAGCCCAGCAGGGTGACTGAGTACAGCAGGGTGGTGCAAGGGCTTGCTCGTGGTGGGGTTTAACATCTTTGTGGTTCCGCATGCGTCAGGATGAGCTTATTCTTACAGCAAGGGAATGTGGTGAATTGTGTATGCTTAGCACTGAAAGTGGCCAAGTGGGGAATTTAAACTTCTTAGCTGTGTGTGATAGACCTAGCCAGGGAACAGCTGGTGGAGAGACTCTTTTAGCTCTAGGGGTAGCAGCTTGTGTACTTGGGGGTGCAATAGGATTAGATTGCAATTTCCATCCATTTCGAAATAACCTTGCTCAAGAGGGTCAGAAATCTGGAGATGTAGGAACCCATAGCTCCCTATTTGTTACATTATGTTCTAATTAAAAAAAAAAAAAAAAAGCTTTTGGAATCAAATTTGACCTACATATAACTCCATTGGCTCCTGCATTCTTACACTAGGGATTAATTTGGCCCTTTCTACTTTTATGTAATGAGCTGATTGCCACAGTATCTTATCCTTGTTATACAATCACCCTTGTCTGGCTGTGTCCCTGGGGCATTCTCTGTGCGTGTGTTTCTAGATCTAGGGTCTCACCTTCACTGACTGTGTGTTTAGTCCTAGAGCCTCACCCTGACTTACACGGATGTATTGTGTGTCTGTGCATGATCACTCCAACTTCAAACAGTGTGTACAGACAAGAATATATCTGTGAGAATTGAGGGGCTTTCTCCTTTGGCTGGCTATGTCCCTGTGGTGTTTGCTTCTGCAGGGGATAGGGAAAGATTGAATGGTATGATCAGAGATCTCATTTAAACAAGAAGGAGCATAGGAAAATACATTCTTTATTATTATTCTGTAACAACAAGCCAGAAATATAATATACCTTTAAAAATTTTCTGTCTCATGCCAAAGAAACCTCCATTCAATCATTTTAGAAAATCTTATCGCTCTCCCTCAAACAGTAACAAAAAAGAAAAAGGAATTACAAGTGCCATCTGTTCCCTGCAAGGGATGTGCCTACCTGTCCCACAGGTGGATGTGTGGGGAAGGGGAGCAGGGGGAGCAGGAGGGCTGTTCCTGTTGGCCCCAGAAAACCCTTTCCTGAGGCACCTGCGTGTGTCACTGGAGCAGCTGCCTGCAGCAGAGGGTGCATCCAGGGGGATCCCCCCGTGCCCAGCCACGCCTGCAGGGACAACAGGAGCTGCTGTCCCCACACAGCAGAGGAGCCCCTCGGCTGGGCACACAAGGAGCACTGGGTCTCGTTGTGTATCCAGCATCCCACAGAGCTTTGTTTCTGCCTGCTCGGGATGCCGTGCTCCCTGCAGTGCCTGTGGGCAGCTCAGTCACACCAGGCTTTGATTTCCAGGTGTGCTGGGGAGCAGAGAAGGAGCCTGTTTGCAAACAGTGCCATGAAGAGGGCACTTCCCAGTGAGCCCAGCTACTCGGCTCTGCATGCACAAGGACAGGTCCTCATCCTGCCAAACAGAGTATTTGCTTTCCAGAGGGACTCCTCATAGCCAGCCTTCGTGTTTCCCAGCAACACTCAGTTCTCCCCTTTCCTGTCTTCTCCTTTCCTGGGTGGGTTTCTAAACATAGCAGTCCCTTGTCTAGGGTTGAGATAAATCCAGACTTTCTGCTGTATAAATTAAAACAAAAAAGGAAAGGATGGGCAAGGTCATCACCAGCCCCACAACACAGGATATAGAAAATATTATTAGCAACAAAGAAAAATTGGTCAGGGCAGGAGGAAGTCACAGGGAAGGTGCAGGGAAAGGAGGATTTCACACCCTCAACCCCTGTATTGTCCCCTACCTTCTTCCCATTCATTTCACTTCTAGTCTATTCCCTTAAAAACAGTCTCTCCCTTATCTCTCTCTCACACACACACACCACACACACACACACACACACACACATATAGATCCCATTTGTTTTGTGCAATATGTCACCATTATTTGATGCAAGTAAAATATAGATCTATAAATATACCACTCTGACTCAAGTCCCATTTCAAGTATGATTGCGGAGTCCAGTATGGTAAAGGGAGAGGTTCCCCTGAGAGGGAGGTTGGGGAGAGGCTTGGATCCAGCAGGCAGAGTGTGGTCCTGGCTTGCTGGGAATGTGGAACAGCAATAACACACATACAGAGTCTGCAGTGCACCAGTTCTGCCCTTCAGAGCGGGCTCCACTTGGAGCAGATGGGATGGTTGGAGTGGCTGTACAGTGCATGGGGGAAGAGTCCTTCCTCCTCACATTTCACCAGCCCCCCTCCTTTCTTCCTCTTCCCCACACTGTGCTGGAAGCAGGGGGAAAATGTGTGCTCACACTGGTGGGCGGGCTGACTGCTTCTCCCAGTTCTTCCTCCGTGACAGCCTGGTCTTCTGCTTCCCTGAAGAACATCCTCCTCTGCCCCATGCATCCCCGTGTTGAAGGGAAGTCACACTAAAACAATCCAGAACACCCTGTCTCCTTGGCTCTGGGTAGACCAGGAGGTATTTTGCCACTCCAGGCTTTGATTAGTGATGTTGTGAGCCCACAGGTCAGTACAGCCACCTCTCTGGGACCAGAAGGAGTGAGGAGCCAGTGTGCATTGCTTCCACAGGGATCCAGTCACAGCGAGCAGGAGGGCTGTGAGATGTCCAACAGCACTGGGATTCAGATGGAGCAGGTGGAAGAGGTGATGTGCCCTGGCAGGGTCCACCTGCAGAGCACACAGGGCTCTGAACACAGGTTGCTAGTGAAACACCCTGCAAAGCTGGGCTAGCTGCCAGCTTGTTTCCTGATGGCAGGGATCACACCATCCACAGGCACATCCACGCGACCTCCGGTGTCATCTTCCTGGCCCAGGAATACCCACTGTGACGGGTTAGAGCAGGTTACCATGGCAATGTGTGCTCTCCCCTGGAGACAGCATTTTATCCCACTTCCAGTGATACAAAATGAATCCTTATGTTGAGTTCCTTTCTTTTTTTTTTCCTCTCTCACTTTTTTTTTTTCCCCTGTCAGGTCAGAATGAGCTAAGACTAATAGGAGGCACTGCAGTCTGAGGGCTTTAAAATCTGGTTGGGGGAAGTCACCCTGTGTGACAGTGGCAGTGTGCACGGCTGTGTGTGTGGCACACTCCGGTGCAGCTGTGGCTGTCATTGGACACCCCAGTGATGGTACAGGGAGTGCATGTGGGCTCTGCTGCCTTCTGTGCCAGACCCTTCCTGGGCTCTCCCACATGTGCCACACTGCTCCAGGTTCCAGCCTTCATCTCAAGACCCTCCATAACTCTTCCCACTCTTTTTGGTCACCCTGGCTGCATCACCCTGTTCCACACACAGTGCTGGCCCCCGTGCCAGCCATAGCAGCTCCTGGGTTGTGTGACTTCTTCCCCTGACACCTTCCCTAGGCTCACACTACTCAGCACAGCTTACGCTCCTGGTAAGCCACCTCCTCCTCTAGTCTTTCCTGATGACCCACTTCTCATCTGCCAATCAAACATTTCTAAATGGAGGCTTCATATCCTTACCCTCTCCATTTATTTGAGAAGACATAAAATAGATAAGAACACACCTTCTTTTTTTTTTTTTTTTTGATGCTGTGTACTTATTTCCACAGACTGGTGCTGAAATCCCAATAACTTTGCCTCTCTCCATCCTCTTCTGCCAGTTCCCACTGGCTCTGCACTATGGCTCAGATGTTTTTGTTACTCCTCAGTGGAGTGTGCATGTTTTTTGTCTGAAGCAGAAGGTGATACACACTACTATGATCAGGATAAGGTAAAGTGGCTGGATGTATCCATGGCTGCATGCAGAGGGCAGGTCAGCATGGGCATGAGTGATAGCTCTGCGTGTGCAGGTGGGGTGCCTGGATGCCTGGAACTGGGACTGGCTCTGTGTGCAAATGTTGGGATCAGAATGAGTCAGTGTGTGTGTGTGTATACAGGAGGATGACTCTGTGCCTGTGCACCTGCAGCAGATGATGTGTGTGTCAGCTCAAAGGTTTGGACTTGGCCAGGAGCAAACAGAGGGACACTGTGCTCCCTGGCAGTGTGTTAGGGTGATACAGATATCGTTCCACCTCTAAAAGTGAGAAGGGAAATCTACCACTCACTGTTGCCCTAGCATAGGGACCTTGCCTCCCTTCTGATGTAATCTTGGCAGCACTGATTTGTAGGGCAGGCAGCAGCTTCGTGTCACACAACAGCAGTGACCTAACAGTGAGATGTGGACATTTCTGGTGTCCTGCTCCCCACATAAGGTTTTCCACAGCTGCTCTCTGTTTGCAGAGAACTCTTGACAGGACACAGGATGACTCAGGACCGAAGCTGAGAGGATGACACAGGGTCCCAGAAGGTGCCAGCTGCCTTTGCAGCAGGCATGTGAGGGAAGCTCTGTGCAAGGGCATGAGGCACAGCAAGCACTCGAGGTCTGACTCTACTTTATTTGTCTGGGGGCCCAAGGGTGAAAGGGCACAAAATGGGCCTGGGGCAGAGGAAAAGAAATTGAGCCAGGTGCCCTGACCCCCCAGAAGCATGTTGTACTACTTGGGTGAGTGGAGCAATAGCACAGTCTGTCTGGGAAGATGTATTTTGGGAGGACCCCATGCTTGACTGCTCTCAGGTACCTTTTTTCATCGCTGTCCCTTCCTTCCTAGAACAGTTTCACGCCACAGAAGAGATTTGTTTTTGTTCTTCATGTTCACCTTCTGTGTCACCCATGAGTGGCTGCCTCTTCTTCAGCTCCCTGTGGTACTTGGCCATGAGGGAGGCATAGATGCAGCCATAGGCAGCTGCCACCACCATCATGATGCAAACGATGCCACAAACCACCCCTGCAATGATCACAGTGCCAATAGCCCGGCGCACGCTCACAGGCCTGTACCGCTGTTTCTGAGGGCATCCCACACTGGGCTCCACTTCTGTTTCTGGGCCTGATTTAGATTTGGAAGGAGCAGGGCTTCCTTTAGTGCAAGGTGGGCCAGTATTGTCCAGCACTGTAGAGCTGTTCTCGTCATCCAGCTGGGAGCAGTAGTTGAACATCTCCATGGGCACCATGCGCATGTCCTTTCCTTTCAGCTCCTTGGGCAAGGTGCAGGCCAGCTGGTCGATTTTCCCACCTGTTCCAACAGAGATAACTGGAATCAATCACAGCTCCATGCCCACACAGAGGCAGCAGGGTTAGGTCCTCAGCTGGGGTGAGCTCGTGGGCCTGCATTCACACCTGCTAAAGTATTTTCCCTGCAGAAGCTTCAACCGTGTCAGCTGGCCAGTATGCCTCTGCCTAGGGTGGGTTTGACATTAGAGCTCCTGGTGCATATCTGAATAGGCCAATACATGAAAGCCCTCTGAAACCATTTAACTCAGCCTCATATTGTTTAGTGAGTTATGTAAGTCTCAGAAGAACCACTTTAGAAAAAGAGAAATTAAAGCAAAAATATAGAACCAGGCTGTACCTTCTCAAAAAAACAACAGATACACATCCTGTCTTCTGACAACTAATCCATCTCTGTGAAAATAATGACAGATGTTGAAACAAATGCTTGAGTGAGTTTGAGCAATTTCTTTGGAAGGGAGGAAAAAAAGCAAAGTTATGTCTGCATGCTTTCCACTGACTTTTTGATATGGTAGTCAAGAAAAAAGAACAAATCAAAAAAAAGTGCCAAGTGGCACTCGTATGCTTGTTTGATTCTGCTCACACAAATGCATATTTCAGACTGCAGTGTAGCCATAGGCAGAGATAATCTCCTTGCAGCATGGCTGTGATCAGCAGGGATGTGACAGCTGACTGTTGCTATCCGCATGATTTGAGACCCTTTCCTACTCGTTGGTTCCAGAAACAGAAGGTCAGGCCTTCAGTCCTCACTCCTGTAAAATGTGCCATCTTTCTTGGAGTTGCAGCTCCTGAATGCATGTCATCCCATCAGCATTTCTGATAAGTGACATGTACCTTTCTAAGTCTTCTGTGTTTCAAGGAAAAGCTGGAAATGCAAACTTGTCAAAAACTGCTCCATTTGAAATGATTTCATAGCCAGTCTGACTGGGGGCCTGGCTTGTTAATTTGAGCTGTAGTTTGGGTTCTCCAATATGAGTTGCAGTGTTTTTCCTAACTGTCACTGTTTCCTAAGGTTCTTTTTTTTGGCAGCAAACCTGATGCTTTACAGCCAAATCTGACTTCTGATTCTCTCAGCTTAAGAAAGAGAATGGGATGGTTATCTCCAAGTGTGAAAAGCATTTCTTCTCTTTAGGCAGAAAGAGTAATGTAAATTCATAATCCTAAAATTTTAGTGTTACTTGAGGAAAGTTCTTTCTTCTCTCAAGATTAAAAAAAAAACAAAAAAACAGGTAATAGTTTAGATTAGAAACAAAACAAGGGAATAGGAGATCTAAGGCTGCTGGGGACTTCACAGACTGACAGTGTTGCTGTATGAAGGTGCAGTGGCACTGAATTGTAGCAGGGTCTCATGCTCTTTGGCTGAGACCTGTCCATCAGGTCCGCCTGACCTGCCAGTTGCATCTGCTCCTGTTTCTTCCCTGCCTGCCTTTTGCTTTTCCTGGAAGACCAGCACTCCTCCACCCGCCTCCCCTCCGCACGCGAGCACCCACCTCGGTAGGAGAACCACTCCATCCAGTGCTTGAAGTCTCGGAGATTGCAGTCGCATTCCCAGGGGTTATCCCCAACCTGGAGCTGCTGCAGGCTGGTTAGAGGCTCAAAGGTCACCCTGTCCAGGCTCTGCAGGCGGTTGGACCTGAGGGAGAGGGAGCGGAGAGCAGGCAGGTCGTCAAAGATGCCCGAGGGGATCTGGGCCAAGCCGTTGATGGAGAGATCCAGCTGGCGCAGCAGGGCCGTGTGCTGGAGCAGGTCCTTGTCCAAGGCCCGGATGCTGTTGTTCCTCAGCTGGAGCTCTGTGAGGTTCCCCAGGTCGCTGAAGATGTTCTGAGGGAGCTGGTCCAAGAAGTTGTTGGATAGATCCAACCTCTGCAGAGCGGAGAGGTTGGAAAACACTGCTCCTGGCAGGATGCTGAGTTTGTTGTTGAGAAAGAGGAAGGTCCTGGTGTTTGTGGGGATGTCTGAGGGAATGGAAGAGAGGCCCAAGCCACTACAGTCCACTTCCAGGTTGCCACTGTTACACTTGCAGGAGGAAGGGCAAGCAAAGAAGGAGTCAGCAGCACATAGTGAGAGCCAGCAGCCAAGCACTGGAAGGTGAAAAGCAGGGAAGGAAGAGGGCATGGATTAGATCAGTGCTTTCCAATGCTCACCCACCACCATCCACAACACGACCCTCTCACAGCAGGGCTCTTCACTGCAATGCCCTGCAGTGTAATGAGTTTCCTCACAGCTACATTCCTTTACCCCTGGCCTGCATCCTGACTTTCCTCTTAGCCTGTTTTTTTTTAGGAAAAAGCAAGTAAATATCCTTCCAGTTTCACAACAAAGACAGAACAGGGCATCCCAGCAGACTTTGCTGACAGATACTGGAGTATTGGTACCTGCCAGAGGAGAATGGAGCAGAGAGTGGTGGGAGGTGTCACTTCTGACAAAGGACAGCTCTTTCTAAACAGTCAGGGTAGACAGGAGGGACCAGATATATTTAAGAAGTTCCAATTTTTCTTTAAAAGATATGTTATTAAAAAGCTTTTAAGAAAAATTAAAATAACCTACATTTGAGGTGTGCTCCTGCAGTTTGAATCCTAATATTTGTGATTGATAAGGCTCTAAATCAGTTTGATTACCATATTCACAGTCTGTCATATGGGCCTTGTGTCCACTTTTTGATGAATTATATTACATTACAAAGGGATGACCAAGACAACTGCTAAAAAGTAACAAGGAGTCCCTAAATCACTGGACAACTGGTACTTGCCATTGCTCTCTAAACAGTTTCTGAATCCCATAGCAACAGCCCCAAAAGTATCTCTGAGTGGCCAATGACCACCCCCATCTAGAGGTGGGAACTGGGTACAAATCCAGCAATTGTTCTTATTAAGAACTGTGGACACTTTCTGGAATCATGGTTACCAATTGGGCAGACAACAGCCATGCAAAGAACAGTTTCAACCACGTCTGACCAAAATGGCCTACAACAATGGAATGGGAAAAAGAGGTGTGTGTTGGTAACTGACAAAAGCAGTGTCAGGAAAAGGGTTAACACACACACACCCTTTCTCCTACTCTATTTCAAGGTTGGACAAATCACAAATCAGCATTTTTCAGAGCTGCTGTGGATTCCAGACGTGGGTCCAAATCCTACCAGTGGCACCAGGGCACTAGTTACCAACCTTCCCTGGGAGCCAGTGGCTTTTCAAACTCTCATTTTTGTGACAAAGAAGCATTATCATCAAGAAAGCAAGCTTTGTGCCTCTTGTCATTAGAGGAGTGGGAGTTATGTTTAAGCAGACTATGTAAAACATTTGCATCCTTCATCCCAGTTCCTTTTGTGGAATTGAGATCGCACAATGAATTCCACTATTCTTCAATGTGGGAAGCAAATTCAGCTCCCTCGCAGTTTTTAAGGTGACAAGTTTGAGCATTTGACTAAAACTGAAGCAGGTTTGTGTGTACATTATGCCTGTCCTCTCCCTTTCTCACTTTTCTTCAGAGAAGGCAGCCACTTGGGTTGGCAGAGTCTTTTTAGGGGTGAATGGTAGCTGAAGGGGATGCATTGATTGTCTCGCCCTCCTGAACTGGCAGTCAGGTTCTTCTGTCCTGCTTTTCTTCAAGGAACCAACAAGCAGGTGTTCTGCTTCTTAATCCCAAAGGAATTTTGAAAAGACTGCCACAAGAGAGGGAGCCAAAGGAGACCCATGCTGTGGAGAATCTCTGCCTGGAGCAGCTTTGCAGTCAGCCGTGCTCTTCCTCTCTTCCCTTGAGCCACTCTCTAGAGTTTAACTGACCCACAGCCCATTTTTTTATAGTGACTTTGCTTCTGTCGGAGTTGTGCCTTCATACTCCAGCCCTGTCATCCTGCACAGGGCAAGTTTTGTGTTCCCAGTGATCCCTGTGAGAATTGGCAGATTTGTGGACTGGTAGTCTAAGGACAACTATCCCATTTGAATCTTAAGCTATAAGACTTTGTTAAGGACCAAAGGAGAAATGTTCAGAGATAATATATCAATTCTCTCTTATTTCATCTGTCTTTCACAATTCTTCAATAATTTTTTACTATCCTACAGTTGAGATCTCAGGTGTACATCAGGCCAGGCCATGCCAATAAATGTGCTCTTTTAAGGAGAATTATGGATCCTTATGGTGAAATGTAAGACAGATCTTTACCCAGGCCACCTCTGTGCTTTCTTGTCATGCAGAGGCTGGGGCCCACAGCAGAAATTGCCATGAAAGTAGATCATAGCCCATGGACTACAGCAGTACAGGTACTGACTGGCTGGCTGATATTTAATTCTGGTCAGAATATGTCACACTTTTGTTGTAGGGAGGGAATTAAAAGAATGGGAGCCAGAGTGGGGAAGGGAAAGAGCAATGAGTCATTCAAGTGACCCCATCTTTTTCCTGGATGCTTAACAAAAGCCCAGTATTAATAATAGATTGGCAGCTGTGATGATGAGATAACAGCTGCTTTGTACACCAAGAAAGGCAAGAGCAGCCCATGTGTAATGCTATCCAGGTGGCATTCTGTTCAGTGCTTATCTCTCAGAATGCCTGGCCGCCTGCGGCGCCGGCTGGGTGGCTGTGGGGTTCCACCAGTGTGTGTGCTGGCAGTGGCTGGCAGGAACAGCCTCAGGCAGCTGGCTGTGGTTCTGTTCAGGAAGTGGATTTATGCCAAGCTTCTGCAGCCGTGGAGGATATGCCAAAAATGTCTTGTTGTTACCCATATATTGCTGTATGCTTTTGGAAATATTTTACTCAAATCATACAGAAAAAGAGATCTCGTTTTCATTTCCCTGCAAGAAGTGCATCCATGAGGATGTGAGCTGAGGCCAGGGAATTCATTGTGTTGGTTGAGATGCAGCTCTACAGCAAAGAGAGGCAGGGAAGTAATAGACAGAACTTGAAGCTGTCTTCCAGCCCTACGGAAGGATGAATAAGAAGTGTTTTTGTGTTTAGGGAAGATCAAGTTACTTTGTGGGGTGTTTGGTGACTAGTAGGTGGCAGAAAGATGATCCAGGTATATCACATTAAGTCAAGACTCAGTAGCGTTCATTATAAATAATTTAGACAGTCTAGTCTGTGAGGATGGATTACAAAGATGTTTGTTTTCTGGAGAAGGAAGTAATTCCCCCAGCTTCTTACAGCTGCAGCTCCAAATGTGACCAGGAGGACTGGAACAAGGGAAACCACAGACCTACTTGGTGCCTGGGCATGCAGTAGTGAGGAACACTCTCCAAGCATCCCCTTTACCCTGCTGTGGTCCCCAGATACTTCTCTGAGATGCAGATAAATTCCCAAAGCCCCACATCACCCTAGTAGTGCCTGATCTGCACTCAGGGGTACTGTAGCAGCTGCCCCAGCCCACTGGGAATCTGCACAGGCTGAACGTTTACAATTTAATTTGAAAGAGAGCTTCTTTATTTACTCCTTGATTTTCACTACATGTGGCAGTGCCCGGTAGGAGAATTCTGCCTTCACATCCTGCATTTCCCTCTAAAATCTGTCATGACTTTTGCTGTGAAGAGCTTTGCTCAGCAGCCTGTGTAAAACCCCAAGCACAGAGAGGAGCCTGCAGCTCACAGGACACTGATTTGAGAAATGTTCAGGGTGGATCTTTGTGCAATGGTGTCTGTCGTGCTGTTTCTCACCTGCCAGGCCCACTGGAATTCAGAAGCAATCATCACTCGCTGTCCCACTTTAAGCCCATCTTCAGCTTTAGAATATCACTCTCCCTCCCAGCTAGCCTGGCCTCTAAAGGAATGAGGAATTAGTTCAAACATCTCCATTCTTAGCTGTCCCTCTCCCCTGTTCTTAACCCTGATGTGACCTATTTTCTTCCCATTCCCTTGACAAACAGGAATACTGTAGTTGGTACCTGAGCAGGCATTACTTACGACAAGCCTCCTGCCACCTCATGAGGAACCTGCTCCTCCACCGGTGGCCAGCACTTGCAGGCAGCATCATGGTCTTCTCCAGCGTGTCTTCACATCCAACAGGCAGCCTGGCCCACGGCCCCAGAGGGAGAAGGAATGACCTTGTAGCCTGCCTGCCAGGTCCTGTAGAGGGAAAGCAGAGCTGAGCAGATGACATTCACTTCCCTGGGTGCAGCGCACAGGGCTGAGCTCAGAGCTGTCCTTTCCCCTCCCCAGTTAGTGTTTTGCATTTGAGGCATCAGTTCTGTTTTGGAGGAGAAATGGAGGGTGTTCCAGGAGGCGCAGTGTGTTGAAGGCACAACATTTAATTCATTTTGAACCTCACGGTGCAGAAATAAAACCCGATTCACCTAAGTGCCAGAGAGAAGTTTGTGCTTGAATAGCCTGCTGTGGTGGCTACATTAGCTTCGTGCTCAGGGTTAACCTGACGAATTGCTAAGGTGACCCTGCCAGGGCAGCAGACTCCGGCTCATTCCTGTCGCCTCCACGCAGGCTGGTGCCACCTGTGCATCCTCTGCCTGACGCACGGCTCAGGCTCGCTGAGATCTGGGCACCAGCGGCTGCCAAGCTGCTTCTGTCCCCGCTCCTCCTCCCCCCCCTCCACCACACCCGTCCCCCCAGCCTCCCCTCCCCGTGCCGTATTCCCTACCAGCACTTCCTGTCTGTTTTAAGGTAAAATGGATGTGGTGGCTAGAGCAGCACAGCTTCAGCTTGGGGATTTCCCACTGCAGCAACTGCAGGAGCTGAAGAGCGAGCGAGCCTCGGAGGAGAAGGATAAGGAAGGACCTGAGGCGGGGGAGACTGAGTGGGAGTGTTGAAGAGAGAGGAATTGCATCTTAATTAGTAGAAGGAAAAATCCTCAGTCTAATTAGAAACCCAAAGACCATAAAACTCTCCCCTGACAGTAAGTGACTGACAACAGGTTTCAACTTCCCTCCCGCTTCCCTTTTGGATACAAGGAGGCAGGAAAAATGAAAACACCACAAATCCTTCTGTCCCCCTGTGTACTCTCTGACGTGCCACCCACAGTCACAGCAGCAGTTAGATGGACACATTTCAACCAGAGTACAGAAATAAGCCATCCTCCATCCCCTCTGAGGGGCTCTGACAACATCCACGGCAGCTATTTTAGCTGGGTGCTGCACTGCCACCAGGACACTGTCGCCACACACGTGCCAGGTGCCTACCCTCCCCCAGGCTCCCAGACTGATTTATTTTATATGGGGACGTAAACCACCAGGAAATATTAAAATTAGCATCTTGATGAAAATTACGAGCAGGTTCAGTACCTAGGCTAGCACATTTGCAAGGCTGTTTAGATCATTTACCTAAATGCCAATGCACCAAACACCTTTCATAGTACAGAAACCAATTCAGCCCTCATCCACTGCAGCCCCCCACTCCCCAAACTGAGCTGGAGCCCTTTCTCTGCAGTTCCCACTGAAGGAGAAGCTGCAACAAATAGCTGTCCCCATTTGGTGCTTGCGCTCGACCTGACTGAGGAGACTTTCAGCCTCCCCCATAGAAACGTCTCCATCCCAAATGCCCCCCCGAAGTCTCCTGTCCCCGCCTGTCCATATGGAAAAGGAGGATGAAAAGCTGCAGGCACTTACCTGGAGGGGTTCTGCCTGCAGCCACTTCCACCCGACTCCCCGGACACTGCCCAATTACAGCCTCTTCCTTCCCTCTGCCTCCTTGACTTTCCCTCCCCAGCAGCAGCTTTCCGTGTGCTCTATTTAACTCCCTACAGCACTGGAATAAACGGCAGAGTTAAGCTGACAGCCACAGAGCCTTATCTGCCTGCTGGATAGCGCCAGTCGATCAGCTCCAAATCCCGTTGCCAAATGATCACGTCCTTGCTCTCAGCATCAGGGGCAGCCGCCTGCCATGCTCTGCCTTTCCCTCTTCCCCACCTTCCCTCCATCTAACTTTGTCAGGGTTATAGATAGCTCTGTTCCTTGTGCTCTTGCCTTTTGGCTCTGTTTTGTAACACCCCGTCTGTATCAGCTGGCTTCGTTCCAATTAGGGGGGCTAAGCAATTAAAAAAAAAAAAAAAACCAAAAAAACAAAAAAAAGCAACAATGAAACCTTGGGTGCTCTGACACGGTTTCCCTCTCCAGTGTCCCCTCAGTCCAGGCCCCCACTCAGGCCATGCAGTGGTCTCTCCCACCGTGCTCTGTGCAATTCATCCAAGCTGTCCCCAAGAAATTGTGGGGGCCAAGGGCAGGGCTGGCACACCCGGGTGTGAGGATGGGGACAGGGTCAGGGTCCACCCCCGGCTCCTGCTCTGGCAGGGCAAGTCCAGCTCTTGCATTCATTTCTGGTACCTCACAGGCGCCTCTTTCCCTCAGGCAGCGCCAAGGCTCAAGCAGAGAGTGCAGGGTGGGAGGAGCAGCCATGTATAAATAAGCCTTTTCCCTATGTTTAGAATTTATTACAGTGCATAGTGATTAACACCTGTTCAGGCTTTAATGTCAGTCTCCTGCACTGCAACATGCACTGAGATGGAGGGGCCTTGATAAACCCAAGATTATTTTAAAGCATGTCACATATATGCCACACTCCCCACTCCATAGATAGCAGCCACCCTGTGTGCACTCATACACGTGTTTCCAAGACTTAAAAGCAGCTACCTTCATGTATAAATGCACAGTCACCAGCCTAGCTTACATTTACAAATGTGTGCACGGAGCTGGGCTTGCACATGTTCCAGGGACTCTTCTGTAACCCACATTTATTAACCTCCATGTCTCCCACAAAGCTGCCTGCTTCTCCAAGCACACCATATGCCCAGGTGGCAGAGCAGTAGATTTGGAATATGTAGAGGTTCTTGGCTGCCGAAAAGTGAGGGTCAATAAAATTTATACCTTGAAGAAGCATGTTCATGGAGAAATTTTAATTCCAAAGATTCAGAAAAAAAAAAAACAAAACCAGTTTCTCCTACGCATCTACTGCCCATAAGAACATTATACCCTTAGTGATTAATATTTCACAGTCAGGAGAGAGCAAGAGAGGATTTTTAAGAATTTCTTTTTTAAAGGTTTCCTCTGACTTGTCTTGAATTCTGACTTAATTAGTAGTTTTCTTGTGGCCCAAGAGATGCCTTCTGCTGTGCAGAGCATCAGGCCAACTGCACAACTGCTGCCAGAGCAGCACTGGGAATGTGTGATCTTGGGGCAAATAGCACCTGCCCACACCTCCAGCCTCTCCAAAGCAGCTCCAGATGTGTCTGGCTGCTTTCAGCCTGACAGCCTGGGATTTTTCCAGCAGCCAGCACTCTGCCAGACCCAGGAGTGCTCCCTGTATGTACATATCCCCATCTCAACAAGAGGGGCACCGTGCCATCTGTTCTGAGCTTGCCTGGCATTGCTTGGGTTTGGGGGCTCAAGGCTGGTCAGCATTGCTGGAGCTCTGAATGCTCTGAAGTCACCCAAGGGCTCCACAAACCAGGCATTTGTCTCTCTCATGGACTTTCTAGATGGTTCCTTCTCCCTAGAGCAGCATGTCAGCTGAATGCCCTGTTATCCATGGGGCACAGTGGCCAGAGCTTTCTTCCATGTGCTTGGAGTTGAATGTCTCTCCACATTCTTGAGAAAACGGGGTAGCCTGTGGGGCTGGTGATGGCCTTTTCCCATTGCTGTTTCAAATAGGACAGCAAAAGACAACTTTTTTAGTTTCAGCTCAAAGCAACAAAATGAAATCATCCGTTTCTGGCCCATGGGCTCCAGCGGCCAAAAATACACCCAGCTGAAGTGCCACTTGGACATTTGGCCTGCTGTCAGACTCTAGAGGACTCTCTAATGAGGATTCCCCTAATTAGATTGAACAGGGAACTGGGGGGTGCAGAGGGGATTGTAATGACTCCGCAGCACTTGCCAGGGCCTAAAAACTACAGCAGGCACTATTCCTGCCTTGTGCCTGCTCCTCTGTGCCCAGACACCAGTAATGTTTGCAATCACTCCAAAGCCCTGGCTTTTGTGGGGAGGCTCCCAAGGAGCATGCTAGAAGAGTGGGGAGGGTTTCAGTTTGCTGTACCCACATATTGGTGTAGTAACTCTTCCCAGTTCTGTGTCACCTTATCCAAAGCTTGCCATGTGCTCTATGAATGGCTCTCACCATAGCTGTCAGGTGGTGTTGTTTTGTGTTTAATGACCCCCAGAAGTAAGGCTGAGGTAAGAGCCAGTAGTGCTTCTGCTTTGGGTGAGTGGATAAATCTATCCCATTCTCCAGACAACAGCGCTGAGGGTAGAGACACAGGGGACTGTGTCACTGGGATGAGACACTGACAGGGACAGAGCCCAGCAACCTCTGTCTCTGATTATCTCTCCAAGTCCCTTGCACTAACCCTTGGATCATGGCTGAGGGATCAGACTCCGTTAACAGCTTGGCTTATGAGCACTGGCAGGGCATGTGGGTGACCTATATTACAGCAGGGTAGGTAGCAGAGACTGCAACAGATGCCAGCAATAAATTATCAGAAAGTATGCACAGACTTTCATCCCTCCCCCACACTCTCCTTCATGGCAAAGTCCCTTTCCCCTTTCCAGTGCTGAATTGCTTTAGCCTTTATCAGAAAAGCAGCAGCATGAGGGAGGGCATGGAGGACGCTTTAAGGAGATTATCTTCTTTCCTTCCCCTTTCCTTGTTGCTTTTAGGATTCATGTTTTATTGCCATCACCCCATAATGTGATGGACAGTGCTACCCCAGCATTTAGTGACTAACCCATGTTGTTCTGTGCATGTCCCTTCATCTGCCCTTGGTGGGGCAAGTGGCAGCAGAGACAATAATCTGTGTGGCTGACTACCACACCACAAGTGGCTTTAGATGGCATGGAGACCTCACCCATTCAGGTCCCCCAACAGACCTGGTAGTTGTGCAAATTTTCTATCCCAAGAGGTGACATTGTCTCAGTGGCAACCCCTCTTTGTTGTCTCTTTGGAATGCAAAAACACTCAGAGGTGGCAGAGAAGCTCAGCAATGCTGTAGAGACATCCAGTGTGTGTCACTGCTCCAGTGAGCTTCCAAGCTGAGGAGCTGGGGGCTTTATTTGCAGCACTTGCTGATGTATTAACACACGTGTTCAAGATTCATTAGTGTTGTGCCATCACAATCAATGGAAAGCACATTTTAAATTCATACAAGAAACCGAGCTGCAGAAGAAATAGTGCCCTCTGACTTGCAGTGATGAATCACAGCTAAGCAAAACACCTCATCCAGAAAGCTGTAAAGCAAGCAGAAAAAGTGTAAAACCCACTTGGTCTTGTAAAGGACTCTGCTACATTCCTGGCCTGATATGAATAGAAACCTCACTCTTTGTGATATGAAATGGTCAAAAAGCTTCTGATTTTTGGATTGGCAATGTAGGAACCTCTGAAATGCAAATATGTTGATGGTAAAAAATGTTTCCTCCCCAGGACCCTCCTGAAAGACCCTCAGGAAAGATCAACTTTATCCCTATTTTATAGAAGGGTAGACTGATGCAGGTAAAACTGGCTGCTGACTTTGGCTGGCCGAAATTTCAGCTGCCTTGCTTTTGATACCTCATCATTAGTCCACATCAATTCCCCACTCACTCAGGATTTTCAAAGCTGTCAAGTGCAGCATTTGCGCTTGGGGTTGTAGATGCTGTCCTCTCTTGCAGAGAGTATTTGTAGGCCTTATTAAAGGCCTTGTAACTTATCAAAGTTACATAGAATAAAAGATTTTTTGCCAGGTTTTCCCGAAGTTTCCTGACAGGCCTGTGGCAAAAACAGGAGAGAAGCCAGTTTTCTTGATTCCCCATTCCATACCTTAAGCAGAAAACACTATTTGCATCCCAAGCCTCCCTGACCAATGCACAATAATGAGACTGGGAAAATCTGGAGGAACTGCAAATACCAAGGGCATAAATCCTCAGCAAATCCTCTGAGAAATACAGAGCATAGGAAGGGGAGACAGGGAGGGTAGCACTTCTGGGAAAGACCCAGATTGCTGTGGAGATGTGGAATTCCTTGGGAAGCTGTGGAAGCAGGTGGAGGGGAGCGGGATATCCAACCAGGAGTGACAGGAAAGTCCCAGCACAGTGAAAGTGTGGCATATGGAGGAGGCCCAGAGCAGCAGCAGGAGGAGAGCTGAGGGGGCAGTTGACAGGAAGAAATCCAGCCATGTGTGTGCCAGCGTCTTCTCCAAGTATTCCGGAACGCGACAGACCACGTGCATGTTTCCTCCCTGCAGAGCGGAGGCAGCTGAGAAGGGAAGCGGGTGAGGGCGTGGGAGAGGGGCTCAGAGGAGGGACACGTGAGCTGACTACCCAGTTTCCTCCTCTTTCTCTTGCCACGGGGTGATGTTTTTGTTCTTCTCGCACCGTTGGCAAAAATTGGTAACCAAGCGAGATGTGGAGGGGGGTTCTACATGAAGGTTGAGATAACATTTTCTGATCCAGCCGGGAACAGTTGGCTGTGGGTGGTGGCTTGTCACCAGCCCTGCCAGTTCTAATCCAGATCCCAGTTTTTCTCATTCTCTCAGCTGTGGAGTGAAGAGCCTTCCCTACAACTTTAATTTCCTGCAGGGGTTAATCCCATGGTAAGTGGTAGCTCAGGCCCTTAATCCTTTCTCCCAGTCCCGCAACAGAAGGACTGCAGCCACTCCTGCCCTGGCAGGTCTGAGGGAGGCACCCTTCTGCTCCCAGTTCCTCCTCTACACCCCACGAGCATACTCCAGCTCACTGGCATTTAAAATGCTGCTCCCTCCTTCCTGGCAAGCCTACCCTGGGGGTGTGGGTGGGTGGTACAACCAGGGAAAGGTTGCAGGCAGAGAAGACAGAAGGTTGCAGCGTGGTGGGAGAATCCTGGTTCTGTGGTCCTCATTCCCATCACTACTGTGCTCACAGGTATTTTCTGCACTTCTTGGCTGGATGGTGCTCTGAATCCCAAAGTATTCTCTTGTTTTTATTTGGGTGGTGTTCAAGAAGGAAGGTGTGTATGGGCCCAGATTTGTGAAGGATTCTCTGAGGGGTCAAAAATTGCCCCAGTACCTTCCCTGGGTCTCTTACTTAGAGTCAAAGGATGCAGCAGATCTTTAAGAGGGAAGGTGCCAGCCTGTCTGAGATAAGAGATACATTTACACTAACAGAGTAGTAGATGGAGGTGCATCAGTTTAGCAGCAAGATAGGAAAATGTAAGTTTTTAATCAATATAAGCTCTGTCCCTGGAGCGCTAGGCCAGATTTCTGTTGAACAGCATGACCAGACTGCCAAATCAAGGGGCTTCCAGATCAATATCAAGAGACCCCTGTTACATCTTATGGGGGTCAAGGCATTTCAGCCATGACCTTTTTTTCCCTTCTTTGTGGTTTCCCATCCAAAAATGAGGCAAGGTTTTGCAAGCCTGAGTGAGCCCTTGCACACAAGATGCCCTACACTTGCTTTTTTCCCATCATTCATTTCTGCATTAGTTCAAAAACTGGTTTTGCTTTTTTCATTGCCTGCATTTTGAAATACACTGGGCCCTTGAGCTCACTGGCCTTCCTTATGCTTGACTCTTGTTTCTCTTTCTTCTGGTGGAGAAGCCAGCATGGTGAAGAACTGCTGCCACCAACGCTGCTCCCCCTTTTCCTCACTCCCCTCATTGGCTGTGCTTCCCTGGGTGCCAGGTTCCCAAAATGAGCTGCAAGGGTAGTGGCTTGTCACTTTGGCAGCTGGAGCAGGAGGAGAGAGATGATGTAGAAAACACTGGAAAAATGGAAGAACTTAGCTGAGGTGTCAGGAGGCTGTCCATGTCCTGGGCATGTCCAGAGGGACAGGGACCATCCATGCCTGCACAGTGGTGGGGCAGAGCACAAGATGCTGGCAGTAAAAATCCTCTCAGCTCTTACCATAGGGGGACCAGCAACCCAACATGCAGAGAGCTCCTGGCAAACCTCGTGAGGAAAGGCTGACTCTCATCATTCCCACACCATGCGTTTGTACTGGACTCTGAAGGAGACCTTTTTCTGCCTTAGTGAGTCGCAGAGATCTGTCTCACGTGGTTGCCACTGTGGCACAAGGTTGTTGGTGCTGCCTGGAAGAGCCTGGAGCTCTTCTGCTGCCCCAGTGCCTCCCATCAGTGTCCAAGAGGGGCAGCCCTGCAAAGTCCACACAAACTGCATGGGATCTGGGCTGCTGCCTCCAGCTCCAGGGGTGCCTGCGGATCCCTGGGACACATTTATACTTTTTACAAGCTGGGAACATTGCCCATAGCTCAGCAAGATGTGGTGACAGCTCTCACAACCCAGAGCTCCAGCCAGGATCTTTGGATGCATCTGGGTTAGCACACAGATCACAGCCTCATGCTGCAGAGCTTGCCGGGGCTGAGAAGGGTCTGCAAATTTGATGTGACTTTAGTTTTCTACAGGGCTTGCAGACACAGAAGAGACACCTTTATGGCTAAGTTGACATCCCATCAAAATCACTAGTAGTGTGGAGAGCACCTTCAGCCCTTCTGCCCCCACACAGCAAAGTCACTTTGGGCAGTGCTGGCACTAGGGAGTCTCACCAAGAGGGGAAATGCAGCCCAAGAGATGAGTTCCAAGCCAACTTGCCTTTAACAGCTCATCTCCAGACTCAAGGTGAGGTCTTGGTTTTTTATCCCTTGTGTGAGAGCATGGTTCACGGGGAAGGAATCTTCCCGGCCTCCTTGAAGTGAGGAGGAGTGTGGTAGCAGGGCATGTCTTCCAAGAGAAACTTCCAGGTTTTTCTTGCAGTCAGTCAAGAGGTTCTGACTTGTGTGGCTTTGCTGTAAATTTGAGTCTCAATCCTTGCTGTGATGGGCATGGGGCATTTATGCAGGGCATAAATAATAGACAGTCTCTTGTATTCCCATTCATAAAAATATGAAGAAATTGTTATTTTCATTAAAAGAAAAAAAAATTCCATATGATAAAATAGGCTTGCAAAGCCAAGGAGTTAAATGTGAGTTTATACTTGCCCAACCTTCATTCAGCCACTTGCATGGATGCAGCACAACACTGCCTTTGCTCACCCAACCAAGTTCTATTTCTTTTTTTCACAGGCCCCTGTCCTATACTCAGTGTAAGGGACACATGATACTCAAGCTAACAATGAGGATGTTGTAATAAATAAGGCTGGTTTTATATGGTCAGAATTAAATATTAAACCACAGTTTTGGCAGGAGACCACAGTCTGTACATTCCTAATTTTGCGGGTGCCCAACACGAGACCCTAGGGGCCATTTTGCAGAACTGCTGAACACTCACAGCTCTTTTCCAAAATGCTGGCAGCATAGCCAGCAAACTGGTACAATCTGAAGGACTCAGTAGCACTGAGAGCCAAGAGGTCCCAGGCCCTTGTCCTGCACCTGCTGCTCCTTCCCTGTGTGGCTAAAAGGGGAAGTCTCTTTTCCTGTCAAAAGCCAGGAAAACAACCATTCTCTCTTGTCTCATCAGGAGCATAAATTCTCTATCATCAGCTACAAGGCAACTGTAGCTACTAACATCTTCAGAGCAGCACAAGACAATGAATAGTGATGTATTGCCTGCAGGGCTTGCTTGGCAGGCAGTAAACAAATAAAAAAGACGCACATTTCGCAGTATCAAAAAAAAAAAAAAAAAAAGGACCCCCTGCTTCTGTTCTTGAGTGTCATGTAGCCAAGTACTCTGAATGAAGCAGCTATGAAAATACAGTGTGTGATCCTACCAGCCAGAACTGTAACCCAGTGCAGTGGCACACTGCCTCCAGCACCAGTATTTCCTAACTTTCAGCTCCTTGCTTTTGCAATATGAATCATATATTTCACAAAATCCAACCCCTCATAGATGAAGTAACTTTTCCTTCCATCTCTTGAGTCCAGAATTGAACTAGTTAATAGAAAAAAAAAAATGCTCATCTTCTTGCTGTTATCATCCTCTCAATCACAGAAAGCTTTTTTGTGAGCCAGCATTTTGGTAAAGCCACAGCAGGAATAGGGTATGTGTGACAAGGTATTTCCCTGCAGCAGCAGGAACATCCCAGAACTCCCACTCCTGCTTCTTTCCAGGGAGAACTGAGCGTGTATCATGGTGTAGCATGCTGAGGCATTACCCAGCTGGCCAGAGCATCCCAGTATGGTCATCTGAGCTATGGTTTGAGCCACCCAGGACTGGGACAGTTGTCAAGCAGTGTAAGCAGCTGCTTGTAACCAAACATGGCAAGTGAAGGAAACTGCCTGCTCTGTCTATTGACTCAGCAACAGGCAAGAGTCACCAAAGAACTACCCAGAAATACCCTCCCACAGGCTTGAGCCTCTCCCCATCCTGTTCCAGCCTCTGTTGCTCCCTGAATGTTTCTGTCCAGGTATCCTTGTGGCCCTGTGCTGACCCTCCCAGCCCTACTGACACACAGCTCTGCCTTCATCAGGCTTCTGTGGTGCAGAAAAGCCTAGAAAATCCTTTCTGCATCAGGCTTAAAAAACAAGCCAGAGGAAGGGCAGGAAGCTGGAGTGACTCTTAAAGATGTCTGAGCTGAGAGTGCAGCACCTTGCTAGCATGTGACATTCACTTTGCTGGAGGAAAGGGTAAAGCTATGATCTGGTATAAAAATTACATAAGAAGGCTTCCTGCCTTTCTCTTTGCAAACAGCCCCTTTGCTCAGGATTTACCATAATTTCTCCAAGTGGACAGGATGCACTAACAGAGGCAGCACTGATGTCTGACAGGGAGACAACTCCCGCAAGCCTTTCGCTCATGTGGAATAATTCCCTTGCAAATGTTGTTTGCCCACAGCAGTTAGAGGAAAATCCACCCCCGCCCCCCAACAGATCTGAGCCACAAAGCTCAGAAGAAAAATTATCTGCAGTTCTAGAAAGGCTCCCTTCTCCTCACTGCTAGGAGGGTCCCCTGCTTTGGGACGAGTCGCTCTCAGTGATTAAGGATTCCCCTGTCTTTTAAGGGTTTCCTTCTCCTGCAATAGCAGCAGCTCTGGTCCTTAATCTCTCTCTCCAGCCTGGAGTGGCAGGTCAGACCCTGCTGTGTATCCTGCCCGCTGCCATTCCCATCAGGGCTGAGCTGGATGTGGCACATTCAGGTTACCTGACAGTCCACGTGGTGGGCCTGGGGCCCAGCTTGGTCGTGACCTGGTTGGAGCAACAGCCCCAAACACCCTCTCTCCCCAAATCAGGAGAGCCCCAGCTTAACATGTCGCTCTTGATTAGCAGGAGATGCAGGGACAGTAATGAACTGGTCAGGCAGAGGGAGGGGGCAGAATGCCCTGTGTGGGATGTGTGTGTGTGCACGTGTCTGTGCACGCGTATGTATGCACACATACACACAGACAGGCTAACATGTATGTATGCTCCTGTCCACAGTGTGCCTCATCTTGGGATTTGGGACCTCATTCTCACTCGTTCCTCCCAGTCAGGGCTGGAAGAGGCTGTGAAGCTTCTCTGTGCTGTGGTTCACCCACCCCCCTCAGTGCTGTGCCTTCCTCCCAAAAGTTCAGAAATCACAGGCTCAGCCTGCAGAGGTGCTGAAAGCAACTCGGGACTTATTTTTGGCTCTACTTGTGATTTGGCATCCTTCACTTCATGTCCTGTGGTCATGTCCGTGAGCACACACCCCCACACACATACACATACACCCCCCATTCCTAAAGCTGTGCTCCGAGTGCCGAACCTCTTCGATTTTGGTCCGTACTTCTCCATTTTAGGTTGTTCTTACTGAGACAGCCGAGTCCAAAATGATAGCCAGCAAAGCCATCAAAGTCCTGAGAGTGGCACCTCTCATGCTGACCCCTCTGAGAGCCCCGGGGAGCGGACAAAAGTCGGGGCTCACCAGGAGCTGCCCGGTGCGGGGTGACCCCAGCGCCGAGTTCTCAGCCTCAAAGCTGCACCGGAGCCGCCTGTGGTGCAAGCAAAGCTGCCGGTGCTGTTCTCAGCCGGGAGAAGTTGCTCCCGGCTGAAACTGGACTGGAAGCAGTAGGAAGAACCCCTGCAGCAGGTTTGCCGTTCTGCTGGATGGGGAAATGCTGCCCGTCGGTCTCGCACAGGGAGCCTTAGCGCGGAGCTGCCTGGCACGCAGCGCTGCCCTGCCCGCCGCCCCCCTCCCCGGGGAAGCCGCTCCTCTCGCCTCGCTTAGCCGGGGATGGGGGAAAACACAAAAGGGAAACGTCTTTGCTTACCTCTCTCGGGCTGGAATGGACCCTCCTGTGAGAATGGCAGCTCTCCCAGCTCTCTGAAGCCGGTACAATCCCAAAGCAAATCCAGCAGAAAGTGCCCCTGTTCTGGACCCTAGCTGGCAGGAGCCCTCCCTAGCCAGCCGCTTGCCACGCGTGGAGGGCAGGGGAGCCGCTCAGCGAGATGACAGCGTGGGAAAGGGACTGTAATCCTCCGTAAATAATAAATAGGGGGAGAGAGAAGGAGAGAGAGAGGCGGGAGAGGGAGCGACTGTGCGCGGTGAAGTGACAGCTGGGGGTACATCTGCGATGGCAGCAGCACACGCACAGGAACGCGCACAGACAGTGCAGAGGAGTCACCCCGCCAGGCAGGCAGGATCTGCTCCCAAACACCCAGAGGAAGAAGGAGCTCGGGTGGTTTTCATTCCTCTCCGTGCATCCTGCAGAAAGGGCACTTGCTGTCAGTCCCTCTCTGTCCCTCATGCCGCCCCTGCTGCCATCCCTCTCCGGGTGCCAGGAGCCGAGGGGCTCGAGGAGGGGTGAGGAGATGCCAGAGCGGGAGGAGCTCCCCACAGCCCCTGAGGAGGTAGATTGGTCAGGCACAGGTTACAAGAGAAAACACCGAGCTGAACAGTTCCTCCCCTCCCTCCACCTCTCCCCTGCTACGGCTGATGACAATAAACTCACAGAGACAGGCATCGGGATGAGAGGGGACGAGCCCTGGCTTTTGTGTAGGAGCGAGGCAAGCGGCTGCAGCGATGGGGACACAGCGGGGGAGACCCCGGTGGGACTGGGAGAAAGGCACCCCCTTCCCACCAGTGCTCCAGAGACAGTGATGGGGATGCAGTGCATCCAAGAGGGAGACAACCGAGAGGTGCCCGTGGTGGGCAACACAGCCCTGTGTCTGTTAGGGATTCAGGGAAAAATTGAGGGGTGCTGTTTGAGGGTAGTTGGGATGAGGGGAATGAGTGAAAGATCCACAGTTTGTTCCCCTGAACTTTGGGTGCAGCAGAGAGTGTGTTCAGCCATAGGTGCATGCGTCAGGTGCTGTGACATCCATCAGTGACAGGCATTCCTGCCCTCCCTGACATCTCCTGCTGGTACAGGGATGCAGTAAGCAGCCAAATCCAGCCCACTACTGCCATTGGGATTTCCTCTGTGCTCTCCCATGGGCCGCTGTAGCCTTCCCCCACAAAATCAGCCCCCTATCTTGCCTTCCTCCATCTTGATGAGGATCTCAGTAGCTCGCATTTGCAAGAATTAGTATTTTGTTGATCTGTTTAAACTGTCCCTTCTATCAGGTCCAGTATCATAAACAGGCTGATTTGGGCTTTTTGTTCATGTTAATGTCTGGAAGTTATCTTTTGAAGTGAAATTTTTAGAGGACTCAAAATGAAATTTGAAGTTACTAACTCAAGAGGGAAAATAAGAATATTTCGGAAATAGGGACTAGAAAATGCAAATGGATGGTACAGGCATGGCTGTTCTGCTGTTCTGGTACCTTCCAGTTGAATCACAGGTTTTATGTAACCATTGGACCAGCTACCATGAAAACAGGTTGTGAATGGCAAGGTAAGCCTTGGTAAGCACTCTGCAGGATGCAATCTTGACACTTTGTTATGCCTTTTTATTGTGCAGCAGGCCCAAGAATTAAATCTTGGGGAGAGCTCCTTATGTGAACAACATATGGATAATCAAAGAGAGAAGCCAGAGACTGCAGACAGAAAGAGGGGCAGCAGAGGATGAGCTAATGAAGCAGGCATGCTCAGCAGAGGCAGGAGCAGGTGGAGGGGAAGGCTCTTCTCTCCATGGTGAACAGCAGTGCACAGCTCCAGGGAAGCCCACTGCAGCCATGGCTTTGCAGGCAGGGTGGGCAGTGGCAAGTGGTGCACAGCTCCGGGTGCCATGTCAACACGGGGATGCCTACCTGTGCCAGGTGCTCAGCACCACTTCTGCTCCTGCTTTATTGCATTGCTGGGCTGCTGCAGTGGCACAAGTTGCTTGCATATGAGTAGGAATAAAACTGTTAGCCATGGTCTCTCTGGGTACTCTGCAGCAGCCACTCATCATTTCATGGACTTCAGACCTTCCTGCTGATGCAGTGTACCCTTTGCCACCAGGGCAAAAAGGCTCATTAACAATCGGTTGTTCTG
The DNA here is from genome assembly GCF_014805655.1 of Passer montanus. Classification (NCBI taxonomy): domain Eukaryota; kingdom Metazoa; phylum Chordata; class Aves; order Passeriformes; family Passeridae; genus Passer; species Passer montanus. Next base: position 3,496,962 of record NW_024366592.1, read on the forward strand.
AGGAGTTTATTCCAGTTTTTTTCCCTCTCACTTGAGCCATAGCATCATCCTTATCTTAGACTGGATCACTGCTTTCCTCCTTTCTCCCTGACCTCACCAACAGTGTGAAGACACACAGATGACTATTTGTTACTAGCACTGGGGGGGAGGGGGGTTCATCATGTCCTGCTTCTCCTCAGCTCCCACGTCTTACTCAGGTCACCCAAATGTGTGAAAGTTTCTCACAGTTCTTGCCAGTAGCTGCCACTTTCTGTCCCTGCCACTGGCCACCAGTCTGACCCCCCAGGTTTTCTTCTCCACCATGTTGCAGGCAGCTCTGTCCAGGCTAGGTATGTGCTCCTTATGCCTCCTGGGCAGAAGCAAGGATTTACAAGCAGGGACTAAAACCTCTCTGAAGAACAATTTGAGGCCAAGTGTTCCCAGTGGCAAAAACATGAGGCACTGAGTAAGTCTGCATTGCAAGGTTAGCTATGTAGGTATCGACTCCTCTTTAAGTCTCATGAAAACTGTATGTCCTGGCTAATACTCAGTCCCATTGATGTGATCTGCTGTGATAAGGGGAAGGACTCTTTCTTGAGATGGTTTGAAAGGATGAATTTATTTAAAGCTACGTGCCAAATCGGGTGCGTGGGCCTCATGGGACTCAGCAGCAACAGCACCGCTTGCCTGCTGTCATGGTGTGTTGGTTTGTCAGCAGGGGCACCAAGCCAAACCATGCCTGCCACAGCCTCACTGAAGCTGGGGAATCTTTGTCCAGGCCAGACTCAGCCCTGTCCTTCCTCCTTTGTTTGCATTCTTTGTCCTATCTGGTTTGTGCTCTGCGAGGCTTAGGGCAATGCAGCTCTGCAGAATCCTTCCTTTCCCCCACAGACAGGCAGTCAGATTCAGTTTACAGCAGGGAGAGCTGGATGAGAAATGTGCCTCTGATACATGGGATTGGTAAGATGTACCAGCAGTAGGAATATGACAAGGACACTGGTATAAAACACAGAGCTGATGCCAGGTGCTAGGGTCTCTGTACATGAGGCAAGAAAATATACCATTGCATACTCCAGTTTTAATTCATACCCATCTGAATTAGAGCATCAGATCATACTGTTAGCTTAAAAGCACCCACACGGCATGATTCAGATTTAAAGGATCTGTTCCCCCCTTTGAAGCTCCTTTTAATTCAGAGGAAATCTGTAGAAACAGCAATACTTCATCCTCCTGATATTGGTGGTTGTGAAAAAGGCCCCAGATCGCCCTCCCTGTATTTCCTTTTCTCCCTCACTTGCACTTTATATTCTATTTCAAGGTCCTGCTTGAGGCTGTAATTCCTCCAGAGCTCTTGGATTCAACTAGTTGACACAGAGCCCAGTTGTTCCCCATCACCACGGCGGGCTGTGCACGACTGCACTGGTTACTGTGTGTGCCTGTAGGAGCCTACCCAGGGACTGCCAGCTTGTCCTGTCAGGGAGACCCTGCACTGTTCCTTCTCCTCTGCAGCTATGCCTTAGTTCAGGAGTGTGATGCTAGGAACAGAAGGGAAATTAAGCCAGGAAATTAGGACACACTTCATTAAGAAACACACATACACACAGAGTTCTGCTTAGCCCACCGTGCACTAGGCTGGGACCAGGTAACAAATCACTATTCATAATTGACTTCCTGTCAAGTGGCATTCATTATTCTGTGCTTTTGTAGTGGCTTAGGAAAAACCTAAATCTCTGTGGTTCCCCCTTGAGACAGGTGGGTTTTCAAATTAATCCCTTCCTCACTGGCCTACTTTATTTCTGATTGATGCTGCGTGGTATAAGAGTTGAGGCTGGTGCGATCACAAACATCCGTTCTGACCAGGCAAATCTGAAAAGGACAAAGGCAAAAGCTCATGTCACCCTGGGGGGCATTTGGGGGATTTTTTTTTTTTTTTTTTTTTTTTTTGGTGGTGTTGTTGATCTGTTTGAAGCTTCATAGTGCTTAGTGTGAGGGAAATCTCAGTACTTTGGTACAGTCGGTGTCCCCTTTTCCTCTCCCTTGTTAAACCTCTGACTCTCACTTGGCAGTCTGACTCAGCGCTTACCATTCACACTTGGAGGCAGGTTGCAGTTGTGATTTACATCCCATCACCTTGGGCAAATATTTACTCCTCTTTTCCCAACTTGTATTTCTCTTTAATGCTCCTCTTTTGATCCTCCCCTCTTTTTTTGTTTCCTGCAGCGGTGGGTGTGCAAATAAAGCTGGATTTGCTCCAACGCAAGTTTTGGATGGCCATGCAACAGGTAGGAGCATCAGCAGCCATGCAGAGACACAATTTAGTGCTCTTGGTCAGCAAGGTCGATGCTATGTTACGTCACATACACTGGCATTTTAATGAGGGCTTTTGTGGAATTCATATTAAGAGATTTATGACGTAGATTAGTTTGAAGTCACACATTTCTGTAATCCTTTGTCAGCACTAATGCCATGTGAGCCATGAGTCTGTTCTGCAGATGCCGTGGTGACAGTGTCAGCATCCTGGTCTGGCATTAGCTGTGCTGCATGTGACACGTTTAATTGTGGAAATATGCTTGTGTTCATTCAGCCTTTCAGAAAACTCATGGAAATCTGCAGTTTTGGGCACACTGAAAAAGAATCTAGTGCCTTCTTTTATCATCTTGATAATGATAACAAAACGCTACCAGCTTGCCAAAATAGAAATTATTTGCTCCAGGGATAAGCTTTTGCTGTTGTCCTAATATTAGATACTCTTCTGGACTGAAGGAAGTGGAATAATTAAAACAACTCCCTTGGTCTGGGGAGCAAGACAAATGAAACCTTTCCCCCATCACCCAGGGGCTTTCTTCCCAGGCTTTGCTTTCAGGGAGGTGTGCTGGAGGGGTGAGCATGACAGGACTGTAGCAGCACACAGCAGAAGCAGCTCTCTGCTGTCAGGAGAGGGAACTGTCATCAGACAGGGATGACAGAGAAGGTAGGAGGGCAGGAAGCTGCTCTGTGGTGACAGGAGCATCCTCACAGGTTGGGATCACATAAACCTAACCTGAGCTAAAAAGATTTCTGCAAAGCACATGAGCGCATCCTGAAACAGCAACAGAGAGAGCTTTGTTTTAAACACCCTGCTCAGGGCCATACCCAGGGAGTTCTCACACAAACAAGCCCTCGTGGGTGTTAAGTGAAGCTGGGAGGCCTTATGAAAGCAGGTGAAGGGGGCCTGTGTGCCAAGTGGCTGTGAGCTGTGGCCCTGGTAGGTGCTGGTGTGAAAAAAGGCTCCATGTGCTTTCCCAAGATGTGAGAACCATTGGACAGAGGAATGACTAACAGATTTTGTTTTCTCTCTCTCTCCTGCCTCACTGATGCCGTGCTGCTCTGGATGTCCACGCTGTGCCTCCCAGCCCAATGACACTGATGTAAGTGGACAAAAGCTGGGGACAGGGAGGCATCCTGGCATGCCTGGCTTGGCTTCCTAATTGTGTCATTTGTGTGCCAGCGTATCATAGGCACTGTCCCTTGTCTGTGGCCTCTGGAGAGGGTCCAAACCTGTCACAGGCTGTGTTTGTCTTCACAGCAATTAAGTGTCTTTGGCAAAGCTCAAAGTGCTCTGGTCACAGAGACCTGAGGAGGCAGGAGCAGGAGGATGCTGTGAGGTAGGCTGGTCTGTGAGGCAGGAGCTGTGCTCATGGAGCACAGATGTTATTTCAATAAGATGTTATTTCAATAAGATGTTATTTCAATAAGATGTTATTTCAATAAAAACAGGGAGCTGTGCTCATGGAGCAGAAGATGTTATTTCAATAAAAACAGGGAGCACAGGCTCAGTTCTGCCCCATCTCAGGGGCTCCCTGCAAACTGCCAGTGCTCTCAAACCAGGGTCCTGCTGTCGTGCTGCTGCTGCATGGCCAGCCCAGCACCAGGCATGGCTGGAACTTCTCCAGGTCTGCAAGTGCAGTGGCAGTGAGACTCAGCCCTCACACTGCTCAGAAAGATGTGTGAGACACGAGCCCTTCTTGTAGAAAACCACTGTGGTTCACCTGGTTTCTGTTCTGATATCTGAACCCTGGGCTCTGGATTTGTTATCCCCCAAGGCCACAACTGTGGTTTGTTGTGACCATGTTTCTCTGCTGACCAAAGGAATGAACCTGCCAGGGTGAAGCACAAGGTGACCTCTAGGATCACATCCAGGGAAATAAAACAACCACATGTTGCTTTGTGGTGAGGCAGGGGTGAGATGGTGCTTGCAACTCTGGATAAAGGAATTTTTTTTTAAACCATAGTCCCTAGAGTCTCAAAAAGCCAGCTGGATTCAGAGTGTGAACATGTGATATTGCAAAGCTGTGGGACTTGAAACAAACTCAGGCATCTCCAGACCTCCTCTGAAGTAGAACAGAGGGACAGAAAACCAGGTTTTTTTCTGCAAAACTCGAGGGGAGAAACAAATTCTAACTGAAAGTTACGGTTTTGTTGTGGTCTGGAATGGCCAATTGCCCTCTTGTTGCTGAGAATCACCCAGAAAGGGGGTTGGATTTTATGTCTAAGGGTTTTGAGAAATAGTGGGTAGCTGGCTGAGAGCAGACGGGCTATGTGCTATGCCAGTGTCCTTCCCTGACCCCAGCAAACCTCTGGCAGGAAGGGGACTCCATGCACAGAAAAGGCAACACTGTGTCAGCTTTCTTCCCTCTGCTACTGGAGAAAACAGAATTAAAAAATAACACAAAGAGACAGACACGGCAAATTCTGAACAATTATGAAATCAATAAGCACCTGAAGGGTTCTGTTACTCATCACTTAACCCCTCATGTCCCCACCCAGTTCAGTGTTGTGAAACACATGTCAAGTCCACTATGCAGAAATTCTAAGTGAAAGAAGTGGATGGTGCCTTGGGCTACATGTGCGCCATTCACATCCTATTTTATCATTAGCTATTTGGAGAATAGAGAAACCAACAGCAACAACAACAACAAAAATCCCTGCCTGAGAAGAACCCTGATCTAAAATACCATGCTATGTTCTTAGTCCAGATACTAACAGATGCTGAAATGCGTGCTGGTTTCTCCCTGGTGCACAATGACCTTTGGTTTTGCCCTTTCTTTACAAGTGCCTCCTCTGCTTGGAGTGCACAGGTCCTGCTGGGCACATGTCAGGGAGGCAGTGCAGGATCTGAGCCCTCAGGAGAGGGGATGTTGCTGCTAGGGGCAGGGAGCTGGACTGGCTGACCTGGGGGTGCTGCCGAGCTTGTCCTGGTGGAAATGCCAGCTGAATTGCAGAGCTGTCTGGGGTACTGCTCTGCAAACCTTTAGCCTGGCAGTCCCAAGTAAGATGAGCTCATGCCATGTGCTGAGGGATACACTCAGTGCAGGTGGCTCCGGGCTGAGCTCTGGGAGCCCCAGGCAAGAGGCTGTGACCTGGCACTGACCCTTTGCACAACAAAGAGCACCACGGGGACATGTGGGACAGCCAGGTGTCCGGCCACCTGGAGACACAGCAGGAGCAGATGTCCCATCAGGATGACCCCAGATGATCACACATGGGCTGTGAGGGGATAAAAGCTCAGATTGCTTTGTTTGGGGCCCCTCCTCAGAGGCACAGGCGTGAGCTCTTTCTGTGTTGCTGCACCGTTAATAAATTGCTTTAAGGTTCTGGATGTCTGAGACCCTGCTATGGGAAACCTGGAGTTGAACAAGTGAGGAAAACTTGTCTGGCTGTGTGAGTGTGGGGTGTATGAGGACTCAGAGACCTGTGGGGTCACTGTAGCTGCTGCTGCCTCAGTCCCAGCAGTGAAAGCCTCTGGTGGTGGGGAGTGACTGCCATAGCTCCTGCATGGTCAGACTGGGAAGTTTCCTTCACAGCATGGTTAATTCTCTGCTTTCTCTTTGCAGTGCAGTGGCTTGGATGGTGCCTGTCCACTCAGCTGTCAGGATGATGTAAGTTGCCTCAGTTTCCTCTCTGTACCTGTGGTAGGTGTGATTGACCACCTGCTCTGTGGAGATCTCTGTCTCCCAAAAAAAGGCAGTGCCTGTTGTCTCTTCACAGGAGATTGCACAGCTGGGGGACAGGACCTCATAGTAATGAGACAAATCTGCAGTTTTGGTCTTCCCCCAGCTGGGCCAGGGCAGAGACATTGGGATTCCAGCCAGTGAAAGTCCATCTTTAAATCTGTCTCCCTGGCATCCCAGATCTTCCGAAAAAAAAGTGGCTGTGAGCATGACATGCATGCTGGACACTCTCTTTGTGTTTATGCCTTGTTATCAGGAATATGTGAGACAGGAGCTCCTCTGCCCTGAAAAGTGAGATCAACAGGGATTTTTTTTGAGTGTGTTCATGTAGGATTTTCTCTGCTTCCTAGTTTTCCCTGCAGGAAAGGGTTTTCATCTAAACTCTGTGCCTCCATTTCCTGCTTTGCAAAATAAAAGTAGATCAGCAGTGATACTCAGTGGTGGGGAGAGGTTTATTTTGTGAGTGGTTATAAAACTCTGAAATCTGAAGATGGAAAGTATTAGATACCATATCACTAAAGAGAAGAGCACTACAAATATCCTGTCTCTTCCTGCTAGGCCTGCACAGAGCCCCAGCTAGAGACAATCTCTGTCACAGCTCATGGACTCAATACCTCAACATGGAGGCAGAGAGGGAAAAGAATTGTGTAAAACTCATGGTAGCTGAGCTGTGGGGCTCGGTGTAGAAATGCCAAGGCTGTTGGCATCATCACAAACCCATACTGCTTCATCCTGAACACAAAGAGGGGAAAAGCCATAAAAGCCATCTTTAATATTGCTTCTCCTCCATCTCTGCAGATTCTGAACTGCTTCCTCATTGACAACAATGGCTTTATACTTGTTTCCAAAATACCTGAAGAGGTAAGAGAGCATAAGAGAAGGAGGAGTGTGGGGTTTGCTTGTTCCTGAATAACCCACCAGAGCTGGTTAAAGCAAATGAAGTTGAATTGTGTAATAAGGGTGGCTGTGTGTAATTAAATTCAACTGCACAGTGAGGGGGAAGGCTCCCAGCAGAGTGACAGCACATCCTAGGTGAGGAAGGAGTTTGCAGTGATAAGGAAGGAACTAGTCAAAATATCTTTTGATCAGAAGAAAGGAAATTAGACTCTGTTCCCTTGGCACAGATGCTATTGAAAGATGATGGAAGGGAAGGGAAGGGAAGGGAAGGGAAGGGAAGGGAAGGGAAGGGAAGGGAGCAGCAGTTTTGAGTGCTTCTGGAGTCAAAGCAGGTGTTCTTCAGGAAAGGAAACTGAGGGGATGGCAAGAGCAAAATGCTAAAGGCAAGAAATGAAGACAAAATCATTTAAATTGGAAACAGGAACACACCTATAGAATTGGAGAATTTACTGGACTTGCAGAGGTGAAAGGAGCAAGGGAAAAGGCTCAGAATAGAAATAAAAATAAGTTGTGTGGTTCCACAGCCATTTCTAGGGAGCTGAAGGGGTGCAAGTTTGATGTGATATCCTGTGCAGCTGGGTAAAGTCAACAGTACCAGCCACTGCATGGTTGAGCTACATTTTTCCATTCTCTGATAAATTCACCACAGAGTTACTTCTTTCAAAATAATTAAACCCCATAGTTCTGGGCATCAGAAAGTGATATGTGGAACAGTCTCATAAGCTGCAAAGCAATAAGTCAATAGTAAGAGTGGGCTTAGAGAAGAAGTGGGAAATGAAGGGGTTTTGTTACTGACAGAATCATGGAATTTCATTAAAATTGCCATTGTACTGGTGTTAACAAATGCAGTTTGGGTATTTCCAAAAGGCAGCAGATCCAGTCCCAGAAATTACTTTCTTCAAGATGTGACAAACAGGTCGAAATGGAAATTAAGGTAACAGAATTCCTGGTGGATGTGATTGGCACAAGCAGCACAGCTTCCAGAAGGAAGAAAACTTGTCAGCTATAGTTCTTTGAAAGCATGGCAAAATCAGGAGATAAGGGAGACTAGATAATGTGTAGAATTTCAGTTTTATTCAGCCTTGAACAGAGTCCCTTAAAAGAACCTGGTGAAACAGTGACGTATGAAGTAGTGACATTGATCTCAAAGTAGCTGGGACAGAAGAGAAAGAAGAAGAATTTTTAGATGGCTATTCAGATGGAAAACATCAGCTATATGAGTCCCATGGTTTCCCACCTGGACTTGGGTTGGTTAGCATATTCAGAATGGGCTGGCAGAAGGAAAAAGGGAGACTGTGCATTCTGCAGGCACTGCACAGTGAGTTCAGAGAGGCTGAGATGAGATCCTTGAAAATCACAGAGCAAAACCAATAGGCAACACAGGGGCACCAGGGGGAATAAAGACAGATACCAAGGGGAGCTTATTCCTCTTTTCTGTAGGAAAGTGAAAAGTGCCCTACCCAGCACACTGAATAGTCTGGTAGTGTCCCTTCAATGATATGGTGTGCCAAAAAACAAAAATGCAAATAGAACTTGAAGGCTAAGGGAGGGAAATGCTGTAAAAGTTGCATTGACTCCCCACTCTGGGTGGCCAGGCCCTACTGAGTTTTTGGATGGGCTGGTGATCTTAGGAATTGCTCTTTTCTCCTCTGACACCCATGGCATTTTCAAAGACATTTTACTGACTCCTATGATATGTGTTCATCAGCTACACCCTTTAGGTGCCATGTCACCTGTGTGTCCTCAGCACTGCCCTCCTGGGCTCTGCCTGAATTTTTCCTGAATCTTATGGAAAATAGTTTTTTCCAAAGCTCATCTTTGAAAGATCTGACTAGCAGAAACATGGCATTATAGTGGATTTGGGTAAATTATAAACATTATCCACATGCCTCCAAGATCAGGCATTTTGGCAAGCACCAGAGCTGTCCTCCTCCAGCTTTTACCTTCCCTGACTTCAGAGAGTTCACCACTGCTTTTTTTTTTTTCTGATTTCTTTATCCTGTTCCAGTTACTGTTTTTATTTCCTGGTGACACCATGAGTCTCCACACCATTAAACCCTACAGGGAATTCAAGACAGCACTAAATCCATGCCCTGGGTTTCCTACATACTTGGATGTTGCTGCATGGGATCACTTGCTGCTGTGTGACCTTCCCTATTCCATCCTGTAGTCTTTCCTCAAGGCATCCATTTAAAAATGCCCAAAAAAATCCTGTACCTGGGATTTTGTGGGTGTTTTGTATTTTCTGCCTGCCAGAGCTGCCTGCTGCCTGCACCTCCTTCCCTGGGTGACCACACTGGAAATCAGAGCAGCTTCCCACAGGAATGGGGTGAGGACAGCGTGGCTCAGGCTCTGCTCTTCTCTGCCCTTGGGATGGGGGATGAGGGTGAGGGATTGGCTCTAATAACCTCTGTGTGAAGGCAGCAATTGGAAACCACCATGGAAAAGGGACTCAGGATTTTAATGAGTGACAAGTTGGAAGCTCCCAGCAGGATTACTTGGGGAAGAACGGGTAATCTCTTAATTCGAGCTAATCTCCCCATCCAGTCTCATCCCAGAGGGAGCAAAGAGTTAAAACACAGAGCCAGGAGAAGGGAGTGAGTGAGGACCAGGTGCTCTTGGAGGAATGGAAAATAAGTGGCAGGGTCAGGCTGTGCTGCAGGGAAGGCTGCTCTGCTTTTTCTGTCATGTTTGCAACCGTGTCCCCACAGCCACCCCTGAGTTTTTAGCTGCTTCTCACTGCCAGTCATAGGCACAGCTGTGGATCCCAGGTCTTGAGCTCCCTCCGCCTGCTCCATCCAGATGTTCCCTTTCTCACTAAACCTCTTTTTCTAGGCTTGCTGCCTTCTGCCTGAGGCATTTTGCAGAGGATGTCTGCAAGCTCTGCCCAGGTGGGACTCCAGGAGCAGGGTGCAGAGAGGCAGCCAAAAGGCCAAGATGCCACCAGAGCCCAGAGCTCGTGGAGAAGCAAGGGCTGCCTCTGTTTGAGCCATGCTGGAGGAAGAGGCTGCCTGCCTGCCCAAAGCCTGGGCAGTTTGGCAGATCCTGTTTGTCTACAGCTTCTGAGTGTATAAAAAGTGTAAATTGCTCAATGCATGGATGCATGTGAGCAGTGATGTAGCTTTTGAGTCATATGTGTGCTCTGAGTTGCATGTCTTTGCTGTGCACAGCCTGCACACTCAGCTGCAGGGGGGAGTGACACAGCATGTGTCATGTGGGATGGCAGAGCAATGCTTCCTGCTGTCAACCTCTGAAATGGCAAGGGCCTGTGGAAACTTGCCCAGAGGTGGGAGCTAGGAGAAACACAGCAGAGGGATGCCTAGGAGAGCAGCAGTCACTGGAGGAAGCAGGATGTAATGAGAGCTGCTTTGCAAAATGCTGCTCCAGTACGGGACAGCTTTGGTTTCTGCCAAGTGATGCTTTTCTGTGTTACTGCCTGTACAGGGTACCTAAAACAGCAGCAAGCTCTGAATGTCTGGTTTGCTGCTGGAGGCCAGTTTGCTGATGCCTTTCTGAAGGCCATACTCTCACTTGAACTAATAGCTGCTCATTGTTATACCTATACAAATGATGTCCTGCATGGAGAAATTCGGCCAGACATCAGCATCTCTTGACAGGATGGGCCTCATTCACAGCCTTGCAGTGGTCCCCTCTCCTTGCCCTGCTGCCTGCAGCTTGCACTGTGTTAAATCTCACTGCTGGGAATGCAGACTGGTATTAAATGGAAGCAGCTGGCCTCTTCACCACCCTAATCAGATTGAAAGAGCGAGGGAGGTGAAAAAAGTTAGTGCTTGCTCAGGCACATTTGACTGTCTGAGACGATTACAGCCTAAATGCTGGAAGAGGAGTTGATGTTATGCATCAATTTGTACAGTGAAATGACTTCTAAAAGCCTTTTGGGAAGAGGCTCATAACCATGTAACACTACTGTTAGATGATTGCCATGTGATCTTAGGTAAATCTGCCTAAGGGTTTGGACTTTTTTTGTGGAAATGTCCCACTCAAATAAATGAAGTCATCTGTCATCTGCTAATACATGCTAAATGACTGCTAGCCTATCAGTGGGAAAGCAAAACATCCCAGACTGTGTGAATGCTTCCATAACACATGGGAGCTATTTACTGTCTGTCAGGACCCATGAGCCAGGAAAACAGACAGAGGACAGCTCATATCCGCACTTTTATAATTTACAAACATTTCATTTACTTGCTTGTGAACAAAGCAGTGGACTTGACAGGTTTGAAGCATTTTTGCAATATATTTGCCATGGTTTAGTAATCAGGAAGGTCAGAATTGTTTGTTTGAGGAAATCTTTAAAGCAGCAGTTAGCAAATTTGAGATTGGGCCTTTATTTGACTTTATTGACTCCAAGGCATACATGAAACCAGAGGGCCACAAGTCCCACCTTTAGTTTGGGCATGCAGGCAGGACAGGGGGGCTTGTTGTCCCCCCAAATGCAACCTAGTCCTGTGCCAGTACACAGTATGTGAGCTACAGGGATGGATGGCTTTGTGTTGTGTTGTTTGGATCACTGCCTGCTCAGAGCTCACACAGCAGTGAGTTGCAATATTGCATTTGCTGCCTAAAGAAATCTGCACATCACACTCATGCATGGGGAGCCAGTTCACCTAGGGCAGCAGGAGAGCAAAGGCTTCCAAAACCACAGTGGCCATGGGCAGCAGAGAGGCTCAAATGGAAGACTCAGCCATTCAGATCCAGAGAACATGGATTCCCAATAACCCACAGAGAGTCCAGGCTTCCAGTGATTCAGCATGCCTGGGTCTCTGCAGCTAGAGAGTCTGCATTTGCTGACAAGCCACAGGGACTTACGTGGGCTAAGTCATTTCCAAGCGTGGTAGGAATGGTGCAGGATGCCCAGCTGGTGTTGGGGGAAGTCCTCCCTCAAGCTTTCCAACCAGCCAAAGGACAAAGTTCAGCATTGCCTCCTTATAAAAACCCTCGTTGTGTTTGGCCTCCAGACAAACTGGATCAGCTGGAACCATCGAGCATTTGGAAAATTTACAGTTTATTCCGTTTTTCCCTTTTTGTACTTGCAGACTGGAAAATTTTTTGGTGCAGTGGATGGCTCAGTGATGACCCAGCTGCTAAACATGGGCATGTTCAGGCGGTAAGTGGGGGATCTCCACACTGTACTTCTTGTTCTTTGCTGGTGTGTGGGTCAGAGCATGTTGGTCCCTCTGAGAAGCACTTGAGCAGGGAAAATGCACATACTGGTGATGCTGGTGACTCTCTTATCCAGACACAAGAGCTCCTTTAGCTGCCTGCCCCATCTGCTGACTGGCTCAGCCATCAGCACACACACTTTCTCCTCATCTCTTGCTCTTCCACCTGCTGCAAGACACAGAGAGAGACAGAAACTTCCAACCTCTGTGTGGCCAGGGAGCTTCTTCTCTGTATTTTCCAGGGCAAGATGTCATGGGAAACTTTTCTTGGCATTTTGGGTACAGAAGTGCTTCGGTTCCTCCTGCCACTTGGAAAGCCTTTCTGGGAGTGGTTGTCTGAGATGCAGCATTGCAGCTGGCTGAGCACATTTCTCTCTCTTAAAAAAAATTCTGTTCATCTCACTCCACTCCCTCAGCCAATGTCAAAAGAGAGTTCAGAGTTTCAGTGGCTTGGAAACAGGAACTAGGGGGACCTGAGGTAGTTACAATTATAATTCCTCTGCTTCATCGCTTGTTTTACTCACTCTCTGAAATTAGGGACATATTTCCTCCTGTGCTGACCCAGTTACATTAATCCAGAGCCTGTATTTCTTGCTCTGCAAGATCCAGCACTGGCCAAACAGCAAAGACACGTGTAAGCAGGTCACTACTTTAGTGAATCCAGGAAACAGTTCACACCTGACATTTTTGAGAAAAAGCTGACGTTAAAAGTCTGTCCCGTGGGTGGTTGCATTGCTTGCTTTTGACTGCTTGCCTGTTGTGTTTTGCTTGCAGAGTGACCATGTATGATTACCAGGCCATGTGCAAGGTGCCCTACCACCACCACAGCGGCGCCCGCCCCCTGCTCAGCGTACGTATCTGATCTGTCACCATGCCCTGCCACCATGCAGCCCTCCCTGGCTGGGCTTCCTCCTGCAGGCCATCTCCAACATTCCCCAGCAGACCTGAGGAGATGTTTGCTGTCAGGATGGGACTGTCCAAACTCACCTCAGGCAGACTCCTGAAGCAGTGGTGGCCACTGATGTTGATTTCCAGTGTGGCTCTCTATTGCCATATAGGATCTCACTGAAAATTGGCAGGACCAGGGAAAGAACAGGAGCTAGACTGTGGTAGGTTCTCCTGAAAGCCAAGCAGTCAGCTAGCAGCTGAAATGAACAGGAATTCTTTTACAGGACATGGTTTTACTCAGCTCAAGAAGGAGAGTTGCAGTGTCAGGGAACAGAGCATCTGGGGAAAACTGGCAGTCATTGGGGAAGGATGAGTGAGCTTGGAGCTGAAGAGAAGACTGAGAATTCTGGTAGCCCAGGAGACAAATTAAGAGGGTGAAGGGTTTTAACAGTACCCAAATGCAACCTCTCTTTAGGCTACAAACTCATACTCTAATCCTTTAGGATTTAGGATACAAACTCATACTCTAATCCCATTCCACCTTCCTAACCTTGCCTCAAACAAGAACAAACTACTCAACACTTTGGCCGCTTCAAACTGCTTGACACAACCTTAAACAGGGATGTGTTCATTGCTGTTATGATCCTTTGATACTGGAAGGAATGCAGGAAGTACCCTTACAGCATGCCATTGTAATTTTTTTTCCAGTAAAAGAATTATCAACAAAATATTGCATTTTAACAACATTCTTAACAATAACACTTTCAACAATGTCTGGTTTACAATGGTTACATTTGAGCTGGCTAGATATCATATGGTGATTGTAGTGAAAATATTTGCTTGATTATATCCTCCAATCCTGATCACTGAGAGAAATGTCACAAACTGTGAGCTGCCAAAAATGAAGTGAATTGGGAAGAAAATAAAAAGGTGAGCATTCAACCTCCATCTCTCATATTCCTGTCTTAGGAAAACCCTTGAAAAGGAAGAAATCAAGAAAAGTCAGTTTTTCATATACAGACATAAAAATCAGTCAAATTGCCAAGCATCTCTACATTTTACCATTTGCTGACTTATTTTGGCTGAAGGGAAGTCATCAGTAATGGAACACTATCCTGCATCCCGTGACTGCCACATCTGTTTTGGGTTTGAGGACATGGGCATGATTATGAGAGGGGGAGATGAAAATTAGACGTGGTTACCATGAGGAAAAGAAGCAGCAGTATCCTCTGCAGATGAATTGTCCCTGGGATAATGCTGGATTTCCAATTTGTAGCTGAAAAGCAAGAAGATGATAGAAGTCATACCATCTTGAGGAAAAGCTGGATGAAAGCACAGTTAAGCATAATCAATCAATGGCAGATAATACTGCCACTAAATCCTGGGCAGTGCTGTCACTTGTCCCAGAAACACCACTTGCTTTCAGAGCACAAAAGCATCCTAAACTGGTGCTGTCCCATTTAGCTGTGTTTCTCTCCTGCTCTGAGCTCTGAAGGTCATCCACACTGGAGAGAAATCATCAAGCAATTACATCTTCAAAGTCCTTCATACATTCCTGATAAACTCCCTGACCCTCATGGGGAGGGGGTGAGGAGGTATTATTAGTAGCAGGGCAGCTCTGCTGGCTTTTGATGTATTTTGAACATTTTCCAGTGATGCCCAGACCTTGTATTTCCAGCCTGTCTTCAAGAGCTCTGATCAGTGGAGGGACTTAGTCTAAAATGTGGGGTCCTGCGTAACAATTATAAATTCTCTGACCAGGTCCTTATGGTATTTCTCATTTCTTCTTTTCTTCTCCAGCCAATTTATGCCTTTGTAGCTGCAGTGAAGTGGCTGATAAGTGATTTCATCATGTGAGTACCAAAAGATGGGGGTGCTTGGGAGGCTCAGACCAGGAGGGGCAAGAGCTGAGAAAGCTGCAAGCAGAAGCCCCTGTGTAGGGTGTTGCTGTCAGCCTTCTCCTGACATTCAGCTCTGCACTGTGCTCCTGGGAGACAGAAAGCTATTACTATTGCCATTTTGAGAGGCAGAGGCCCACAGTGGGTCTGGGATTTACCTGAAGTCACTCAGGCCTGAGTCAGAAATAGGACTTGTGTCTCCTGGGGCTCTGTGCAGATTCTTGGTGCCAAGTCCTCCTGCCTGCCTTGTGTGCCCATGAGGAGTGAATGCACATCTTCCTCTCACGGGGGGAGAAGGCTGAAGGCAGCAAGCCAAGCAGCTCAGGTCTGAGTGCCAGGCAAGGGGGGAGAGAGGGGAGGCTCTCCTCTGGGTTTGGGTTCACCTCAGACTCCTGGGGTGAATCAGAGTTCAAGCTCAAATTGGGATGGAAGTGCTGCTGCTCAGCTTGCTGGGTGTGCGAAAGGGGAGATGTGGTAAAGGTCCAGCTCTGAGGGTTTTAGCCTGTTGGTACAGAACATTTCCATGTAGTTACCTCCAAGCAGACCAAGCAGTGTGGGCTTCTGATGGCCATCATGCCTGCTCCTCAGGTGGGTCCTGTAGAGGCTGAATGCCCTCCCAGCCTCAGGGGCTGCCATACTTGTTCCTTCCTTCACTGACAAGCCCCTTACACAGGAAAAAGCCCATTCAGATCTTCCACAGTACAGATCCTATGATACAGAACCACATTCTAGCATGTGGAGGGGAAAAAAAATTAAAAATCTAAAAAATCAGGCTTGCACTGCCAGAAATTTGTAGTAAACATTTTTGAACTGATACTCGCTGGGCGACAGGGCCATCTCCCTGACACCTGCATCCTTCCAGGCTGCTGAAAAAGCATCCTCTGTTCTTGCTCTTTTGACAGCTTCCTTTTGGAGTTTAACATGAGTAGCTTCTGGCACTCAGACAACTTGGCAGATGGTGAGTACACAAGAGTCCAGCCACCCCATAGCACGTGAATGTTGCAGCCGCTGGTGACAGAAGAAGCTGTACAGGGAAGCCTGGCCCTGTGCAAGGAGCCTGCCCTCTGCCCCACACCCCTTCCTCCATGGACACTGGAATCCAGCTTCCAGATCCCACTATCTCCCCCCATTTCCACCCCCATTGCAGGCTGCCACAGCACCAGGGTGGTCAGGGTGAGGTGTGTGCTGATGGGAGCACTCTGCTTGCTCCCCTTAGGGTAATTTGCTGAGGAGAGGGGAGACACTTCTTTCTGAGGACCTCTACCCTATGCACAGTGGGATGAGAGAGGCCATCTGCTGCAAATAACTTCTGTTGGAAAGCCTCCCTTCCAGTCTGCTACAGGACAGAGCAGGGGTGGAAGAGCAGACTCTCCAGAGCCTAGCAGAGGTTCCAGGAAGCTAGACAGAAACCTCAGAGTTCAATAACACACTTCACTTACTCTGGACCTGCTCTGCAAGAGAGAAGGTGATGGCACATGGTGTTGCACAGCAGCTGAGTTCAGCAGAGGGCTGTGTCTGGCTTGAAATACACTGACCTGTCCTGCAGCTAAAGTGCTGCCTGCTGGAAACACCCCAGGAGTGTCTGCAGTCCCATCCCAGCCCTGAGGAGACTCAGAGGAGAAGGGGAGGTGTGTTCTGCACAGCCAAGTAGGGGCAGTAATTAGTCTTGATTATTGATCACTAGTGGTGCCTTATAGTGGAGACAGTGGTGTCTTCCATGCCAGCTGTGGGGCTGGATCTTCTGCACTGAATTCTCCTGGCATAATGGGGAAACAGTCATTTTTTGAAAGCAAAATTCCCCTCTAGAGAAGGAGGTCTGTGGGTGCTGTTTAGGTCCCACTGTCCTCCTCCAAAGAGATGGCAGTAGAAGCTGCAGCTGTCCCCTGGCTGCTGTGTCACACACATCAGGGTAGCAGGGGTGGCCCCATGCAGAAATTGGTGAGGAAGAGTCAGATGAGCAGGTGCAGTACTCGTGGCAGCTCAGGAGAGACTGCTCATTCAGGGGAACGGGGAGCTGTGGCATTCCTGCTGTGGGTGTTCTGTGGCTGCAGTCTGATTTAGTCTCTGCTTGAGGAGAGCAAAAAGGGAGGGGGGATGTCACTGCTGTCCTGCTCATCACCATTTCCTTTTGTGCTTCCTTCATCTCTTTCCCACATCACCTCCATGATGCTGTGTGTAAATTCATGTCTCCATGTCACTGCCATGCTGTGAATCTGTCACGTGTCTCCATCGTCACTGTGTGTGTCATGGGACCTCTCCAGCCAAGGCTGTCTTCCATCACTGTAAGTAGAACCACCTCATAGTTAAAAAAAGAGAATTAACTAGAAATTCCTAGGCTAGGAAAGACTTTTTTCCACCCTTTGTACAGTGGGGGATTTGCAGAAAGGCGTGACAGGGCCAAGGCAGAGCCTGGCTCTGTTTCCCTGCTCTGCAAAGAGTTGCTGTTGCTCATTTAGCTGGCCGAGCTGGTGATTGAAGGTCTGTCACTGAGGAGTTGATAAAAGAAGGAACATATGAGCCTCCTGAGGAGCTGCAGTCACAGACAGCATCATCACTCATTGCTGTGGCTGGCTGGGCCTGTGGCCCGTGTTCCATGGCATGTCCTTCCCCGTGGTTCCCAGCTGGCCCATTCTTCTCAGCTGGTATTCCCAAACCAAAGACTGACTTGTGCCTTCCTGCAGGAGAAACTACACAGGTCTTGTAGGCTACAGTTACTAAGAAGTAACTTAAGTCTTCTTTTCCACACACCATGGCTTAGCTCCTTCTGATAAATCCCAGCCCAGCTCTGGGATAATGCAGGAGGACTTTCAAGTGGTTCAACTGATAACTCATAAATCCACTCCTACAGGCGAGTTAGAAATTCCTCCAAGACAGAGTCCAGACTGTGGCTGTGTTTGTATCTCCCTGCTTCCATATCTAGCTTGTGTTTGCCAATTTGCTCTCTGCCCAGCAAGACATATGTGTGAGACAGAGATGGAGAAATAGAGACAGTTGGAATGTGTCTGACTGGATGGAGAAGAGGAAGAGCAAGAGAGGGTGTCTGCAGATGAAAAAAAAAGAGTGTCCATGTGTGTGGGGGAGTAGCAGGGTGGAAGAATGCTATTGGGGCTGGAAGAAATGGATTGCACATGTTGTTAAGAAGGGGCTGTAGATTTTTGCCAGAGATGTTAACATTTTCTTGACTGCAGGCCAAGGCTGGTGTATGCGAAAAATATGAAGCGAAGGAGACATTTTGTGAGAGAGAAATTGAGCACACACATTTTTTCCGGGTTATGTGCAGAGGAATTAATGATCAGGGATCTAATGCTCTCCCTTGCCTGACTGTGTACCTCTGGCTCTGCAGCACTGAGCCTATTTCTGCTTCCCAAGTTCTCTTGTTTTTTGGGAAGGTGAGACTTGCTGTTGGAATATGGGCGTGATGTATTCAGACTGCACTCATCATACAAATCTGCTTTTCAGAGGTGCTGAGAAGACACGTTTGCTGCCACAGATTTTTTCTCTGCTCTCAGCATCTCAGTTTCTCTCCGTGTTTATAAGGGGGGCTTCTGCTTTTATGGACATCAGCACAGGTTTGAAAGCTTTTAATTAAGCCAAAATACTTCCAGCCAAGGCATGCAGCCTAGAAAGAACTATTTCTAGAATTCCATAGATCATAAAAGTTTCTCTTTTTTGACTCCATGGTAATGTATGCAGAAGATATTTTACAGTATAATTGGTTAAATTCTATATTTTATATTGGTAACTAAGTGGCAGATTTTGTCACATGTCCCAGAGTAAATCCTCTGACTGTAGTGCATGATTTATGCTGGTGGGAAAGAGTTCACAATCTGGGCTCTCTAGTTCATAACAAGGCACAGCAACTGCCTTTGCTGCTCAGAAGGATTGGTTGCCAAATGTCTGACAAAAGTCTTTCTGGAAGTGCAGATGGTAGCAATGACAGCCTGGAATTAACTCACTCTTTGCTATAAAGTTTGCAATTTGTTATCAGCTCCTCTGGCTGTTTACTAATCCCTGACCAGCAGACTCTCAGGGTGCTGATAACATTTTGATGTCCAGTATGTGCATGCAGAGGCTCAGCCTGAGCCTTTTGCTGATGATGTACATGCTACTGGGCTCCTCTGAACCTCTCAATGCTGCTGCAGCTGCATTGCTTCCCAGCAAATTAAGTGTCAGTAGGCTTAAGCATAATCTCTGTCATAGGTCTTGTCTCTGTGCAGGAGTTAGATTTTAAAGCAGCTTCTTTTCATTAAGCTTGTGCCAAAAAAAAACCAAAAAATCTTAAAAGTCTGTGCAGGCCACTTCTGCCAGATTTTGGTGCTGGCCACGTTTATCCTGGGTGTGGTTCATGCAGGCTCTTTAACTGAGTTTTCCCTTGCAGGGCCTGGTTCTCCAAGCCCACCATGACAGCCCTCATCCAACACTGGCTGAGGCTGAGGCCTCACATCAATTTCCATTCTGCATTTTCCAAGCTGATGGTCTCCTTCACCCCTCCCTGCACCCATCCTTCACACCACTGTCCTTTATATTGCTTCAACTTTGATGATGTTATAACAGGAAGCTAGTAAAGGATATGATATAACAGGGCTAGAAAAGGATGTCACTCTTTATCAGGGACAGGGCAAAAATGAGGTCCTGGTATGTCAGGGCTCCTTGCCACTCACGACATGAGCCATATGTTAAATTCTTGCAAGCAGTTTGCCCTAACTTTATGAGGTCACCTTTGTGGTCATCACAGTGATTCTTGTGAGCAAGAACTGCACAGCTGTGCTGCAGGGGCAGTGCTGGAAATCCAGGGGCAGCTCAGCAGGACAGAGATGGCTTCTGGCTGAGAGGACCAATGTGTGGGATTGGCACAAGCATGTCCCCAAGAAGGGCTGTCCCTGGTCCAGGCTGTGATAGCCTGGCCACCTGCTTCAGGGTTTGGAGCTGCTTTCCCAGCCCCCAGTGCAGTGAATTAAGGCTGAAAGAAATGCTGCTCTGTTTCTCACACTCCTTTAGTCTTAGTTTGGGGACTTTCCTGGCCAGAATACACTTACCAGCTGCTCAGAGCCAGAAAGTGTTTGCAGTTTCTCTCCTTACAGCATAAATGAGGATATTCTGCATGCCCCATCAGAAGTGTCTGAAATTTACCTCCAAAACAGGGTTGTGTTTGGCTCATCCCAGATCTCCTCAGGACTGTCTGTCCCTGTGATGGGTCCCAGTCAGAGGCATTCTCCATCAGCAGAAATGGGAGAGGCTTTTCCCTTTCTCTGCAGCGTGGGGTTTGCACAGAGGGACAAGGGATGGTGGCAGAGCACAGCCAGACAGCTCCTGGCTGGTGGCAGAGGTGCTGCCGGCCCCTGGAATGACAAGTTGGGTTGATTAATTCAGTGTGAATCCAGGGTGAATACAGAACGAGGCATTGTGCTGCAGTTCAGGCTCTGCGTGCCTTTGAGTCTGTGCAAAATGAACCTCACCATGTCACCAAAAGGTGGGTCCCATCGTCTGGGAGGATGGAGGCAGGGGGCTCCCTCCTGAGTGCTGGTTTTTGAGACTTCTGAAGAACAGCACAAAGTACAATTACCAGAGACTGCACTGCAGGGAGGGGTTTGAGTGCCCATCGTATTCATCTGGGCAAGGCATTAGAGGCAAGATTGGGCTGCAGTTCCTGGCTCTTAATGGATGTCTTGTGTTGCTGGATTGCCATGGTGGAGAGAAAAATCACAGAAAATCATGCAGTTTTTTTCTCCCTCTCGTGTAATCCACATTGTTTAGACGGCAAGCTCTGCGGGGAGGTGCCTGCTGCTTTCTGCCTGCTCCGGCAGTGCCGGGGAGAGGAGCCCATTGCTCTCAGCAGTCAGGGTTTTACAGTGATGCAAATCACCCCTCCAATCACGGTGCCCTCTTGATGCCTTCTCACCGCACATTTGCTGATTAAAACCCAGGTTGCTGCATTTTTCCATAACTCTCCAGTGCTTCTGCTGCAAGGGGTCAGCTGGGCGTCCTCCAGGTGAGGAGGACCCTCTTCCCTGCTGGTCCCCCCAGGAGCACTGCCTGTGGCTGCTGTGTGGGTGGGAGGCTGCAGACTGAGGCTTTGTGCTCAGACCCAGAGCTGATGTAGAAACCATTTCTTGTGCTTGCTGCTGGCTGAGCCGCAGCCACCTCTGCCCTAGCAACAAAGCTTCATATTTCCATCAGCAGCAGTCCCCTGTGTCCTACGCAGGCAGGAGCTGGCTTTGCTACCTCCAACTGCAGAAAATAATTGCCAGAAGGGCCCAAGGCAGTAGTTTCAAGCAAGACAGATTTTGCTGAACTCCTAGAAAGAATGTTCTTGCTTCTTGAGGGAGGCTTAGTGAGGTGGTTCAGCTCCCCCTCATCCCCAAATTAGTTTGGGAGTCCTGCAGGGTGTGACTGATGAGTGATGGAGCAGCTGCTCCCTCCAGGAGCCAGTGCTGTTCATTAGCTGGGTCTCTGCTGCTCCTCGAGACCTGTCATCTGTTTCCTTGTGGTCTCAGGCCAGATCTGTTTGCTGCTGGTGGTTTCTTCTTAACATGACCCGTATTGAGCCCCTCCAGTTTCCTGCTGTGCGGTGTCAGCGGGCTCAGCAGGGATCAGCACTGACGGGCACAGGGAGCACAGCCCTGGGCACAGGTTTGTGTTTAAAAACTGCACGAACCAGCGCTGGCTCAGGCAGGAGGGATTCCATTGTCACGGCTGGTTCAGTAGGGCCCCGGAGCCCTACTGCAGGGGTACCTGTGTCCCGATGTCCCTGCCTGCCTGGCCAGGGGGTCCCTGGCTGCTGTGGCCACTGCGGGAGGGGGTGGCGATGCTGGAGGCATTTTCACATAGGCTGGTTTTCCCACACCACCTAGTGGGAGCAGGCATCACTGCCCGGCTGCTCCCTGCAGCATCTCCTTCCCCTTCTTCTCCGGAGGGCACCTGCTCCTCCAGACTCCATCTCCAAGGGTGGGACGTTTCCCTTC
Source organism: Passer montanus (assembly GCF_014805655.1). Classification (NCBI taxonomy): domain Eukaryota; kingdom Metazoa; phylum Chordata; class Aves; order Passeriformes; family Passeridae; genus Passer; species Passer montanus. The sequence continues at coordinate 3,518,759 of NW_024366592.1, forward strand.
AGTGCGGGCAGGTCCCTGACGTGTGCCTTTTGTCGTCCCCCGGCAGCTCACAAGCACAAGAAGCACGACACGCTGCAGCCCTGCGACACCGAGTACCCCGTGTTCGTCTACGAGCCGGCCATCAGGGAGACCAACGGGCTCATCGACTGTGGAGACTGCCAGAAGTAAGAGCCGAGCTTCCCTGCCAGCTGGGGACCTGGTCCCGGGGCTGCTGGGGGTGACAGCAGCGTCAGAAGGGTCACCTGCCAGCGTGCCTGTGGCACAGCCACCACCACAGCCACGGCTCTGGCCACAGAGCCATGCTGGGCAGAGAGGTGAAGAGACCAGGGTACTGATTCTTAACCAAAAAAAAGTGTTAATAAGCAGAGGTGGCTGGAGAACAAAGAGAACAGCATTTAAATACTTACCTTTCCATTCCAAAGATTTCAGAAAGGAACTTTTCTTTCATGTTTCTGGCAAAAGTTTTCTTCTTAGAAAGTTTTCCCTTTTTGCAATACTCTTGGCTTTCCTTTTTTTTTTTTATTTTCCCCCTTTTCTGTATTTCTACAGAAACAACAAAAAAAAACACAAAAAAAACCAAACCAAAACGAAACAAAAAAAACCACAGAAAACAAAACAAACAAAACAAAAACAAAAAAACAAAAAAAACCCACCAAAACAAACAAAAAAAAAACCCACCAAAAAAACCCACAGGGATGGGGAAAAAAAATAAGTGTTGGACTGAAATAGCTGAAAACAAGAGTCCACTTTTTTGTTATCCATTTTCATAGTAAGTGAATGGACAGTCAAAAGTAACATTGTGAAAAGAGGCTGTTTTCAGTGATTGCACAGTGCTATCAGTAATCACACGTGAAAAGGTGACAAAAAGATGAATTTCCACTGATCCAGCTTTTCCTAAGGTGAGGAGGCCAAACAGATCTGACTGGAACTGCTCCTAAAAAAACCCCACAAAACAATTCTACCTAGTCTTCAGTATTGGATCAACTGCAGGAAAGACTTAAAAGCTTAGGAAAACAGCCTCCACTAGTCAGCATGGCTCTAGGAAAACCAGAACCATTGTTTCAGAAGAGATTGCAGATTTGATGATAACAAGGTATTCTCTTAATCTCTGGGCAGAGCCAGAGGAACCGAGTGACCTCTTTGGGTCACAGATCTCTGCTACAAACAAAGCCTGGGAGCTGCCCCTGCCCTGCTGGAGGCAGCCCCTCTCCAGGGCTGGATGGAGCAGCAGGTGCTGTGTCCTGCTTGGCTCATTGTACTCACAGCCTCTGGCTCCCAGGTGCATCTTGTTTTATCCAGATATTTGGGAGAGACACCCCCCAACCCCTTCCACAAGCTCCTGGTGGAGCAGGGCTGGGCTGGGTGCTCCATCCTGGGCAGAAACCTTGGCTTGTGGGTTGGTGGATGGGGCATCTCTGTCCTGGTGACTGAATCTGTGCATGGGCTGAAGGCTGCTTGCCAAAGCTCCCAGGGCAGGCATTAGTCAGAGAGCACTGATGGCATGGTCAGCTGCTGAGTGTGGCATTCAGCACCTTTAAAAGGGGACACACAGATCCCTGGAGGCTGGAAGGCAGCAAGGCCGGGTGGTGAATAACCAGGGGCACTGGGCACTGCTCCAGCACAGTCAGCTTGGCCAGTGCAGTGGGCACATGCCCACAAGCCTGTCTTTCTATTCCAGCAGCCCTGCCACCAGTGCAGGCATGCAGAGCCTGATGTCCCCAGCCTTCCCAGTGGCTCCAGGACATGCTGGCTCCCTGCCAAACCAGCTGGTCAGTCCTGTCACACCAGTGTAGCCCACAGGGTTACTGGGTTCCTCTATTTCTCTCTCTAGTAACATGAATTTAGCACAGCTCTGCTCCTCCCAGGACCACAGAACAGAGACACCCTTGCACTGTGCAAGCACACACATAAATGTACATTAAATAGGCACTGACATACCTCTGGGTGAAGCCAGGCCTGGCTCAGGTGTCACCTGCTGTGATGTGCTGCCCATCTGGGGAGGGCTTGTCTTGGTTCTGGCTGGTTGGTTGGGTTCTTGGGTTGATTTTGACTTGTGCCTAGCATGGAGTTACAGATTTGGGACAATTCAGAGCCCAAAAGGAGGCCAAAAAGGAGTGCCAGTGGCATTTCTCCCTGTGTCCATCTGCTCACTGCTCTCTCCTGCTTTCTGCTGGCACCCTCTTTCCAGTGATCTCTGTTTCCTTTCAGTTTCTTTGCTGTGGTTCAGGCAGTGCCGGGGTTGCTGCTCTGGGCTGAAGAGCTGTGATTTTTTCCCACCTGCTCTTCCCTTGCAGGATGTTTGTGGCACAGCAGATCATCAGCAGTAACCTCCTGCTCCTCGTCACGGACACCGCCTGCGATTGCAGTGTCTTCCCACCCGTCCCCATGGATGCAAAAGAAGTCAAATATATCCTTCCATGCACAGCAGGGATGCAGGGCTCCACGGGCCCCGTCATCTCCGTGTTTGCCAGGGTGGAAAATGTGCTTTAGCTGCCATTGCCGTGGGGGTGGAGAGCACGACCTGGCTTGGAGAGGTCTCCAGCCCGTGCAGGGTGGGGCCCGGGGGGTGTGTGTGGCATCCATGCCGGTTCCCTGGCGGTCCTTGACAGCCTCGCACACAACGCTTCGGTGAAGTGCGAGCGGATGCGCTCCCAGAAGCTGCGGCGCCGGCCGGACTCGTGCCACGCCTTCCACCCCGAGGTATCCCGGGACACTGCGGGCAGGCAGGGAGGGCTGGGGCTGCGGGGCACCACGGGCATGACCGTGCCCAAAGGCACCAATGTCTCCTCTGGCACCCTTGCGTGGGCTGTCTCGCTGCTGGCTGGAGGCAGACACTGTCGTGGATGCCCGAGGGGGTTCCGAGAGGGATTTCACATCTGTGCCACCTGGGAAGGGCTTGGGCTCGGGTCACAGGTCAGGAGCGAGCACACACACCCTGCTAGGAGCCGTGTGGCTTCCTAGCCCACTGTGCCACCAGGAATAAACCAGTCCCTTCCTTGGCTCCTGGGGCGATCTTTCCACCACAGGCATTGCTCCCTCTTCCAAAGGCGACAGGCAGGCTTGGCAGCAGGCAAGCTGACCCTTGTCTCCCGTCTCGCAGGAAAATGCCCAGGACTGCGGTGGCGCTGCTGGGATCTCCGTGTGTCCGGCGCTGCTGCTGCTGCCCCTGGTGCTGCTGCTGCGGTGACGCCGCCCGCGGTGCTCCTTACGGGGCAGAACCCGGCGGGACCGAGCCGTGCCAGGCCAGGCCAGGACATGGGGTCCCCTTCTGCGACACCCCCGCCACTTCCCGAGGTGTCCTTCAGCACAGGGTGCAGCACGGTGCCGGCGCTGGGAGCTGCTGCCTCCTCGGCAGCCAAAGGAGATGCAGAAGCAGCAGGGGCAGCTCCTGGCACAGCAGCTGCTGAGCGGCTCCTCCAGACCCCCCTCACGGCATGGCGGAGAACATTCCACATCTGCTCGGAGGGGCAGAGCTGGCTCCAGGAGAGCAGGAGGGGCAGGGGACACCGCCTGCCTGCCCCTCGGGGTGAGCCACCGGGATTCTGAAGGGCCGGCTCTGGAAGCAGCATGTCCCGGTGTTGGGGACAGGGCAGCAAAGCTGAGCTGCAGCAGCCTCAGCCGGGGCTGGACAGTGGGAGGCAGCACAGCTCAGCTGCAGAGCTGCAGCCACCCCTGCCTGCCCAGGAGAGCTCTCCTAACACAGCATCCAGGTTCTTGTCTACAGCTGGAGAGGGGTTTTGTGTGACCCAGCAGAACAGACTTACCTGCTCTCTTCATTGCAGAAGCAGCCAAGAAACAGGCACTTTTCCCCTGGGAGCAGCACTGCCCTGCTCCTTGCAGCTTGGTTGTGCCCTGCTCTGAGCCTGGCATTCCCAACTGGTGGGCACAGGCCACTTCTTACAGAGCTTTATGGACAACGGGTGGGAAGCACCCATTTTTCTTGTTTTTTTCTTTTTTATGAACTGTTCCATACCATCTCATTAAAACCAAATATATGGCATATTCTACATAGACAGCATAGCTTCAGCATGTTTGGTGGTCATCACAGCACTACACAAATCCCAGAAACCCGTGGGGAGAGGGAGTGGCTGGAGGGACTGCAGGCACAGCTGTGGTGGCCCCAGGGCAGCAGGAAGGCTGGATGGGAAAGGGCTTCATCCTGACAGCAGCTCTGTCCCTGCCCTGCACAGCAGGCACCCACAAGTGCATTCCAGGCATGCTGTCCTTCTTGCCACCCACATCACCTGACACTGAGGGGAGAGGATCAGGTCCTGGCAGGGACATTCCAGGACCTTAGAGCTCCCCCTGTGCGGTTTTGTCTGGCTAGAGGTGATGTTACAGCAAAGAGGAGAGGAACCACTGCAGCACTGGAAGGAAAACTGGAGGTGGAGAAGGTTCCAGGCTTCAGAGGCAGTGACCTTATCAGAGCCAGCAGCAGCCAGGGGAGGTGAAGGCAGGGCAGAGGGAGAAGGGGCAGCTGTCAAGGCTGAGGAGCTGCTCAGAGATGGAGAAGCCCCTGGCTCAGGGCACCCCCGGGCTGGCACAGCTCCCCCAGCCCCACGTGCCTGCCCTCCCAGGGCACCACTCTCAAGGATGACCTCCCTGTCAGAAAGGATTAGCACCCCATGCCCACTCAGCTTAAACAGGACATAAAAATGCACATTGCTCTGCTCTGGATGAGCCGTGCTTGGCTTCAGGTGCACTGATCCACAATAAACACGGTCCTGCAGGGATACCTGCCCTGAGAGAGTGAAGATGAGAGCTGTACCTGGCTTGGTTGGCTCAGGGAGTTTGTCCACTGAGCTAACTGGAGGGAATGGACAGAGAACTGGATTATTTCTTGCCTGACTCAAACTCTGAGCACACACCAGGAACAGCTCCCCGGGTCTTTTTGTTTGGAGCAAAGCAGACCATAAGCAAACCTACCCAGTTCTGGGCTCCAGCACAGGGTTAAGCAAATTCTATTTCATGCTCTGACAGAGATAGTGACTCATGGCCCTTTCAGCAAGAGAAAAATCCCAGGAAGAGCAGCTGCCTTAGCTTCCAACTTCTTCAGCCATGTGCTGGGCACAGCAGATGAAAATAGGTCAGCAAGAGCAAACAGCGAGCAGAGGCACACAGCAGCTGTGAGAGGAGCCACCTCGCACTTCCAGCTGAGCAGCATCCTGCTGCCATCCTGATCCCCTAAACCCCAGCTGTCCCTCCTGTCCCATCCACCCCTGGCAGCACACAGAGCAGCCCCAGAGGCAGCAGGGTTTGTTCTGCTGGGGGAGGATGCAGTGGGAGGAAATTCCCGAGTGGTGTTCTGCAGCCAGAGCTGTGCCTCAGACCTCACTGCTGCACACATCAGGGGCTTCACAAGCCCCAGCTCTGCAGCTGATTTCCCTGCAGGCAGGGGGACAGGGAGCTGAATTCTCTCCTCACAGGCTTCACAAACACCACACTGCAGGCTGAGGTAAGCCTGGCTGTCCCCCAGGTGGTGGGCAGGGACACACACCTTGCACAGCATCACACACACGGGCCCTGCCCTGGATCATGGCTGGGCAGAGCAGGCTGCTGGCTACACCTTCCAGTGTGATGACTTCATTCTACAAAACAGTGGGGAAATCAGTGGGATTTACAGCAGTAAATGTTTGCAGCTGTTTGCAGTTGGGATCAGGCACAAAAGGAGGCTGGCCTGAGTTGGCTTAGACTTAGCAAGAGACTGGCACATGCCAGGCTGGGCACAGCAGTGGCCACACCCAGGAGCCACACGCCCCAAGTTGTTAAGAGGGGTGTGTGGGGTGTGTGTGGCCCATCTCTGGCACAGGGAGGGACCACTACCACAGTTCTGCTTGGTTTCGTGCACACCTCAGGCTCCTCAGAGTATTTTTCAGGTTGCTTTTTCTGCTGAGAAAGCCAGTGGCACTGTCAGCACAGAAACCCTGGGCTCTCACAAGCCTCTGCTTGCAAGGGAGCAGGGCTCAGGGCAGCCCAATGCAGCAGATGCTCCGAAGCAAGCAGAGAAGAGCATCAAACACCATGTGCCAAACACTCCATCACCAGCTGGGCCCTCTCTGGGGGGGGATTGCTGCTCCTGTCCCCCCAGGGCACTGCAGAACTCCCCCATCCCTTGGCACAGGCTGTTCCCCACCACCACCTCTGCCTGCCCTTCACAGGGGCCTTTACACCTCCTGTCACTTGGCCTCTGTCACTGCCCTGTGACAGCAGCCACAGCCCTCTGGAATGGCCCCACTCAGATGCCACTGAGCACGTTTCTGCTGTAAATACCTGCAGGAATAATTTCACCAGCCCCTCCTGCTTTGCTTGCTGCTGCTGCCTCAGATTTTGGGAGCCCTGGCACGCTGCCTTTCCCCAGCAGAGGAGGGCTGGGCACTGAGCCCTGTCTTTGGGCCTGTTTGGCTCTGCAGGGCCAGGCAGCTGCCACTGTCCTTCCCACCAGTGCCACAGGGAGCAGAGGGATGTGCATGGCTGCTCCCTCAGCTCTGCTCCAGGAAAGCCAAGGCCGTGGCACAGTGGCAGGAGCTGCAGGGAAAGGGACAGGGAAGCCCCCACACCAGGGACTCCGGCCATGGCCCCCGGCTGCTCTTCTGGTCTGTCCCAGCCAGCAGGGGCTGGAGCCTGCTGTCACCTCCTCCTGCCAGGCCCTGAGGACAGAATATTGCTGTCCAAGCTGGCAGGAGGCTCCCTGGCAGAGGCACAACCCGGGCTGGCTGTCCCTGCAGGCAGCGGGATGGGGGAGCTGGGCCAGAGCCAGGCCAGGGCCCCGGGCCAGGAGCCAGCAGGGAGGTGGTGGCAGCTCCCTCCCAGGAGGGCTGGCCTCCTGTGCCAGCAGCAGATGCCACCCCACAGCCACTGGGAAAACTTCAGACTGGGGCAGCTCAGCTGCAGCCAGTGCCAAGACAACCCGCAGGGCACGGGCTGGGCAGGGCTGGAGGGGAGAGCAGAGCCAGCCACTGGACCTGGCTGGGGTGGCATTTGCCTCTCTAGGGGAAACACACACTGCTCTGGGAACCCAGCCAGGCCAGTGATTTTCCCATCTCATTTACAACCAGACCAGGTCAGTTTTTAAGCTGTAAAGAGACTCTGTGCTCAGTGGTGCCACAGAAATGAAGCTGCTACTAAACGAGATCATGGTGAGTCTCCAGTGCAAGCATCTCCCAGCTCAGGAATACCAATGCTTCTGTAGTTTACACATGAATTTTACAGGAGAAAGGCAAAGGTGAAGCTTCTGGAAATGCCAGAAAATGTCATCACTATGACAGTGGTGAGACAGTGGCAGAGGTTGCCCCATCCATAGAAGTGTTCAAGGCCAGGTTGGACATGGCTCTGAGCAACCTGGTCTGGTTGGAAAGATGTCCCTGTCCATGACAGAGGGGTTGGAATTATCTGATCTTTAAGATCCTTTCCAACTCAAACCCTTCTGTGATTCTGTGATAAGATCCAGCAGGCAAATCAGCTCCGTGCAGGAGTGCTGGGCTCCCATTCCACTGTCCCTGCCCAAGGAACCAACCTTCAGTGGTGACCAAGGAACTGCCTGCACTGCAAGGCTCTCACAGCAGCTGCCCAGGTCACTTCTCCTTCATTGCTCATTGTTCAAACAGCTGGAGATGACCAGGTGTGACATTCTCCATGTTGCCATGCTCTCAAGGCCAGTATTCCTTCTTCCAGAGTAATATGCACCTAGGAATTACCACATACACACTCCAAGAAATCCATCTTTTTAAGCAACTTCATTCAAACCACATTAGTGCTCTGCACTCCTGGAAATCAGCCTGGAGAATTTCAACTTGGGCATTCCAGGCAGATACAGCAGCACTGAGCTGCAGTAGGGTTTGGTTCAAACAAGTTGCTTGATGCCACACAGCAGGCAGGGGTAAAAAAAAAAAAAAAAAAAAAGAGAAAGGGAGAAAGAACTCAATTTTGTAGGGAAGCCTTTAATAGCTCTAACTAAACCAGTCAGCATCCTAATCATGCCCTTCATTTATTTTTCAGCTCATTAGAAAGTTAGGCAGTGGCCTCAGACACTCACCTTGATTGCAGCACTTCAGTCCATACCCAGGGCACTTGGCAGTGAGTGAGGCAAGTGATTCTCAGAAGAGGGCAGAGCAAGGACACAACTGCACACACAGAAGAGGTGGGACATGCAGTTTTATCCTGCCCAGCCAACTTTTAAGTATCACTCTGCTTTCTGGAAACAGAATAAACCCAATTCATATTCAAATGTGGCAGGTACTTTTAGTGTAATTTGTGTGAAATCTGATGCCAACATTCTCCATGTCCCTTGAATTTGCTTTACATTAAAATAATAATATCAATAACAATAATGGTAATAATAATAATCCATCCTGAGACATCCATCAAGCTGTGCAGGTCATCAACAGGAGCTGTAACTGCAGAACACTCACCTTGAGTGGAGGAGCTGACAAAAAGCAGAGCTCAGCTGTGGACACCCCGGCCTGGTGTGAGCCAAGACAAGAGCAGGATTAGGTGTTACCTTCCCAGGCAGTTCCCAGACAGCAGCTGACAGCCAAGGAACAGCATGAGCCCCACTGGGCACCACCAGCCCCTCTCCCTGCCCAGCCAAAGCCCACTCATGCCAGCCCTAAGCCTGCACACCAGGAGGAGATGATCAATCCTTTACACACATACAGGATAGGAGGCATTTCTTCTACAACAGGAATTTAAGTCAAAGCCTCCCGAATTTTTCTTTTATCTCAACTCACCTAAAATTTTGCCCACAACCACCAAAGTGTCCAGCAGTGACCCCCTCTTCCCCCCAGCTCTTGTGTTTTGCACCCTTGTCCCCTCGTGCCCACAGAGTGCAGAAAGACCCAGACCAGACAATAATCAATTTGGTTCTTTTATTAGCAGAAGTTAAGAATACAGCAAGTAATAAGATCCCATCTTATATGGAACCATCACCAGAGTCCCCAGCCATCAAAACCCCAGAATGTGCTTCATTGCTTCCAACAGTAAGCAATTGTTAAAAAGAAATATACTGAACAAGGCCACTATTTAATGGGGAAGGAAAGAAGCTGTAGGTCCTAACTATTCTATGGCAATAACCTGCACACAGAGCAAGCAAGCCTCTGACTGCTGAGAGTAAGGCATTCAGGTGCCAACCTGGGAAGAGTTCTCAGCAAAAGCTACAGAAAAGTGCACAGCTAGGTTGTTTTTATTGGAACACACAAACTTCTTGAACAGAGAGAGACTGGGTTAAGAATAGCAGGTGGAGTACTGTGTTTTTGTAATAGTTCTGTGCTGTGTAGGACCAGGTTACAATCACCCTTGGAGGAGTGAACGTGGGATGATCCAGGATGGAGGCTGCTGCTTCTGCTGGTACTGTTCAGAGGTATCCCACAGCACCTTCCAGCCAGCTCTGATGCTGATATGTACCACGCTTGCCTCAGAGTCCAGCACACTTCCTTAGGCACCTCCCCAGCCTGTCTGGGCTGCCAGTGCCATTAGCCCTTGCATCCAAGGTAACAGTGCCCTTTCCTTCATTTAAATACCACAGACCTGGGATAAACCACTTCCAGCCCTACAGGCATCCAGTGTTGGGATCCTACTGAGAGCACATCCCTCTATACTTGCAGCTGCTGCAGCACCTCCTTCTGCAGCTGGCCTTGCTCTCAGAGGCTTTACTGCACTCCAGGGGGGAAGCCTGAATGCCCACTCAGCTTTAGGAGGGCACTCTGCTTCTACCTGACTCCATCAGACAAAGCAACTCCCCAAAACACACTCTGACATCCAGGGGATGGGAAGATCTTTGCAATCCATCTCTTTCCCTTGAAGAATGAAAACTGAAACTTGAGGGAATCTAAAAAACAAACCCAAAACTAACAACAACAACAAAAACCACCCCACACAACAACCAAACACCCTTTACCTTCCTTCCCTGTGAAATACTGCACGGTATGAGCTGTTTAACTCATCTGTGAGAGAGGTAATTGCTCTGAATTTCCAGCTAAAGCCTCCAAGCAATACCTGTGCCATAACAAACAAAACGTTCAAGTTTCACCTTAAGACTCCAAAGATTCTCCTTCAGTCTGGCTTCTGACTGGGCTCCAAAGCTCAAGCTACATCAATTACACAGGAGAAGGGTATTTGCCTCCCCTTATATAGGAGGTGTGTCTGCACCACAGCCATCCAGCTGAACTCCCAGGTTTAGGCTTAAGAAATACCAGCAGTCCCACTGCTAAAGCACAGATGGAAAGCAGACCTAAGGACCAAAAAAAAAAAAATTAAAAAAAAATGGGGATTTATTCCTCCTTAAAAGAAAAACCTGCAAACTGCCTTGGCACATGGAGCCTGACACACAGGATGGTGATGTGCCCGAGGTCTGCAGTGCCTGTTAACTCCTGGAGCACACAGCTTCCTCTTTCCAGTCCCTCTTAACCCCCCTCTGTTTCCCCTCACATGCTCAACGACCTTCTGACAAGCCCGTGCCCACCATCCCTCAGAGCAAATGAAGCAGGCTTGCAGGGGCAGCCCTCCTCTCCCTGGGGCCTCTGCTCAGGCAGGCACTGATGGAGTTGGGCTGTTGCCATTTCACATGCAGCTATCCCCCCGTGCTCCAGCTCCTGCAATGAGACCCAAACCAACCAACTGCAGGATCCACGATCCCAAACCTCCCACTGCACACAGGCTGGGAATGCTGCTGTCCCCCCGCTGGGGCAGGGAGCAGATGCACCTTTCCAGGCACTGGAGCAAATCCATGTGCTCACACTGTGACCTGGATTGACACCATGATTAATCCAGTCTTCACAACCCTCCTGTACACATCCCGAACCTACTCCAGGTGCTGGCCAGGACCCCACATTGCCCAGGGCACGCTGGCCACCAGGAAAATCGACAGGGCCAGGGTGCTTCACTCCTGGGAATTTTACCTGGTCCTCCTGCAATCGTTTATTTTGTGCAAAATTGAAACAGTGTGTGGTACTTGCATGTTGCATTCTTTACAAAAACCCTTTTCCCCCCACCCATTGTTTAAAACATTTATATAAATTTTATTTAAACAGAAAGTTAGAAATCTTATTTACATTTTGTTTTTCTCCCAAAAGAGCATCTAAAATCAACGCCCGAACCCTCCGAGAGGATATAAATTTAACCTTGACTTTTTTTTTTCTTTTTTTAAAAAAAAGGAAACTGCTAAGCTATCCCTCCCCAATTCTACAAATAAATATGGCATTGAACAGAAGCCGATTTGGAAAGGGTCCTCTGTAGCTCAATCTGTAGATCCCAAGAATAAATTATGTTTTCAGAATTTCCTGGTCTTCAAATTGATTTATTCCATTGCTTGAGGTATAGAATTTATCTTGGTTAGTCAGAATCCCCATGAAGCTCCACGCCTCATCAGCTGAAACTTGGATTCTTCTTAGGTATTCCTTTTGCTAAGCCCGGGTGCCGCGCCGCGCCGGCGGCTCTCTTTTGGTTCTGCTCGGGGGCTGGAGCTGCTCCTACTGCATCCCCTCCTCCTCTGTGCAGCCCCCTCCGACCGTGAAGCGGAACTCCTGCAGGTTGGAGACCCCGTGGAAGTGCACGAAGGCGCCAGCCACCACAAACACGTGGAACAGCTGGTGGGAGTGGAACTGCAGGAGGAAGGAAAGAGCGGGTTCAGCCCCGCAGCACACGGTGACAGCTCGCCAGGCTCTGGGTTAAACCCACCCCTCTGCTACCTTCAGCAAAATCATCCAATGCTCTGCACACACACGTCCCCCCCCCTGCACTTCAGAGTCATTTGAACCAGCTGGTCAAACAAAAAACGTGCTAAAGAGCTGCTCTAAGTCATCTTTGCAAAGGGACGAGGAGAATTTCAGAGCCTTAGGTAAAAGGCTTAAGCAGGACACTTTCAAAATTAGCTCCTCCACAAGACACACTGGTGGTTTATGGACAAAAATGGCCCTCTCATACAGATAACAGGTACAAACTCTGCTCTGGTCACAGGTGTCTTTTACCAAGTGGATTCTGCATGCTGGTATTTTATTTCTCTAACACAGAGAAACAGAACACAAAAACATGATATTGTACTAAAACCTAGAAACAACTGGATGTTCTGAATGAATGCCCAGGATGTCACTGACTGGAGTAGAGCAGAATGAAAACTGTGAGGGAGCTACAGGACAAAGCATGCCCTTGTCTGGGGGAAGCCACACCAACATGGATAACGCTCCCGAAATATTCCTACAAATGTGTATTTGCAGGCTTCACGGGAAGCTTGGAAGAGTTGGTGGCACACCAGTGCTTTTGGAGCTTAGCTCATTACAGTAACAAACCAACCAAGCAAACTGGTGCTGTGCACGAGCTGCCCAAACACCCCAGGTCTCATTCTCACTTCTGTTCTTCTTTAGGGGTCTCAAACTATCCTGAGTGCAAGTACAGTGGTCTTCCAAAGGGCCACTTCCCCTCCTCTCCACTCTTGCTCCACCCAGCTTCTTTCCTTACATTTTCCTCAGGTATTTCTCCTCCAGTCTCCATGCTTCTTCCCCTCATACCAAGTTTCCCCCACCCACCCACCCACTTGCTAATCCCACTATCCCTTCTTCTGGGCCAGAGATCCCCAAATCCTACCATCTCTGTCCAGCATTTTCCCTGGCTATGCAAGATGAGGAGCCAGACACGGGGAAGATCCCAGAGAACACGCTGACCATCAATGAAATGACCACGTACTGCTCTGCACAGGAGCAAGGTAAAGATGTGTCTTGGCAGGATGCTCAACACACACACACACACAAATGTTTGCAGTTCCTTGCCCATCTGTTCAAAGCTACCCAGGGATGCACTGAGGTGAATCTGCACACCAGCAGTTACCTCAGACCAGCCAGGCTGTGACAACTTGGGAAGAGAGGCACCAGCTCAGCCAGGCTCAGAGAGCCCAGAGCCATTTGGCCCCTGAAGATGCAGTAAGAAAACATTGACACAACATCCTTGAGGCTCAAGGGGAACCAGCTGTCAAACTGGTCTCCTCATCAGTCACTCACCCAGATGTCACACTTGCCAGGGAAGAATCTCTCCGGGATGCGGGCAGCATAGAGTGCAGCACCAGTGATGTACAGGCATGCCATGAGTGCCAGCCAGCCTATCTGCCCCATGGTGGCTGCTTTCAGGAGCCCCTCAGAGATGACAAAGTGCAGAGTGGGAATTACCCCACTAAGACCCAGACCTAGAAATACTCCTGGGAGGTAAAGAAAATGTGGGAGAGTCAGGTTTGAAGGCAGAGGGAGACAATGAAAACACAAAAGCTACGGAAGGAAAACTCAGCATTTGCCAAAGCAGCAGAGGGGTGACAGCTCTGGAAGCTGCAGGTCCCCAGAAGAGATTTATTGGAAAGGAAGCTCAAGAATGCACAACTTCCTTCATACACCAGAAGCTACTCAGTTGTGTGTCCCAGCAGATAGCTGGAATGTTTCATTTACTGACTGTGCCTGCCAGCTCCAGTGCAGGGGAGGCCAGTTCCTGCTCTTGGCCTGTAGAGGGAACTGAGACCACGCAGACCGAGCCTCACACCACCACAACGCTCAAGAGCAAGACAAGGAGACACAACAAAGAGACTGTTTATCATATGCTGCACAAGTACTCCTACCAAACAGAAAAGCAGCATCTGTGCTCTTCTGATCTGCCATATAAGAGAACACTGATTATTTGTTTCGATTTTAGCAGCAAGGACAGAAAACTTGTAAAAACAGTGGGCATGGGGGGAATATTCATGTCCTGTATAGAGATTTTAAGCTTGGAAAGCTGAATGCTCTGAAGGTACCCAAACCTGTCCAGGAAATCTGGATTTACTGTAGACAGCATGGGCAGGTTAAGAAACAAGAAATATTACTATTCAGCCCAGCTGTGTGCACATTCCATAGCTGCCCCCTAAAGCTCTCTTTCTTCCTACCTCAAAATGTGAAACCAAATCTGGTTTTGTTCTTTTGATGATGTGAAGAGAAAACCAGTCTTTATCTTAACTCTGTGTTTTACCCAGGAAAATCATTCAGATTCATTCAATCATTCTATGATTTGGTAGAGTCTGAGTCTAGTGTTAAAAAAAAGCACAAGCACACATACACACACCAAGCAGTCAGTCTTTTTTTTTGAGAACAAAGTTGCTAGATGCAGCTAGAAATCCTTTGCACCACCTTTCCTACTGCATGTGTTACTGTCCATTTCAGGAATGCACTTCAGGACTTGCACCAGCCCTTGTCTGTGCATCCAGCTGGGTACAATAAATGCTGAAAGAAAACCCACCAAGCTCCCAATTCAAGAATGTTAGGTCTATAAAATTAAACCTCTTAAGTCTTCCCAAGGTGGTTTTTCCAAGTGGCAAGCAGGAAGCAGGAAAGGCAGTCAAGAAGCGGAACAGTTGATTTCAGGTCTTACCTGCCCTTACACCCCGGTATTCAGGGGTGGCAAACATGTCCCATTGTGAGACAATTATGGCTGCAATGCCCAGGACACAAATCACAATCAAGTAGATGAAGCAAGGCTGAGGGTTGCAATAGAAGGAGTAGTACAGCCATGGTACAAAGCTGCCCATTATGAGGAGTGCAATGCCAGAATAATCCAGCCTAGAAGAAAACAAAAATCAGTGTCATAAGAAGTGTGAGCCTTTGGAAATCCTCACACCTACACACTCTTGTTTAGTAGAGCAACTGTCTACTTCTCACTGCAACTAAATTACTCCCACTGTAAGGTCCTGACAGCAACTCTTCCTCCTGCAGCAATGGATTACCTTGACAGCCAGGAAGGCCATTTTTGAGACAGACATCAGCAATACCTTCAGCAACCAAAGCTTTGTGAGGAGAACTCACATTTTAGTTTCAGATGAGGAAAAAAGCACTGCAAGAGGCCTCTAAAGACAGGGCACAGAGTATCTTCTGAGAACACAGCCAAGGCAAACACTTCAGTATCTGACAAGTAAGAGCTATCTGGGCATCAGCTTCAGTGACCACAGTGGTTTTTTGTGCACTCATGTGAAAAAGGAAATCCACAGCCACTGCTTTTCACCACGCCCTGACAAAATACCCCTGCAAAAGCTGAAGTAGTTAATTTTTCAGTAGGGGACTTTAACTGCTGGGCTGCTTTAGAGGTGGTCTTGCAGATTACAGAATCCTGATTGAGCAGTTTTAGGAAATATCAGATAATCAGCAGCCAGCCAAAAAAAGAACATGCAGTAAAACCAAAAGACCAAGACATCTTGATACACACTGTGGAACTGTCTTACATAAGTTTCAGGTTCAAAGTCAGAACAGCTGAAATGACAAGAAGTAACGGCTGCACTAAAAATTCAAAGTCCTGCAACTAAGCTCAAGGCATATTACTTACAGCAGCAAGATGCAAGCACATGCCTGCCAAACAGCAGAAAATGATGGAGTTTTAAGACTCAAATGACAGCACAAAAACTCATGTTGAAACAAACTATAATTAGAAGAAGCTGCATTAAATCTCTGCTCAACTCTGTTCCAAAGTACATGCAGTCATGAAATGAACGACTCCCACACTGGGGCTCCAGGCACAAATCCCAGCCCTGTTTTCCCACCTGTTTCCTATTTGGCCTGCCCTGTTCTCTAGGCACTTACTTGGAGAAGAGCCGGGAAACACCTTCTGAGTGGCAATAAACTGTGTGGAAGAGCCATGAGAAGGAGAGGCAGAGAATGGCTCCCAAGAAGAACAGCCCAACGACCACTTTCTCCTGCACAGGTGCTACGAAGGACATGTTTGGCCGGAACATGTAGAAGATTCCCAGACAAAGGAAGAACACACATCCTGAAAAACAGCAAGGTGTCAAGCTCATGCATACTGGAAGCTCTTCTTTCTACAAGCATCACCACCTCCCTTCAAGGCTCTCACAAGCTGAAAACATTCACAGAAGCTGCAGCTTAAGCGTGTTCCTGTGGCAAGAAACGCAATCCCAATTAACACCTACACACTTGGGAAAAGAAGGATCTAACAGTAATTTATTTATTGGGAAATGTTTCATACATTTGTTTGTATAGTATGCCATAATTAAGCACGTCCAATCAAATTCTGATGGGATAAATTAGGAGAGGGATACCAAGCTGCTAATTTGCAGGTTACCAGTGGAATGATAATGCTGACAACCCCACAGACCTTTCTATCTTGCTCTCTTTTCTTTGAGAACAACAAAACCATTGGATGAGATTCAGGATTGATTAAAGCAAGCTGGGAGTACCTAGGAGGTGAGTCCAGATGTTGCCAGTCTCCGTGTGTATCCTGAAGATGCTCTTGAAGCAAGCCCGGAAGGAAGGCATGGGTGGTCTGTGGCCATGCAGCAGGTAGTCATTGTCCTTCAGCCAGTCAGGCAGCACGTCGTGGGGGATGACTCTCCATCGGCCCTCCCACACCTAGGGGTACAAGAGCTCAGTGACATGCAGGGACTGCAGCTCCTTCAGAGCATGGAAATACAGAACCCACATTAGTGCAAGTGCTGGAGTTAACCTCTGAGTACAGTGAACACAGGAGAGCTGATGGAACATCTCTGGGGAAAAGGTTCTACACTGGAAATATCATGCTAAAGTCTCTGTTCCCAGTTCAAAACTGCACCATTATGAACTGCACCATCAGAGAAAGAAATACTTCAGCATTCCACTGGGCGGGAAGGCTCTTGGGTGTTTTTACTGCTGATGAAGAGAAAACATTTCATTCACTTCCACATTCTGTTATTTTACAGGCCACCTTCTCCATTTAATTGAAGAAGCCTACACCTAGTTCTCTCCATCAATAAATAAGCCTGTTCCTCCACCACAAGCCAACCTGTTTATCTGCTAGCATTTGGGGAAGGCTAGCAAAAGAAGCTACCCATTAGCACTAATAGGGGCCAGAAAATGAGAAATGGTGAGAGGCCAGCAAGAAGAGTCCAACCCCCTTATTCAGATTGGGAAAAAAAACACTCCCAAGCTCACAAACACTGACAGGGCAGTTAAGGCAACAGACTCATGACTCTCAATTCCATGGGATTTCTTCTTTAAAGGGAGGGAGGGGGTTTGTGCACAGAGCTATTCTTGCAGCTGGCTTCAGAGGAAATAAGTGTGCACAGATGTTCCCAGCACTGCTGCAGTAACACAAGACACATGGAGGCTTCAGGACAGGGGGAGCAGGGAGCTGCTTTATGTACCGGGGCTGCTTCTGCAGGATTCCGTGGGCTTGCTGGCTGGCTAGAGTTACAGGAGCAAGGCTGAAGGTTCCTGAAACACTAAGTTTGAAAAGCTACATTCTTATTTCAGTTTCAACAACAAGAGCTCCGAGTTTTTAAATCAATTCTCCACACTCGTGCATGGAAGCAAAACGAAGCCATTCAGAATAACCAGCCCAGTTAAAGACTGGGTTCTTAAATACATTCAACAAGGAAATAACTGGTTTAGTTCATGAACAAAAAATGTGAATTGAGGTAGAAACAGAAGGAGGGAATTCATTTTACACAATCCACCCTACGAAATATTTTAAAAGAGGCAAAGATGCATAGTAAAAAAAATATCAACAAAAGCAAAATATCAAAACGATCCATACACAAAAGACCACCAAGTCACTAGGGTCCCTCTGTAAAAATATCCAAAATAGCTCATAAAACCAGCAGGAACCAGTGTATAAAGGGGCAGCATTCCTTTCAGCAAGAAAGGAGGGCCAGAGACTGACACAGCCCAGTGGCTCTAAAAAGTAGCAAAAATTGAGCCAAGGTCAACAATGACAAAATGTACAATGGATTTACTTACATACGGCTTCAATACAGCATTGTTTTCCAGTCAGGCACAAAGCTTACTCTACAAGAGATGCAAATGGCGCTGGAAAAGCAAAATATTTGCAAACTGAAGAAATCAGGTCAAATGACCTTGTAGGTCAAAGTGCCTGGAACCAGAAGGCTTTTGTTCTGCTTTGCACTCACAGGTGTTTCTCAAGGGACACACCTGAGTTGCATGATCAGCTTTGGAGTCTCAGCTGTAAATCCCTATTGTTTAAGCTCTACAGTTTAATCCTGTGTGACAGACAGATGCTGAGGAAGCACAGTGTTGGCACTTAGAACATGAGATGCCCATTTGAGGGCAGTGAGAGCCTCCTCTCCCTCACATCAGCAGTGCAACTCCTCCAAGTACAGTCTGCTGGAGCTTCCTAGAGAAGGAAATTACTTCAGCAGTTTCCACGTGCCCTTACCTTACACACAAATTCTTCCATTCTCTCCATAGCATGGTGGGCTTGTAGAAGAGGTGACATTGCCATAAAACCTTCATCCTCTTGAGGTGGCTCGTCATTGTGTTTATTATCCTCAGAACACTGGAGGGGAAAAAAAATAGAGAAAACACTTTGTAGAAAGATGAACAGAGGAAGGTGATTCTGTTTTCCATACAAAGCTGTGATTTGAGGTCTTGGCAAATAAAGAAGTCTCTCCTTGTACGGCACTGAGAAAAGAATTCAGAAGAACAAGCAAAAAAAAAAAAATATTACATTCTTAGGTATCTGAGAACTAACTCACATGTCTAATCCATTCTGCACATGTTTCCAGCAGGTTTGGAAGCCAGCAGTGCTCCTCTAAGTCACGCTGCATTAAATCCCAGATATGGAGTCTGAGGCTTGCAGCCTTCCCACCTCTAGGGAAGGATTACTCCCTGTTTTATGTTTCAATGTCACTGTGCCAGTGTTAATGCCTCTATAATGTATCTGGCATTTCAGGGTAATAAAAGGTAAGTCAAGGAGAGGAATCCATTTACCTTGTTAGAAATGTTTCACCTCAATTTGCACTCCAGATCTGAAAATCTATTCTGTTTAACTGACACTTCTGTTCAGCTTGTAATCCAGTACTGGAATTTACTCATTCATTTGATTTTTCAAGGTATTTCAGAAACTACTATGAAACTTCTGCCAGTTAGACAAAGGCAAGTTATCAAAGAAAAGCAGTAACAGGGATCAGAGTTTTAAGCCAAGTTCAAATAAAGAGAAACATTCATATCCTCAGGGTGTACCAAGAGAATTATGAAAAGGAAAACTAAAATAATCCGCTGAGCTGGGATATCAGGCTGGTGCACATCATTAATAACCTTACAGGAACAGTGTGGTAGTTTTCTGCTCTATCATGATTTATCACATCATCTGCATATTTTGATACACTCCAGCTTCCCATGGAGAAGAAAAGCAGGGGGCCATGGAAGTTCTACATTCCTGTTTGCTTCCTACAATGCTCGTGGCCCATCAAAGACTCCATTCAACATTTCAACTTCCAAGGTAAACAAACTGGAGGAAGCCAGGAAGGAGAGAAGGAGCTTTTTGCACCCTCAAGACTTAATGCAGAAAGCTGCCACACACCCCACGGCCACGCCAAGAAAGCTCCACAGTCAGCACAGAGGGAGACTGGCCTCCTCCACATTTCCCAGAACACTTTTCCCCCTCCTATTCCCATACCATGGTTAACAACTTTAAAATCAAGATGATGTATCAATAATACCATCCAAAGTGACTGAGAATACAGTATATAACCTCACTTACTTTATCTCCCAATTATTATCAGTAATGTTCAGATTAATGCCCTGAACTTTCAAGCCAGGAATGGGAGCTGGCTGTGCATTTGTCCCACATTACAGCTCTCTCCTTGGAGTCAAGCCTTATTAACTATTT
Source organism: Passer montanus (assembly GCF_014805655.1). Classification (NCBI taxonomy): domain Eukaryota; kingdom Metazoa; phylum Chordata; class Aves; order Passeriformes; family Passeridae; genus Passer; species Passer montanus. The sequence goes on from NW_024366592.1 coordinate 3,538,370, forward strand.
CTGTCAAGGCAACTCAATAAGCTGCTTAAAATTCTCATTTTTGAAGAAATAAAAGGAGACTTCTTCCAGCCTACTGTGAGCTATCCAGAGCCTTCAATATTTTTGGGGGTTTTGACAGAGAAATGACATGTTCATACCTGTTTTGTGCCCAAGCCCTGCAATACTCAAGCCTTGCAGTTGTCACTGAAGCTTCATCTTTCAAAGAGGCCCCATCCCAGCTCTTGACCCAATTCTGCTTACCCAGAATGCACTTTCTGGTATGTAACACACACTACACATCCTTCAAGTTTTATGGATGACCTCACATTTGTCCACACTAGGAAAACTTGATTGCCTAAACAAATAACCCATGTACCTTGCACCGTCTACTCACCTTCATTTATCATTCCAGAGAACAATTCCTCTGAACAATATCTTGTATTTTACAGCAGTGACTGATATATTGACCAGCTCTAAGCAGATTCTCCAGCAGAAAAAGACAGTACTAAATACACTCACTCTGCCTAGGTTAGCCCATTAGTCCTATTCAGAAAGGCAGAGGCAACAGAAAGATGCAAACAGCTTTAATATCCTTCTAAAATAGGCACAATTCCTGTTAGGCACAGGACTAAAAAGCAAATTTGGTTTCATTCTGACTCAACAACATCCACTGACATTGCTGCCCCACACTGTCAATTTTACTGGCTTTTTCTACTAATGGAGCTCTCTAGGATTCTTGGTTTTCAGTATCATAAATAATTAACTCAAGGTCACAGAAACATGGAATGGGTTGGGTTAGAAGGCAGCTGTAAAGATCAACTAGACTAAGTGCCCTGCCATGGACAGTCTGCACAATTCAGAAACCAAAGAAACCTTTGGTTTCCAAGAGCAGGCCTTATAGAAAAGCAAGGTTGGCATTTAAGTTCCATTTAGAAGCAGCACTGCTGTGCCTTTTAGCTGCTCTAGAATTCCCTCCCCCAGCAGCACACAATAACCAGCTCAAATGGGGTGGACAAGTTAGTAACCCTCAATTTACACAACTGGGTGGACTGCAGGGAAAAAGGTCCCTTACAGAATCAAAGCCTGTATTCATTGCAGTCTGCCCAGTGACTCAAAGCCAAAAAATGTTCATTTCCCCCTCTGCACATACTCCCATTTCTAGAATGATGGGAAGGCTTAAATTTGAACAGACTGTAAAGCTTGAAGAGCACAGCTATTTCTGAGCTAGTCCAAAATCTTTGCATTTTGGCCATGTGCCTACAAACAAATCATTACTGAGCTTCTTTTGGTGATAAAAGGAATTCATATCATATACACAGTCCAGATTACTGCCAAAAAATGGAATTGATTTTACTATCTCCTTCCTGCCATTAAACTTCAAAATTAGCATTCAAGGGGAAAAAACCTAAAGCTCAGCTTCTCAGTCCTTTTCTTGCTAAGGAAGCAAAAGGAGGCCTGTTCTGGAACACCCATCCTCCCTTGACTCCCTCCTGTAGTGTCTCATTGGGAAACAAGTAAACTGTGCTTGGTGAAAGTCAGAAATCTGCAGTGGAGCCCAACACCAAAACCAGTTTTCACTTGGATATCTGAAGTCTATTGGCCTTCAGTTCTCAAGTCCATGACTGGAAGGAAAGAACACCACTCTCCTGCTCAGAAGGCATAGTGCAATATTTCTACTGTGACAACCTCCATCACTGACTCATTATTTTCTTATCTTCAGCTGATGGATCAGAAATTCACGAGTAATTCTAGACCATAACAACATAAGCAAGCACATTCTTTTAGGACACATTTTCAACTATTTCTAAGTCCTGCCCACAGAATCACATTTTGAAATTAGAAACATATTGGGTAAATAATATCACTTGCCTAAAACTGTGCAAGAAATGAGAGGCCAGAAGAAAACTCTGATAATCCCACTTTTAATGAGCTATGGTATATCCTGAATTAAGTGCTTCAAGAATAACTTCTGCCTTTGTAGTTTCGAGGCCATAGGCCAAAGGGATTTTCATTCAGCTGATGTTTCAGATGTTTTTTTACATCATCTAATTTACTCAACCTCTTTTAAAGCATCTCAGATTTGACTAGACAATTCTGTGAAGCCTTCAGAGCATTTTAGAGTATCTTTAAATAAACCCCCTGGTTTGTAACAAGCAAACTTGTTACAATCAGCAGCTGTCACTCCTTTGCTGAACACAAGCAGCAATGCCTACATCCAGTCTTTCACATTAATCAAACATCATGGCTTCTGGATACAAACATTCTAAAAGGTCTGGACACTTAACTCTATGGAAATGCCAAGCAATGGTTCCAATTTTCATCCTACTCCCTTTGCAAATTCACAAAGTGTTAAAGCTACTAAAAACTAGCACAGGTAGCTATGAGATGGAAATTATCCAACAGATGTATAAACACAACCTGAGTTGAGTAATAGAAAATAAAATAAATTGGTACCAGAGAATAAAATAAATCTGAAGGACAAGTGAAAATATCCAGAGGAACCAGCTTTACTGGTTTATCAATATTCACTTTACTTTAAGTGTTACAGCTTATTTTGTGATAACAGTGGCAGACAAGAATGTAAATTAAAAGGTAGAAATCAGACTTAATTATATCACTTTGTATGGAGAACCAGGCAACACACTTCCAGGGACAGATCATCACCTAAACAAGAATTCCAGAGAATATTTTGGTAGGGACCAAAAAGGTTGAATACCAAAGCCAAGGCTCAGAGAACCAGAGCAAACAAAGAGCAAGAAACCCAAGAGCTCAATTGCACAGTGCTGATCATTAAGTAAGTTTAACAGTAAAACTTCACTTTTATAGCAATGGCACAAAAGGTAAAAAAAGTTTACATTTAGTACAAGAATTTATCTTCTGAATGCAGTCCAAAAATGTCATATCACATAGCCAGAGATCCTGTTACAGAGAAAAGTGCAGTAAAACCTGCTCTAGTAAATGCAAATACTTCTCTTGTCTACTACAACAGCTTATCCTTCTCACAAAGACTAGCAGTTTCTATACCATCACTCTCAAATTTGTTAACAGACACGCTGTTTAATAATGCCCTTACTATGGAAAAGCCTGTTAGAAGTCAAGCTATAACTGCAGAAAAAGATTCCAGAAACATTTTTCCCACTTTTGCCTAAGTTATGTTCAATGGACTTCAAGCAAAGGGGTCTGTAGTTTCTTGATATCAGTTTAAAGATTTCCAGAAAGTTTCAGAGTTTGCACTTGACTGCTCCTTGCACAGGTGACAAACAAGTTCTGGTTCATCACTTCAGAATGTGTTGTCAGTGTTGTCATTTGAGTGTGCAAACTAAAAGATGAGTGCAATCTGAATGGAGCCACCTTTCTCTCTAAAATGTGGTCACCTTCTCCCTCACCCCCAATGCCCATCCTGTGTCCCAGCAGAGACCAGCAGCTCCCAAGCAGCTCCCCCCAGTTCAGGCACTGGCTCTGTGTTCCATGGTCTGGAATATCCCTTTGGCCAGCCCAGGCCAGCTGCTCCCTCCCAGCCTCCTGTGCCTCTCCTCACTGGCACAGCAGGAGACACTGGAAGTCCTTGATTTAGAGCTAGCACTACTTAGCAACAACTAAAACATCAGGGTGTTATCAGTGTCACTCTCACCCTAAATCCAAACCACAGAATTGTACCAGCCAGTAGGAGGAAAATTAGCTATCCCAGTCAAGACCAGGACAACTAGCAACTGCACTAAACCTCTCCCAGGCCCCAGAAAGGGCACAAGTCTTCTGCATTAGAGTTTCCTCTCAGACAGAGTCATTACTCAGTTACCCAGGAGCCTAACTGACCACCCACATACCTCTATGTAGTGTTAAGCTCTGCAGTTAATGAACTCCCAAGTCTCAAAGTTCAGCTGTCTGTGATGCCAATTCACCACCAAGATATCACCAGTGCCCTAAGCCCGCCATCACAGGAATTTTCAAAGCATGATGCAGTCTGAATTTGTTCTAATATTCTTGCTTCCTTCAGGTGCTGACAGACACTCTTCCCCACTGTTTCCTTGATCAGTGTCCTGGCAAAACTCTGGGCCTTGGTAGGGACACAGGCAAGACAGCTCAGCAAAACCAAATGTCTTGATTAACACTGAGTCATGGCATATTATATGACACGGTACTTATACATTATTTTCTTCTTAAAACTCACGTTACAAAACATATGTTGCTGCATTTACAATACCACTGTTATCCTCCACATTAAACTGAAGTCACGAAGTCTAGACATGACTCTGAGTTTTTGCTCTTGTTTATCTTGATCTCATCAGATGAATTATTAATAGTGCTTAACATGACATTCAAATCATTTTATGTTCCTTGGGGCAGTGTGCCAGATTCAGTAACTCGAGAGCTTTCAGCATAATAGCCAAGACACGTTCAAAGCTGTAATATAAAAATGTTATTTTTCTAATGGCAGCTCTGTAACATCCCTTTCAGCTGGCCACGACTTTTTTTCAGCAGCAGCTCCTCTGTGCCCATTCTGTCACTTTTATGACCTTTTATCAACCAGCCTTTCCTAAGGGGGCAGCAGCATTAAGTGCAGGCTGCCATGCCATTTCTCCTAAAAGCCTGTTGCACATTTTCCAGAATTTCATCAACTTATATTCTTTGAGTTGTGAGAAATAAAACAAACAGCATAAAATTTGCCCTGACTTCCCCTAACTTCTGCACATATCTAGTTATTTTAAAACAACAGCTTTGTCCTTTAGAATTCACATTCCCCCTGACAAGCTTGTAAACACAGCCACGCCAATTTCCAAAAGGAAACCTCTAAGCAGGGTGTGCAAAGCTGCCTTTGCTGTCACTGGACCAAAAAAAGTCTTTCATTAGCACAGTGCCAAAACCCTTTAGGCCTGTTGGTCAAAATGTCAAGTACTTGGAAGTTCCTGGAGTTTAGTGTTTTTCTTTTGTAGGTCACCTTCTTATAAAAGATACAGTCCATTTAATACAGCACTTGAAAACAGCTTTACACAACTGGTCATGGGTGACTGCTTGCTGGCACTCATTAAAAACAAGCACTAACATTCAAAACTCATTTAGCAAATAGTCCTAGGACAAAGTCACATTTTGCAGCAGCCTTGCTAGAACACTCTGATTAGAACTAGCTCCCTTCTCAAATATCTTCAGATGGAAAGGGTCTGTTGAATCTCTGAGCTGATTTTCTGATTTTATATTGATTTTCTGTCAAAGCCCACTATCAGACAAGGACCCAGGGCCTCAATGCCAGCATGTGCTCAGCAGTAGCTTGGGGGAGGGCCTGTAGAAATTGCTTCTACTGCAGAAGAGTCTCATGTGCCATTTTCTGCTCCTCTGCCATTGTTAATCCTGACAACAGAAAAAGAAAACAAGCATGCTGGGCTTATGGAAAAAGAAATGCTCTGTTACAAAAATAAACAAAGAGAGATTGAAAGTGTACTGCTGAACTTAACATAACAGCAGAGTCTATCAATCTGAAACAGTTGGAGGAAGATGCAAGTTAACCCACCAGTACAACACTATTTTTTCTCTTATATCACTGTACAAGGTCGACCCACCCCCCCACTGCTGCCCAAATCAGGCAGATAGGATCTTCAGGAGAACAAAGGCAAAACCCATGGAATCTAACCCCTGTGCAGGGAAACTGTTGTGCCAGTGAATTATAAACAGAACTACTCCCTCTCTCTTCCAGTTTCAACACACAGCACAGCAAGCAATGGTTACAAAACCTGCTGACAGGCAGCAAACTCTGAGCAGCAACACTTGCCCTCCCAGAGCACAGAAACACGTCCCAGCAAGAGGACACAGCTGAATCCAGCTCCAACTCAGCAGCCGTCACCCAGACAAATTCCTGGGTACCCCAGAGAGAGTTTTCTGGGAGACAGAGCAGACATGGAGCATGGCCATTTCCTCCATGTCACCAGCCTTGTGGGCACTGCCCATGCAGTGGGTGGATCACCAGTTTGCCTTTCCTGCACTTTCAGGCTCTGACAGTCTGTTCATAACCCAGGCACATCAATGCCAGAGAGGGAGGCACCAGCATCTGACCAGCTCAGGCCTGTGGGGCCTGGAAACCTCTCCATAAACATCTTCACACTGTCTAAGTGGGAATACTTGGAGATATTCTGCTCTGTGTATCAAAAAATGGTTTGCTGTAGAAAAAAAAATTACTCTATTCAAGCACTTACTTCAGTGACTAGCAGTATGAGCAAAATTCACATTACTTCCAGTTCTTAGAACAGCAAGTGAAGGAGAAATGCAGATGTTAAGATCTTTTGATCTGAAGCAAAATGTCAACTCACATGCTTTCAAAGAATTAACATTTCTTCCCAAGAGTTGCAAAAATGAAGGAATGGAAGAGGTGATAAAGAAATCTACAGAACAACAACAGTTGAACACAATCAGCTTTAGAACAAAAGGAAATGTGCTTTGGTGGGAACTCAAATTTGATTTTACCAGGCCTCTTCCATTCACACTCTACCAACAAAACCTGCAATGGAATGAAGAAGGCAAATACAGAAGTAAATGCCAAGATTTCAGTCATAACTCCAAAGAATCAACAGAAAAATGCCAGACTGAAAAGAAAGCTAAACTGTTTGAAACTTGCAAGTGGATCTACAAAGTATGTAACTTCACACAATCAGAATTTACAAATATTTTTCCCCAGAAAAACTATTCCTAGACTCAAATGTCTCTCTCTGACCTTCAAGACTTCACCTGCCTTTTTCACTCAGCTGGCATGCACCAGGAAGTCAAGTAAACAATTCCATTTATTTACATGCATCTTTCTGCAATGCCAAAAACTCTGTCTACAGTCTGCTCTTGTAGATAATACATAAACACTTCTGTAACAGAAAAAGCTTTGAGTAAGTTCAAGTTAAAAGCCTTGAGTCATTTGCTCACTCTAAATTACTCTAAAAATTCTCTTTTGTACCTGAAATTTTGTTACATCCTTCTGCCTTCCTCCTTCAAGTCACTTTGGTATTTATGCTCTAGAAAGATTCCTGTAAGTACATGGAGACACCATGAAATTTGTCAGAGGTCAACCAAGTTCCCCCTTCAAAGCCCATACTCCCTGAAAAGCAATCCAGGAGTATTTACCCAAATTTCTTCTGCCCATTCAGACGACTTGAGGGCTACACAAACCTCCCCCCAGAACCTTACTGCAGGTTATCAAACACTTCAAAGCAACAGGTCTCCACCTTATGGGCACATTTTGGTGCCTCACAGGACAGCTGCACAAGCAGCTCAACTTCGTGGAAGATGAAAGGAATTGTCATCCAAGCACGGGGAAAAACCCAAGACTGGAACAAAGGCAAAGAAAATGGTTCTGTTGTTTACCTCCTGTCACTGACAGGTTAAAGTACAAAAGGAAAGAGTCAAGCACAGGGTTTCAGGGCTGCATAAAGACCCATTCATCACATGGTAAGAAGTCACATGCATTTGATTGTGTCAGCTTAACAAAGCCACGGTAGGAGAGATTTCTTTAGGAACTATCACTGCTGGAATTACAAAGGCAGTTAAGACTCAGAAACTCGGCGACAGAAGAAAGGATGCTGTCCCAAAGGCAAGGCAATCCAGGATGCTACAGGAGGGAAGCACCTGCTGAAAAATGCCTTATCAGCACATACTGTAAACCAAAGGAAAACAAGTTTAAATTGCTGAAGGAATGAGAAGAATTATGCAGCTTTTGCTTGATGCTTTTCTCACAATCAAGTGCTAATCATGCAGACAAATGGTTACTATTTGTCCAAGTCACAGGCTCACCACTCACCTGCCACTGCACTAATTTCACATTTAAAGACAGCAAGTGTGTATCTAGTCCTTGAAACTGGTATTGGGAAGAAGGGATAATCTATGGACATATTTGCACTCTAGGAGAGAACAAAGAGTTATAGAATAAAACACAGACTGAGAGGGTCAGGTATAAAAAGGATATTGATGGTATATGATTTGTATCTTGTCATAGGAATAGTCATAAAATTGGCAGACTGACAGCACTAGCAGAAGGATGCAGCTGTGTTATTATTATTATTTTGAATAAACATGTTCTATGCTGGTGGCTAGTAATTCTTTGCTACATGTATATACTGAATGCCAGGTAGGTGCCAGGGTCAAAAGCCTCAGGAAAAAAAACTTTTAGGAGTAAATCTTACTTCTTAGTACCATCTTCATTTTCTTAGCAAAAAATGCTTTATTACTTATGAGGACCAATATTTTGGTCCATCAAAATTATAAGCACACAGTATACAATGCCAGCTGTGAGGAAGATTGAAATTAATTCTGAACAACATAATGACATGCTTCCATGCCTTCCCTCTTAGGCTATTAAAATAATTCATCAAAAATTCATCAACTACTACCTCTTAAGAGCTTAGACTGCTTACTTCTACAAGTGGAGCAGGAAGTGGATATACAAGTAGGGAAAGGAATCTTGTATAGGAGAGTTTGGAGAAGATTTTATATAAGAGCTGCAATGATATAAGCACGGTAATAGGAGGCACTGGGAAAACAAACAATGCCACATTATCACAGGATAAAAATATACATATTTCTACACTAAATCCTCACGTCCTTGGTCCAGTACCTTTTAGAACACATATTTATTATGATAAAAGCTTTTCCTAAGTAGAACCAGTGGTTCCACCATCCAGACAGGACACAGCCCTCACTGCCTTCCCTCATCCATCATGGAATTGCTGCCACCAGCTGCACGGGGGCTGCATTCAGCACAGAGCACTGATGGAGTGGGCACTACTTGAGCCCTTTACAAGGCTGTGTTTAGCTTGAGTGCCTGAGCACTGTTGCCACCTAGCCAAGAACAATATCCTCATATTGCTGCTATCTAAACATGAATCTCTTCCAGACCAGAGGAAAATGAGGCTTTTGAACTTAGCAGCCACGCTAATGAAGGAACACACGTCGCTCTGCTGAGACAGATGCACAGAGCCAGAATGCACAGCAGAGCTGGAGAGTGAATCCCAGCTGACATTTGAGCAACAGCTGTGCTGAGGCTTACACAAGGCAGGGGAAGATGTACAGCATAATGTTTTTTCCAGATTATCTGGAAAACTGCAGAATATCACATAATAAAGGCCATTTGGCAAGCCAATATTGGTAGTTTTGACAGCAAAGTGTTTTGGAATGATCCATTAGAAGCATCAATTATTCAGCTTTTTAAGACAAAAAACAATTTAAAGACATCATGCTAACAAACCCAAGAAATCACAGAGGACAGGAAAAAAAAGAAAGAAAAAAAAATTTAAAAGTACAAGGCCATATATGACAGAGAAAGTGATGCAGATTAAGATGCAACAGCAAGACCCAAATGGCAAAAACAAATTTCTGTGACACCACTTTAGAAGACCAGTAAAGAGAAATCAAAAACCAAGAAAGCCAAACATTTGTAGTGAGCCAAAATGAAAAAAAACCCAGACTTTTGTTGTATGGATGAAAGCAAAAAAATCAAAAAGACAACATGTGCTACGAATGCCTGAAAGAGAGAATGAAAGTATTTCAACTGTTTCATTGCCAAAATGCTGGAATTAAACACTGATTCACCCAGATAATTTCTGTTTAGCTAAGCAAATGTATAGAAATAACTAAAACACATAATCAGTTATGGACTTTTACTTTGGGTATCCTATCCACAGGCTACAGGTAACTCTCATTATTCAACCAGGAAAGTCAGAGACAAGAATGAAAACAGCCTTCAAAGCAGATGATCCCAAACACACCAACAGATAAACATGAAAATTCAAAGTATCTGCTAGCACAACTCAACTTTTCTTTTTCTAACCAGTTTTGGCCAAGACTTTGCACCTTAAACACATGTTTCACAACCTTCCACAAAATGGAGAAAGACTCTGGGTGTTTCCCTTATCAGGATACTGAGAATGTTCTAAAGAAGTTATTGCAGTACAACTGTGAGTGCACTGGCTTGGCTTACTAGACATGAATACCACTCCTGACTTCTCATTACAGGAATGCTTGGAACTAAATTCTGTAAGGGCTCCAACTCATCAAGCTGAGGAAGGCAAATTCCAGTTCTCCTGTCAGCTGATCCATGACACTGGGCCATGCAAACACCCAGAACTTGTGGCAAATGCAATTACAGCCACAGCCCAACATACAGTAAGTAGCACCAGCATGTTTTTGCTGCTGGCTAAAACCACACAGTTGCTGTGACTGAGCTGATGCAGTAAACTCATTAATCCATGATAAATTGGATAGTGAGCCTAAGATGAATGCCTCTTCCACTTAACTATGCTGATATCCATCTGAATATATCCTGGGAGAAGCATTAATTACAGTTCTGGAAATCTCTAACCAGAAGGTGCTTTTGTCCAGTGCTTGGACTGTGTCTTTGTAGCACACCTAATAAAGCTGTGGATACTTTTCTGCATGTTGTGGCTGCTAAAACTTATAAAGGTTCCTGCACCAAAAACTTACAGACATTGCCACTGGCTCAGAAAATCTGTGAGCCAACATCTGCTAAAGACTGGGAGAGTGTCCTAGGCAAAACACAAGGGGTTTTCCCCACCCTTTTGCTCTTCCTTGTGAGTCTGTTACTGGCTACTGTCCGAGATAGGGCACCATGCACTGTTCAGTCTAATTCCAGCAAGAATGCTTGCAAACAGATTTTTCTGTCCTAATCATCAAAAAGATACCAATTATCCAAGGTTCTGATTACAAGCAGCCAGAGCCAATACTTCTCCTTTCAGTTACAATTAATTGAAAACTACAGAACAAAAATCTTTTTGTATGAACAGCATCTCAGTAGAAAACAAACCAGTCCTATTTCTTTGAGGACAAAATAAACACATAAAAGCTGGTAAAACTAGTTACACTCAGTCTTGTCACCCAAGTTCCCATACATTTATTCAACTGAACACTTTTGGAATCCTCCTGGTATTATTACTAAAAGGTTGTAGGCTCATGGTCCACATTTCCAAAAGTTAGATTAAAACACTGAAGCACGCAGGTCAAAACTCATTTTCCCTAGGAAACCGAACAGGTAATCAGTGATATGACTTACATTTTCCTGGTCAGAAGACAGTGGTGGCTCCCCTAGAAGCCTCTGCTGAGAGCTGTCCTCTTCAAGGGCTGCCTGTGTGGTTGCAGGGTCAGACATGTGTCCCTTTCTGAGCCGCAGACCTGGCTCTGCAGAACCAGCATTATCGAGTTCCGTTGGTTCGTTCATGAGATGCTGCAGGCCTTCTCAAATATTCTCTTTCCTCTTGGTTCAGTTTGGCTGATTATGTCTTGGCTCTGAAAGAAAAATCGTTCGTGTAACTCAACTGAAGTTAAAAAGAGGAATGCAAAAGTTGGCTGGCTAGAAGAAGAGCTTGCTTGCAAGCTACCAAACAGCTATGACAACTGCTTTTATACGTGCCCCAAATCCCACAGGATCAATTACACACATTTCTACACTGCTGGGTAATGAATTCTCATCTTGAGACCACTAACAGTTTCATATCCTAACACAAGTTAAGCACAACTTTGAAAGGTGACAGAAAGTGAGCTTCAAAAAGCAGTAAATCTACAAAACCAGTCAATTTTCATGAATTGTATCTACAAAACTGCAAGCAGCAGGGTGTTAATGTTATTTAGAAATAGACTACTTCTCACAGGTACTCTATAATTATTGTATTTTTGTAGGTATGAAGCTCATATCATCCCAAGCTCCATCATCCAGACTAGGTTTCCCCAAAACTAGGACATTAACTCCTGGTATAATAGCAATCAAGCAAAGCTCAAGCAGCAACTAATTTTAGACAGACTGCAAGGAGGGCAGTAGTACACAGTGTGATTATGCTTCCCTTGCTTAAATTAACATGGTCACAATCACTGCCAGGAATGGGTTTGTCTCTTTACTTGTGCAAGGAATTAGAGGAGACAAATTCAAACACTGTTCATTCCATCAGAGCAATCAGAAACAGGTAAATCCCCCAGAAAACAATAAGCCATGGTTCCTACTCAGAAAATAACTGTCTTTTACACTTACAACACTGCAAAAAGGATTCAGGGTAAATTTAACTCAAAATTTGAGTTAGTTTGCTAAAGATTTGATCAAAAATCAATCAAAGTTATGACCACTGTTAATCTGAGCCCTGATCAGGAGTATTTTTGGTTACCCATTTGTCTGTACACCCCTGTGTGGTGTCCCTTCAGCAGCCAGTTCAGAGACCTGTGTGACAGTGGCAGCCTTGGGAGCCACAATCTCCAGAGAACTTTGCAGTCTGGGTGCCAGAGAGCATCAGAATGTGTTATGAGAGCGAAGCCACAGCTGAGGCTTCAGAATCACTCTGACAATCTATTCTTTTTGCACTAATCACCTGGTGTCATTCTTCTTACTGCAGCACCTAAGTGCTCTGATGTGACTAACACATAACATTAAAACAACCCATCTAACAAGTTCTAACTTGCCAGTATGCACAATTAAATTGGAATTTTACTGCCCAATAAAAGATGCTGAAATTCGTCATAATGTAGGAGGGAAAATTAAAAATATAAGATGGGGAATTGATATTGGCAGTTTTGTAATAAAATGTCACCTCCAAAAAGCCAATAAATAATGTATTCTGTCCTTACAGGAACTCATTTCATTTACATATGATCACTGCAAGATAATTCTCAGCTCTGACAAATGGGCTATAGTTAATTTTGCTGCAGCAGTTTGTAATATTATATCCCCTCAGCTGCCTGGCAATCCTCAGAGGAGAGAGCTGCTAATGAGCAGGTAACAGACTCTGCAGAACTAAATGACACCTCAAGCTGCCCGAGTTCAGCATGGCACAGTGCTTTCATCACCCAGGATGGTAAGGTGACAATCTGACAGTGGAGCAGATGGCATCCCCACCTTGCTGCTACCTTCACTGCAGGGTCAGCAACCTCCACCTGAGATGCAACAGCTCAAATGGCCACAGCTGTTTGCTTGGTAAACACAAGAGCCACAGGAGAATTCAGAGGAGGTTTAGCAACATTACACAGGAAGCTCAGTGAAGAGTTGAGCAAGTAGATTTTAAGAGCAGGAACAAATATTCAGAAAGCCACAGAACTGAAATCTTAACTGTTTTTGTCATATTTCAAGCAGCCAATTCACAATTCTATTTTTATGCAAGACACATGAAGACATAATCATACTGCCATTTGGCAAAACTGATGTAAAAAAGAAAAGAGTAAGCAACAACAGCTACAGTTTGAAATGAAGCTAATGGGCATCTTAATTGAAAAAGCAAATATAAGAGATGATTTCAGTACAATACTGTGCTGGGTTTGGCTGGGGTAACCTTTACATGTGATGGAGCCTGGCTTTCCTGATGGGATGGCTGAACACCTGCCTGCCCATGGGAAGTGGTCAATGAATTCCTTGGTTTGCTTTGCTCGTATCCACAACTTTTGCTTTACTTATTGACCTGTGTTTATCTGAACCCACAGGTTCTCTCTTTTATGATTCTCTCTCCCATCCCACTGGGGCAGAGTGAGCACTCTGGGTGAGCAGCTGTGTGGGTCTTAGTTGCCCACTGGGGTTAAACCACAAAAAGTACACTGAACCAATCTGAAGCTGTAGCTAAACCCAGAAAAATGCAAGTAAGCAGAGCAGCTGTTTACAAACAACAGTTACACATAGGCACATCCCCTGCCTGCTCTTCCACACATTGCAAACAGGCAGCCAGTAGAAACAGCCCTAGTTAGTTCCACAGATTGGGCAATTTCATGAGACGTTTAACCAGCAAGTTTTACTGGTTCTTCTTTAAGCCAGATTTAAGCAATAGCATTGCCACTGTGTGCTGCATCACCACCAACATTGACTAATACCTGTCCTTACATCACCTCTGTGACTTTGTGAGAGCAATGCTCTGGGACACAGTACAACCACACAACAGGCTGAACCACATTTGGCCAAGATGCTTGCAAAAGGCTCTCCTAATAGAAGAAGATAGAGGAATGCCAATTTACATCAGGCCTTGAGGATTTACTTCAGCAGCACTCGCTGCCAAGCATTCACTAAGGTTAAAAATAAAAGATGCATTTCACCTCCAGCCAGTCAGATTTGCATTGAGCAGCAGAGCTGATCTTCAGAGCTCTGCAGAAATAGAAGTTCTTGTTTCTTGAAATGACAGTGGGATTGTTCAGTGAACTGAGATGTTTCCATGCCATTCATGCAGGATCCTCACAGTGCTAAATATGCTTGCCCTAAATGAGCATGCAAAGGTAAGCATGATGAAAGCTAAGCCAAAAGCACCACTACTGGGTTTCATTTCTTTTTAAAAATGGAAGGTGCCTACACAGAAGTGCAAATAGCCTGAAATATTTGTTTACAAATGAAAGAAAGCATTGAAGATTATAAACAGGAAAGGCATAGGTAGTCTTTAAGTTCTATCATAAAATTTTTATGACTCACAGTTCAGTGAAGGATGATCTTTTCCTAAGAAATTAGGAAATATAAGTATAGTAGAATCTAACCAGGAGATGATGGTTGAACCATTGTGAGGATACTTACTGCCCCATTCTAAGACTGAACAGTTCACAAAATCAAAAACTAGAAAATGGAAAGCTATAGAACACTTGAGGTCTTGGAAAATATTGTTTTGTGTCTCATTGAGATTATCAATCTCATAAATGAAGTCCTTCAACATTTTTTGGTAGCATGCAAATTAAAGGTTTCATTAAAATTAGCTTCCATTTAAAGAGGAAGTTGCCATTATGACTTAAAATCTACTTAATGATTGCATCCATAATATCAGCATGTAGATGAATCAGTGAGTTCCTGCTGAGCTTAAAATAAGCTGAGAAAAGCATCTACAGAGTTTGGTCTGTTGGGTTTTTTAATACAGAAAACTCCTAAATGCTCCATCAGCTTTTAGAAAGGACTCAGCAGTTTGATGCAAGCAGGGTTCTAAACACAGCCCACAAACACAAAATGAGGCTTCAGTCAACTCAGTGTGGCTGCCTTGCCACAAGCCCCAGCAGCAGCAGCCAGCCCCACAGGAGGACAGTCAGTGCCAGGCTAGGCTCAGCCCTGCCATCTTTGCAAAGAGAACCAGAAGGCAGCATTATTTCATCATTCACTGCAGCTGGGCAATGCCACAGGAGTCAGCACCCACAACTACAGCATATGTAGGACACTGCTTCACTCCTAAAGATGATAAGGAAGGACTAGTTACACAAACCTAAGCACCAGAGGATAATGCTATTATTCTCTGTGTGACACTCCCTAGGATCAGCACTGCAGCCCTTCCAACCTCCCAGAACTCACCTGGCACAAGGACAGATTTACTGCCCCAGCTAAATGATGACACATGGTAGTAAAACAAAGAAAACAGTAGTGTTTGTAATTAAATTTAAAAGGTCTGTCACTCCCTTGTGAGGATAAAACACAGCCCTGGATGGTCAGACTACCTCCCACTACCCCTAAGCAAAGCAATCTCTCCAGTACTCCACTCTTGTCAGTATGTTCTTTCCTGTAAGCAGCATGAGAATGATCCTTAAAAGGTATTTCATTCTGGCTGTGGCTGGTATTTGGAAGAAGAATGAAAATTGCTTCTCCCTCTCAACTGCCTTACTGGCAGAAACTTTCCTGTTCGGGTAGGCAAAGACATCCACTGTATGCTCTTTCCTTGCTGATCCTCTCCCAAAGCATCCATTAAAGTAGCATAAACAATGTATACACAGTGGATGAATCCTCCTAAGATTAACTCATTCCCCCTAACAGACCTTAAGTTATCAAAAGAACAAAAGACCGTCATGAAAATTTCAGGCTACACATTTCTCAGAACATTCATTAATGCTTAATATTTAATGAAGGGCTTGAGTGCCCGAAAAATCTCATAGGAGGAGCTGTATCAATCTACAAACCCTGCCTTGCCTGTGTCCATGTGCCACGACAGCTACAACCACAAGTGGAATGGCAAAGCTGACTGAACTGAGACTTCACCAAATTCAAGAGGTTTAGGCAAGGCCTTAGTAACAGGATAGGCACAATTCCCTTCCCAGAACTGTCAGCACAGTACAAATGGCAGAGCACTGCCACCACAACCAGACAGACTGGACAGACTGACAGGGATAAAAACAGAGCTTATAAAGAGTGTTGAGGAATTTTGTGCCTCTGGAATAGCTGATTCTGGCTACCTTGAGTGAAATAAGGTGAAATACTAATTGAAATGCAGTTCTCTTGGCACGTTGTATTTCTCTAGAGAGGCTCTGTCACAAGTAGTCCCTCACAAATAATACTAACTTGAAAAAAAGGGACTTGTATCTTTTTTTTTTCTTTTTTAACCTAACAGTCTTGAGCTTTTTCAATTCAGGAGTTAAAACATTCACAGTTAACATTCCAAATATTCTCTAAAGCTACAGTGAAAAACAAAGCAAATAAGGCTTTGTATGAACGGGAGGGGAAGGAAATTCTCACAGAAGACTTTGTTTTCTCAGTGTACCCTAAAGCAAAAGTACAAATCAGCCTGTAAAAATTCTTTGGAGGTCATCTTTAACAAAGAGGAACAATGAGGAAGTAATCCAACACCTCTTTTCTTGATGTAATTTCCCTAGATAAAGAGGCATCTACAAAACAAAGATTAGACTCCCGCGGAGGGTCAGTGGCCAAAAAGCTGTCTTTTTACCTTGTAAACTGTCACTGGACCGAGCACTTCACAGCGGGCTGCAGAGGCGAACAATCGAGCACATTCTGATGCATTTGCAGTCAAAGAAAGGGAACAAGCCGGCAGCCTGCCTGCACGATCGGAATGCTTCCATTTCAGAGGATCCCGCCACGTTGTTACAGCATTTGTCCAATTTGTACTGCAAATCGGACCCCATTTTTTAAACTGAGTTCGCAGTTTTGTCAGAGGTTGGCCCACCCCCAGAGCACAATGGCCGGTCCTTACAGACTGGATGACTGCTGTAAATCAGTTCTACCCTTCCATAAACCAAAACCAAGTGAATTGTCACAAAGAAGTACAAAACTGAGAATGGAAGTTCAAGTTCTTTTCAGTTAGATTGCACAAATATCCACAGCCCAGATCTGGAAAACTTGCTTTTGGTTCATTTTTCATTAAGTGGCTCAGTTTCTCCAAGTAAGAAAATCCCATCTTTTGCTCTTTTATGATTTTATTTCTGTGGCATGCTACTCACACCAACTTGCTTCATGGCTGCCAACAAAAGATGCAGTTCTATGTTAGTAACACTTGGGATCACAGACTGTCTACAAGTGAAAGACTGAAATTAAACATCACTTTCCTCTTAAGTGATATTTCAGAATACATACTTTTAACTACTGCCTCAAGGGCATCCAATTCACAAAACTGTTGGGTGAAGACCAAGAAACCAAAGTATTTGGAGCAGAAAAAAAAAAAATCCAGAGCTACACCATGAAGTTGAGGTTACTTCCTTTAATCCCTCTACAGAGAGAATCTTTGCATGGGAATATAAAGGGCACCAAGGTAACAGCAATCCATAGGCAAGCGTAGCCCTACCCTTCCTCCTAGGAAGCCTGAGTTTCAATCTCTAAAAACTGAATCAAGAAAATGCTCCAGGGTCTGGAGCAACTGTACAAAAAACCAAAAAAAAACAAAAAAAACCAAAAAACAACAAAAAAAAAAAAACCAAAAAAAAACCACTGCAGCCATGCTTTTAAAACCAAAGAGGAATATGCACATTTCAGGCTGCAAACTTCCAACAGCAAATCATTAGGACAGCTGAGCTGCCTTCAGAGCTTCTTAGTGGACATCTCTTTATTATTTAGATGTGCAGATTTAAGGCCTGGCTGGTGCCCAGAGGGGGCACTTCCACTTTCCCCTCCCTGGGCAATAAACAGCTGCCCACCCCAGAGGCACTCTGGTGTTTGTCACCTTCCAGGTGACTGTGGAAAAGCATTCACCACTGGAAGGGAACGAGATGGTCATTTGCCATGAAAGACACAAATGCTGTCAAACACGTACACTGGGGAAACAGCCTGGACAGTGTGACAAAGGGCAGCACCCCACCCAAAGGTTTAACTGTATATTGTACAGGCAGCATTTTCCTAACCTATGAAAAACTGGCAGTTATCTGTTGGCCTGACCTTTAATTGTTATATATGTACACACCACAGCCTGTATTACGACCTGTTGACCAAGGGCAGACCACACCCGGCACAGCAAACCATCACCTCACCAAGATCACTAATTTTAATAGAGGCAGGTTGTAAAAAGCTGACTCTTTCCTATTTTTAGAAGCACCTGCTCTCTAGTTTTATTGATAACTTTGATTAAGCTTTACTCATGAGGTGAGCTCGCTCATCAGTGTTTTGTTTTGTGGCCAACAGGTTTGGTTTACAAAATGTTTCCATTCCCATATTAGTAAAAAAATAAGAATAAAGCAAAGTTACTGTTTCACTTGCCCTCAGCAATGGCATTTCTTCAGCTGAAAACAGCACATATTCTTCTCCTCAAGAGCCATAGTGTTGTTTGCAACAAGTCAGACAAGTTAAAAGTTGCTACTTTTCTGTAGAAAAATGCTACATGAACACCGTAGAAACAGCATCCACATCCACAGCATTATATCAGTCTAGGATCAGAAAAGTGGTGGATCATCTTTCAGATTCCTTCTCAACAACCAAAATTCAAGGAAAATAAGCAGATCCACCATAACTAGACTGCATCTAATTTATGCCAATTAGAAGCAGATTTAGTAAAGTGGTTGAAGTTCCACATAAGACCAGGTAAAGCTATTTACTAATTACTTTACTTCCTTAACGAACAGCCAGAGAATAATTTTGGTTTTAAAAGACAAATATTGTTGAGAATTAGGAAAAGCTGATGTGAAGATTCAGTCTCCTCTACATTTAGTGCCACTCCTTCAGATATAAATTTATTTCCTGGTAACATAGTTCATCCTGAATTCTGAAACAAGCCCAAGGACAATGATATCGTAAGACACCAGTGATGCAATTTTAAAGCAGAAATGTTAAGTTAATCTTTTACTTTCTACTGTCCAATGACTAAGGAGAAATTTCAAAACACCCAAGTCTCCTTATGAGAATACTGCTAAAATGAAGTAGGGCTGTAGATTGAACTCAAAACACATCTGCAGGTCCAAGACCAAGAGACTCACACAAAATGTCATCTTGCTGTGGTTTGTTTGACCAAAATGCTTCTGCCAGTACCACTGTGCTCCCCACAGAGGTTTTTCCTGCAGTGTGTGGTCTAACCAGTACAGCTATCCCAGTGTAAATTCTAGGACTGAAACAGTTTAAGGTCATGAACATGTTTCATGTTAACTTACAAGCAATCAGGAAGCATTTTGTGAATATACATTAGATGTTTTCCATTACTTAACACCACTTATTGGTGCATTCAGACAATCATTTTGGGATAGGGGGTGTATGTGTGTAACCCACATGTCTTTCAACTCAAAAAAAACCACTCCAAAATCAGAAAAACCCTCCAAACACACAATGGAATAAAAAAAATGTTGTAAATGAGCTGGGCAATGACGAGCATCTACCTTCTAATACTTTATGCAAAAAAAAAATATTGTGTCCCTACTTTGAAGCATGTAATTGCCATCCACCCTTTGTAACAGAGCTACACTGCTTGCTAAGCACAATGAGGACTGGCTGTAACATTGGATTAGTGACAATCAGCACCAATACAGGAAAATAAATATTATTTTTTCTGTCAAACTATTTACAGGAGATAATTTACAACATAAAACTCCAACAGCAGCAGATTAAGCAAAAAAATCCTCAAGGGAAACAGACACAAAGTTTACACTTATGAAAATCTCTTATTACAAAAGAAGAATAAAGGCTTAATTTCACATAAGCAGAAAAAGTGGAAGTTAGAAACCCAGGTTGCCTTAATCATATGCAGAATACAGCAATTACTCTAATTATGAAATTCACAAAAGAAAATACAGCATTATGTGAAGCATTTCCAGTAAGCAATGCTGGATGTATATCATAGTTAAGCACTACACACACAGCTCCCCACAAGGCAAGGTAAAACAGGATTGCTCCAGGATCATTTACTCCTGCTCAAGAGCCTGGAGTCCTAAGAGGGTCAACACCCTTCCTCGACTTGCAAGTGACATCTGGGGACATGGAATGAGGGGAAAAATGCAGCAATGCCAGCAGGAGCCCATGTGCTCCCCATCGAGGGCTGAGGTCTAGCAGGCTTCCTCTGTAAGAACTTCAGCTTTTATGCAGCAAAAAAAGCTGCAACAGCAGCTTTTCCAACTGCCCAGCTGCCATTTACTTTTGTTTACCTTGGTGTGTTATAACCTCTAGTTATATTCCACAGAAAGAGGAATTTCCAGTGATGTTGAGAAATACTGGCCTAGCGTGCCAACCGTGGAGAAGCAGGATGCAGTGCACAGGAGCACAGGCATGGGACATGAGACAGGACACAGAGAGAGGACACAGCCTTGTCACCAGGACACCCCTCAGCTAAAGAACTCACTAATGCACAGTTAAAAAATGCAGACCTGTAGCTGGGCAAACCTGGCTTTAGGGGCAACAAATAAAGTGTACCTAACATACATAAAGGGCACCATATAAAATAAATTCAGAGACAACCTGAAGCTTTAGACCAATAAAGAAAGAAAAGAAGAATAAAAACATATTAGCAAAGATACCAAAGAAAGTCAAGTGGGTCCTAGAGAGAGGAAATAGAAACAGGCAACATCCAGATCATACTCCCTACAACAAATGACTCCTAGGGCTGATAACCTCCATTACCCTCTCCAGCAGTCCAAAGCTGCTGACCCAAAAATCCAGAGCAGAAATGGAAGGGTAGAAATAAAATCACAGAGAAGGGACAGAAACCAAAAAGTCCATGTGTTACAATTTTAGCTGCTTTTGGCAACATTTTCACGTATATAACTGCAACATTCTTCTTAGAATCATTAGTCAGATGTTCAGAAAGCAAAACTGAGTCACACTGTTAAGATTTCTATTGCAGCAGCAATAAATTCTGGGCCGTACCTGCACACATGTCACTTTTATAAGCAGACACATGCACAAGGGGTACTCCCTCTTTGACCACAAACAAGAACATAACAAAGGTGAAGGAATGCAAGACTCCATCCATTGTTGTCTTCAAAGTGTTACAGGAAAATCACAATAGAATAACAAGGCCTGAAACAGCCCCAGGAAAAGCCACCAAACGGGGCACCTGAACTGGCAACATTCTCTGCCCAGAGAGAGAACTCTGTGCTGGGGTGACCTGTCAGTGCTGTTTTGTACCCAAGAGCCTTTCACACATGTTACACACACCAGTGAGCCTGGCATTCACTGCCTGTGCTTTCTGTTGGCAGAAAGAATCTCTAGATATCATAGGAGACACTCCATTTCTTTGAGAAACTTTAAGAACAGGAAGGAAACATGGCCAAGTTGATAAGACTTCACAAACTTAAGAGTAGGAAGGGTAGGAATTTCAGTTGATTTCCTGGACAAGGGCCCAGACAGAAGGAACATGAGCAGAAAGCAAGAACTGGGTCAGCAAACTACTGAATAGTTATTTGTCCTAGTTTTCAAATACTTACTGAAGGTACCCTTGCCCTAGCCCAACTACATCTGTAAGGGGTCAATACATGTAGAACTAGACAGATAAACTCTTCTGGAAAGAAGAAAATAATACCTCAGGCTGACAGCACCTACTGTCAATGGAGTTAGCAAAGAACCTCTTTCTAGGATCAGTTTGTTCTCTCTCTGTAAGAAAAAGAAACTAATGTAATTTTGATGTGAAGACAAGCTGTCGTATCCATGGGTGTGACCAAGATGCAACACAGCTCTTTAGATTCACCTGATGTGCACAGACAGACAGACAAGACACAGGCCAAGCTTCTCAGCAGAGACTGAGTGCTACATATAGAAACCAGCCACTAATTTGTATGCCAAAGATGTACTCAGCTGAGTTCTCTGGCTGAGAGCCCCACACAGGGGGTCAGATCTGAACAGAGCAAAACCACTGCCTTACCCACCTGTATCCCCAGGTACACCATTATGGAAAGCAAGAAAGGCTCTTCCCATAGTGACAGCACAGTGGTGGCACACATGATTTTGGAAAATAAGGAGACACTGACAGGCTGTAAGTCCTAAGAAAGTCAGTAAGTGTTGTGAATTTAATACATGAAAAAAAGCAGAAGGTAAACCTTGGAGGACCTTCCACCTGCCCAGATAACCAGGCAAGCCCTGACCTATGTAGATAAGGAAGCAGCTGTAGCTAAGTAAATAAGTAAGAAATGAAACAAGCCTTGAACTTCTGAAATACAAAATCCAACATCTATTTTTAATATGTGCTAGTTAATGTATAATAGTTCATAAGTTTTACATCATATTACACAAATTTTACACATTTACTAAATTATTTCAGAGGTTTTGTTTGTGATAGGAAAGAAAGCTTTATGTGAACTGAGGTGACCACTCAAAACTGCAGTTAAGATTTCAACACAGCACAAGGTTTCCTAATCTTGTGTCTACACAAGAACATCACCCCAAACAACACTAAGAAAAATGAAGATACCAACCACTGCCATCAACCAAGGTAAGGTCATACAGAGTTAGCAGATCAGGCTGGGTGACCTCAAACACAAAAAAGTCGTTTTTGACACAGCAACAGGCAAACCTTGGAACCTTTTGCTACAGAATGAGGATTCACAGAGAAAATTGACAAATATGCAGTGGAAATCCAACAAGCACATGAAGCCACCTTTAGCTCTAAAAAACTCTCTGAATACCAGGGCATGTCTGTCTGTCTTGTGTTGCTTGCACATTCATGTTTAGAAGCTATTTTCTTCCTGAGGGGATGAAAATCCTCACTAAAAACTCTAAAAGAGTTCTCTCTGAGGAAGGACAGCAAAGGCCCTAATGCATACAAACAAAATAAAACAGGAAATAAGTAAAATTATGAGACAGAAAAAAAAACTCAGTAGAAGAAAGGATGAGGACTGAAACAGAAGAGTTCCTGGGACACCAGGCAAAGCACCCTAAGAATACCAATAGCTCCCCAAAGGCATCCAAGAAGCCAGCAGGCACTACCCTGAGAGCCTCTGGCCAGCAACTTACATAAGAGGACAAGGGGAAAGAAAAACCCTGTGGCTGCCAGGTTTCTGCCTCTCTCCTGAATGGTCAGCTTGGCTGGGTGGCTCTGCAGCTTGGCCAGGTTTCAGACTCAAAGGGTACAGCTAGAAAGGTCAGGGACACAGCACAGTCAAAGGCTCAGTTAGAGGTGCTGCAACCTGGCACATTTGGCAGCCTCGTGTCAGGATTTCATCCTGCAGCCAGGGACACACCAGTGACCCGTGCCAGGAACAGGGCCAGGCACAGCTCTCACACTCCCCACACCTCAGCACCAGTGACACACAGCCTGCTGAGCACAGCCAGCACAAAGCTGCTTGGTCTCTCTGCTTTCAGGGAGGTCTTGTGACACACAGGGGCAAGAAAACTGAGCAAGTGAAGCACAAGAACATAAAGATGTTTCTGCAGCAGGGCAGGGAGGCAGGGTGGGCATCACAGCCTGCTTGGATTACACACAAGAGGGTGCTCAGAGAGTCCCAGGAGGCAGAAGCCTAAGCAGCAGCTCCACAGTGAAGGCACAATCCTGAGCCAGAGGCAGTTTTACTAGTTTATGTTATAGCTCTTCTGGAATTTCAAGTTTCAATGAAATCAACTTGCTTGTTTCTAGAGACTTAAAGAAATCAAAACACTCAGTATGCCCCAATTTTTCTTCTTACATACAGGCTAGATAAAATCTGTTAACTATGATTTTTAACTTCTTTCAGGGGTAGTGTTTAAACTGTCACACAGAAATCTGATGTTACTGATTTACACTGATGAAAGTAAAAACAGTAGGTGCAAATGGAAAAGAAAAAACTAACCAAAAAAACACCACCCCCTAAAAAAAACCAACAAAAAACAAAAAAACAAAAACAACCAACCCAAAATGACAAAACTGAAAACAAACAAAATAATTCAATAATTCATTGCTACAGTTTTCCTCCTGAAGGGGAAAAGAATGACATCCTCCAGTCCTGTCTCTGACTGGTTTATATTCTCCTGCATCTCACTTCAACAATCAACTCCAATCTGGAAGCCCCGCTTGTCACACTGTCACCCTGTTAGAGAAACATTCAAATTTCTCGTAAGCCTCATTTCTGAGAAATACAACAGAGAACAACAAAACAGACAGATCTTGTACCTTCCACATGGAGTAACACACAGCAGTTATCTTAACCACTGCAATAATTTTCCCCACACACCTGCTCTCTTGACAAACAGCTGTGCTACCTGTGAGGCAGCACAGATCAACTTCTCTCACCTCAAATTCCTCCCTGCTTCTTGGTGTTTGTATTCAAGCTTGGGAAGGTTACAGCCCAAGATTCCTACAAGAAAGATGTGTAATCAACATGAAGGCTGTTTCTCCAAGACAACAAAAAACTATGTAATAAATTTACATAGAGAGGGGAAAAAATCCAAAGTGTGTGTATGTATCCTATGCAGAGGCTTGTAAACATTTACATCACACTGGATGACAAAACGCATGCATTCATCTAAATTAACACCCTTCCATTTTTGTAGGCTCACTCACCCAGATAACTTTGACTTAAACTCCACACAGTTACAGCTAAATTGCATAAACATGCATCAGCACAAAACCAAGGAAAGCAGGAAATTTTCAACCATCTCCACTATATCATTCTCTACAAAATGTTCAGCTTAACTCCAAATACCATATCTTATCCAAACTCTGCCAAACAAATCTCTGCCTCGGTACTTGTTAAAGCTGATTTATTACTGTCAAATACATTAATCTGCATGTTAATCTGCCTCAGGTCACCTGAAGTTAGTGAAAAGGGACCTTTGTCAAGCCATATAAAATGTTGCTTTTGGTCCACATGGGAGTTTGAAATCAGAGCTTGGGAGAGATCCTCTATGACATAAATATTATAGCACAAAAACAGCAAGGAACGCAGAAGACTTCCTGTAATCCATTTCCATTTTCTCTGCTTCACTTCATGGCATGTTGTTAAAGCCTAAAAATTTCCCTAAATGAAGGCTGAGTTTATCTTAGGATCCTGTGTCACTGGAGTTGTAAAGCACCAGCATGACAGCTTCAATCTGACATTCACTGCACTCCAGTGGAGGAGGGAAGGCTTGTAATTTGTACAACCTACTTCATCCATGCTGCAAGCAGTGCACCAGCCAGAAAATCTGGCTCCAACATTACACACACTACATTATGTACAGTGAGTGCTGGTAATATTTCTACACAAAGCCTTACATCCAACAGTTTAAAACCTCCCCAGTTGCATGGCTTCCTTATTCAACATTTCCAACAGAAAGCAGAACTGGTTTTCACTAGCAGACCACTTGCTTCCTAATACAATCAATTCTCTAGACAACTTACCAGATGATCCAAGATTTCAGTACAAGCAAATCAAAAGTTCAAAGATGAATAAAGACTGTTGGGCAATCCCTGAAGAACAGCAGTTTTAACATACACATCCTGCATGTTTGTTTAGCAACTGGATCACCATAAGCAGCACAACACATTGGTCCTGGTCTATTACCTGTCACATCCCCTGAAGAAGCAGTCTCGGATGCAAGCAGCAGCAATGAGTACACTCCCCACCTTTCCTTTTTATGTTTGCCTAGTAATTAATTTTAAGTGCCAGCAATTCTCAATTGCTCCATCATTTGCATGACTAAATGTCATTCTACGACAGGAATTAAACAACTATGCTTTGGTCAACCCCAAATACCACCACTGTTACCTGTGACTCTGAATGTTGTAACAAATAACATGCTCATGAACTGCTCATTTATTACAAAGACATTGCTTCCATTACTGTCCAATTCATGAGTCCCTTCAGCCTGAAATGAGAAAGTGTTACCTCAAAACAGGATCTTCAAGAAGGAAGCACTGAGCTTTAAGGAAGTTTTAATGTCTACATGTGATAGTCTCTCAAAACGTAATGTGATTTCCAGTGGTAGTACAAGAACTACTGGACACATCACACTTACTGCTAAAAGAACAGGAATGTGGAATTGTGCCTTTTCAAGGATGGCCTTAGCCTACAAAAAAACACTCATGTGAGTCTTGCGGGCAGATAAGCCCTCAGGCACTTGTATAATAATGAACTATTGAAGCAGAGCCAAGACATGAGTTTTCAGAGGAAAACAGTCATGGGTTCTGTGATCATGCTTTGTTTCTCACAATGACTTTACTGTGATGTGTAACAAGGGGCTGTTTGATCCAGTTAACCAGTCCAGAAAAAGTCAGCTGGAAAGGGCTCACATGAAGGAATGAAAAACCAATGTGTTTTGAGAGCATCGTGTACCACCTTTCCAACAGCATTTTAAGACTCAGCTGCCCCCAGCCCAACATGTGTGCTGGTTATTCACAGTCCTGCAGAGCTGTACTGCTCCATCAGCCCTGACCTTTCCCGAGTACTTGAGATTGTGGAGTGTTATCTCTGATTGTCTTGTACATCACCTCCCTTTGCCCACGCTGACCTGAAGTCCTTCCAAATCTCTTGACACAACTGGCATTTTCACAGCACCACGCGCTGCTTGGGTGTTTGGGACACAAACAGTTATGCCAGGGCTCTGAAACTTGGTCAGCTTCTCTTGATGTCCATCAAGCATAAGCTTAACTTAAAACTGGGTTTGCCTTCCACACAGAATACATCCTACCCTTAAACTCTAGAGCACAGGTTCAAGGCTAAATTAGAAGAGTTTTACAGGCAAAGTAACTAAAAGCAACAGACACCTCCTCAGATGCTTTAGCAACAAGTCACTTCCTACTGAATCAAAGATTTCTTTTGTAACCCAGAAAGTTTTAACATTTTATTACCGACCTTCTTTCTTTACACTCCTGGTTGATATAAAAACACCAGGAGAAACGCCTATGAAAAATCCTAACAGAGAGAAATGAGGCTTTAGCAAATCACACTCTGTGTGATTTCTGGGGGATGATCTAAAAAGAGAACATATAATTGGTATGTATTTATATTTAAATAATATTGTATTTATATTTAAATTTCCTCTTCTATACCAAAAATGTATTTGAAAATTGCCCCTTGAGAAATACCTTACAAATCAAGTGTAAGATACCTAGCAACTTCCTTCCCTGCATTAGTGAAGCTCATAAAAAGGAAAGGATTTTTATAAGACATCTATCATTGAACTATTTCTGTAATGCTGCAGATTTCACATGGTTGCCAATTACTAAAACATCGCAGAGCAGGAAGTCAAGGAGCAGTTGCACTTAACCATGGACATTAAGACAACCATGGCACAAGCCTTTTCCAGCATCCTCCTTCTAGCTTGGAGTATATAAAGGTCAGAAAACCACTAAGTAAAGCTTTTGTTGACTTTGTTATGCTTTTCTCAACTCTCAGAATACTCACCTCAGAAAACAATCCATTTTGTTCCCCACTGAAGGTACAACAGGAAGAAAGCCAATAGTTGGCACTTTGTCACATAGTTACTTTAATAAAAATTATGAATAGGCTCTTACTTTTATTTCTACAACCATGTTCCATTAAAACAAAAAACTATTTGACTAAAAGATTAATATTGAGAGCAGCACAACATTGCTGTGACCAGCCTTGCAATGCCATATGTAATTCTAGAGAATACACAGACACATAATTCTTAAACTAACACAATTTGCAAAGCACATTGTTCTTCACAAGCAAATTGGCTGTATCATCTCATAACTTCTGGAAGTACCAGATTCCACTACTACTAACTTACCTCCACATAAATTAAAGCATTAGGGAAGAAAACAGAAAAAAGTGAATCCTTCAGTTACACCTGGGAATGGCAAGTGCTCAGTCTCAGGAGCAGCCCACCAGGAAATGCAGTGCAGCATTCTTCATGACAAACCCATACCTAAGCTGTCAGCTGAGAGATGCTGAAATGCATGTGACTCTTCATCCCAAGTCCTACTAGCCAGCCACTTCCTTGTTCCTTGTTCCAAATGCTGAAATCCCTTTCCCTGCAGCTAAAAGCCTGCCAGGACAGACATAGAGCCAGTCTCAGCTGCACTGATCTTTGCCCTGCACGGCTTTTTCAAACAGCTCCCACTGCTGTCCAGGAGATATGGATATGGTTCTAGTACAGGCAAGAGTTAAAGATTAACTTAGGGAATTTTACCACCAGCTGAAAGAATTTTACCATTCAGACTTAATCTACGTAGCCAGAGTTGGTATTTGCTCTCAAAAAGACAGTTTTTACTGCTTCTCTTCAACTATTTCATTTCCATCACAAGTTCTGCATTTTACAGAAAACAGAAGCAATGGACAGACATATGTGACCTTGAAGTCCTTATCATGGTTACACCTCCCAAAATCTAGTATCACCTACCAAATAGTTTGAACAAGAAATCAAAGGAGCACAAGTAAGGGCCTTCAATGAAGCCTGTGGAATTACAAGGAGAAAATATTTCCTATAGCAGGAAGGCCCATGGCTCGTTCCCTCAAGGAACAGCCTGTTATTCAAATATCCATAAACATCCAATTTACAAACACACACTTACGACAACATTTCGAGAAAAATCAAACTTGACAAGTAAAAAACCATCCATCAGTAAGGAGCTAAAACAGGAACCTTGCCAGAATGCTTTCATTAAAACAGAGAAAAGCCCACTAAGGGCTGCTACCAGTAAAATGACCCTTATCTAGAAGTTGTAGAACTGCTT
This sequence comes from Passer montanus, assembly GCF_014805655.1. Classification (NCBI taxonomy): domain Eukaryota; kingdom Metazoa; phylum Chordata; class Aves; order Passeriformes; family Passeridae; genus Passer; species Passer montanus. The sequence goes on from NW_024366592.1 coordinate 3,567,031, forward strand.
AACACATCCAGAGATCTCCTAAAAAATTCCACAGCACATAAATTGTCATCCTCTAGACCTAAACAGAGCAGCACATTGACCTTGGCTTCAAACAAAGAATGGCAGTCTGCAAGCCTCTAAGCAGATGGAACCAACATGTTGGGGAAAAACAGCATTTAATTTGGTTAAGAAGAGAAGGAGGAAAACTAGATGAACAGATAGGAGAAATTGCTTTGGTGTACTTGTGATAAAGCAGCCTGGTGACACCTTATCTTTGAATTTATATAGATGGTCACAGATACCCTTAGAAAAACAACCATTTCACAACAACAAACCACTTTGGCAGACAGCTGGACTCTCACAGGATCTGTTCAAATGCAGGCAACATTATGACATCTTTTGTTTTCACCTTTAGGTGAGAAACATGTACATTTAGCATTTTGAGATAAAATACTTGCAGAAAAAAGAGAATAAAACACGGGGCAAAAAAAAAAAAAAAAAACATGTACATTTAGCATTTTGAGATAAAATACTTGCAGAAAGAAGAGAATAAAACACGGGGGGAAAAAAAAAAAGGAAGCAGCCTTTCCTATAGCAGGTTTGCAGTGCACTCAGATGTGCTGGCAGAACACTGAAATACCCACTTTGAGTATTCAGATATGACTTTCAGCCCATTCTGCAAGTAAATTGTCTACTCTCTTGCCTACTGCTGTCTAAAGGTATCTCAGAGCCAATGATTACAGCTCTGCCTGTTCCAACACTTCCCTCCTGTAAATAGTGCCTATTTTCTGTTCTCACAAGGGCTTAATTAGTCCTGTTCACAGAGTGCTACAGCAGCTGGCACATCCCAGCAGACTCCATTGCATTTTCACAGCTATTGAAATCCATCTGAGCCATGCAGCACATTTTTCTACACTAACAATTACATGTCCTGTGAAATTTACATCCACCTATACGTTTGAAGACCCCTTTCTGCAGTCAGTTTAACCACAGCACAGCCCTGAGATGTCCCAAAATCACTGACATACATGCAGTTCACAGAAATCCACAGAATCCTGCCTGGTCTGAAAAAGAGACTTCCAGAAAATGTATGTAACCACTGGGCAAGTTCAATTTTAGTTACATGATGGTAAAAGTCTGCATGTCACTCTCCACAACCCAGAAGGCAGGAGGTTGTTCTCTTCAAAGCTCTGCAACAGGAACTATGTGAAAACAACTCACCTCCTGCTTCTTATCAGCTTACACACTGATCCTACTTCAAAACTCAAATGTTCCAATAGTAGGAGCATATTCAAATAAACAAATGAAAGTTTAAAGTGTTTTCAGAAATCAGTTTCCTGAAGAACAGAACTAGAATCTCATTTGTTTCCATATTCTTAATTTTTGAAGACCAGTTTCTTTGTTAAACTTCTCTTGACAGAGTGTTTTAAAAAGCAGAGGCAGACAGTCACCATGTTAAGCACAATCAGCTGAAATATGTCTTGTAAAAAGACAAGGCATTTATAACAAGTTCTATCAGAAAACAATAGTTTAATAGTCCTCCCCTTAAACACTGTCCCAAATACTTCTTCATAATCACCACCATTATCTTGTGTAACGTCTTTTCAAATCTACCAACACCGTCTGTCAGAAAATTCACTGAATGACTCAGACAGACACTTTCAAATCATAAATACTCAAAACTGCTATTTCCATTTCAGAACTGCTTCTGTTCAAAGATTTGAGTTGCTGATGGCATAATAATCCAACAACCTCCTGAAGTTTTCCTATCAAGATTTTACTCATGCACCAATAGCATGTCCACTGATGAAAGCAAGCTTTGCTGCTTTGCACAGGGTCTTGGACAACACGGTTATGCAATCCAAGACCTGGAAAACTTGCAAAATTTTGAGTGCCTAATATTGAGTATATTTCGTACATGAATGCTTGACACAGCTCCTTGAACATGCAACTGAAGACAGGAGATAACAGCAGAGATCCCAGCATTAAATCACGGGCATTACATGCCCCGCCAATTCCCATTAATTTTCCTTCATCACAGATCTACAGAAATGCTTGCCCAGAGCAAGCACAGGATTTCCAAAGCTCAGCCTTCTAATCCTGTGTCCAGGAGTCAGGCTTTCAGCCTGAATCTCATCCACATTGCCAAAGCCACTGGTCACTAGCCACTTGCCACACTCACAGCAATGTCAGCAGCACTGACTCAAGTCCATTAGGGCAAAGGCTGGGGTATGGGGTGAGGGAAAGCCCCATGGGTCTGGCTCTCTTGTCTCTTTAAGACACTTAAAGCTTCTATACCCATGGCATTTTAAATCTACATTTGAGAATATACATACAATATATAAGGATCTGTTGGAGAAATATTCACCATGAAAGGTTTGAAGTACGCCAAAAATACACTCTTGTCCTTCACACCACATTATGTTTTCAGCTCTGATTTATGCTCAGAAAGCATCATTTTGAAAACCTGGGCTAGGCTGGGATGCAGCTTTTAGCTCCTCCATCACTTATTCTGATTCAGTTTTCCACATTAGCAAGTATCCTCCATGGCTTTCACAGCAAAGCTGCCAACAACCTTATTCACAACCACGTTTACTTGTCAGCTCAGACAAGGGAATGATCTCTGTATTGTATCAACTAATCTTACACCTCCAACACGACAATGACCTCCTTTTAAGTTGCCTACTAACACACACTTATAGTCCTCTTACAGGTTTAAGTGTCACAGAACAGATGAAGTTCACACATTATTAATAAGTTATCCCTAGAATGCAAGCACCGCAGCAGGAAATCTTCTTAACTGCAACTGGCTGGCAACCCGACAGGAAAAGAAAAAAAAAACGAACTCATAACACAAACTTCCTTTCTCCTATAAACAAGGCTAGGTCACAGCCAAAGATAACAAGGAAAACTGGCCATGTTTCATGATCGTGCTGCACCCATAACTCCAAGACACAACGCCTACTTTTGTTGATCACAAACGTATTTTCCTCTGTTACAGCAGCTACCACAAACCTGAAGTAGTCTCAGCAAGCTTCTGCAGCAAACAAGCACCTCCACACTGAAATACTACAAAAAGGACTCAGGATTTTTACAATTCTGAGTGCTGTGCAGCACACAGCTCTTCACTGACTTCCAGAACAGACCTGTGAAGCCCAGAGCCAGGATGAAGCCAGAAATTCAATACTCCGTGACACTGACTACAGCAAGGGAGTGAAAACAGGAGTATAAATTACACTCTAAGACATCAGCTCAAAACCAGATTATGCCAAGAAGGCTTTGCCCAGAGGGCCTGGCCAGTTTCATAGAATTCAATCCATTTTTAAAAATACACAACGTGGTTGTGATACACAAGAGAACTCAGCTGCCTGAAAAGCTTCAATGCTGCATTAAAGAACACAAAGTTTCTTTAAACAACAGGTAACATCTCAAAGCTTTTCTGCTGTGTGACAAGTGCATGACAGTTTGCATACACAAAGTGACAAAGCCCGTATAACAAAAAAAAAAAAAAAAGAGTTATAATTTAATATTAATGGTTTTCTCAAAACATATGCCCACACATCGACTGAAGCCACAGAATCAACTAAGACAAACACAAGAAGAAAGTAACACTGCTTGAAAAGCCCAGCAAAGAACAACAGCTGTCACCTCCTCTTTGTTTTCCAGGCGATTACCATATGTTTCAATGTCTTTGTTGTTCATCCCAAGCAAACAAGAGATGAATACCTGATTCTCTCAGGGGGAAAAAAAAAATCAACAAAACTTACAAAAAAGTTTCTCCGGATGCCACTTGAGAATATCCAAACTGTGGTTACCCTGTATCAAATATTTATATTACACTACCTAGTGCTGGTAACTCCAGTGCTTAAGGATGTAAGCATTTAAAACCACTCTCCTGTCAAAAAGGGTTCCCACACTGTGCAAGCGGAGGAATTATTACTTCTACCGCCGCCGTAAGAAGATTTCAGGCGCAGCAGCAGATTGCCCTGCCCTGACGAGCAACAAGTGCACGGCGGGCTATAAACAAGACCCACTTACGGCGCTCCTGACCCACTTAGAGCGCTGCACAGCCCACAGCCCGCTCCTGCAGCCGGCGGCTCCGCCGTGCCCCACAGCCCCGCTCGCCCTCAGGGCCCGGCCCGCGCCCTCCGCCGGCAGCGACACCAGCGCAGCCCGCCCGCCCCGAAGAGCGGCCGCACGCCCGCGAACGCGCGCCCGGCCCGGCCCGGCCCGCGCACGGAGGAGGCGGCGCCGGGGGCGCGCAGCCGCAGCGGGAGCGGGGCCCGGAACCGGGGTCATCCCCCTCCTTCCTTCCCTCCCGGGAACAGATTCGTGGAATCCGTGTGGAAAGAGTTCTGAGATATCGGGTGCGGCCTGTGGCCAGACACCACCATGTTATCCAGACCGTGTCCACTCTTCCCGTAAACACCTCCAGGGACCGTGACTCCCCCGGCTCCCTGGGCAGCTTATTTCTTCTTCTCTAAAATTCTCTAAAGTCCAACGAAAGCCTTCAGCTGGCACACTTGAAGACTATGTGCTCTCCTGTCGTTGTTGCTGCAGCCTCTGTCAGGGCATTGTAGAGAGCCACAAGGTTTCCCCTGAGCCTCCCTCACTCCAGGCTAAACAGCCCCAGCTCCCTCAGCTTCTCCTTGTGAAGCGTGTCCAGACCCTTCACCAGTTTCGTTGCCCTCGTATGGACTTGCTCCAGCACCCAGAAGTTCTTCCTGAAGTGAAGGGCCCAGAACTGGACACAGCACTTGAGTGCGGCCTCACCAGGGCCCAGCACAGGGGGACAATCCCTGCCCGGTCCTGCTGGCCACGATTTTCTTTTTCATTTCTCACACTTACACAGGCCGGAATGCCGCTGGCCTTCTTGGCCACCTGGGCACTCTTCTGGCTCACATTCAGCTGGTTGTTGACCAGCACTCCCAGGTCCTTTTCCAGCTGGCTTTCCAACCGCTCTGTCCCCAGCCTGTTTCACTACATGGGGTTGTTGTGGCCAAGGAACGGAAGGGACTGGCAAAGAACGGAGTTTCCAGCCCCCAGCGATGGCCTCCAGGCTGGAGGAGGGTTCCCCTTTTCAGGGCTTCTTGTGTGCCCTGAGCAGGCAGAGTGTCACCTTCTCCTCTCGGAATCAGTGTCAGGGAAACCCCAGCACTTCCATGACCAAGAGGCCATGGAAGCCCAGAGCCATCCCGGCACAGCACAACCCACTGCGGGGAAGGTGCCCAACAGAACACGAACCAGAAAGGACAAAAAGAATCATGATCAGCAGCTGTAAATCCCCAAATAACAATAATTAACTCCCAATTCTAATACCATGATCATATCATGCTCATGGCCTCCATCCATCAGTCTTCTCCTGCGGGACCTGAAGCTGTTACTAAAATCTCTTCTTTCTTAGCTCTGTTTAAATGCCAGTTGAGACCCATTTTTGTTTTTGCACTAGAAGAGAACACTGGGAGGGGACCTGAATGGGGTCTGAATGTGTCTGAATGGGGGTGCCAAGAGGAGGGAGCCAGGCTCTTCTCTGTGATGCCAGGCAATAGGACAAGAGGCAACGGGCAGACACTGATGCACAGGAAATTTAACCTGAATATGAGGAAGGATTTTACTTGTATGAGTGACCATGCACTGGAACAGAATGTCCAGAGAGAGTGTGAAATCTCCCAATTTTGCAATGTCAATCCTGTGTCCCATGCTCTGGGGTGGCCCTGCTCGAGCAGGGAGCTGGCAGCAGGTGACCACTGCGGTCCCTTCCAGCCTGACCCAGCGTGTGATTCTGTGGTGTGGACATCCCTGTGTCCAGGACAGCTGGAGCAGGGGGAAGAGGCCTCACTGGGCAGGCTGGCCAGCCTGTCCAGAGCCCAAACACCTGTGTCTGGCATGGAGGGGGAGCACCAAAGAGAACAAGAACTTGCCCTGTTAAGGAATGGGAAGTGTTGGCTGAGCAGCGGGAAAACCTCTGTGACGTGGAGATTTCACCTCCCAAAATAGTGTCCTTGGGGGAAACGGTGGAAACCCTACACCTGCATGTTTTACAGTCAAAACATGAAGGGAACACTGCTCTGTTAGAGGACAGGCTTAGCAATTGCCAGGGAGAATAAGTGGATGATTTGGAGAGCCTGTCTGAAATTTGTGTGGCTCTATGCACTTTAGTGCTTTGCTGAGCCAATACACCCAGAAATTTTAGCTCAAACCAATGACTGTGAATGAGGTAGTTAAAGGAAGCAAAATTATCCCTATACATTAATATTTGAGTTGTTTTGATCCCTAATGCCCACAAACAATAAATACATCCTTCCCATTCCTTAAAACTCTCTTTATAAAACTATGATTCCCTATTGTCTCCTTTATAATATGTCCCATCTCGCACATTCATCCAAGTTTTTGTTGTTGTGAAAGGAGCAAGGTAGTTACTGAACATTACAGTTGCACTCTTACACATACTTACGCTTTCTCTCATCAATCAAAATGTATTTTGACAGCCGTTGGGCAGCAGCACGGGAGCAGCAGCTGCAGCGGCTGCTCCAGCTCCACCCCGTGCCTGTCGGATGAAGTATTTCCTGCCCTGTCTTTCAGGATTTCTTCTGTAAAATGGCGCTAATGATTTAAAAATATTTTGAGCTTCATTGACGAAAAATATACGTAAAAACTGCATGTCATTTTCATCTGTCATTTCCTGTCACCATAATTTAACGGGTATGCAGCCAATTAAGAGGGAAAATGAGATAGGAATACTGATTCAGTAAATATTAAATAAAAGGAATTTGGGTAGTTTATTCTGGTTCAAGAGCCTGGAAATCAGAAAGCAAAGCTGTGCCCTGCAATACAGTAAAACACATTTTCAAAAACAGAGTTATGTACTGCCTGGGCATTTGCAGATGATTCCTAGAAAATGTAGCAGTAACGAAATGTTCATTACCTTAATTTCTTCAGAATGTGTTTGTCCTATATACACAGCCCTGTGATTTGTGGAAGTTGGCAGGTCATTACTGGTTAACTCTGCTGTTCCCGAGCAAGAGAAAGCAAATCTGCCTGCAGCAAATGAAACTGAGCCTGGCCAGAATCATCACAGTGAACTGCAGAGAGCTGCTGCTCTAAAAAACTGGTCTGGGTGTTTGCTCAGGCCAAGTAGATGCTAAATCCTTGTGCAGTTCCTTGAGGCTGTGGGCAAGACAGGCTTACATTACCTCCAACACTGGGTCTACCCCACATATTTTCATATTTTTCCCCTGAAAGGCAGTGTTGTCCTTGCATGGCAATGCCCCATCCAGCCCATCCTGCATCACCTCGATGTTTTGGGCGTCTTGTGAAGGGCTGACACAGCAACATGGCACTCTAGGAAGAGCCACAAGACAAATGATGATTCAGAATAAAACTGCCTTAGGGTAAGGAAGAGCCTGGACCTTTTTTCTTTTTCTTTTTTCTTTTTTTTTTTTTTCCCAGGATTTGTGTTACTGCTGCAAGTCTTTAAGCTGCTTCATCTCCGTTGGCAAACATACCTGAGCAGCTCCCTTCTGAAGTGTCCAGGACAGCTGCCACCATGTGGGAAAAGGGGAAAATGGATGGGAAAACGGGAAAAATGATGGGGAAAAGGGAAAATGGATGGGAAAATGGCCTGGGGGAAGCACTGCAACCTCCCAGCAAAGCAGCGTCTGCTCACTCTCTTTGTATTTGTATCCTTATCAGAGTCTTCCTCTCCTCCCAAATCACAAGGGCCCCACCCTCCCCACCCACTCAGTCTGGTGCCTGCTGCACCCAGCACATTCCAAACAGCTGGAACTGTTGCCAGTCCTGGGAGCTGGGGGGCATCAGAGCCAGCTTGCATTGGGTGGGTAACTGTGACATTAGGGCAGGTGTCCAACTCGGGTGTCACAAGGCAGTATTTAGCAGTTCTTTTTATGGCTGTTGCATTTTATCACTGCTCACAGGGAGAACTCCTGACCCTGTTTGCTCCCCCTTTTTCAATCTTCAAGGAAATGCTACCATGTAGGCCATACCTTTTTGAATTCTAATACAAAAACAAGAAAAAAAATTCAACTTGCATTTAAACAGCGCTAAGAAAGAAGAGATTTTAGCAACAGCTTCAGGTCCTGCAGGAGGAGACTGATGGATGGAACACATAACCGTGCTGTGATCATTGTATCATACTGGGGGGTTTATTATTGTTATTTGGGGATTCACAACTGCTGATCATTATTCTTTTTGTCTTTTCTGGTGTGTGTTCTGTTGGGCACAGAAATTTAACCTTTGCTTATCTTTGAGCTGGTTATATTTAGACTTCAGAGCTGGTATGCTCAGAAGGTGGCCCAGTCCCAAAGCCTGGAGCTGGGACAGGCTACCCACTCGACAGTCTCTGCACCACAAGCCTTTGCACACAGGGTGTTGGTGCCAGGGAGTTAAAATCTGACCAGAATACACTTCTGCACCAAGGAGATGGGATGCATCTCTGTGTCCCAGGGATTAGATATAGCCAGTTTGCCTGTGAGAAAAAGGGGATCTAATATTAAGTTCACATCTGTTGTGTGTCTGTCCTATGACAGTTCCTTCACAGCCTGCCCTTCAGTGAATTTCACTTCACAAAGTATCTGCTAGAAACTATTTAACCTGAAATAGAGTTAAACAAAAGCTAAATGAAAGTTAATGACCATATAAGCAGCTGATTCTGGAATAGCCTTGTGACAGACACTTGAGAAATGCCCTGCAGTTACTGGAAGGTATTTCCCAAGGTCTCCTTGGGATGTTCTGTGGCTGTGTCAGCAGATGAAAATACTGTCTGTATTTCTGTAGCCACAGGTGATGAGGAATTGCTCCCACAGTGTAATTTAAACCTACTAGGGTTCTCCCTGGATGGGGTCAAGTGCACAGAGACTCTTGCATGTTTGAGTTCATACAACTGAACAAGATCTGCTTCATTTCTGCTTTCTCAGGGTCCATAGGGAACAAACTTTGGTCCATATAGAAAGTACAAGTCACACCAGTGCTGCATGTCTGGATTCAATGTGGCAGTTTCCTGAATTGCAAAAGGCCACTCTGCTACACTGAGCTCTGAGCAGGCACAGACTTTTTGGGGACAAAGAATGGGATCCTCTAAATGGTTCGAGTGGCCTGAAGTTCAGCAGTGTTAAAAGGTTCATTTACATTTTCTCACAAACCTCTCACAACCTCCTTTGTAAGATGATTAATACCAAGTGAAAGTTTCTGTTCTGGGATCAGCTATTGCTCAGCTTACCTTGCAGCAGAGCACACTGAGGCCTCATTCATTCCCACTCGAACATAGGCAGTAGTTGCCAGCTGGAAAATGATGACAGATTTGCATCCTGTTCTGCTCCGTTTAGGAGCCCATGTTCACTGCCTTGCAGTAACAGTATATTTGCACAGCGCCTTTAAGCCCAAAATATTGTAGTTTTACATGACTTAAGGGTGGCCATTTCTATCAGCCTTCAAGTGCAGCAACCTCGGGGCTGGAATGTGGCAGCCAGTTACCAGACCACAGTCCATAATAGTGCACTGTGTGAGTGTCTTATCCATATGAAAGTGCAAACAGAATTTGAGCAGGCAGACACCAGGCTGACCTCCCTAAGCCTTACTTTAGCTACAAGATCTTCAACAGCCATAAATAAACAAGCCCTGAGTTGACCTCTCTTTTGTAGCACAGTCCTGCCCCCAGCTTTGTGCCAGAGTAATGCTTTGCTGCTGCAGACCCTCCGAGGCTCCTGCTGAGCCCCCAGCAACCTCCTCTGACCCTGCAAGGTGCTGCTGAGCCTCTCTGTGCCAAACTGAGTGTCCCCACACCATGAGGATACAGCTGCCTGCCTGCCAGAGTTAATGAGCAGAGAACCTCAGCCTTCAATTAAACGTTTTCTCAGCCATATTTCTCAAAGATCTTTACAGAAAAAGGAGGTATCCTGCTCCTTGTTTTACACAGAAGGAGGCTGGAGGCTAAAATGCAAAGAAATTAAGCAACTATGTGAAAATTACAAAGCAGATTATCAGCAGAGCTCAGAATTAAGTTTAGCTCCCAGCCCCACCACACCCCTTTTTATCACTTTGTGCATCAAACAAGGCACAACTTAAATTCCATTATTTTTTACCTTACCATGGGAAAGAAGCAGTTCTGCTGCAGCTTTCTGTTTGACTTCCTCTGGATTTGCATCAAGCCAGTCCGGCTGTGCTCTTATTTTATACTTACTACCACCCTATGGAGGTTCTTTTATGTGCAAGTGCCATTGAAATTAAGTTTGAAGCTAGAGTTTAGTGGGATCAAATTTTTGGATATAAAATTCACAGAAAATCTAAAATACTGAAACCTGGGCCTTGTGAAAAAAAAAAAAAAAAAAAAAAAAAAAGAGGGAGGACTGCAATCTAATGGTCACTTCTCTCCTATCACTATATGGTTCCAGTCCAATAGGAACTGCTGGCTCCAACCAGCCTGCCAGAGGTCTGGAATGCTGGAACAAAAGGCCAAAAAATATATTTTTTTCCATCCAGACAACATTTTAGGTGGAAAAAGAAGGACATATTCAGCGACACCCAGATGAATAGCAGCCCTAACAATGCCAACTTTTCCGCTCCCAGAGTTGTTTACACCCACAAAATTAATTGTGGTGCCAAACCGCAAGGAGAGTTGTGACTCCCTAAAATGTGTGGTCTTTATCAGAAAGGCCAGATGCAGTAACTTTGAACCATCAGACACATTAACAATGCCTGAGGGTGTCATACACAAAGAGCTGACACCTTCAAGCACTGATGCTAGAAGGATGGACATGAACACGAGGTGAGGGTGGTGGGAGGAAAGGTCTTTTTCAGATGTATCCAAGGTAGAGCAAATTTTATTACTGGGCTAGAAACAGAGTATCCCAGGAGTGAATAGCTCACACATTTGATCCCATCTTGGGCTCAGTCCAACTCCCACTGAAGTTTAATGGAAGTTGGATCAGGCCACTGCATTCACATTTTTTCCATGCATGGAAAACTATTTCCGTTACTTTGAATTACAATACCACTGGCTTTGGATTTTATATAATAAAGTAAATCTAGACCACTGTTTATATTCCAAAAAACTGCATTCTGGGATGCCAGCAAATATATTGCCTGTTGGATGAAAAAAAAATAAAATAAAAACTGGACACATTGGTTTAAAAAAACAACAGCTCCTAATTATTAAGCATAATTTCTCTTCCTTGTGCTTTTCTGGAGTCCTCAAATATTTAAAATATGAAAGGTACATATAAATTGTTCTCTGGTGGTTGAAATGGTGGAATCTGTAAAACTGCAATGTTTTATAGCAAACTGAGGTTTAATATAAAAATAATAATCTTCATGACTGGCTCATTGCTTGTTGGCATATTTTAAGCATTTTAAAATTTACAGGGGGAAAAAAAAAACAACACCCTTGTGGTGTCAGTAACAAAGCGGATGTATATTAGCAAACCCTTATATTTTGGGAATTGGCTTCTCTTGATTGTTCTGACTGCAAATGAACTCTGCAGATGCTGAGAGGTACAGGAAATGTCTTGTGCTAGAAGCAGCATTTGCTCCCTGCTTTATGAATTGGATTGTACTAAAATCCCAATGTGGTAAGACTGATTAGCAGACTTTGGTAATGCCTTCTGCCCTGGTACAGTTTTATTACCAAGGAAAAGCAAAGAGAAGACTTCCACAGTGAACACACACCCACATCCTGGGAGCAAACGTTCCTGTGGTTAGCTCAGGCCAGGGAAGAGCACAGCCCCTGCCCTCTGAAACACAGAGCAGCAAAAGAAAAGAACCTCACCAAAAGAATAAAACAAAACAGACGTATACACAACAGAGGGAAAGAAATGTCATTGAGGGGCATTTAATTTTAAAGAGAAACTACAACTGGGCTGGTGGTGAGGAGGATTTAATAGAGCTGAACAAGGTGACCACCTGCAGCCACTTCAGAGAGAAGAACCACCAGCAGGATGAGGAGTGCAGCTATGAGTATGTGTGCAACACTTCTTTCCACTGACAAAATATACTCTGCAAACATCCCTGGCACCAGAAGCTTTCCCTCTCTATTGAAAAATGAAGTATCAGCATGGGATTTAAAGGAAAATTTTAAAAAATCCCTCACACACACAGCCATGTGGTTTGAGCCGGGCAGATTTCCCTCGGCCCAGGTACAGAAGAGTCAGGTGCTGGCTCCATGGGCACTCCCAGGCTGTGCACCGGTCAGCCACAGGTTGAACCTTCCTTCTTCACAACAGCAGGCTGTGAACTTTCCTCTACCCCACTGTGGTCTGGGGAGCATCCAGGAATGGTTTACAAGACTTTGGATTTTAAGCCATACTCATGTAGCCTTAGCTAACCTTCTCTCTAATGCGACAAAGCCTTTTAGAGAGACCAAGAATAAGTTCCAAATTTCCCAGTGCGGATTTGAAATCTGAATAACTAGGACTCACCCATGACTGGCTGTAATTTCCAATATGCAGTAACTGTTCCAGAATGCTGAGACTGACTGATCAGAGACAAGTAAGAACCCACTCCTCTTCTTCTCCCTGGCTTTCTTCCTGTCATTAAAGGACACATGCTGGTGTGCTTTGCCAGCACCTCCTCAGCTTCTTCACCCTGACTGGAGATGCATGCAAAGACCGATTCCCCGGCAGAACTGAAGGAATGTCAAAATAGCTGCCCTGATGGAGGGGGACATTTCAAACCCAAAATGTCTCTTAAATAAGCTTCTTTAATTATTATAATCTGTTTATTTATACAAATATAAAATATATTTATATAGATTTATATAATATAGATTTGTCGCTTTGGCAGCTCCTTTCATTTACAGACATACTGGTCAACGATCTCTGTGCACTTTTTACACTTGACGTAACAGCACCAGTGGAACTTGCAGTGGCAGCGCTCCACCTGCACGCTCTTGAACTGGTCGTAGCCCCTCCCGCAGCACATCAGCTCGCAGCCATCCATGCCCTCCGAGGTCTTGTTGCACAGCCGGCCCTGCGTGCCCAGCGAGCCCGTGGTCTCGTTGCGGAGGCAATAGTCCGGGCTGGGGTCCACGTAGACCAGGTCCTCCTGGGTGGGCATGTTGAAGCGGTTGTTCACCAGCTCCAGCTTGCCCTTGCGGCTGATCCTCATGGCGGCGGCGCTGTCGTACTTCTCCTTCAGCAGGTCGCCCACCTTGCGGAAGTCGGCCAGCTGCAGCCAGCAGGTCTTGAGGCTGCACGAGCCCGACACGCCGTGGCACTTGCAGGCCACGTCTGCCAGCTTGTACACAGCCTGTGGGGAAAGAAATGCAATCAGGCAGAGCCGTGTTTATTCCTGCTGCACTGGCAGCTGGCTTAATTACAACGAATTCATCGCGCTCTCAGAACTGCTTTGATTATCCCGCAATTTCTGTTGTTTCGCCCTTCAGAGGGGACAAAGGTCTTCTCCTCCCCCTGTTGAGACTGCTGTGTTCCTGTTCCTTAAGAATTTCTATTTCTGGTCGCACAGCCTGCAAACACGACTTCCTCACCCCACCTTCTTTCCCTCTGGCAGATTTCTGGCTTGAGAGCAGGGTCAAGAGAAGGAGCTCTCTTTGCGTGGACTCTGGAAATTCCCCACCTCACAGACCTCCATGGCATGGCATGTTTTTCCCATTCAGTGCTGCAGAAAGGGAACACCTGGGAACCAGCCCATTTCCTACTACCCACACCAGGAACCGACGCTATCATTACAGGGGTACATCTGCATCCTTTGGAAACAAATCCATGCACCCACACCCTTTCCTGTCATCTGCCCCGGGAGGAGCTCGTCCAGGGGCAGTGTGTATAGAGAGGCAGGCAGGGCTGGGGGTGCACAGACGGACACATCTCCCTGGAAGGCAGCTCGAGGTGCTCCCCAGGGCTGAGCCGGGAGCCCTCGCTGCGTTCCTGCGCCATCTCGTGCCCGGCTCCCTGCACTAGCACGGCTGTCACCGGGCAGAACAGCCAGGATTTCAACAGCACACGCAAGCTGCCCATGCTGGCTTTTCCCACACACTTTCAGCTACATTTTCAGGAGCCTGCGGGGGCTTGCAGATGCACGACACCACTGGAAATCCAGCATCAAAGTTAGCAAAGAGTCCTGAAAATTCAGAGTGTAAAACCCTCCTCAGAGCGAGCACAGGATGTGTGGGCAGGAGCTGTTCTGGGGAAGGCAAGTGCCACCAGTGATCACAGGTGAGCACGGTGCCACTCAGCCCCCCACAGCTCCCACCACCCCTGTCCTGTGGAGCCAACCACAGCTCCAGCTGCTGAATGAGTCTCCCCCTCTCCCCCTTCACTGCCCAGATGAGGAGAAAGCAGAGGAAATTGGAGAATTCCTCTCTGACTGGGCTTGGGTCAAGGTAGAGAATAACAGACCCCACAAGCAGTTCTGAGGGCAGGACATGACCGATGGCCATGCCACTTAAACAGGCTGAAAATGCCTCTGATGGAAGGGCTTAAAGCCCCTTCCCATAAGCCCAAGTTCTCTTCCAACTCTCTTTGTGCAGGAATGGGAGCAGGAGGAGAATTAATGGGTAATTCCTCTGTGGTCAATTAAGCAGACCCCCTTCCAGGCTCTTCAGGCAGTGGCTGGAGTGACTGATGACTGAGGGCTGCCAAATGCTGACTGGGTAAACAGCGTGGGAGGACTGACTGCCACAGCCTGCCAGACAGAGCCACAGATAAGGGAGGGGGGCAATAAGAGAGGCTAATGGAGACCAGTTGGAAGAAAAGACAGATGGAAGGAAAGGACATATTGAGATAACAGCCAAAGACAAACAAACAGGAGCAATAAAGCCAGAAGCCACCACCACAAGGACTACGATGTGGAGTGAAGGGGTGATGGGGTCAGGACTGCCTGACAGATAAAAGACATCTGATTCCCTCCTGTCCCCCCCAGCTCCTTCTGAGAGCCACAGAGAGAAGGGACAATCCTCTCTCCTGCCACCAGAGCTCCTCAGGATTCAAGGAGAACTTTGTCATTCATAGGAAACTGAGTGAAGAGACATGCCAAAAATCTGCCTATAAATCAGAAAGTATCAGCAAAAACCCTGGCTGTGAAAGCAGGGCAAGGCTGCAGTGGGATGGCAGCTGGTGGTCACTCTGCAGTGCTCACTGCTGGGTCTCCAGCAGTCCTTTCTTCCAGCATAAACTTCTGGGAATGAGGAGTTACATACACACCTTCCTACTTACAAAACCAGTAACTCAGAAGTTTAGGGATGCAGGACTAGACAGGACCTCCTGGGTTATAAAGTGTGATGTCTTGCTATTGTAGGCCCTGCTTCAAGTAACGTTTTCCCTAAATGCATAGGATGCCCTTTTAAAAGCAATTAGGTTCTCAGCCACCATTATTCTGATTGCCATTCCAACAATAAAATATATTTTTCTGATTTTCAGCCTATATGCATTTACTTTATGTCCATTTGCTATTGTGCCAAATTGGTCTTTTGCTTAAAAAGTACTTTTCCTTCCCTATTATTTCTCCCACAAACACAGACATCAGTCATATCCTCTCTCCACTTTCACTTTACTAGGCTAAATATGGCAAGCTGCTCTAGCACAGTTTCTTAAGAAAAGATTCCTATCCCTTGGGTCTACCCTAACAAGCCTTTTCTAGTCTGAGGTCATTTTACTTGGGAATATGAGAACACACAATACTTTGGGGCCTCACGAGAGCTTAATACATGGCATTAGTATTCCCCCATGTTGTATAAAAAGACTTATGTCTAGGTTGTTACAGGATATTTACCACCTTCCAAGCCATATTACATCTGCAGCCATTTGCAGAGACCAATTCTTTCCTACTCTTTTCCTAATGACTGAAGATGTATTTCATGCAAGGCTTCCAATGATGGTCTTTATACTGTTTTACTGAGTGTCATTAGCTGCTGTACAAAATTCAGATTCTTCTCTGTGATCATAATACCTACCACCTTTGCATCAACAGCAAAGGTCACCAGCCCATTCCTAGCAGTTTGTTGAGGCTCAGAAACAAAAATCCTAAGGGCAAGTCCTTGATGAGCTCTGCTAATCAAGCTCCACTAAAATCAAGCTACATTCTTTCACACAACTTACTGACATCTTTCCTTGAACCAGTCTTATGTCCATCTCACAGCTACTGCAAATTTCCTTACATTTTCCAGTTTAACCAAGAATTTCCCATGGAGGAAATACCTCAAATGTTTCACAGAAGTTCACATAAAAGTGACCTATCACATCTAGTCTGCTTTTAGAAAATCAGTAATGTTTTAAATGATTGTGTGATCAAGCTTTGAAAAGTCTTCTCAAATTATTTCCTATTTTCCTCTGAGATACCCAGTGTCCCCCACCCCAACTCAAAGCCCCAGGCAAAGCACTCACTCACTTTGGGTACCAAAACTTCTCTGCCTTTAGACTCAGCCCTGTCCTCACTGGCTGTCTCCTTTCTTCCAATCACCTCCACTGTGAAAGCTTAGAAAACTTTGCTGTTTATTTTATTAGCCTTTTCAAGGTCTGACTCAGCATGATTTTTACTGTTCTCACCTCCTCTTTACACTTCTTGACCTCTAAGACAGAGCTTTCCATTATTTATTTGCTATCTTTTTTTTTTCCCCTCCATTCTTAGTAGGCTCTTGATCTATTCCTAACAGCTTCTCTGTAGCAGTTATTCATTCAGTGAGGTCTGGATATTCTTCCTACAACCTTTTTTCTCTTGTTGGCATGCAGAGTTGTAATGGCTTTAGCATCTTGGACTTGAAAAAGTTCCAGACCTCCTCCACATCCAGTTCCTCAGCTGAGCTTATTAACCAGCTCCCTTAGTTTACCAGAGGGTGGTTTTTTTTTGTTTTGTTTGGTTGGTTTTTTTTAAATCCATGAGCTTAATTACACACTGGTTTATACTTCCTTTTAATTTAATCTAATCTGAAATGACTTGTGTTCATTTAATCTATGTTACTGCAGCTCACCTGGCACCTCAGCCTAGGGGCCATACTCTGCCCCTGGACCCTCAAGGCTGTTGGAATCTCATATTCACTCCTGGCTTTAGGCAGGGTATTTATCTGTAGTACAAGTTCATGCTCCAGACATGTAGGATGTCCAAAGCAAGTAACTCAGAAAAGAATGTCACATTCAGGCTACTACCCCGCCACACACACCCCCCATTTCTAAGCAAATGCAAAGCCTCTGCCCATCCAAGACAACAAGAAACCCCAATCCCAAACCAAAACCCAGCTTTCAAATTTACCCCAATTTAGTTTTGCGAAAGAACCATGAAGTGCTTGCAATGCTTCAACCTAACACACTGATTTCACAACCAAAAAAATGGAACAAATCATCTTTGGTGTCAAAATGAAGCTGCAATTACATGCAGAAAAGACAGACATCCAAGGGAAAGGGAAAGATAATTCAGTAACAATTAGAAGTAAGAAAGGGCACAAAATTTATAAGGAAACTAAGGATATTAGTTAGGAATGTGCAGAACAGCAAGACTAAGTACACTTAATGGGATTTTTTAACGTGAATTAGAAATAAAATTAACCTTTGAAAAGCTTACTTCTAGGCAAGAATGACAAAAATTTAAAACACCCTGGGGAAAATGCACAAGTGTTCAAGTTAGTATTCCTGTTCTACTTTTGGAAAGAGGCAGGATTACACAGCTGCACTGCATATGAATGATGCTACACCTTCCAGGCTATTAATCACAGACAGAGGAATTGTGTGAAAAGCAAAAGTGCATACACTGAATGCATGCAAAAGGGGTATGGGAAAATTGGAAAGGGTACACTAAAGTGACAGGAAAATGATTTGATGGCTGATGAGAACCTCTGAAAGGGAGAGTGTCTTCAGTGCTCAATCTAGTTTGTCAAGAAAGAATGGTGAATAAATTACAGTAGATAAATACTTGTATGCCAAGGAAATTCTGATTACCAAGAGGTTTTTTGATTTAGCTGTAAGAGTCAGAGAAAGAACTGACTGGAAGTCGGTGTCAGATAAATTCAAATGATAGTTAGGTTCAGAGTTGAAACAGGCATTAATGCTGGTATCATACTACAAAGGGAAGTGATGGATTCTCCATTCCTGGGGGTTCTCAGACCAAAAGTGTGAATCTTCTCAGAAAATGTTTGCCACCTAAATGCAAACTATTTATTGTGCCCAGTGCCAAGGAAACTGAACAAGGCCTGAATTTCAGAGATAGCCAGGCACCTGACCTTATATTCCCAAAAATCTAAATGATGGTAGTAGAAGACAACTATGTGTCAAAAGGTTCTTTTCACCACCAGCCTGTTACTCTCAGAGCTCTGGGAAGCTGATTTCTTAGATATAAACCTTAAAAATGGGCCATAACAGCACCTACTTTATTTGGGAAGGGTTTAAATGTCTGCACATGTGTGCCATATAATATCTCAACATTCGCCAAAATTCACTGGCTTTAGCTGGCAATGGAAACCTGACATTAAAACTGGAATACTGTCAACAGTGCCTGCAATATTCACAAAAATGCAGAAAACATTGACTGAATGCTTTTACTGGTGCACCACTGCATTATCCCCCATCAAACCTCCAAGGAACTTAACACCCAGCTACTCCCACCCTTCCGACTCTCCCTGTGAGAAAAAGCAAAGGTCCAGCACCGCCCTTACCCTGCGGCCGGCCTCGTTGTTCTGCAGGTTCATCAGCATGCGGGCCTGCTCCTCCGAGCCGCGCGCGTAGTTCTTCTCCCTCTCCTTGGCGTCCACGAACTCCTTGGCGAAGCGGTAGCCGTACTCCACGTTGTCGCCGCAGCCGCCCCACAGCCAGTCCCGGGGCAGGTCCTTGGGCCGGGCGGTGCGGCTGCAGCCGCAGCTGGACAGCTCGCCCTCGCGGCACGCGCGGCTGATGGCGTTCACCACGCCGGCCGCGCTCACCGCGTAGGTGAAGGCGGTCTCTCGGCTGCCTGCGGGACAGGGGTGAGGGGAGAGAAAATTAATGCTGCACGGTCTCACTTTGTGTGCCACACACAGCCAGGAGCACGCAAACGGGCTCCATGGCGTGCTCTGAGAAGGTGCACAGAATTTACTGGAGCTAAAGGATGTGATGGTCAAGTGCAAGGGCTCCTTCCCAGTCTGGACAGCAGCTCCAGAGGCAGGGTCTCCTCATCCTCTTTCCCCTTCATTTTTATCCTCTCTTTATAAAATTGAAAACGATCACATTAGAAATCAAGAAGATAAACCTTCCCCAGTTTCTCCTGAAACCCCTGCCTGTGTCCCCCTTGTTCCTGACCCCCAGCATCCCAAACCGAGTGAGCTGAGGGGAGCAAACCACCTGCAGCAAGTGCACAGCTGCCCCCACACTGTGGGTTTCCCTCGCTCCCCACATCTCCCCCGGTTCCCCCCTGGCTACCCTGTCAGAGCTCCTCCCCAGACCCTAATACCTCACCCCTTTTACCTGTAGAAAAACCTGTAAGTCATCCCCCAAATTCCTCATCTCACCCAGAGTCACAGAATGGAGGATGCCACATGGCTTTGCCTTCATTCTGTGGTTCTTCTCCCCATAATCCTTTTCTCCCCTGCTCCCTTCCCCCTCACCTCGAGTCACAAGATGGTGTGCACCCCATGGCTTGGTCCCCATCTTGTGGTCCTCCTTCTACTTCCCTTTCTCCCTTGTTCCCCAAACCCTCAACTGTGCTCTAGCTTATCCTTTCATTCTAACCTGGAGGAAACTCTCAACCAGCAGGAGCGTTGCTCACTTGCTGAAAATACAGCTGCTGATTTAGCCACTGCATTTGCCAATAACCATTAAGAACAAGTAACGAGGTTGGGTCTGTGCAAAAGGAGTACTCTGCTTAAGCCAGTTACTGCTCTGGAATGGCTTTCATTTAATTGGGACATGCAGTCTTTGTGGGCTCCTCTTCATTGGACTTGTTTTAGTTTACGTAAGGTCAGCTGAAAATTATTTGTAGACAAAGTGAAGGAAACTCATTTTTACACTGCAACATCGAGGCAGGGGCTCTTCCACTGCCTGCAGAACCACGGTGCTGGAAGAAGTAAAACTGCCATGTAGACCATAATAAATAAAAAGACTTTTCCATTAGCAGGTTTACTAGGTTCTGCCCTGCTTGGTATGCATGCCCTAGGAAGCCAAGCAGCTGGATCAGGTCCCCAGCTCGGTATTCCTGGCAGGGATTCAGCCCCAGTGTGACCGGGGCACCAGCACAGCCAGAGCACTGCATGAGGCCAAGAGTGCTGAGTGTCTGCAGAGGGAGAGGGACGAGGAGGCAATCCACACCTGCACTCTCACCACACGGCTAATAAATAGCTGAACCAACACCTTCAGAGCCATTGTGCCCATCACCAAACTTGCGGGTGATAAAGGGAACAACTGCCAAAGCTTCATTAGAATAAGCAATCTAATTGTGAAGTGGCTACTTACACCGAACCCCAGCAAGATGCTCTCAAAGCAAATTTTGATGACTTCAAAGGGCAGATCCTCAAAGCATAGTTTATCACCAGCTCAGGAGGCCCTCATGCCAGCTCCCTCAGCAGGGCTGAGCTGACACATTTGGTGTGCTCTTGTTCCAATTTGCACGTGCTGACAATCCCTAATTAATAGCAGCTTATCACCAGCTTAGTGGTAATGACCCAAGACAAAAGCAAGGCTGTAAATGGCATCCACCTCGCAGAAAAACTTTGGATTTTTTACCACACCCGAATGAGAGATGAATACTAAGGGTTTCTGCTCTGGAACACAGATGATAAATTGCTACAGGACACATAACACAAAGGGAGGTCTTTACTCGCAGGTCATTAGAAGAGAACTAGGCTCACCAAACCTCCCTGGTCCAAGAGATAGAGAGGAGTGACTCCTAGTTAGGCAACTCAGGTGAGACTGGCCTGTAAGGGAGTCAGGGTAATTCTTCAGTAACCACAATCAAGCTTTTACTCATCTAGTTTATTTTCCATGCTACGGGTCTTTTAAGGTAACAGTCCAATGTGCAGTTTTGCCTCTACCGGTATGGAGAAAGCTCTGAGGACACACCAATCATCCTTTTGAAGGAGAGCACTATCTATAGAGATTAAAATACATGCACGGGAAAGGACCTCACACTGTGACAGCTCGTGCAACACAGACTGCATGACTCCAGGTGCTTAGCATCCTTACAGCCTGACTGAGATCCCTGAAAAGACACTGGGATTTACACTTTTACTGTCCACGTTTTAATCGTCTCCACCTGCCAGATGCAGCAGCACAAATCAGCGTGCAGCTCCAGCATCTGCACGAGCTGTTCAGGCTGCTGAGGACGGTGGTGGGACAAGAGGCTGGAACAAGTCACAGCAGGGTGGGGTTCCCCCCTCCCCACCTTGCTGCCCACAAAAAATACTTGGAAAAGCACTTGGGTTTTCCCTCGCCCTCTCAAAGTTCAGCCCAGTTTCGCACCTATATGCTGCCGTCTCCAAGGACTGGGGTGTTACTCCCGAATTGGTTCTGGCCTCTCCCCCATGGCTGCGGGCCCCGGGAGCTGTGCCCGGCGGCGGGGAGCTCGGCGGAGCTCTGCTGCCCTCCTGTGCCCGCCCGCCGGGAGCCGGGGCTGCTGCGGCTCCGGCAGCACCCAGGCAGCGCTCGGCTCCCAGGGCTCGCCTCTCTGGAGCTGCTGGAGAAGGGAATGGGAGAAGAACGCACCCCGTCGGGGACACAAATGTGTGACCCTTTGCTTTTTTTTAATAAAAATGTTTTCGTTTCAACTCACTGTTTTTAAAAGCATTACCCCAAAGTTTGCAGATCTCGAAGAAAAACAAGGGAAAAAATTTCTCTTTGTTCTCTGCTTTTATGACTGTCTTTTTTTTTCTTCCCTTTTAGCATTTGAAAGGGCAGAAGAGATAAGATCTTTGGCTCCAGAAATGACTGGACTAACCTGGAAACCCCAGCCTTGCATTTAGGATTCCTCTGGAGGAGATATGTTCTCTCCTCCCCTGAGGAAATTCTAACATGACCTTTTGGGATGCTCTGTCCTCTTCCCCTCATAAACGCAGCAGTAAGGAATGTGTCTGTATATAACGTATAGAGCTATATATACATACACGTGCAATCTAAAATCTGTATTGACAGAACAGGAAGCAACTTTGGAATACTTTTTTTACATCATTATATATTGTTACTGAATAAGCCACATTTAAAAGCTAAGAGCAGGTCTCATAACACACACACTAGGAGAAAACAATGCTCCAAAGCAGCCTACTTCAGTGCTACGGGTGCCCCTCCAAAAGCTTTGTGTCACTGGACTGCCTCACTCTCATGAAAAGCACAAAATGAAGGTGTAATGATTAAACACAGACCGACCAGCTCTCCTGCTCCTGAGCAGAGTCAAGTTCTGTGAAGGGGAAAAGAAACTGATCTTCCAGGTTTCTGAGCGAGCACTCTCACAGGGATCTCCCAGGCTTTGGCCAAGTCAGGTTCTCCTCCCCTCTCACAATGCAGTGCAGCTCCAGAAATCACATCATACATGCCGTGCTCACATCGGTGGGTGGGCAGCGAGGGCTGCTGGCACACTATGCACCTTCTGGGTCCTTCTTATCTCCCTTCCTCTCCCTCTCCACAACAATCTGGCGTGTCTGTGCACTCTTGCAGATACTCTGGTCTCCAGACCTTTCTCGTGCCATTGGCACAGAGTACAGAAAAAGGGCTGTGGTCCAGATTTGGGGCTCAGAGGTTGAAAACAGGAGACAGACACACAGTATGAACACAGGGAAGAATTACTTTATATCTGGCATAACCTAAGAGATTGAAAGGCTTTGTCTTCTCCCCCAGTCTGGAAAATCTATTTGCTGCAATGATAAGAATGACTCATTACAGTGTAGGAAAATGTAAAAGCGGAAGGTGAAGCTATAAAAAAGAGGAGAGGCAGCATCTCCCTCCACAGCAGCTTATCACTGACACAGATAACAGCCATGAATCACCAAAGATCCTGGAATACCCCAGGACACCTTTAGTGACATTTTTCTTTTGTGCCATCTGGTGCTGGAGCATAAACATCTGAATGTGCTCTGACCAGAGAACGGTTCCAAAACTCTGTTGGGATAGGTTTGCAAAGAGTGGGCAACTGCAGGCAGCCACCTCAGACACTGCCATCAGCAGATTCCTACCACAGATACAACTGCACTCAAAAAAGGCATGCACACACAAACCAAATGGCAGGAGCAGGACTAGTGGCCATACCCATCACACACCTACAAAACCTCTGCCTTCACCAAAACACAAAGAAATCTACTCCCGTTCTTAACTCATAGGATCAAATTCATTTTAGTGAGGAGAAATCCTCCCACTTCCACTCTGCACTCTAGTTCCTTCTTCCTCCATAAAATTCTGATTCTTCCAGAGCTTCTCATCCTTCAGCTCTGATCTTTGCTCTCTTCTACTCCACCCTTACTTTACTTCTCCATGTGTGGACCCTCTCACTGGACTAACCCAGAGTTGCAGGAAGCTACTGGAGAATGAGGATTGCTCCAGAAGGGGAGATTCCTATTTTATTGCATCCTTGTGCAGTCACAAGTATTTTTTTGGGGATTTGAAATTTACACCATTCTTTAGGAGAAGTTACACATGAGGGAGTGACATCAGAAAGGAGAGCTGGAGGTATATTTTCTGTCCTTTAGTGGATGAAATTTCAGTTTTCATCCCCCAAAGCACAAGTTTTAACAATCTGGGATTGCACGCAGCCCCATCTGGCCACCACCCTTGCTATCAGAAAGTGAGAGATCAAGGATGCACAGATGCCTTGGATGTGTGTCAGGAACTGGAAGTATTTCCAGGAAATGGCATCTCCCAGGGGAGAACCCCAGAGAAGAACTGTAGGGGTATGAACTGGGCAGAAAGAGAGGAATTAGAACAGCTCTGGTGTGCTGAATTAGGAATTCTGCAAGATTCAGTAACACATGCAGAAATATCCCTAGAATTCTCTAGGGTGACACATGAATTTCAGGATCAAACAGAAGAGATCACAGGACTTTGTGCCCTATCTCTTCAACGCCCCAGAGGTATTAAAGATGCATTGTCTCTCTGTGTCCTGCTGCTTATGCAGGTTTTTAGAGAGTGAAGCCAAAACCAGTGTGAGCCATACTGGGGGTACAGGAGCTGAAGGTCTTTTTCCATCCCTCGAGTTCACAACCGAGAAATAGTTCTGATTCTTCTGTGTAAATGATTGGCTTTGTGGGTGGGAAACAAAACCTTCAGACAGGGGTTGTGGAGAGTGAGGAGTGTGTGTGTGTGTGTGTGTGGCTGTTTTAACACCTTTTCTTTATTGGCCTGGCTGTCGGACATATCAAACCGAGCCCGGATTTCTCAGTTTCTTGCCATCAGATGACTGCATTTCAAAAGGAGCTGGGACAATGTAGCTAGGTCACACCTCAATTCAAGTGCAGCAATGGCCTGTCAATGCGCCTTTTAGGGCCAGCAGGGCAGGAATTATAAAAATCTCTTAGGTTTACACAGAAAGTGGCACTACGGGGAAGTGGGGGAATTTCCATGCCCGGAGAGTCCATATTTCCCACATCTCAGGGCTGCATATTCCCTGTCCCAGATGTTGGGAATGATAACACGGGGCTATTGTTCCTGCCTCCAGCTTCTTCCCTCATTACCTTTGAAGAACCACACCAAACAGAGGCAGCCCCCCCTTCCTGACCTTCCCGTGCTCCCCCCAAAAGAAACCGTGTCCCCCTCGCCCCCCTGCTGCCCCAGCTGGCTCCTGCTGTGGCCGAGGGTCATCGGTGCCACCAGCCAGGCACAGGCAGCTCGCAGGCAGCGCCTGCACACCAGGGAATGGGAAAGCTCGTTAAAGGCAGCTCTAGGAGCCGCGCTAATGGGGCTCATCACTCCGGCGTGTGCATCCGAAGGACGGGACAGAGGCACAGAGTGGCCTGCGCCCAGCACGTCCCCGTACTGCTGCTGGGTGTACTCCTGTACTTCCAGGTGCTCCTACCTATTTTCATGACCCTCCCGAAGACGGAAGTGTTGTCCACCGTGCTGCAGTTCCACCGCCGCTGCCGAAACTGGTACTGGCACTCCTTGATGGCGCTGCGGGCCCCTTCCCCGATGAACACCATGTGCTCCTGGTAGAGCTGGCAGAGCTTGCGCTGCCCGGGGGACAGCCCCGGCAGCTGGCTGCACACCGGCTGGGCGCCGATGATGTACATCTCAGGCCTCTGGATGGGGTTCATGGCCAAAGACCTACGATGAGAAAAACATCCCGGGCAGTGTGGAGGGAGAGGCCCCCTCCGCGAAGCGCCCGACACCTCTCCCCAGCAGCCCAGCCCAGCCCCGCTCCGGGAGCCCGTGCGCATTTCTCATGTCAGCTGCCTCCCTCCACAGCTCTGCCAGATGCGAGGCTTTTCCAGGGCTCTAGCGGGAGTAACACTGCTCGTTTGTAACCCGAGTTTAAACACAGAGGACACCCGGGATGGGGAGGGGGCAGAGAGAAAGCTCAGCACTTTCCCTGCAGGAGAAAGCCAGCAGCTATTTTACACAGCGCCAGCGAGCGATGCCTGCCTTGGAGCCAGGCTATTTTCCGCTCTTCGGGGGAAGGGGCTCCGCGGCTGCTCCCAGGGCTTTTGGCAGCGGGTAGGAAACCTTACCCATCCACTCCCTACGCATTCCCTACATCCTAGAGCCCGGACGGCATTTCAGCGAGCCCGTACAAAAGGAGCCCAGAAATGCCTGGAGCAGAGGGGCTGTGTCCCACCACTGCCGAAACTGGGCAGGGACAGCGGGAGGGGGGAAAGCCCGGAGGGAAGCGGGCTGCTGCGAGAGAAGCCCGGGAGGCAGGGAAGCTCCCGCGGAGGGCGCAGGGCAGGAGCCGCCGCACGGCTCGGACGGTCCCGGTCCCCGGCCCGCGGCGGACAAAGGCGCCGCCGGCTCCCCTCACTTACCACCAGGAGTTGGCGTCGGCCACCGGCGAGGTGCAGCTGCAGAGGAGCGCGGCGGCGAGGGCCAGCCTCGGCCCGGTCATGGTGGGCTGCGGGGGCAGCCCCCGCGGAGCCGGCCGCCGGGACGGGGCGCCCTGCGGAGAAGCGCCGAGAGAAGCCCTGGAGCGGGGCCTGCGTGCGGCGGGGGCGCGGCGAGCTCAGCCCGGCTGCTGCCGCCCCCTCCCACCCCGCAGGACCCTCCCCCGGCCGCCGCCTCCCGGGGGCTCCGGCGCCCGGCCCCGGGGCAGGGGCCGCGCTGCCGGGGCTCCGCCGCCGGAGCCTCCCCGTGCGGCCCGGGGGCAGCGCACGGACGGCAGGGCTGTTCTCGCCCCTGCGGCCGTCGGGAGGGTCTCCGGGAGCCTCCGCGCAGCCCCCGGTTCGGCCGCCTTTGAGGCGAGCCCCGGTCCGGCGGTGCCGGGAGCCCCGCGGCCGCAGGTGTGCGCGGAGCCGGCGGGGCACATCAAAGCGCCGCGCCGGCCCCGCTGCCTTTGTCATGCACAGGCGGCTCGGAAACGAGCTGCCCCCTCCCCAACACGGCCTCCCGAAGGGCCCCACAACACGGCCCCGGCCCCGTGCTCCGGGCCAGCGACGAGTGCACATAGGGCTGGCACCGCAGCCTAATGGCTTTATGGGCAGGGAAGGTGGACAGGAGAAAAGCTTCTAAGGCTCCCCTTGTCCAAACACCCTCTCCCCTCCCCGCTGGAGTCACCGCGAACCTCAGCGGCAGGGCAATGCCGCAGCTCCTCAGCTCTGTCTCTCCCGGACACCGGCAGAAAGCAAATGCGGGCGTCCTGCCCCGTGCAGGTACTTCGAACGTGCTCCTCACACCCTGCCTCCTTCATGTCGTAGGGAAACAGCCACCTTATCGCACCACCGGCGCTGCCGCTGCTGCCTCCATCTCTACAAGGCTTCCCCCTGTCCTGTCCCACCCCGCACCACATGCTTCCCACCTCTCTTCCACGGAAAAATGCCCCTCCTGCCCCAGCCTCCTCACCAGTCCTGCCGTCCCCCCAGGCTGTGGGGTACACGAGTACCCAGCCTTGCCGTCTGCCTCGGAGCAGCACCCCAGACATGAATCACCAGCCTCGGCAGCTCAGACTGCTGAAGTATATTTTTTATCGAATTCCTTGCGCCCGCCACGGTGGACTTGCTGTGTTTGTTTGCAGCACGCTTCGCTTCCTCCCCCATCCAGATGTGCTGTACCTGCAGCTGGTGGCCCATCTCACCTGGCAGGCAGATGTGGGGCTGCAAGTGCCAGAATCAGCCTCAGGACAAAAAAGCCTTGTGTGACCCAGCACCTCAGTGGGAGGGGAGTTTTACTGCTTGGGCACAGCGGGATCCATGTCTGAAGAAAACAGGGTGACTTTATTCACATCTTCTATATCCTCCCTTTTCCTCCTCCCACAGCCACGAGCGTGACGGAGGGATGGCGAGGTGTATGTGTGTATAGCCACGCATACATGTTTTGGGTCTGTTTCTATAGGGAATAGACAGAATGGAAAGTTTATCTCCCTGAGTCTGGGGAGGAAGGAAGTTATGTATGGATGAATGGCTTTTCCATGACAAACAATGAGTCTGCACAGACATGGTGTGATGTCACCTAAAGAATTTCCAAGCCAGCCTCAGATACAGAAAACCTTTTCGCTGGCAGAGATGAGAGCGTCCCACCTTTCCATCTCGCCACAGCCAGAAAGAAGAACTAGGGCAGTGGGGAAAAAAATAAAAGCCCTCACTGTCTCACACACACACAAGGCATGTGCCATGTAAATAGATGACATGATGGGAGAAGTGCATCTCCAACTTTGCCCTCACCCTGCAGATTCTGAGAAAGGAGTAAACCATGGCGAGCCGCCCGGGTGCCTCTCCCAGCCAGGAATGTGAGACGGCAGCAGCTGATGAGGCAGTTCCACAAATACAGGTGATGTCAATGTCCGTGTGAGCTTCTCTGAGCACATGTGCGCAGTCGCAGCGCTCATGGGGCAGCCAGGACACACCACCAGGCAGCCCTGCACTGCTGGGACAGCCAGGACACACCACCAGGCAGCCCTGCTCTGCTGGGACAGCCAGGACACACCACCAGGCAGCCCTGCACTGCTGGGACAGCCAGGACACACCACCAGGCAGCCCTGCACTGGTGGAGCAGCCAGGACACACCACCAGGCAGCCCTGCACTGCTGGGCCACCCAGAACACACCACCGGGCACCCCGCCCTCACGGGGCAGCCAGGACACACCACCAGGCAGCCCTGCACTGGTGGGACAGCCAGGACACACCACCAGGCAGCCCTGCACAGCTGGGCAGCCAGGACACACCACCAGGCAGCCCTGCAGTCATGGGGCAGCCAGGACACACCACCAGGCAGCCCTGCACTAGTGGCCCACTGACAGCACCATGGCATGGTGGAAACTAAAACCTTTCCAGCTGGGAAAGCCTGGGGGATGCTCACATGAAACTTGGTCCAGAAACACATGGCATTAATATCTCATTTGAAGTATTAATATGCACAGGCAGACGATGATTAACAACAGTAAAGTGTTATGAATACTGCTGGCAGCAACCTGACTGCCAATAAGCACAAGCAAGTGCTTGTCATCCTATTTTGAAACACAAGACATAAGCTTTGCTGTATGGGATAAGATGGCTTATGCAGCCAGCCTAATATCCTGTCAAAGGTAGCAACTAAAGGAGTTCCTTCAGCAGGAAAGGTCTCAAACTCTGAATTCTACCTAAAATCTGCTGCTGGTGAAAGCAACTGCCATTGAGCTAATATGTGAATTACGGAAGTGAATTATTTTTAAGGTGCTGGAAATAATTTCTTCACTGGCTGTGTTTTTGACTTCAGATAAAGTGATAAGAGCAGGTGAGGCATTGCTGCAGGGATTTAGGCTCAGCCAGCAACTTCCACACCAAAAGCTGAAAAGCACTTGCCTGATGGTCTGAAGAATATGGTCTTCCCCTCTTGTGTCTGTTTCTACTTGCCACCAAAATCCTGAATGCGAGGTTTTGATTTTGTAAATAAAAAGCTTAGGTTATTTTTTAAGCCTAACTGCAGGACTGGTTCAAACAGTTTTGAGAGGTTGTTTGCTCAAGCAGGGCTGGGTGGGAGACATCAGTGAAATTTTGTGAGGATGAGAGGTGGGGTGAACGGAGACAGCAAAGCATGAGGTAGGACAGCCCAACCTCACTGCAGGCAGAACCCTCACCCCATCCTTCCCCATCCAAGGGACTCCCACTTTCACCCCAAACCAGCAGCAGCCCGCTCACACCAACTCAGACCACTCCTGTTATGCTAAGGGAAGAAGCAGCAGGAGGAAGAACTCCAAAACCACAGGTTGACACAGCAGAAGTGAACTTGCTTGAGCACTGCAGCTCTGATGCTTGCACCCAGAGCGCTAAGGATCACCTGGGCCAAGTAAGGAGCTGTTGCCTGAAAACAGGACATGAATCCCAACCCTTAGATTAAAGGTCTAATGCTTCTAAGAGGGCAGAACAGTGGCAGCAAGCCTTCATCTTTGTAAGCCTTGGCATTCTGCTGCATTCAACAGTCTGCTGCCCTAGGCAACTGTCTCCTGTGTTGGCTGGCTGCCTGAAGTTTGTACCTGTGTTTGCCTTTGTTCACTTTTCAGAGGTGACAACTGTGCATGAAGCATAAATTTACACATCCAGTTTCCAAAGTCACAGCGAAACATTTGGAGAGCTATCACTGCTTTCCCAACACTGTCCCTGCCATGTTTGCTGGAGGGAAGCTGCAAGACTCCAAGAAAGGGAGGTCACGTCCGTGAGATCATTTGCAAAGATTTGGCAGACCGTGAAAAGAGCTGAACCCTTGCTGGAAGACAGCCCTGATAAATGAGAAAGGGAGGGTTACTCATGCAAATTCCTTATCCTACCCTTATTGTTTCTTAAAAAATTAGGATGTCCCCAAATGTGACAGAGATCTTTACTGCGTACTGTAAGGAGTTGAAAGAAAACATCACTTCCAGCATTCCTCGTTTCTGGAACTTGTCTGATTTCTTCTGGTCTGGGGAGAACTGGACATACACTCTAGCTGTAATGATCAAGAGCTGGAGTTCCTGTTTATTCTTGCAGCTTGACTGGAGTTCAGTGCTTGCTTTTAACGCCTCACAATGTCCAGTGCATCCAGAAACACTTACTGCTTTCTCTGACACAAGACACTTCTCAAGATGTGAAGGAGATTCACTGAAGCGGAGTCTCCTCTCTTAAGGAGCCAGTAGAGATGCATTGTGAGTGTCTTGGTTTAACCCCTCTTCCTCCTCCTCCTCCTTGCCCCAGCTTGTATTGCTGAGCACAACTTCATGTGGTCTGGGGTATTCCTTTGGGCAGTTGGGATCAGCTATCCCAGCTGTGTTCATTCCCAACTCCTTGTGCTCCCCCAGCCCACTCAGAGGCAGGGTGGGGTGAGAGGCAGGAGAGGCCTTGACTCTGTGCAAGCCCCGCTCAGCAATAACCAAAATATCCCTGAGTTATCAACAGTGTTTTCAGCACAAATCCAAAACACAGCCCCATACCAGCTACTATGACGAAAATTAACTTCACTCCAGCCAAAACCAGCACACCCAGGAAGGAGGCTTTCCATGTGCTGCTCCAAGGGGAATCCCTGCCCTCTGGTTCTGTGCCATGGACCTGCTGCTGACAGCATCAAGAGATGTATCACAACGTCCTGCTATCCATCTGCTTCTGGCAGACAGGCTGTAACCACAGCTCTTACTAAGACTTCAGGAATCTCATTAAAGTCACATACTTGCCCATTCAGCTGAACCAGTTTTAGAGGGAGTGTAGATTAAAAAAAAAAAAAAAAAGGGAAAAAAAAAAGGAAAAAAAAAGCCAAAATCACTTGAAGGTAAATTGCAGTCTTCACACAGAAACCTAAATCATCTTTTATCTCACCACACCCTGACTAGTCTGGTTCTGTGCTGCTCCCCTGCTGCCAGCCTGTCCTCTCTCAGCACTGTACCACCACACTGCTGTACTGGTGTCAACATTCCCAGATCTAAATGCATTAATTTATTTGTATTGCAATTATTACTTAACCAGCAACTGGAGCCACCTCCGTAGGTCCAGACACAGCTGGGGTGCTACAGAAGGTGTAATAAAACCTTCTTAAAAGTATCCCAGTGTATCATGTCTGCCCTTTTGTCTTGACATTGCCTCGCCTCACTGAATTGTTACGCACTGTCTGTCTCTGCTGGAAAGGCAGATTATTCCTGCTTATATCCTGCTTGTTTCTTTTGGTACTTACAGGCTCGGTTTTATCTCCTGATGTGCTCATGCAGTACCTTTTTCTGCATCTCATCACCTGTCACCCCTGCTGACAGATCCAGATTTCCTTTCACCACTACCTTGCCCTTTCATTTTTCCATGACTCCCCTGGCCAATGACATCCAGCCTCACTGTCACCAGGGCATGTAGTGCAGCAAATGCCAAGATATACCTGCCAGTCTCAGCAGACTCAGTGACAGCTGTCCCTGAAGTGCCTCACGAGGGAGAGCAAGAATGGAGGAAGCTTGCAAATAAAGCAGAAGTACCAGACAACAAAAGCAGCTAGATACTAAACATTTTTGCCATTTAAAACCAGAATACGTACAAAGGATAATGACTCTATGAATAAAACAATTTCTCATTTGTGAAAAATACAAAATATATGTATAGCCTAATGAACACTGTCATTTTCAACACAGTATTTCATGACAGGCAATGAGCTCACTTGGAGCAAGACTGTCTCACCAGCTACAAGAAAAGAAGCAAACTCCAAAGATTAATCAGGACATGATCCTCCTTCCTCTCAAGGGGATTCAGTGGTACTCGTACTCACTCCTACAGCAGATTAAATCCTAGTGTTGAGCCAATCTGAAACCAGCAAAAGATGTCCCAAAGAAAAGTGCAGAGACTCAGCAGAAGCTGCATATGCTGAAACAAAGCTGATTTAGATTTTTTGAAATTGAGAAAGAAGCAACACAGACCCATCCCTGCAGGTATAGAGCTGTCTGGAAACTCTCCACATTTGTGATATTCCCATGGACAGATCCAAGCCATCCAGTTCCATTTTACATGAGATATCTATTTGCATGTTGGCAGCCTCAGCTGAGAGCCAGAGTCCTAAACCAGGACATGTCTAGCCCAAATTTTGCACTTCTTGTTCCCACGACTACTACAATACCAGGGTTTCTGGAGCTTCAGCAATCATCCATAATCACAAAGTGAAACCTTCTTAGCATCCTCTATTTATATGGGAAAGTCCCATAAGAAATTAGACCAGCTCTACTATGCATAATTATAAATCTAACAAATCTAGATACATATATTTGAGAGAAGTACCAAGCATTATCCTCTGCTGACTGACAAGCAGCTTATTTAAGATGCCCATGGTGTCACAGCTTCCTTTCCAGACAAGCACCCCATCTCCTTAAATTGCACTAACAGTTTCATCTTCAGAAATGCTCCCCAGGCCCCCTCAAAGGAGCCATGGGGGGGGTCAGGTTGAAACAAGCCCAGGCAGGATTAGGAAGCCCATGCTGCTGCTCCCCCAAACTCAGATTTCCAAGAATGAAAGATTCCATCCCTTTAGGCCATCTAGCTAATGTCTAGCTTTCCCAAATGTTAAATTTACACGAAGGATTAACCCTAGAGGGGAGTAAAACATGAGAAAAGCAGAAAGAAGAACATACATCCCTCCTTTGTTTTCCAGAGGCCACCTGGCAGCTGGTTTGCTACCTGCTGTGTCTGACCCCAGCACAGACCCCTCAAGCAGTGGCAGGAGGGCAGCCCTGGTCCTGCTGGGGAGCTGATGCTGCCTGCAGGATTTGTGTGAGAACTCTGGGCTCAGATTATGGTGGTTATGAGCACACCCATCAGCCCTCCTTGAAGGTTAGGAAGCGTAAGAACACAAAGTTCTCTGACAACATGAGCAAGGAGGCAGAGCTAGGCAGTCCAAGTCAAAGCAACTTCTCCGCAGAGATTTTGGGACAGGCCAGGGGATGGAAACAGCTGGATGACTTTAAGTGTTCTCTTCCTCACTCTCATCTTGGAAAGCATGGAGAACCCTCATCCTCCCTAAAGGGCTGTCCAGCTACCCCCGTCCCAGTGGAGCCATCCCAAACCAAGATTTATGTCTCCACATCTCACAGGCCTGGACCTCATTTTTGCTCTGGATATAGATTCCTTTTAGCTTGTTCCATACTCTGTAATCATTACATCAACTGCCAAAGGGAATCAAATATTCAAAGTACAGTGAAACTGTTGCTGCAGTGGTTCTTAATTCTCCAGGAGTGAATGACTGGAGGAAATGGAGATGCACTGATTACTGCAGTGTTTTGCACATTCTGCACCTCAGTGCAGGTCACAGGGACCAGCATCAGACTGGGTCACATCAAGACCCTCCTGTCAGTAAATCACTGCCAGCAAAGCTTGATATGTACACTTCCAAAGGAAACAATAAAACATTGGAAAAAATCCAAATTCATTATAATTTTTATCCTTCCTAACAGACGCTTCAAAGAGGTTCTTATAAAGTCTAGTCTAATAAAAATAATAATGGTCAGCTTTTCCTCCACTCTAGACTTGCAAAGCAAGCACATACACCCATCCCTTAAAGCCCACAGCCCTGACAGCCACTATTTTTCCTTCACCTTACAGAAAGGGAAAGAGAAGTGCAGGAGGGGCCAAGTGACAGGTTGAAAACAGTAAATCTGTGGTGCAGCTTTACCTCCATTCAGTAAAGCATTAAACCAGGTGCCTGAAACTAAGTATATCCTTACTAATTTTTGCTGAATTGGGATAAAAATTAAAATCTGCTTGTTTTCTCCATTCTTTCAACCATCAAATATTTCTGCTGTCAATTAAATGCTGCTCCTGCTCAAATACAGTGCATTCAAATACAGAACATTTTGGGAATGATGCCCAAGTGTATAATTGCATCAACTTCATGGTTTTCACAAACAGCTTCCAAACCAAAAAGAAAAACTTTTTTTTAAAGCATGCTTACTGTGTTTTATATTGAAAATAAACTTAGTAAAGGTTGAAGCACCATAAATAAAGCCCTGTCTATATCAGCAGATGACACCAATTTAACCAATTTCAGAACTTATCTTCTATGCTGTCACACTTCAATGAAGGAATTTCCTGTTAATTCTGGGTGCAAGAGATTTAAGCTAAACCTATTCAAACTGTCTGGGGAATAGACTGCATATACATTTACACCAAAAAGGAGATAATTTTAGATCTCAACTTCATTCTAGCACCAATCACTTACATGCAATTTGAACTGCAGAACATAAAGGTATCCTGTTACAGATCTTGTTTTTAAGTTCACAGCCATAAGGCTGAGGGCACAACTGCACAGAGAATGAACATCAGCCTCCTGGATAGGAATTACACAAAGCTAGGATGCTGCCAAAGCTCCTGTGTTATCAGGTCACGGCCTGAAGTGCAAGAACACCATACAAAGAAGGGGGAAAAAAAAATCAGCGTGTTAAAAAATGGATAACAAAGTATTAGTTTGCAATATGGCTCTGTGTAAAATTACCTGATTTGTAACAGACGAAGTTCCCAGTATTTGTGCTAGGATTTGTAAATCCTTCCCAAAAAGGGAAAAAGAACAACTGGAAAAGTAACTGAAGCTGCTAGCGCACTTTACTCAAATTTGTTCATTTTCATTGACTTTGCCTCAGTTTTCAAAGCATATTATATAGATATTTTAACTGCCAAAGCTATCCAAAAGCTTTCCAAAAAAAGCTGTGTTTTTTCCCTGCTTCTCTCGCCAACACGAACTCTAATGTGACATTTTGGTACAGACACTAGAATAGCATCCATCTCCTCCTCCCACAGCTCTGCCTGCCCAGCAGGGCTAACCAAAATCAAAACTTGCTTTGCATCAACACAACCAGTGCAAGTTGTCACCAGACTGACTTTCCACCCATGGTGAGGCTTTCTGAGCACATCCTGCACTCCACCAGTGGCAATTTCATCCTCCAAATAGCTCAGCCCACACCTAGGCTTCAAAACAAGGAATCAGATTTCAGAGGTGCCTGTGGAAAACTGTGTTTTTCCTTTCCTGCTTTGCACATGAAAAATGCTGTAGCCACCAGAAATGTAACTCCAAGGGGTTAAATTATCTGGAAGAAGCAGGTGCTTATCTAACACCTCATCTGCTCAGAAAGCAGCAGCACAAGCCCGTGAATGACTGGCACCAGACAGTTTGGCCCTGAGTTGTTCTGAGAGTCCAGATTGTAACACCCCACATTTTGCAGCCCTTCATACATGGATTTTAAAGCCACTGTTCCCACAGCAGGTGCAGCTGGGCTGGATAAGGCTGCCCACTTCGGATCACTACGATCCTGCAAACTTCAGAAGGCACTCGGATATTCTGACTCCCAGTGCCAACCAGTTTCCAATCCAGTTTGTTATGGAGAGCTCAGGGAGGGCAGGACTGCTGCTTTTCCACAGTGTGGGCTGATGTCATCTTTGAAAGATCACACACCTACAGTGTCACATGGCGTGAGACTGTCACCAGGTCCCAGGATCACACCCGGAGAAGGAAACGAGCAGGCACTGAGTGATTCTCATTCCTGGGAAAATTCAAAGAGAAGGGCATTTTTCTCAGAAGCAACCAGTGCTTTGGCCTCTTCTGTGGCCAAACTGTACCCTGGGCACAGGGTGGGCATCAGGCCAGGTGCCCTGCAGGGACAGAGCTGCCTCCCCTCCCCACTCACCATCACACCTTTATGCTAATGGCACTCTCTGGCCATAGAACACTTCTATAAATATCCTCCAGTGAAAACATGTTAATATTGTTATTATTTTGTTCGTGCTCACACTAAACCTTGTGCAGAACTTACCACACACAACTGACCAACCTACAGGAGACAGTTTTTTTTTTTTAAAGAAAATAATGTGTTTATTTTCCCCTTGAAACTAAAGGGAAAGTGGGAGAAATCCAGCGGGTTAAGTTCTTCCAACTGCCACTCAAATAGAGAAAATTAAAATTATCCATTTTACACTACAATCCAAGAGAATATTTACAGTCCTGGAGATTCTTTCCCCAACCTCTTGAACATATTTATTCTCTCTGGCAACATGCTATTGAGTAAGTTGACTAGACAGGACTAGGGAATTTCTGTAGGTGGAACAGCTGTACATCTGGAATGCAACCTCTGCTTTATTGGACAACTACAAAGTTCTTGCAAAGAAAAATGTGTTTGGCCTGCAAAAAAAAAAAAAAAAGCCCCAGTGTATCCACAGAGAAGATAGGAACTGCTCATCCTGCAGGAGAGGGAAGCAGGCTGCACTGCACACAGGGGTTAGAGGTTTGCTTGCAGGTGTGGCCCTCAGAAAGCTGCTGTCTGAGGATATGTGCACCATCCTTGCAGCAGGCAAGGTGTAGGATGAAAGAGGGAATTGCCCGAGTCTCTACACTGCAGGGGAAGCAAGAAATCCTATTAAGGATTTATGCTGTTCCAGCAAAACAACTTCCTCACTTGAGGCAGAAGCCAGCTTTTTCACTGTCTTGACTTTGCTTGTGCTGACAGCATGCAGTTCTTCAGTCAAGCCCAGTGCCAGCTTTGTACAGAGAGATTCAGCATCAGGAAATGGGCTAGCAAGGCTCCCACTCCTGCTGTCATTCACAATTTCACTTGCCTCTGAGATGCACTTCCAAGACTCTGAGTGAACAGCCCTCCTGTTTCTGAGCACTTCTAGAGAGAAAGAAGTTATTTACTACATGAACGGGCTTGAAAACACAGTGATGTGCAGATTCAAAAATATGTTCTAGGGAAGGCATGCATGGGAGATGTCTGAGGAGACATTTGTGCGTGGTGTGCAATAATTGTAATGTGTTTTCATTTACACAGTGTCTCCTCCACGCACAAGGGAATGTAGCAAAATGTAACTAAAACCACATATCCTTACAAATAAAGGGACAGAGAGAGAGTTTCATACAAAGGTTAAACAAAAAAATCTGTTTAATGTCACTTTGGGGATTACAGGAGCTGGAGTAAAACAAACATGCAGAAGAAACTCTGAGGGGCTGCTTCAGGAAAAGCACGTGTGTGCCACCATATCTGCATATTCAATACGTCTTGCTGGGACAGCTTGGGAAAAATAGGAAGCTGGAAATTTTCAGTGTGGGAATTAGATGGAAGAATGTGAACCATTCTAAACAAAACAGAGTGGAGCTGCCAGCTGACTTGCTAAAATGCCAGTGCTCTCTAGGATCCCTTGAAACAGAGCTGAGGACTGGCCTTGCTGCTCAGGGAGTGGGTAGGGAGCCAGGAGATTTGGGCTGGATTCCTGGCCCTGCAACAAACCCAGCATGTGACGCTGGGAAGTCATTCAGCTCCAGCTGCCAAAACCTGACTGCATGCCTACACTTCTGGGCACCCAGCGTGAGCCCAAACATCCCGGACTTCAAACAAGGTCAAGCTGCAGGTACTCACTTCCCATCCATGAAGAACACACAGTTTGGGATTTAGTTTCATCGTGGATGAAGCAGGGCTAAAACCTGCAAAGGAACCTGAAATGCTACAAAGCTCCAGGTAGGTATTACACGTTCAGACATCTTTTGCCACAGGAGAGATGCTATGGATATGCAAAGGACTATTATTGAGTTACCTCTTGCTTCCCATGTCCTGTGGCAATTATTGCCATTCTATAAATATTTTCACAGATATCAATACATCTGAAGACTTTTGTTTATGTTTCCTGCTTCAGGGCATCAAGGAATAATCTCCTCGCAAAAGGATTCACTGTTCCAAAAGAAACTGAAAGAATACAGATCAGGATTGCTGGCAAAAAGCGTGGAACAACACTGACAAGACTAGGAAAATACTAGATCTCAAGGGTGAAACAGTGGAAAGAAAGAGGCTTTTCCACATAATTTAGTCAGCATGCTGGGGGAAAAAGAAACAGAAGTAAAAGCCGTATTTCTAGCATATATTTTTCTGTATGCACACATTAAAAAAATATTTATAACCATCAGAACTAGAGAAAGTTGTATTTTCGTTGTATATGAGTGGGGGTCTGGTCACATATTAATTTACATTATACTGTAGGCAAAGGTTTATTATGGATTTTTTAAAATTAAAAGTTTAGTCACAAGTTGAAAGAACAAGTGTAAAACACAGATCTTGTTCTACCCATTGATATTTCCACCTCCATGGTGAACTCTATACTTTCTTCCTGCCCTGTTTGTGCCTGCCCTTAATTTTACCCCTGCATTTCCAGAGAGGATTTCCAAGGTCATGCACAGATAGATAACACGTGCTGGTGAATTTAATTGCTTTAATGGGGGTTTAGAGTTTCCACATGAAACCATTACAGAAGCAAGAACAAAAGAAGTTTCTGGAAGGGACATCCCTTTGCAACCATATTTTCATGCACCCCTTATAGTTGCACCAGATAACTTACAGAAAATCAGGGGAATTTAGCACAGTCTGGTACTTCCAGGATTAATATGTTACAGTAACCTTCCTTTGGCCAGAAGCAATCCAAATCTTCCATTAAGTATAACATTCTATTTTGTGTCTTTAGCCTGCCTTCCTTATAAAACGGTATTTTCTAACTCTCACCTTTGTGCCAAGCTCTAACTGTGAATCTCATTTTCATGGCATGTTTCCAAAACAGTATTGCCCTATTTTTCAGTTATCCTCCAAGAACTTCCTTCAGAGCCGGTGCTCATAAGACAGGTGACATAACTTGGTCCAATTCAAGTGAATTGCCAGTTTTAGAATGCCATTTACTACCTGAAAATGTGCTGGTGGCCACAGTCCAGAGAGGGAGGAGTCAAAAGTAATGCTGCAGTAATCCATGGGTACAAAAATCTTGTGTTTTAAGAGCCACACAGCTACATCAGTACCCTCCCCAAGCTGAGCTCACCCTCTTGTGAGGTTACCTTTTACTCTCACTGTAGCAAGAATATATTAATCTCTTGTCCCCGGACCTCACTCTCATGCAAGGCTTGACTGGAAAGCCCAGAGACTGATGTCTTTTCTTCCTTGAAGCTTCTGACAGAGAGCACAGGGAGCAGCTTCCCTGACAGCCAAATACCCCGTACTTAATGCACATCTGCCCTGACTGCACCACTCTGCCCAAGCCTCAGCCAACGGCCAGAGCATCTCCCCCATCCCAGGGTGAACGTGTTGGCTGCCAGTGGAGCTACACACACAGAGCATTCCTCCATCTCTGCTTGGTTTTGGACTAAACAGCTGTTACAAAGGAAGATTTCACAGACCTGCTGCTGTAACAGGTACCGCACAGCATGTCAGACACACATGTTTCTGCTGTGACTGCAGGGGCTGTCCCTATTAGATCAAGTTGTAGAGGTCTCAGAGTTCAATCCCCAGGAATGGCTTATGAAAGCAATTACCACCTGAAAGGTTTCTTTGTTTTTGTGCCACTGCTTTTAATAATAACGATTGCATCAGATATTTCCTGCCATCTCGATCTTCTTTGGTACTGCTAACGAAGAAATGACAAAGCCCAACACTTAAAATAGCACCCAATACAATGAAGTGCAAACACTTCAGGTTTGAGGTTTTACATCAAGCACTTTCCCTTTGATGATTTTAACCACTGAGTACCAAGCTCCACAGGAGCCCTGAAGGGTGGGACATGCATGGCCAAACCAGGGAATCGCCTGTGGGCAGGGGCCCCGAGCACCAGACAGTCCTGTCCCACAGAAGCAGACAGACAGACAGACATGAAAGGCACATGGCATTCGAGGGAGTTGTCTGGACAATCACAAATTGTTTTGATTCTTCAAGCAATCCTTTCATTTACGCTTGGTTCAATCTGTTACAGCGGCAACAATCACTGGCCAATTTAACAGCAAAACTGGGAATATAATCCCGACCTCCCACACTTCACACCCTCTGACCATTCCCCCTCATATCAGCAGAGTTGTGTTCATGTTAGCTGCTGACTGACAAGTAAAAACAAGACCTGAAGAAAATACCCAAATCCCAAAGGCTCTAATCTATAGCTGGAGTCTGCACTGAGACATTAGTTCTGAATTTTGCCCCAGCATCTAACCACATATCCACACTACATTGTATTTTGAATAAACCACCTGAGAATTCCTTTGTGCAGGACAAACCGCATCACCCTAAAATACATCCTCATGTAGCACCTATTAGAGAAACGAAGCCTGCAAAGTACAAAAACCCACTTTGTTTTTTTAAGGAAAGCTTCATAGTGACCTAGTCTTCACAACAAAGCTCAACAGGCAAAAGGATCCCAGTATTATAATTTCCAAAAAACCTTCTGATCAGTTACATTTTCTTTATATTCTCTGATCAAAAAATGGAAGATCACAAAGATGAAAATGAAAAACCAGCATTAATTCCAAAGGGAATCCATTCACTGAACACCCTATGCTGATTTATATATATGTGTGTGTGCATGCACACATGCAACACAAAATCACAGAATCATTGAAAATTTTGGTTTGGAAGGGACCTTGAAAGGCCACCTAGTCCAACCCCCTGCAATGACCAGGGACATCTTCAACTAGACCAGGTTGCTCAGAGTCCTGTCCAACCTGACTTTTAATGTTTCCAGGAATGCAGCAGCCACCACCTCTCTGGGCACCCTGTGTCAGTGTTTCACCAGCCTCAGTAAAAAACTTGTATCCAGTCTAAACTGACTCTCCCTTAGTTTAAAACCATTAACTACTGTCCTATTGCAACAGTCCCAAAAGGACCCTTTTGATTTCATTCACACACAAAAAAACATTCCCCAAGTTGAATTTGAAGAAGCTCCACTAAACCAAGTTTAAACCCAGCTTAACACCATGGGTTGTATCAAACTTGGTTGATTTTTGTGGTCATGCTTCAAATCTGATGAAGGAGGTCTGGAAGCCAACTTGTGAAGGACAACTGTAGCCCCATGGAGTGTGGCTGCATCTAAGTTTAAATGGATCAAAAGAGAGAGAAGAGGGTTAGCTGGGCATGGGCTTTACTGTCCAAGTGTTTTTGCATCACTTCTGTCCTGCAGTCCCAATGGCCATTGCCCAGAGGCAAAAAAAAAAAAAAGCCAAAGGCTAAAAAGATTCCTGTGGGTAAATTCACAAATTTTTCATTCTGCAGCTGAAGCTGTGAAAATGCAGAAAGCACATGGAGTAGGTTGGCAGAAGAAAAGTAAGGATAAGGAAGGACTCTGTTATCTCTTAAATGACTGATTTGAGCCAAAAGTTACCCTGCCAACTGACAGGCAAAAGTAACAAACAAGGCCAGGCTGAGATGGGAGCTGGAGAGAGACCTGGTGGGTGCTATGCCCAACCATGCAATAAAAGATGCAGGAGAGACAACAGTGCAGCTCTATCAGCACGAGCTGCTTCCAATCACAGAAGCCACGAGTGAGTTATGTGAATCCTCCTGAACCCCTGCCAAGCAAAACTGTACAGCCTCCACTGAATACCGGGGTAACTGGAGGGAAAAAAATGAAGCATTTATCTGGCAAGTGCTTTCTAAAAGAGAGCATGGCTGTCAGGAGCTGCTCGAGGAGCTGGAACGCTAGAGATGGCTCCAGGGGGATGGAGCAGCCATCAGAGTGCATGAGAGACAGGCAGGGATTTTTAATAAAATGCAGTTTATCACACGGTGATTACCACCTCCTATTTATACCACATGAGATCATGAAAAACATGGCACATATTCCTTTACTCCTGGAAACACAAAGTCAACCCAACAACCGTGTGATAAATTGGCCCTTTTAATGCACTTTGTACTTTGTCTTTCTAAACCTCTATTTCCACACATCTGTCACTTAGAATGAGAAATAAAAATCTGCTAGAATAGTAACTACTGTGCCTTCCTCTCCCCCAGATCAACACTACAGTAGATTAGGATTACAAATCCAAATTCCAGGCTGTTCCACTCAACATGTAAACCTTAACTGCTCACAAAGAAGGACAGATGGTCTAAGAATATAACACGTGAGAAAGAGAACTTCAGAGTCTCCAGAAAATGCATCATCAATATCTAACTTCTGCTGGCTACACACAGGAGGCATTACAGACACAATGTGCCAAGATGCAAAGAAAAAAGTATTTCAGGTAAGCTTTTCTGCCCCGAAGAGCACACCTTTTTCTACTCCCCTTCAAATGTGGTTTGAAAGGCTCAGGGAGAGGAAATTCCACATTATTTCCACGGTAAGACTCTGCAGCTGAGTTTGGGATAATACGGTGAAAGCCTTCATTAGCACTCTTTGAGAATGACTTGTAGAACTTGCTTGTAGCTTTGCCAGTTATGAGTAATGCAACAATCACTGAGACACTTCTGTGCCACATTTCCTTCACACATTGCCTGATGTCTACGGGACTCAGCCCTCTTGTGAGCGATCCCACTGCCTCCAGACAAGGAATCCCTGCCACGACAGGCCCGTGAGATGCCACACCTTTCACCTGCTCCTCACTCCATGGAAATTCTCCATTTTGGTTGTGATGCTCTACAACTGACCTGAGCACAGCTGATCTGCAGAGAAAAAAAAACCTATCACCCCTAATCTTTTGCTTATTAACCCGATGGTTAACCAACCTCCCAACAGCACAAACTGCAAAAATAATCCTACAAAGGTAATTCATACTGGGCAACACCCCAGCACAGCTCCTGAGTGCGACTGCGGCTCCACAATCACTAAAACCAGGTCTGTGCATTGCTGGATCACCCAGGAGTACAAATTTCATCGGGATCAGGCCAAGGCATGTGATCAGGCTGCTGCTGAACGAGCCAGGATGCAGGGCCAACACCAATCCTGCTGTGGCCACGTGCCAGGCACAGGGGTGCAGACGATACCTGATCT
Organism: Passer montanus; assembly: GCF_014805655.1. Taxonomy (NCBI): domain Eukaryota; kingdom Metazoa; phylum Chordata; class Aves; order Passeriformes; family Passeridae; genus Passer; species Passer montanus. Next base: position 3,609,716 of record NW_024366592.1, read on the forward strand.
GGCTGGAGCTGAGCACAGTGACACCTGAGCCGGCATAAAGTCTGCTAGTAAAAAGTTAACCTGTCAAAAACTTCTTGAATTAACTCGAGCAGGCAGGGTGAATGAATACCAGGTCAGCGCTTCACATCATGTGGCCGCCCCGTTTTGGAGCCAATAATAGGAGCTGCACTGCTGGCTTTTGTTGCTCTGCCAAACCACAGCCAAATGTTGATAGTGATGTTTATATGCATGGGGAACTCAGTGCAGGATCAGGGCCTCAGAGTCCTTCAACTCGCCTTGCCTCCAACTTAAAGCAAAAAGGAAGGAAAAAAGCAGAGTGAAACCTAAACGTTTAACCTCTAAGTAGTCAACATCTACCAATCTGGAATCTGCAATCTACTAATATGGAATCTGCACATGAAGGCAGAACCATGACTGCTTCTGTAGCAGATAAATTTAAATGGTGATTAAAATAGAGCCTTCTCCTTCAGGTTAGTGAAGGCATCAGTACAGCAAACACACCAGTAACTAGGCTGATTTGTGCAGTATTTTAGCAATCCAGACAGTATTAAAAAGACACCCTGTCATGTTGAACGAATGCAAACTTTTTCTTTACAAAGAAAGGGTAGTCCTGCTCTTCTGAAACTGTTTTGAAAAGCCTTACCTGATCTCTGGTAGAATTTAAGCTGTTTTTAACACTGCTGCAATACTGCCCAGTGTTGAGATGTACACGGGTACCATTACACAAGGCTACAGACACTTAGGAAACATGGTTTTCAAACATTCTTTCTTGAAATTGATGGAAGTCACTAGAAATTGCTTGGTTTATTTCAGTACCTCAACAATTTCCAGAGCTAGTTCAAAGAGGTCATTAGCTGAAAGCCATTTTCAGAAGATTTCCTATTTCCCATTACAGAGGCCCTAAAACAGTCCGTGCAGAGATGTACAGCAACCTTGACAGCTACCCAGAGCTCTGAGCTGTTCCCAGCCCTGTCCTATCACTCCTGCAGGCATGCCTGGACAGAGGCTTCCCAAACTCTGCTCCTCCAGGCTGTCACACTGCCTCAGGGTCATGCTGCAGCCACAGCAGCTGGCAAGGGTGAGGCAGCCATCCACCTTCTCTTTGCTGCTTTCCACAGCTGCACAAACCCCTGTCCCTCCTCATGGGGCTCCCACAGAGCTCGAGGAGCTGCCAGCCAGCCCAGCATGGCCTCGGCAAACCTCGGTGCAGAGGTGGCCCAGTGGCAGATTCCGGGGTGAAGCGAGGGGCTGGCTGGAGCACAGTACTGAGCTGGAGTCTCCAGCTGCGCCAGGGCAGATTTGGGTTGGACATTAGGAAGAATTTCTTCACAGAAAGGTGATTAGACATTGGAACAGCTGCCTAGGGAGGTGGTGGAGTCACTGTCCCTGGAGGTGTTTAAGGAAGACTGGATGTGGCATTCAGTGCCATGGTGGTGTTTGGTCACAGGTTGGGCTCGATGATCTCAGAGCTCTTTTCCAACCTAACTGAGTCTGTGACTCTGTGCAGCAGTGCTGCTCTCTGCAGCCCCACCACCCCTGCCCTGCTGGGGACCTGTCACCCACGGGTGACAGCACAGCACCCACCGCCAGGGCAGGAAGCAGGGCAAGAATTAGGATTAGTAACGCATCAGGAAAAGCACTGCCAGCAGGTCGAGGGCACTGATCCTGCCCCTCTCCTCAGCCCTGGTGTACTGCATCCAGTTTTGGGCTCCCCAGTACTAGAGAGTCACACCAAGGGCAGGTGGGAGGACAAGAGACAAGAGTCGACAGGTACAAACCGATGCACGGAAAGTGCACAGGGAATAACTCTTCCTATGTGGGTGCCACGCACTGCACCAGACTGCCCAGAGAGCCTGTGGTGTCCCCCTCTGTACACTCGAGAGCCGTCTGGATGCCACCGTGTGCCATGTGCTGGGGCCGGGGGTGGCCCCGGTGACCGCTGAGACCCCTCGGGCCGGGTCCCGGTGCCGGCTGAGGCCCCGGGCCGGTCCCGGTGGCAGATAAGGCTCTCGGGCCGGTCCCGGTGGCAGATAAGGCTCTCGGGCCGGTCCCGGTGGCGCCCCCGGCGGCGGCGCGGGGCAGCGCAGCCCGGCGGCCGCGGCGCCCCGCGCTGTTTCCAGGGCGACGGCTCGCCGTGTTCCGGACCGTACCATTGCGCAAGCGGCGCGGGTGGGGGCGGGAGGGGAAACAGGCCCGGCGCGGCGCCGCCTCCTGCCCGGCTGCCTCCTCCCCCCGCGCCTGGCCGCGCCTCCCCCCCTCCCGCGGGCGCGGCGCCGGCGGGGGCGGCCGGGCGCGGGCGGGCGTGCGTGCGATGGAAACGCACATCTCGTGCCTGTTCCCCGAGCTGCTCGCCATGATCTTCGGGTACCTGGAGGTGCGCGACAAGGGCCGCGCGGCGCAGGTGTGCACGGCCTGGCGGGACGCCGCCTACCACCGCTCGGTGTGGCGGGGCGTGGAGGCCAAGCTGCACCTGCGCCGCGCCAACCCCTCGCTCTTCCCCAGCCTGGCGGCGCGGGGCATCCGGCGGGTGCAGATCCTGTCGCTGCGGCGCAGCCTGAGCTACGTGGTCCAGGGCATGGCGGACATCGAGAGCCTCAACCTCAGCGGCTGCTACAACCTCACCGACAACGGGCTGAGCCACGCCTTCGTGGCGGAGATCAGCTCCCTGCGCTCGCTCAACCTGAGCCTCTGCAAGCAGATCACGGACAGCAGCCTGGGCCGCATCGCCCAGTACCTCAAGGGCCTGGAGGTGCTCGAGCTCGGAGGCTGCAGCAACATCACCAACACCGGCCTCCTGCTCATCGCCTGGGGCCTGCAGCGCCTCAAGAGCCTCAACCTGCGCTCCTGCCGGCACCTCTCCGACGTGGGCATCGGGCACCTGGCGGGCATGACCCGCAGCGCGGCCGAGGGCTGCCTGGGCCTGGAGCAGCTCACGCTGCAGGACTGCCAGAAGCTCAGCGACCTCTCGCTCAAGCACCTGGCCCGCGGGCTGGGCCGCCTCCGCCAGCTCAACCTCAGCTTCTGCGGGGGCATCTCGGACGCGGGGCTGCTGCACCTGTCGCACATGAGCAGCCTGCGGAGCCTCAACCTGCGCTCCTGCGACAACATCAGCGACACGGGCATCATGCACCTGGCCATGGGCAGCCTGCGGCTGTCCGGCCTCGACGTCTCCTTCTGTGACAAGGTGGGGGACCAGAGCCTAGCCTACATCGCGCAGGGCCTCGACGGGCTGCGCTCGCTGTCCCTCTGCTCCTGCCACATCAGCGACGAGGGCATCAACCGCATGGTGCGGCAGATGCACGGGCTGCGCACCCTCAACATCGGCCAGTGCGTCCGCATCACCGACAAGGGCCTGGAGCTCATCGCCGAGCACCTCAGCCAGCTCACGGGCATCGACCTCTACGGCTGCACCCGCATCACCAAGCGGGGCCTGGAGCGCATCACCCAGCTGCCCTGCCTCAAGGTGCTCAACCTGGGACTTTGGGAAATGACTGAGAGTGAGAAGGTCAGGTGAGAGGAGGAGGAGGGTGCCCCGAGACCTCCATCTCCTCTGGAGGGACTCACTGACTGACTGACTGACTGACTGCTGCAGAGGAGGAGAGAAAGAGAGAGGGGCATGCACACAGACATGCTACCCACGCACTCTGGCACCACAGGGAGGAACACAGAGAAAGAGGGATATACCCTCGACCCTTCTGTGCTGCCTGCCTGTCCTTGCTGTGGAGGAGGAGGAAGGGGGACCAGGAGGACAGAGAGAAAGCACCTATCCATTTTCCAGGTCACGCCTCAAGCTCCGTGCTAGGGAGACAGAGCTCTCTCCCTTCCCACAGCATCCTTCCCTGCGGAAGAGGTAGAAACCCACACTTATGCACTGGGGCTAGAGACACCCCTCTTTGTCCCCACTCCCACATTCCATCCCCTCAAGCACTAAGGATGGATAAAGAAAGACCCTTGTTCTGCCATGTATTCAGAATAGATTATTTTTGGTTTATATAAGGGAGAGTGGAAATGGAGATGGGAACAAAAAAATAGTTAACAGCAGCAAAGGCTTCCTAGCTACACTTGTGTACCCAGCCACCCAGTCATCCTGTGCTGGGCACAGACAGAGCTTTGGATAAAACCACCATTCCACCTCTGTGCTTGCCCCTCCCCTGTCAACACATTTGTGACAGAAATACTGCTCCCTAGGTACATTGATTTTTTTTTCCCCCTTTTAAATCTCTCTTCAGTCTCCAGTTTCATGTTATTCTCTGCTGTGGGTGGATACAACCTCCCACTATTCCAGTTCTCCACTGCACTGAGACTAGCGATAGCTACAGCCTCCCCTTTTGTCAGTATGTTTCCATGTCATCCTGCACTATGGGTAATGGAAAAGTCCAGGCACTCCATTCTCTCTCCCCATCTCTCCACTGGAGATGAAAACACCATTTCCTCCTCCTCCTGTCTCTGTGGGGGCTGGACACAGACCCCACTCTCTTAAGCCTTCCTGTGCACTGGGGGACTCTGAGAGTTGCTGAGACTTGTCTTCCCTTTCATCATTCTCTCTTTTTCTCCCCTCCTCCTCCTTGGCAACAGGGATAGACATATCCAGCCACATATCCATTCCTCTCTGGGTTGGGGGTGAGCAGGTAGAAGGGAGTTCTCGCTCCTCTCTACCTGGGGGTCAAGAGGAAGAATCTCCAGCTTCATTTCTGCTTCATTTGAGATACTGTGACCTGTTTTTATTTTGAAATGCATAAAAAAAATTACTGCTACAAAAACAGCCTCTTACTCTCCCATCTAGCCCTTGCTTACATACTGTAATTGATCCCAGTTTTCCTCACTCATTCTCCCCTTTACAGTATTCATTTTCTTACATGGTTTTATTTTTAAAGACATATGAAGTTGCTGTTCTTGTGGATTTTTAAGTACTTTTTTTTCTGCTGAATATATTCTATATATATAAATATATATATGATGTCTGGCTACCTCGTTTTAATTTGTTACTTTTTTTTTTTCCTCCTCAAAAGCCCTGGAATTCTTACAGGAAAGAGATTTTGAGACTGAAACATTTTTGTGCCTAGACTGGAATAATGCCCCTTGGGTTTGTTCTTATTTTATCCCCTCCTCTTCCCCCACCCCTTTTTTTAATTTTTTTTTTTTTAATTTTACATTTTTGTTTTTAGGCTTACCCTACTGTGTCCCACCTCCACATTCTGGTTGTGCCTCTCCCTCCCTCTTCACTGGGAACTGGGGACCCAAACTGTGCTTCTGCATTTTTACTCTTCTAGCACAAATATGTAACGTGAGAATCCACACCGAGGATTGGGCTACTGTTAACAGAAATGTGTAAAATGCAAGTTTGTTTAAAAAAAAATTCTATATATATATATGGATATATGCAAGTGCTTTCCCCTCCCCTCCTGAGCCACCTACAGAAGGTCACCATGCCAGGCTTCCTGTTTGTAGGTGGAGAGGAGCAGAGTGGCCTGCAGGCCCCAGGGCTGCCATGTGAAGGGGAGGAGACTGAAGTTCATCTGTCTTATCTCTGTTCTGTCAATAAAATGGAGCTGGGTCTTTAGATTATTTTTTAATTATTATTTGAAAGAGGAAGAGTAAGTTTGGGTTTTGTTTTGATTTCTTTTTTGTTTGTTTTTAAGTATCTTGGCTTTTTTTTTGCTTATCTGTTCAAAATCTCAAATCCTCCACAGTAACAGGCCAGACCACGGAGTTAACACAAACCCGGAGACCCCTATGGATTAATTGTACTGTTTGTGAATTTGTATAAAAAAAATAACAAAGATCCTCTTAAAACATTTTATATTCTTACAGTAAAAGGTTAAACATATTTATATAATAAAAGAGGAAATATGAAGTATGTTTTTGAAAAAAAAAAAAAAAAAAAAAGCCGTATCTGTGTTGTCTGTACTTATTGAAGATGTGTGTACCTGTCGGGCTTGTGGCTGACGGTGGGATTGGATTGGGGCTGGCTCTGCTGAGCGATGGAGGAGGAGAAGCAAGGCAAGGAGCCTCCTCCTGTGCAGGAGGCCGGGGGACATCGCCAGGAGGAGTTCGTAAGGAAGGGGCTTGGCAGGACCAGCCGTGGCCGCGAGGGTGCTGGCAGCATCCCTGGGGACAAACCCGTTCGGAGTCTGAGGCCGCACAAACCTGAAGTGCTGAAACCGACTACTTGGTGATAGAGGACAGCATTTGTGAGGGCGGAACAAGGCCTGTGTTTCTCAGTTTTTTTAAGCTCCAGATGAATTGCGTGCTGGAGGATTTTTTTAGTGATTTAAACTGGAAGACCCATCAAGTAAAAACATTTCCCAGCAGCGACAACCACCAAAAATCTGCGCCCTTGCCGACCTGGAAAATCTGAAACATCTTAGTTGATTTCCACTGCCCAGCCAAAGATTAAAGAGAAAGCAAAAAGTGGAACCGTGTTAAAAAAAAAAAAAAAAGTTTGAATAATCTAAGGTGTCCTTTGTCCTCCACCATAATCTTTCTCCTGCGCGTTATGACTTTTAACCCGACGGGTCCCTCCGTGGCCTCCCCGGCGTGGGGCGCTCCATTGTTGCCGGAGATGGAGCTGAGCGCTGTTTACAGCGCGGCCACAAAGCCCCGCTCCCCCAGCCCGGCGGCCGGCCTCGCTGCCCGCTGCCCCCTTCCTGCCTCCAAGGAGGGGGAATGCGAAATGGTGGAAGAAGGCAGAGCCATTGTTCAGCAAAGTTAAAAGAGGAGCTGTCCTTGCTTGCTTGCTCAGTCATGCATACTCAATCTGGCCGGGCCCGAGTCCCTATGGAAAGGAGGAGGGCGATTCTTCCCCTCTTTTTAACATTCCTCTCCAGGCCTGGCTGTATTTAAGCTGCTTTCCTCCGCGCCGAAGAGGAGGGAGGGGGATGGTCTGAAGTTCCTGTACATTTGCATTTTAAGCACTTCCAGCGCTGAGCAGGCCACTTTGTTCCCCGCTCCAGCGGCCCTGGCTGGGTGCTGCTCCAGGTGGGATGCCCTCCCAGAGGAGATGCCCTGGGCGCCCGCAGCTGCCTGCCCTGCTCAGCCCTGCCTCCGCAGCTACTTTGGTCAGGCTGGACTGGGCATACTCTCCTTGCCAGCTCTACCCACCTCACCTCTTCATGCACTGCTGCATTTCAAAGGGGAAACTAATGCCTGACTCCAGCCCTCTTAAAAAGAAACACCATCTCCTCTGCATCCTAGGGACCTGGACTATCGCAGGGTCTGGACTTTGGGGCGTGTGCTGTTCTATTCCCTCCCTTCCAAGACTTCCAAGCTTTCTGCTGGGAGTCCATTGACAAAAGCTGCATTGTTCGCTTTAGGGAAAGCCACCACAATTGGATCTAATTGAGCCTGACACTATATCCATCTTCCTCTACTTGGAGGGAGGTGTTGGGGTCTGTCTTTCCTGCATTAAGAAAGGAGTTTACAGTAACTTCTTGATGGAAAAAGAGCATGTATGTGTGAGTGTTATAAACAACAGGAATTCCAGATCAGGTTCCCGTAACAGCTGAAAACGTAATTGCTCTTGGGGTCAAGCAGCAGTCCCAGCCAAGGATGGGGAATGATAAACCTCTCATAAAGTAGGTTTGTTTCTGCTGGGCTTGGGTGAAAATGGCATCTCCTTATTAAACCCCATGTTCACACAGATAACAGTGGGACATCTATGTTTCAATATAACGTGTGTGCTCCTAAGCTCTGTAATCAGAACAAAGACCGGATTTTTTTTTTTCCTAAAAAATCCCCTGAACTTCTCTCAACTCTTAAAAACAAACCAAAAGCAGTGCCCACATGGCCCAACATCCCCTTTTAAGAGGAACACAAGCCAAAGGAAGTTGCCAAAACCAAAGCCTCCCTGAAGCCCAGTTCTTAGACACCCTGGACTGTTCCCGTAGATGGAGCAAGTGCTCCTCATACCTTCCTCTCATGCTCCATTGTGACAGCACTTCCTTGGACACAGACACAGGCCAACAACCATAGACCAATTACCACATAACTTCTCAGCACAACCAACCGCTCTTGAATTTTTGAGCATGACTCAGTTGGAAACTGGGGTAGAAAACCAGAAAAAACACTCCACTACTTGGAAATGAGCTGGAAGTCTCCGGTCTGTGAGCCCACAGTGCCCCAGCCGTGGCTTTGGTGCCAGCCTTCACCTCTGTGCCCAGCAGAAGTGCTGGGGCAGCAGGGCCTACACCTGGGCATGGAGGGTGGCCCAGGGACCTGCTTTGTGGACAGCTCTGAGGAGCAGAGGGGCCACGCTGAAGAGGAGGTGGCAGAAAGCAGAGCAGGAATGATGTGGAGGAGAGATGAAGTGAACAAGCAGGAGAGGAGGCAGCCAGGGACTGAGGGGCAGCAGCTGGGGATGCCAGCTCGCAAGCCGCAGTGAAGTCCTGCGTGTGCGTGGGGTCCCTGGTCTGCCGCAGCAGCTGCTCCCCTCAGCAGATCCATGGATGGCTCCGCTCCCCGGGAGACGGGAGGAAAAGCAGGCTCCACCTGGGTCCCACTGCCCTTGGACTAGCACATGGGAGGTCCATGCATGACAGATTTATACGTTTTATACCTTCCCGCTGCACGCTGCGGGTTCGGCTGAATCGGTTTGTCATGGTGGCTCTGGGGGCCTTTGTTTGGCGCTAATAAATAACGGGGTCACGGGGCAGCTGTCAGCCAAACCACCTGGGGCCTGTGCTATGGCCAGAGGTGATCTCCCTGCTAGACAGCACAGGGCTCACCACTGAACCTGCCCTTTGGGGGTCAGGGAAGGGTTAAAATGAGACCTGGGTGGCCAAGAGGCTCACAGGTTTTGGAAGCAAAGGTAGAAGTTAGCACAGGCTACCATTAACAGCTCAAGGGGAGATGTCCCTGCAACTCGCTATGTACGCATGTGGGATGCTCCTGGCAAAGCGAACCCTTTTTTTGTTTTCTCTCTCTCCCTCCTCTACCTTTAAATGCCACTCTTTCAGCCAGCAGCTCTTTAACGGTGCCTTCTGTGGAGGAAAAAGCTAAATGGATAAACTCGGCTGGGTGGTGCGGGCTGGACCCCTCAGGACACGAGCGAGGCCCCGCGCCAGAGCTGCTGGCTGGGCTGCACTGACACTCCCCGCCGTGGCCAGCCAGCCAGGCCGGCCTGCTCAATTCCCCAGCCCCAAGCTGCACGAAAGAAAGAGCTGGAGAAGGTTCACCAGGCTCCTGTGCCAGAACTTAAGCCTCCAGCCACATTTGGCAGGGATGTTAGTGCTTCTCCCCCTTATTTAATTACATTTACCATATGCACTAGCTCAATGACAGCCCAAACTGAAATCGCGTGATGGAGATTTTGAAAGATCCGAGTCTGATCTGTCCCTGCAAGATGAATGGAAATGGGATTTTCCAAAAAAATTTCCTAAAATGTGTGGTGTTTCTTAGACAAGGTGTCAAAAGTTTAGTACCAGTGACTGGACACATGCCCTGAGCAAGTGTTTCCACATGAGAGGGTTACTGAGACATAAACCAAACTCATATTCTGCTACAGAAACAAACCCAGATCTAGAAATGGGAACCTCCTCCTAGTTATTTTCCTTCCTCTGAGTCTTGTTTCTCTGGGCACAGTCTAGTGATTTCATGATGAAGCAATTTCCCCTCCCAGCTCTGGGAAAAAAAAAAAATCCCTAACAAATTTTATCTGAGCTTGGTCCTGTTCCTCCCTCTCCTTTGCCTCCTTCTCCCCACAAACATCCCAGCTTCACAACCCTCGGATGTCTTTATGGATTTGGCACACAGCACCACAAGGGCACACAGCATCACAGGGGCACAGAGCATCACAGCTCTGCAGCCAGCAGCCTCTCTCCTTGTTCAGTGAGCTGAAATGCCAAGGAATCCCTGCCATTCTCTCCCCTGGTGACAGCTGAGGTGGCACTCCTGGCTCCCCAGCCTCAGCGTGGGCCAGGTGCATCGCTCAGTGCCACACACTGGATAGAAGTCTTGTGAGGCACTCCTACCACACGTGAGCCGGTTCCCTCTGCCCCCCGGGCTCCTGGAGCTGCCAGGGCTGCAATGCCTGACTCTGGCACATCTCCATCCGCTCGGCCAAGGCGCCCGATGCCAACTGACCCGAGGTGACGGGGATAACGAGATCCCCCGGGTCGCTCGGCTGCCTAACACCCAGGAAAACCGCAACAACAGACGGAGACCCCGCTGCTGCCTGCGGTGCTGGGTGGCGCGTCCGCATCCCCATCCCGATCCCATCCCCATCCCGATCCCATTCCCATCCCGATCCCCGGGTGCAGCGCGCGGCCGGCCCGCCAGGCGGTAGCATTGCCCGCCGAGTGCCGCCGCCGGTTCCCGCAGCGAGCGCACGGCTCCGCTCCGAGCCCGCACACTCACGGGCTCACCCGCTCAGCCCCGGACACGAACCAGCACGGGAGGTGCAAAGGCATGGGGAGCCTGAGGCCGTTCGTCATCACTGCTGTCGGCGTTTGGTGATGGTGAACCGAACTGGAAAGCCACACTTGGCATAGCTGAGCTGGGAGTCAGTCATAGAAGCAGTGAATGGTTTGGGTTGAAAGTGATCTTAAGGATTATCTAGTTCCAATCACCCTGCCATGGGCTGGAACACCTTCTGCTATGAAGTTGTTGCTTAAAGCCTAATCCAGCCTGGCCTCGAACACTTCCAGGGATAGAACATCCACGGCTTCTCCAGATAACCCGTACCAGGCCTCACCATCCTCACAATAAAGACTTCCTTCCTGGTAAGCAATCTAAACCCAACCTCTTTCAGTTTAAAGCCATCCTCCCTTGTCCCATCACTACATGTCCTGGTCAGAACTCCTTTTCAGCTCTCTTGCAGCCCGTCTTGCTACTGGAAAACTTGCTCTTCTCCTGGCTGAACAAACCAAATTCTCTCAGGCTGTCCTCACAGAAATGCTCCAGCTCTCTGATCACTTCCATGGCCCTCCTCTGGACATGCTCCATCAGGTTCGTCTCCTTATGTTGGAATGTCCATCAGTGTTCCCCATCATTCAAGAAGTTCACACCCCAGCCCGAAGAGCTGCCTCCTGGAAACTGCTAAACTTAGCACTTCTGCCCTAAAACTCCATCTCTTGGAGTTGCAATTTTTTTCTTGGACAGCAATTTTTTGGGGGTCTTTTTTATCCAGCTCTCACACTGCTGCTACAGGTACAGTGATGGTGTCTTTTTCAGAAGCAACTACACCTTATAATTTACAGAATTTTTTGCTCCATCAGGTTCATCTCCTGATGTTGGAATGTGCATCAATGTTCCCCATCATGCAAGAACTTCACACCCCAGCCCTAAGAGCTGCCTCCTGGAAACTGTCTGTCCTAAACAGCACTTCTGCCCTAAAACTCCATTTCTTGACATCTATAGCTTGACAGCAATTTTTTGGGGTCTTTATGCAGCTCTCACACTGCTACAGGTACAGTGATGGTGTCTTTTTCAGAAGCAACTACACCTTATAATTTACAGAATTTTAATAATTAGCTTCTGCAGACTCATTACATACACAGACATCAAAAAGGGAAAATCAGCACTAATGGGGGAAGAGAGGTGGAAACAACTTGACTAAGGTGATGTCCCAGATCCGTGTGTGACCAAACAGTGCCTGGCATCCACCCCTTCCATCTCCAGTCCTGCTGGTTTCTGCCACTTGGAGCAGCAAGAATGGAAATGAGTTTTCCAGCCTAAGGAAGTCCTGGAGAGGGAGGGTCAGGACAAAGAACATCATCTTCCTAGTCTTCCACACCAGACTCACTCAGCAGCCTGGAAGCGCTGGTGTACAAGTGTGGGCTGTGGAAGAGCTCCCAGCAGCAGGAGCCCCTCCAAAAACCCACCCCTCTGTCTCTCTCTGTACAAACTCTTCAGCTGTCACAGCTTTTATCACAGGCAGTGGCCACTCTGACCCAACAAACACAGAGCTGCCAGCCCTGCAGGGACATGTCCCAGCACAACAACAGCTACTGCTGTGCCTGCAGCCCTCCGGCTGCTCCCTGGACATCTCCACCAGGACTGTCCCTGAGCAGGGACCACCCGTGTGGATCAAAGGCACCACACGGTCCCTAAGGCTGCCCACGCTGTCTCCTGTCACCTGTCCATCAGCACAGACTTGCCCAGACCACACTGAAGGCAACAGCAATTTTGCTCCCCACACCCAGAGTGCAGAACACAGGGGCTGGTGCCAGGGCTGCCCACTGCCTTCCCCTCACCTCCCCTGGGCTCAAATGCAGGAGCCAGGGGACAACCAAGGGGAAGATGGGGAAATATCTTCTCCCAGCCACACCTGCCAAGGAGTCAGTGGGACAGGGGAGGCTGCATGTGAGCGGCCGGGTGTAACTTCCACCCTGTCCCCAGTGCCAAAAACAAGCATGTTAAAGCTAATCTACCCCTGTCTCAGCTCAACTGCTTTTCTGTGACTAAGCCCCTTATAATGGTTTTACTAAAATCCCCTTTTGATGGAAAAAATCCCAGCTGGAAGTTTCGGGCAGCGGCACAATGTGCAAGTCTGCGTGTCCCTTTCCCCAGCTTCACAAAAGCCTCTAATCGAGTGGAAAATTTGCTGGAGGCCAGAGGTTTAGGCCTGCAATTATTTTTCAAGGGATTATCAGGAGAGAATGGCGGTACTTACGACCCTCCCTCTCTTTGTGTTCTGCTCTGTGCTGCTTTCAGATGGACTCAGCCAGAAACCTAAACCACCGCAGCTGGATCCAGCAAAGCCAGGGCTTGGCTGGGCAGCTTGCCTCCTCTCTGTCTCACAGGACAGATCCCAGACTCCAGGTTAGATGAGTCCCACTCCAGCAGCATGCAATGAACAGAAGTGCTTTAACACAGAAGCAACACCCTGAGATTATTTTTTTTTTAAAGAAAAGCTTGAGAAAAAGCAAACTATTCCAGCTCCGTGAGCCTCAGTGAACAGAAAAACCAAGGAGCCAGGAGGGATGAGGTCCATTGGACAGGCTGGGCTTTGGCTCTGCAAGGCCATTATGTAGGAGGTCTTACACAAGTTACTTGCAGCAGGCTCCAAAAACACTTGGCACGGAAGATGTGCACACTGTAACACCCAGCTCTTGAGGGCTCTGCTCCAAGGGTGGATCCTGGCATTGGGGTCCTCGGTGCTTTAGAGGCCTCTGAGAACAGTCCTGCACCACCAAGGATCCAAAACAACTCCATGCCAGGCACAGAGCCAGTCATGTCAGCACACTGCTGGCCCCCCTGCCCGAGGGCTCTGTGCCTTGCTCAGAGCTCCCAGGAGCTGCCTGCACTCACTCACACCTGGCCCAAAATCAGGTGCTGCTCCTCTTCCATCAAACTGCCCCATTCCCACTTGCCTAAGAGCAGGTGAGCCACAGCCAGAGGGAGCAGTGATGCTCCCTGCTTCCCAACAGTAGCCTAAGGAAGCGGGAGACCTGCTTTAATCCCTGCCTCCCTTCACTTCTAACCCATCCCATCTGGAGAAGGCACAAAGTAACCACAGGGAAAAAGGGCTACTCTTCACTGTTCCCGTGTAAGCCACTCTACAGCGTGGATGATAATTCCAGACTTGGAACAAGAAACAAAACACATGAAGGAAGCAAGGGCTGAAGACCTCTCAGCAGGTGGCATAAAGCAGCTGTTGGCTAAAAGGAGAAGCAGGCTGTGATCCCTGAGCTTTCCTGTGTAAGATATTTCAAAACTAAGTGGCAGCTGCTGCCACTGGGTCTTTTTGATCTTATTGTGCTGGGTGTGCTCTAAAAGCACCTGGGCAGGCTGAGGGGCCAGGATGCTTGCCCTCTGGATGGTGGTCAGACTCAAGCACTTTGGGGCAGGTATTTAAGTGAAAAACTCAGCACCCGAGGGGTGTTAAACCAGAAATAATTTTAAAACCCTAGACAAGCACAGAGAAAAAGTCAAATGAGGTATTTGTGGAATTATGATGCCTCCAGGAGCTAGGTGGTGCCTAAGCTGGGGATTTTGATTTTGCAATTTTGAATGCTGCCTAAATGTCATTTGGCTTTGTTTTGGTTTTTTCTTGGATCAGGTTTTTTGCCCCTCTCTACCTCATTATCTCCACCCACGTGGACACTGTTTTTGCAGGATTTAAAGACAGTAAGCTAAAAAGACAAATGGCCAATCCTGCTCAAAATTGCTCATGAAGGCTGATACTCTTTGAGATACTCTCTGAGTCTGGTCTCTAAGACAGGTTGTGAACACCAGCATTCCAAGATAAGGAATGCACAACCACCAGTAAGGAGTAGCACAGATGTGACATGTGTGATTCACTAGTGGCACTAGTGAAGTGTAAGAGCAGCTCCAGCCCCAGCTTCTCACCTAAATAAATGGAGCACTGTGCACAGAAGAGCCATCCTTTGCTATCTCCAAGGAAGCAATCTCCCCGCAGCCTGCTGTTCTCGAGCACCACTGGTGAGCCTTGCTGTTGGAGTCCTTCTGCTTATACAAAGTCTGCTGTCCACAGATAACCTTGAAAAGCCCTGCTTACAATATCACTGAAACACCATGGACTTCCAGAGATCAGCATCCAAATTCTGCACAGAGGTACGATCATACATACTTGGATCATTTCTGAAAAGGGTTACCTGTATACACCCTGCAGCCCCCTTACTCAACCACTTCTACTTTACTTTTAATAACTTTTCTCCCTATCCACTTCAAATATTTTATTTTTCCCCCAGATTAAGCTGTGTTTTTAATGCTCTCCACAACTGAAAACAGAAAAAAGTTGAGGAGCTTTCTGCTTCAGACAGCCTCTTCCCTCCTGGATGAACACTCCTTTCCCTGAGTCCTCGCACTCAGCTCCCTGCAGATGCACCTCAGATGCTCCAGTCAGCCTTGTGAAGAGCCCAGTTATCAAGCTGCATTGTACAAATGGATTTCCAAATGTATGATAAACATGTCTGGAAACTATTACTATCCTCACGAGTATTTGTGTCCCACAAGAGTTGAAACGAGAATCCTGACTATGTGAAGAGATTTACCTCACTGGGATGTTAAATAGATTTCATATGTTTCAATATAATATTGTTAAGGTATATATTATAATGAAAATACAACTTGTCACATGCTCATTTCTGTCCCATCCGTGCCACTTCCCTAAAGAACGAGCCCTGCAGACAGAAGGGTTTCAAAACACGTCTGCAGTTACTGCTCTGGAGCTGTGCTCTGTCAGAGGCTTGGTGTTGAAAGGACTGTCTATATGTTCAGCTGCAAATTGTTACAAACATTTAAAGAAGCTGCAGTTTCCAGAAATGAAGGACAAGTTATTCTTATTATGAAAGCTGGGGAGATTCCAGGGTCGCTGGTGTGCCAGCAGAGGATCCAGATAATCACCACAGAAGAATCTACAAGTGCCTGAGGACCACCTATGCAACATCTGAACGTCTCATGCACCAGGTGTTGCTCCCTGGAGCACATAATTTGGGCATGCACTCAGAGTGCCACTCCTACCAGCTCCTGGCTTCCACCACAACAATGTCACTGTCACGCACTGCCTACAGCGACGTGCAGAGCGAGGAGCGCCAGCCCCAGCTCAGAGAAATCTGTCATTTACCAAGAATATGGTGTGTCAGTGCAAGTCCAGCCCACAGCTGGGAGCTGGCAGGACATACTTGAGGTATCACACTCACAGCGCAGGAACAGAAAAACTGCTTTGCCCACAACCACCCAAAAACTGCAGGCAGCTTAAGTCACAGGCTCAAAAGGAGGCACACAGAGAAGCTGGGGGTCAGGCTCCAAGAGAGAGGAGGTTGAAATCCTGGCAATAGTTCCCCACTTTCTTAAAAAGAAAAAACCCCACCCAACCCAACAAAGAAAAATAATTTAAAAACCATCCCAAATCAAGAGTCTCCTGCAGCACAGAATGAAAAAGTGCTTACTTTTCTTCAGGAACAGATTGTATTTCTTATATCAGGCTGAAGGTGGCCATGGAATAGGATTTAGCACATGGATCTTTATTTTAATAAATATGCAGGGGGAAAACCTCTCTCAATACAAATCCTATGGAAAATATTGCTCCTATAGACAGAAGAGAGACCAGTTCTGTTTGTGTACTCAGGCACTGCATATATGAAGATATTTTAGAGGCCTCTATACTTAGCCATTGTGGTTTCAATCTTTCCCAGGCCAGAGGTAGCTGTGTAAGCATATAGTCAGCACTAGCTAAACAAGTACTTTTGAAACTGTACTATTATTACCAAATTAGTTAAAGAAGGTTTTTTTCTTTTTTTTTTTTTCTGGAGCGGGGGAAGGGGAAAAGCTAAGACTTCAAGATAAAAGCATAGAAAAAGCTCAAAATCTTTTTTTTTTCCTGGAGGGGGGGAAGGGGAAAATCTAAGACTTCAAGATAAAAGCATAGAAAAAGCTCAAAATAAAAATAATAAAAAAAAAAAACAAAAAAAAACCCCACCCTGAAACAAAACCCCATCACCCTAGCCCATAGAGTGAGATGTGGTTTTTTTAGTATCTCTTTTCATTGAACTGCAGCCAGACCACTTCAGGTGACAAAACCCCATCACCCCAGCCCATAGAGTGAGATGTGGGTTTTTTTCAGTATCTCTTTTCATTGAACTGCAGCCAGACCACTTCAGGTGATGCTCTCAGCTGACCTCAGCAGGCTGGCAGCCCTGGGTCCCCACGGTGCTCCAGGGACACCAGGGTGCTCCAGGAAGCCACGGGGGGTGACTCAGGCAGCACAGCTCCTTCCTCTGAGTCAACGCTGCCCCAGTGCAGTAATTGCACCGCTGCCTTCCACCCTGCTCTGTCCTGGATTGCTTCCATGGCTGCTGTGTTTCACCCACTCCCAAATGCCACCTGAGGCTTGGAGGAACAGCTCCAGCACTGCCCAAAACTAAGAACATGGAATTTTATTGCTGACCCCACCTCTGGTTGGCTGCATGACCTAAGCAGGTCTCTCCTACCTTTTCCTCTCCCTTGCTTTCCCCACAAAGGGGAGAGCACGAGAAGAATCTCTTCTGTAAAATGCACTGAAAGACACTGGTGGAAAACCCTATGTAAGGGAACGCCATAAAGGTGAATTATGTGAGACAGCATTATTAATTAGGCATGCTGATTAAACATTCTGGGACTTTTTTCAGTAGAAAAGGCATTAGGGAAAATAAGGAAGATTTGTAAAGAAAGAAATTAAGTCTTTGGATTTGATATAATCAAGACCTATGATCTTTCTTTAATCCAAGAGAGCCTTGGATTAAGGACCAGACAGGTATTTCCCCCTTTGATGTGAGGGAGTTCAGTGATGCCTGCTCTAGAGGAAATTCTCAAAAGGTGCTGAGAATTAGCAGGAGGTTTTTTTCCACAGGCAACTCAGCTGCCTGTAATTACCAGAAGAAAAATTCGTCCTCTCCTCCTTCCCTAATCCCAGGGCTCTGATCACATTCTACATTTGTGCTGGGGACTCCATTTTGGAGCCATGTGACATTTACAACACACAGTCTGAAAAACACTGAGGAAAAACACTGGAGCTGAGATTTGGCACAAGCTTGCTGAAGGTTCACTGAAAGGTTCACCAAAAGGTTTGTGACTCTTCTCAGCACAACCAGGAGCAAGGTACAGTTTGGCACTGTATCTTGCAGCTTGGGCAAGTAAAAAATGTGATCAAACTTGAAAGCTTTGACTCAGAGAGTTTCAGTTCAGTTTAGGCATAAGCTCAGTTTAGGCTGGAGCAGAGAGCAGCCAAAGGATTTGCACTCTGCATGGCAAAGGGCTTGGCACAACAAAGGTGACAGGGACTCACAGCAGACCTGGCCACTACCAGCACAGAGCCATGGGAACATTAGCACTGCAGGTCAAGGGAGTCACTTCTGAAGCAAATCCCCCACCAGTCCCACCACCCATGCAAGTGGTTTGCAACTTTGAGCTGCCCTAGAGCTTGCAAATGGGATTATCTCTGAAAAACTGCACAGCAGACCACGCTTGAGGAGGACACTGTGCATTCTCCACATCCATGGGATCAGATATAAATTAATCCAAAATAACACTCCCCCACCCCTCAGTGCTATTGCATGGGTGCCACGTCTTCAGCACCACCTGAGCCCCCTCCAGGTCTGCTCTTCCCAGCTCACTCTGCCACAGCCACCAAGAACTGGGACTCTGCTGCCCAAGAACTGCAATGCAGAGGTACAGCAGTACCTGATTATTTGGGCTATCTGCTTTTGAGCACCATCTGCTGGATATTACAACTCTTAATCCCCTCCAGGCCAGAGATGCTGGCAGGCCCCCTGTGATCACCCAGCAAGATGCTGGGGTGTGGAAGCAGGGAGCCTGTCCCAGGCACCCCTGGGATGCCCTGGCACACAGTGTGCCAGTGTACTGTGTGAAGGCACCACAGTGGATAAATCAGTGTCCACTGAACACAATCAGAGCCCAAAGATACACCCAGCACCAAGAAAAGTCAAACCCAGCATGAGCTGAGCTGCTAACAAACCCACACGACTGAGCTGCTAACAACTCACTGAATCTGAATGAAAACACTCTGCTGAACAAAGATGCCTGTGAGAACACCTAAAATGCACTGCTCCCCAGGAGGATGGATCTGCACAGGCCCTGATGATGGAACATCTCCTCCTGCAGCTCTGACCTGCAGAGGTCACCTGTCCACCACAACGCTGGAGCAGACGGCTGGCAAAGAGTAACACAGACAGGGGAGACAAGGTGGGCAACTGTCACCTTGAACCTACAGTCCACAGGGAAAAAACCAGCAGCCTCATATCCTACATTCCAGCCTTCAGGTGGTTAGAAAGCCGTGGCCACCTCTGATCCCTGCAATCATTCAATGCAGAGATGTTCTGGAGTACAAGGCTTAGGCAGTGACTCCTCTGAGCTAGTGTCCACTGCCAGATGTCTCCCAGGAAGACACTGGAGGTTTATAGGGCCAGGAAGAGCTTTTAACTGGCTACAGCTGGAAGACTGTCCAGGAGAAGGAAGCCCCACACACCTTCTAAATGAGCCAGAATAAAATTAATACACTGTCTGCAAGATTTTTATCCATATCGAAAAAAAAAATTCACTGGAAGAATAATTAATTACTGGAATGCTCTTCCCAGAGAGGCGGTGGAATCAGCATCTCTGGATGTGTTTAACAAAAGGCTGGACATGGCACTTGGTGCTATAGCCCAGATTCTGAGTTGAGGTGTCAGGGCATAGGTTGGACTCGATGATCTTAGAGGTCTCTCCCAACCTCATGATTCTGTTTCACCCTTTCACACTGCACAATTCACGACTACTGCAGGAGTTATTTGCTCCCAGCCCGTGCCAGCCAGCCTCGGCTGTGGTAAGGCAGCAAAAAGGCATTAACCCTGCTCCCTGCTAGGAAACAAAGTCTCCCACTCATTCCCGAGAAAAGTTAAAGGCACTCATTTCTGAGGGACTTGTGGGGTGGGCAGACAGAGCGCAGCTCTCCCAAGATAGCTCAGAAATAACCTGGGAGGATCCCAGATGAAGGCTGGGTGTCTTCTTACATCTGTCTGGTTTCCGAGATGGAGTGTAAACAGTGGCACATTAGCTCAGATTAATTACAGGCTGCCGGTATTTTGCTTTCATGTAGCGAGCTCTGGGAACATAACACCACTGATAATTAAATAGCGCCTGCCATCAAAGGGCTCCAAACCACCCAGCAAAGCAGGCAGGCTGCTCAGGCAGGGCTGCTGGGGTGGCACTCAGCAGCAGCTTAGCAGGACACAGGAACACAGCACGCTTGTTTAGGAAATGAGAGATTTCTACTGCAACTACAGAAGGAATTATCACGTGTTGCACATTAAGTGCTGTACAGTCAGACCTGGGCAGGATCAGCATCAGTGCCAGGATGATCCATTTACACACCAAGTTTTATATCCCATGAGAAAGATAATTTCTCCCATGATAAGACTCCCTGCTTTCTTTCTTTTTTTTTTTTCTGGAACAATGGCTCATTAATGACTGAAGAATAAAAAAAGTTACGCCCCACTTTGTTTTTTGCAGGATGAGAAAAAGCAGAGAAAAACGCATGGAGTGGAGTTAATTTTCTGTGTCACCACATCCCCTCCTTCCCCACACACCACTGCCCACTGGTTATGTGATTTTGTGCCAGGCTCGCCAGGGTAGCAGTGTCAATATTGGGGTGGATGATCAAACCTTGCTTCTCTTGTGCCATATCCCATCTGGGTTACCACATCCCTATTCATTTCCTTTTCTGTCCCTGCTTTTTCCAGACTCAAAGCTGCTTTTCTGTTCTTGCCCCATCCCCTTGAATCAATGCCCACCAAGGTCAGGGAAGACCACGGTCAGCTGGGACGGCTGAATGAATTGCTCCTCTAAGGCTGGGCTGCTCCCCAAACCTGCAGCCCTGAGCTCATCTGATGTTCCCTTAAAGACACCACAATGAGAGGTCCATGTGGAAGCCAAATGGAGAGCAGGGGTTGCCAGGACATGGCTTCATGCTGTCACTTGGAACAAGGGGCAGAACCAGTGGAGGGTGCAGGTTTTTCCTGCCCACCACAGCTGCTGGCCCTGCCTTGCAGAGAGGATTGGGAACCTGCAGATCTGGTACCCAGCATCCCAAGATCAGCTGCCCTTTGCAGGCAGGATCTAAGGACTGGGGAGATTTACATACTGAAATACACACCACATTCCTTTAGTATTCCCAGAGTAACTCAGAAACTCCAGCTGGAGCATCAACATCACTACTAAAGGGTAAAAACCTCATGCTGTCCTCACGAGCCCAGCATTATCGCTGGGTTTCACACAGCCTGCCACCTGTGCAGGGACAGTGACTGATTCACTAATTCAGCAAATTTCACCTTCCCCAGACTTCAGGCAAGGCCACAGATGCTCTGCAAAACCCACTTGAGCTGCAGCTTGCCCACTGACATGGGACAGCCAAAATGCCTGGCCAGGAGGAGATCCACAGCAATGACAGCCACAGGGAAAAGGGCTTGAGGAGAAAGTAGGAGAGGAGCAAACTTCACACAGGGTCAACACTGATTTTTGAATGGTTAATTGCATGTTGCTGTGGTTTAGTTAATAGTCTGAAGTGAGACACACACTGCCATGTGGCACCTCCTCACCTAACAGAGGCATCTTTTTGACACATCATGCAGACTGCCATTGCCACATAATGGTTGAATAAAAAGCCATGAATATTAAAAGCCATGAATATTAAGTCTGCACCCACAGCATTTGAAAGCAGCTGGAACACACTGTAAGGCACCAAGCAATAAGGTACAAGAAACTCAAGGACATCAAAAGCTACCAAACTTTTACAAGATCTGCCAGCATTGATCAATTACTTACCACCTTCCTATGAGCCATGGACAGCCAAAACTCAGGACCAAACACAGAGCCCACAAATGAAGCTAAAGAGGAGTACTTCTCTGCTCTCTCACACTCCTGAGTAACAGAGGATAAACTACACCTGGGCTGGTTTAAATGGCAATTGTAATCATTTGCACTCTCGGCTGCTCACAGCTGTCAGTGCCCAGGTAAAGCCCACTAAGGAAAGGAGCCAATCAGGCTTAACAGAAGTCACAGAGGCTGGGTTAACCCCATAAACCTCAGTTCCCAGCCCTCACCCTCACCACTGAATCCTGCAAGTGAAATCTGGAAGCCTTCATTGCCATTAGCATGAAGTTTGACCCTTCCAGAGCCTTTGGATCTCTCACTTTACACCAGGACCCTGGAGTGCCACGAGCTCTCTGCCAGCAAAGCTGTGCCTTTGATCCACAAAGTGTGGCTTGTGCTGCAGGAATATTCAGGGGCCCCCAGTGTGCTAGGCACTACACAGACAGAAATTAATTCCCATAGTTACTATCCTCCTAGATAAATGTAAAATCTTACACTGAAGAGTTTCCTCACCTCCTTTTTCAGCATGACACTCATACAGCAATACTGACATTCCTCTCACTTACAGTGGCATAAGGGAGAAGACTGAAAAACATATTCAGCTGCCAGAGAAGTGACTGCAGCATGTCAGATGTGCAGGCAGGTGACCCTGGAGAGCTCATGGAGAAAGAGCAGGGCTTTCCACCCACTCGTTTGCCTGACTATGTCCCCTAGAGCCCCAGCAGATTTATGTCACCAATGCAGCCACAGTGCCCTGCTGCTGTTATTTAGATGTGGCAGAGACCACAGCAAGCTCAGGTGGGCTGTGTCCCCCCCTTGGCACTTCCACACCCCAGGAATATCTTCCTTTCTCCTGAAATCACTCCCACTGCTCTAGAAGAAACAGCAGGGGAAGACAAGCCAAAAAGCAGAACTAAAAACTGCAAAACCCAAGCCGTCTTTAGTCACCAAGCTGCATCTGTTCCTCACACATTTTGTGGAAGGATACATTTCTGCTCCACCACCAGTGAAAGCCCAAGGTCTCCAGCTGTCAGTGTGCTGCCAGGGCTGGGGTTCTTTCTGATATATTTAGAGCCCACAGCATCACACCAGCTCCTCTGCTCATTAAGCCATGATATTTGAGCTATGACTTTCATTGCTGCTTTCAAGGTAATCTATCTGAACAACCTCGCAGACTGTAAATCTGGTTGCTGAGCAAGAAAAATATGGTTGCCCCAATGTGACTTTGTCACTGCAATGAGCTTGGCTTTTTATTTAGAGAGCAGGTTGTATGTCTGTCTTGCAAGGACAAACTCCCGATCAAGACTAAAAATCTGGGTGAGACAACTGACCCAAGGCTGAAAATAAAAGCTGGCTTCCCACCTTAGTTTCCAAGTGAACTCCACCAAATGACGCAGCACCCCATACTGCATTTCACAGGCAGTACAGATATATTTAGCCCAGTATGCCCCTCCCAAGGCACAGTGTGGGGCACAACTGGCTGAGCAGAATCCAGGCAGGACACAGGGAAACAAACCAGGCAAACCATCCTCACCTACTCAGCAGCATGGCTCTTGTTCACTTGCTTTGTTGAACATAAACAAACAAATAAAGCCCCAAAACAAGGAAACCTCATAAGAGGAGTTTTATTTTCAGGTCAGGCAGCAAATCCAACAGTTGTAATTATGTCCTGGAAATTAGCAGTTTAACTTATTTGTGTTGTGGGGTGTTCTTTGCATTTCCATCTGAGAGTCAGACAAAACCAGCATCTTTCCCCAGAGGCTTGTGAGGGAAAATGGTGCAAACACCACACGAGCATCAGTACATGTGAGCGTGGAATCTCCTCCCATGGATGTGAAACAGGGAAAACCAGCCACCTGAACAGTGACACTTGGGTGCCTGAAGGAGCACACTGGTTACTTTTGGGATCTAGAAAAGTGCCCGAGGGAGAGGAATTTCAGTGGTGTATAGACAACAAACTTGCAAATGTCTTGGTGTATTTCAGAAGACACCTCCCCTGCAAGATACTTCCAGGGGATCCCCCAGGGCTGTGGGAGGGTTAGAAAATAAATGTAGCTCTAGGAAGCTAAGCTTTTGCCCTCAGGGCCCTGGGAAGTGATCTCCCCTCAGCCTCCATCAAATCAGATAACAAACAAGCTGAATTATTGTGATTAGAATGATAGAAGGCTGCTCAGAAGCATCCACCAGGCAGGGTTTTGGCACCAGCTGGTTGTACCAGGTGATGAACCAGAGATGTTTCCAGCCAGAAAGCTACAAGAGGGCTGTCTGCCTTCTCCAGAAGGGCTCTCTGCCACACAGGAACACAGGGCATCTTCTTGGCTTCCATGGGGGGCAATCTCCTGGCCTCAGCTGAAGAAATTACACACTGAAGTCTTAGGCATAGAAGACTTCTCAAATCAGGAAGATGATCCATTGCATACTAGAAATGAATGAAGAAATCACAGCAAAACATAAAGCTGTGTGAACAGGAGTATCCTGTCAAGACCCCTGGCTGCAGCTCTGCCTAACAGGGCTGGCTTTAGTTCAAGTCTTTGGGAAACTCTCACTCCAAAGGATGAACCTTCAGCTCCGAGCTGGCCCAAGCAGAGCGTGATTCCTCAAGGAGCCCTCAGTGCAAAACACAAAACCACTTCTCTTATCATCTCCCTCATCCCCAAAAGGGAGGCAAGGTGGAGTCAGGGAAGATTTGTGGCCATGATAAGACTTTAATGTCTGAGTAACACTCCAAGCACAGAGACTTTTGGTTTCTCAGACTTGCACTACCTCACCCTCTCCTGTGACGATTTAAGAGGCCGAGTGGAGTGCCTGTCTCCCAGACTTCCACTCCCTTCCCCTAAAGTGTGCTCTCTTCAGGCCTTATATCCACGTCCTTCCCTCAGCCAAGAGAGGCCAAGCACAGCTTTTTGCTCATGTTATTGCTGCCCCAGACAGCCAGGAGAGGAGACTATTATTTAAAGATGTGCAGAGTGAGACTGGGACATGATTGTAGTTACTGACCCCTGGGCACCCTAAGCAGAGGACCACAATGTGCTGACATGTGAATAAACCTCCTCCTGCAGGAGAGCTGAAGAAGCCTCTTTTTCTTATCAGACTTTTTAAGAAGCAATAAAAGATTTTTCTCTAATTAGAGGTCGAAATATTGTTTTCAAAACTCCTGCAAGTCATTCCTATCCTATAGATTGTGTATGTATCACTGACAATGTCTGTTACCCAAACACAGAGGAATGACAGGCATAGCTTCTTATCCCTGACTGGTGAGTGCAATGCTTGGAACCAAATTTATGATGAAAATATTTGAAGTTAAGTTTTCAAAATTCAGGTCTCTTCAGTGCTTTAGCACGCTACCACTGTATCCATAATGAAAATCACTTGTTACAATACAAAGAGCACAGTAAGCTCTTCAAACACAATCAAACACCACTATTCCTCTAAATACTGGCCAAAAATGTTAAATACTCACCTAGCTCATCACTGTTCCAGTGATGTAATGTTTGTAACAGCCCTGCCATACACGGGAGAGGTTTCTGTGAGAACCAGGCTTTTCTCCTACAAGAACAAATCTCCCCCTCGTTTAGATTAATTGATTTCACACATAGTTGTTTATGTGTGTGGCCTCCCTTGATTTTCTGAGCTCTCCTCACTCCAAACAAAACAGCTTAGGGATGTAGATGGAGCCAACTGCATCTGGGAAGAGGGGAGATAACACCTCAAAGCCAGACAGAAAAGGACATTTCTTGCTTCAGAGGCTTTTCTCTGGATGACACTTTGAGGCAGCCTGACAAAAGCACGCTTCTGGGGAACACCATAAAACTGCTTCAGAGACACACTGCACAGAGCCCGGCAGGAAAAACCTCCCCACAATGGTGGCAAGGGGAAAAGGAACTTCTGAGGAGAAAGATATATGGCAAGCTGTGAGGCTGCAAACAATAGATGAACCAGAAACTGTCTTAAATTTTAAAACATCCTGATTTCATACAACAGTTTGTAGCTAGACTGGGAGAGCACCAGGATCGTCATGTGTGCATGGAACATGGATCAGGCAGCTGTGCAGCGTGCTACCAAATGCTGGTTCAGAGGGAAAATTTATCTTTGGAAAGAAATCTGGGTATTAATTTGAAAGCACAACACAGAGCAAGAAAGATTAACTGCCCTCAGCCTCTCCAGCCATGTGGATGCACCACGGGTCCAATCTGCACTGAATTACAAGTCATCACTGACAAAGTATTGAAGGAGCCAGCCAGCAAAACCAGTGGAAATACACTTTTGTGGATCTGGTCAGAGAACAGAATCTCAGTTCCCCAAGAAGGGCTGGGATTTCAGCATTTGCCTGCATCCCAAATGCAGATGAAAGGTCAAAACATTACACTATTTCATGGTATGAACAATTCCAAATGCTCTTGAAAATGCAGGGGTGGGAAGGAAGACATTATTGGTAGAAACAAAACATTCAAAATGTTTTAGCAGAATTCTCTCTGTCCACCAGCACTGTACAAATGTATGGGCCCTGGAATCCTGTCTTCCATTTTCATCCCTGCTGTGCAAAAAGAAAAAAAAAAATGTGGACAGGCTGGAGAGGGTCCAGAGAAGGGCCACAAAGATGGCAAAAGGAGTGGGAAGCCTGACAGTGAGGAGAGGCTGAGAGAAGAGGGGCTTGAGAGGAGAAGGCTTAGGGGTGATCTTATCACCATCTTCCAGTATTTAAACAGTGGCTACAAAGAAAATGGAGACTCCCTTCTTACAGGGAGCCACATGGAAAAGATACAGGGTAATGGGTTACTCCTGGGGAGATTCCAACTGGACAGAAATGGAAAATTTTACACAATGGAAACAATCAGCCTTTGGAATAATCTCCCTGGGGAAATGGTGGATTCCCCAAGACTGGACACTTTCAAGATTCGCTGGACACTGTGCTGGGCCATCTTGTTCAGACTGTGCTTTTGCCAAGAAGGGCTGGATCAGATGATCCTTTATGTCCCTTCCAACCTGTGATGCTGTGAAAATGAAATGTTGATCCAAAAGGAGAGATTCTGGGTGTTGACGTGAAATTTAAACTATTGTTCTGGATATCAACATAAAATGACATTTAAATGTCAATTGGAAACAGAAATCATTAGGTTTTGAAACATCACTACAGAAAAGCATGTTTTTCTTCTGAAAATTTCAATTAAGATCAAACCATGTTTTCTTCTGGGAGCTCTTTTTCATTTCACCAGCTCTGTGTTTGTTTGTTGTGCTGCTTGAGGACTGGACATTGGCTCCAGGCATATGGATGCCTGCACTGAGGTTATCCACACTGGGGACACACTGGAGATTCCTTACAGAAGTCCAGGAACACACCAGCACCCAGACTTTTGTAGGAACCTGAACTGTTACAGAGTGATTAGCTATTTTAATTTAGGGAAATGGTCTAAGGTGTCAGATGAGTAGCAAACAGAAACTCACTTTGCACACAGAGAAGGAGTGGGGTCTGCAGATACTTCTGGATGCCCTCCAAAGCATCTCCTCCTCATCAGCATACAAGATTACACATCTCTCTCCAAAGGTTGGCTTTGAAAAACCTTGGAGAGGAAAAGGCAAGTGGGACTCTGGAAACACTAACCTCTAAAAACTCATTACTTATTTGATATTATTCCTTTGCAGAAACAAACCCTACAAACAAAAACCTAACTCCAGCCTCAGTAACCCACAAAATTTCTGTGCAGACACCTTTAGGTGTGCAGCTACCAGCACCCTCTGCCCTGTGCAGGAACAAGGCTGCTGTGGAGGCAGGGACAATGACAGAAAGCAGCATTTCCCTGTCACCTGCTGCTTCACACCCACGGGACAAGGGCACAGCACAATTTACAGGGACTAGTCACTTGCCACTCATCAGGACAGTCTGGCAGATCCAGCCAGCACAATGCTGAGGTATGCCAAGAGAAAGCCTTGCCAAGGCAGGAGTGACAGGACCAGGCGATGAATTTGATGTGATGATGCTGGCATCAAAGGCCAAAGGCTTCTGTACATGTGGACAGAGCAGCTGAAGGGAAAAGTAAAATGTATTTAGGTGGAGTCACAACTGTTGACTGAGCAAGCCAGCAGCATTTGCCTGAAACCAAATGGAGAACAGATTATATTCAAGCATCTCTGGAGCTTTTAACATCAGACAGCACCTGCGAGCTGATGGACTTTGTGGATGTCACTCTACATCTTGGGAATGGGTGCTGCTTTGGAGCTCTTTCAACCCCAGGCTGAGTTTAGGAAGCTATGACCACCCCAAGGCAGCCTCTGACACCTGTCCCAAGGTGTCAGTGAGCCACAATTCCCACAGGACTGAACCCTATCCCTGGCTGTGGACAAAGGTTTTTGGCTTTGTCAAGATCACCACTTCTTTCATCAGGAGGAAGAATGAGTTACTGAACCAGCTGGGAAGTAAGAGATAACATTCCTTGTTGCCCCAGGCAGGTGCAGGAATTGGTAGAGGTAAAAAGCTTTCCATGCCTGCTCTGAGGCATCCTGGTGGCCAGCTTCCATCTGCCCAGCTGGGATGGACTGCACGAAGCACCAGCATTGCCAGCTCAGACCTCACCCAGGTTTACCAAAAGCAACAACAAACTGACAGAACTTTCTGAAAAACAGCAAGAAACTGACAGAACTTTCTCTCTAATGTATTTAAAACGCATTTCCCAGTTCAGCCTTGTCCATAAACCAAAGTAAGGCTTAGGTAGCACAAACTGTGTCTAAACTTAACTGCTATTCCTATTGCTTCTAGCTTGGTTTTATGCCTGCTTGAAAGCATTACCTGGCCCCTCCACGCAGGGCCTGGTCCAGACTTTCAAGGTCACCCCTCTAAACTTTTTTTTAGTTCAAGAAATTAAAAAAAAAAATATACACACTCCTGCCAACAGCCCAGTGTCAGCTGTGCAGACAAAGATGCCTCCATGGTCACAGCTGTGCCCACAGAAAATGCTGTGGCTCCCCTTCTTTCACAGGCTGTGGCACAGACACAGTCTAACACAAGAGGCCAAACTCAGACAGTAAATTGTTCCTGGTGTGTGAGCCTGACCTAATTGGCACCATTTTCCTGGAAGATAAAGAAGTTTTACGTGTCTTGTAGACAAAAGTTTGGGTTGTTACCTGCAATGGGGTTTTATACCACTGGGTGTAACTGCTGCTGTGCAGAAATACAGACCTTTACATCTTCTCAGCATGCTGTGGAGCAGAGCTTTTGAGCCTTCCAGCAGGCTCCTTGGAAAACAGCAGAGATGCTGAAAGAGCCTGTGAAGCTTCAGGAAAAACTGAACAAAGCCAGTGCTGAACTTACCAAGCTCACCCAGCCGAAAAACCTCCTTGCCATTCATAAAAAAAAAATAAATATTAGAAGTTCATTTTGAACATTGGCAAAACTCCCAAACAGCTAGTTAAGAATAGGTGGAAATGGGGAATAGTTTAAAAAAACAGAAGAGAAATCAGGACAGGTAATTGGTCATAGTTCACAGCAGCACTCACTGCACTCTACCTGTACCCCAGGCTGTGAAATCTCCACAGGTGGAATAACAGCTGCAGCCACCCACAAGGCTGCAGGTGCTGCTGTGAAACCTGGTTTGTGCACACCACACATGGGAACAAGAGCTGACATCTTGGTCTAAAACCAGAAACTTCCACTGCAGTGTAAAGAATAATGGGGCTACCCCATAAATATCTGCATCATCTCAGTGTAAGGCTGTAAAGCTTCAGTTAGTTTTCAGAGATGCAAAACTGGGCAAAATTGACAGTGATGACAGCCACAGGACACTACAAACCTTCCCAGCTGTGACACAGAAATTATAATGGCAAGATATTTACTAAACAAAACCCTGACGTGCTGCCAGGACCAGTATTTACAGTAATTATTAACAAATCTGAGCCACAGAATATAATAAAGGAACCTGTAGAATTGCTTGAGCTGTAAAAACAGAGGAGGGAAAAAATGGAACTTAATTTGCCTTTGTACAGTGTCAATTTTTTATGATCGGAGACAATTTCGAAGTACTCAGGAACACCTCAGGGAGTAATGAACCTGACAGTCACAAAATTATTTTTTTCTGAAAAATGTTCCATTAATGAAGACATGCTTGGGCTCATATGTCTCTCTCGACACTCTGTGATACATAACAAAGCTCAGAAAGGTTTTCCAGCTAGGCAAGGGAGATTCTCATTTAATTTGCTTTACAGCTCCAACTTGTCCATAACAGAGGTGCTACAATGCTTCAGGACTCAGTTAAACAATGGCAGCAAACCAGCCAAAAAGCTAAACACAGAACAACTGGAAAAGGAAGACATTTAGAGAGACCATTGAAATATTAGTATTCCTGTGACTTTTGTTAACCCTCTGTCCTTAGTGATGGACAAAAACAAATCTGAAACACATGTTCCGCCCAATCACTCCAGTCTCCCTCACCTCCAGTCGAGATGGGAGAGCTTACAGAAAACGTATTTTCCCTCAAATCCTTCAGTGTGCGTTCACAAATCTCCCTCTATACAAAGACACAACGTTGCTCTGCTTCTCTTCCCCTAAGACAAAAACTATCAAACCCTTTGAGCCTTTCCCACGAGCTACTTAAAACCACAAATTAATCAAAACCAAGAGCTCTTTACCCATCCCTGCACGCAACAGTGCCATGAGCTCTCTGGCCACAGACTGATTCCCAGGAAAACTCACTCCATTTGAGTGGTACGTTCTGCACTAATTCATCTCATTCTGTTCTGCTCCAGAGGCTGGGATGAAGCTTTGCAAAATGGACTAGTCACTTTGAATAATCAAGCCCAGACTACTCAAGAATGCCCAAGTATCCGAAATAGCTGAACCTCGGGGAAAAACAGGACCTTTGACAGCATTCAGAGCTGGATACCCCAAATCAGCAGGCATGAAAGCCCTGGCCTGCATTACCTTTGCTCTGAATATGAGAGTATGAAACCCGAGGCCACCGGGTTAGCTCAAAGAGGGGAGAGGAGGCCAGGACTCAAACCACCTCTCTCATGTGGCAGACCACAGCATTAGCTGCAGGCATGCCTGGAAAGAGAGAGCAGTCAGGGGTCTCTTGCAGGGTTATGAAGGACACAAATGGTTTGATCCTGATGGTTTTATTTAGATGGAGAAGGCTGCCAGGTTGGGCCATATTTACTGTACCAAACTCAGAAATTCTAAAGACAGCGAATTCTATCCAGCCTGACAGAAAGAGGAGCACTCCCTGTCCTCTGCTTGTCCCTCTCTCCAGCTCCTCTGAAGATGAGGGGCACATCACTCACTTCTCAAACAAAATCACACAAAAGCCCAGCTCTGAACGAAGTGAAATAAGGAAGATGCCTTTGCAGGGAAGCACCTCCTGCTTCCCCACTGCTGGATCCCTATGGGAGCAGAAAGAGGCACTGTCCCTTTAGAGCTGGCCAGGGAGCAACTCAGCATGCCTGGTCTCTGGGAGCAACCACAGCCAGGGAGGAAAACTGTGGGCTACAGTGGGACAAGGGGAGATTTCCTGAAGCCCGCTGCAGAATAAACACTCAGAGATGAGAGGACAAGGGACCCTCCAGTCCTGAGGGCTGTGCAACCAGATTTAAAAATAAAACCTAGGAGAGGGAGAACTGGCTTGCCCAGGACCTTGAAAGAGCCAGCATCCACGGAGAAGAGGGAGCAAGCAGCAAACCACGAGCCCGAGGCAGCCAGGAAACGCGGCAGCGGCAGCCAGAGCCACAGCCCAGCCACAAGAGAACAGGTCGGCTTAGGAGGGATGAAGCTGGCTGGGGAGTTAAATTTAGACAGGTAAACATTCCGAGGGGAAGAGATGGGGTTCACACAACCCTCGTGTTTGCCACTGCCAGCCCCTGGGGAGAGCCCTTCAAAGAACTGCTCGGGGGCTGAGGCACCTCGGAGTAGGGCTGTCGGGGCCAGTGGGACGGGAGCACACAGCTCTGTGGGCATTTCTACCCCAGCATTTGCTCCAAGCATCCTCCTGCCTGGCAGCATCCCCAGCGAGCAGGAAAGCTGTTGAGAGAAGCATGGAGGCCACTGCAGGATAAGGAAAGGTGCAAATCCTGAGTACACAGGGTGCAAAGGGACCATGCAAAGGAAATGCACCAGGGGAAACCCAACCAGCAATATGGTTGTGGCCATTTTGTGTCAGAGCCTTTTTGAGCTCCCTTTCAGAGGGAAGAAAAGAGTAAAAGAACCAAAACCAAGGAGTCAAGTCTTGCAAACTCAGCCAGCCTCTAGAGCTCGAGTTATCCAGACTCTGTGAAGTGGAGGGGACACAGAGCACTCCCTGCTCTGCCCTGCCTGCAGCCCTGAGAGAAGCCACGAGAGCTCACTGCCTGCTTCACAGCTCCAAGGACAAGGGAAGGATCCCCACAGGCAGACTGCAGAGGGCTGCCAGGCAGGGAGAGCATCCCAAACTCTGGGGAGCTGCTGGGCCAGGAGTGATCCTCTGCCCCAGGGACCCCCAGCTCCACCTCTCAGAGCAGGGCAAAGCCTGCCTGAGCTTCATCAAAGATGGGGAGGGGCTGGTGCATCACAGGCTGGGTCTCATCTGTCATTCTGCCCATATGGTCCCAGCCAGTTGTCTCTGCAGTGAGCCCAAGAACTTGCACTTTAGTAGAATGTCCCTTCCAAAGAGACACCCCCCTCTCTACTGGAAGATTTTAAGAGGTGGAGAAGCCTTTGGTCATTTGTTCTGAGGGTTAATCACCCTGCTGTTAAAAACACTGCCTGGTTCTAACACAGCCTAAATGCCCAACCACATGCCTTAAGTTCTCTTGAATTAGAAAGTTCTCCAAGCACCAGCTTCTTTCAGAGCTGCTGAAAGCAGTCAGGTATCCCACCACGCTACATCTTAATGTTCTTTCTCAAATGCTACACAGGTCTTCATTCCTTAAATCTCCCATTAGAAAAGGATTTTTTTAGTGCAGGAGAAATTCCCCTGAGTCCCCTCTGCACTGTCTTCAGTTTTAATAAAGTCTGTGTGCCTTCTCCCAGGAAGATCCCTTTCTATGCAGAAGTGGAACCAAATCACAGACTGTCCTGTCTTACCTAACATGTCTTGGTTGTCCATATTCTGATTTTACAAGTACTGTGTTTAAAAGTCTCTCTGAAATGCTCAGTGTGTGTGTGTGTGCATGTGTGTCCAATTTATTTGGAAATGATGAAATGGTTTTCACTCGAACTTTGATCAGCTGCTAGAAAAAAAAAATCTTATGAATAGAAACAATTTATATTCATTTAAATGAGCAATCATGCAGTTTTCAGAAAATAGCTGGTTTCCCTGTGTGCCTTGAAACCCAAACCCAACAACTTCAGGACAAAAGACTGAAGATGTGAAGCAGTCCAGAAACAAAGGGGCCTACTGGGCTAGAGGAAGGGACAAATAGCTTAAAGATAACTTGAATTTTCACACTATTTGATCTCTTCCTAAAAGAAAAAGCTTCTGGAGATTTCACTATACAAGAATGCTCATTTTTCTTTAAAACACAGGACCCCTGACTTTCTAGACCCAGCTCTTTCCAAATTTATTTTATTTTTTCAACTGATGTAATGAATTCTGGCAGATTGGGAGGGAAAGGGCTGAGAAAGAAGACTTCTCAGGGCTGGGAGCCTGCAGCCACAGCTTCAGTTTCAGCTTTCCTAAACTGAGATCAGTCACACGTGGAAGGACATTTTCAATGTCCATGCACCAGATACAAGGGAAAGGACACGGGGGCTGCTTACAGCTCCTGAGAGGAGAGGTGAGCAAAGACTGAAGGAGCCTGGGAGGGACTCCTTTCCTAAGGGAAGGGATCTGCTGCAGACACTCCTGGGCACAGAAATGAATGAGCAACGGAGCCTGTGAGCAGAGGAAACCCAAGGCTGGACTGGGGCCAGCTCACTTCCCCAGCTCTGCCTCCTGACCCGCACTGGCAGCTCATCCTCGTGCTGCTCTCCTCATAGACTCAGCTACTTTCTTCCAAGAAGGATAAAAACCCCGAGTAGTTGGGCTAGCTTCTCTGCACACGTGGCAACTCATCCCATATCCTGGATGTTTGGGGTGAAAAACATTCCACCTGAATTCCTGCAGAGCCCAACCTTTACCTTGGCTAAACCCAGCTGTCCATGCACAGGACACTGGTTTAAGAGGAGTCTGCCTCTCTCTCGCCACCCTTGAGAAAGCCCATTTCTTTCTCTTTTGGGAAGAAGAGCATGTAGCCAGCTTGGCTCTCCACTTACAACTGCATCTGACAGAAGACAGGCACCATCAGAAGATGTGATCCCTCCAACTCACGTGTCGATGCCCAGCTGCAAATGTGGGAAGGAAGGGCCATGACAGGATCACACCTGAGCATGGCGTGGTGTGGGGAAGGAGGGAGACACTGGAGATGTCCATGCACCAGGCAGGGACAGATGGATGGAGATGAGTGTAAAGGAGGGTGAAGGAGAGAGAGACCTTGTGTGTGCCCAGTGCTGTGTGGGACAAAAACCCTCCTAAGGGTACCAAGAAAGAGCCCCCAACAGCTAGGCAGATAAGCAAGCATTGATGCACACAGTCCTCACGTGCAGGGGAGTGGAGCAGAGCAGACTGCACTGGAAATGGGCAGGTGCACACAAGGAACACACGCCCAAGGTTTTGGTTATGAAGAAATTGAAGTAAGAGCTTCAATGCCAGTATACATGTAAGAAAAAGCTCTGTCACAAAAACCCCTGACCCCAAAGGTGAACAGGTGGGTGCAGGCAGCAGGGCAAGAGTGATGATGATGATGGACTGCAGGGCAGCCAGGAATGCATTAAGAGATAGGTGAAAGTTGGATAGAGAGACTTACAGGGACACTCACCTGATGGCAGAGGAAAACCATTAAAAACACGGCACAATAAAGTGCATCAGAGCACACAAAAATATGTTTGGGGAAGTTGCTTTACTCGTACCACTAAGGGAAGTATTACACCACAATTCTCAGAAGAAAAACCAAGTTTCATAGAAGAGCGTGTCTGTCACAGACATAACTGGGATGCTCATACCCTGGTTCTGTGAAACCGGCCACACTTTCACTTCTCTGGGCTTCCAAGAGCACAAGAACCCTTTCCCACATGCCATGGCTCGTGCTGGCACATGGAGCCACACCGCACAACACGGGTGAGAAGGACACTGTGGGCGCTCCCAGGAAAGCCGCCGTGCCTTGCCCAGGGAAAGGATCCTCCTCTGACAGCAAAATCCTTGTGCTCTCAGTGAGGTCCACCCCACTGGAGCAACATCTGCTTTGTGAACTCCTGTCTGTCATGCCCGAGGAACATCTGTTTCATCAGCACCCCGGAGGAGCATCCCTCACGCCCCGGCGACATCGCTCACGCCGGGGCTGGCCCCTCACGCCGGGGCTGGCCCCTCACGGCCCGGCAGCGTCTCTCACGGCACCGCAGCTCTCTCCCACCGCCGTAACACCACCGGGACCCCGCAATCGGCCCCAGCCCCTCGCTCCGCTGTCCCGTGTCCCTGCTGCGGGCTCACCCGGAGCTCCTGCCCGGCGGCGGCTCGGCCCCGACGTTCCCTGCCCGCACAGGGCCCGGCCGCCGCGGGGCTCCGCGCAGCCCGACCCCGCAGCCCCGCTCCGCCCCGACCGGCGGCCTCACGGGGCCGGGGGCGCCTGCCGGGCTCGGCGGCAAAGCGCGGACGCCTTTCCCGGGCTGCGAGCAGCGGCAGACCCCCGGTACCGCCCGCGCCGCCTCCCGCCCCTTCGGGGGCCGCGCAGGGAGGCGTCCGGCCCCGCGACGAGCCCAGCCCGGGGGTCCGCAGCGCCCGGCGCGGCCGAACACCTCCCGGCCCCCGGCCTCCTCCTCCCGCCCTCCTGCCGCCGGGCCGGGGCCGCCTCCTACCTGCATCTCCCGGGCGCCGCCGGCGGCAGCGGCAGGTGAGCGGGCGCCCGCGGCGGGCCGAGGGAGCGGCGGGACAGCGCTGGAGCCCGCAGCCCCCGCGGGCGGGCTCGGGCTCTGGTGTCCCGCTCCCGGCGCGTCCTCCCCGGCCCCGCCGCCCCGAGCTGCGGGGAGCTCCGTGCCCTCCGCGTGTCGCCCGGGGGCTCGGAGCAGCCTGCTCGTGGGGCTCCTGCCCGGGAGACAAACGAGCTGCGAGCCAAACCCCCTCCGGGACGGGCAGCGCGGTCCTGGCCCCGCCAGCGGAGGGTTTTTGACCGGGT
This sequence comes from Passer montanus, assembly GCF_014805655.1. Classification (NCBI taxonomy): domain Eukaryota; kingdom Metazoa; phylum Chordata; class Aves; order Passeriformes; family Passeridae; genus Passer; species Passer montanus. The sequence goes on from NW_024366592.1 coordinate 3,645,185, forward strand.
GACTTGCTGCTCCATCTCAGCAGGGGTTTTTGGCATCTGTCTCCCAGTGCGGGTGGGCGGCTGGGTGAAGGGAAGGTGCGAATGAGGCAGAGCCCGGTTCGGGGATGCTGTTGAAATGGGCTGGCAGAGTTTGGCAGAGGAGACAGCGCATGGAGCTCTTGATGGGGCTGGCGCTCAACAAGCACCTCCATCCCTCGCCTGCAACAGCAGGAATCACACTGGGGGCTGTCCCCCACCCTCCTTCCCATAAAACTTCGCAGATTCGCAGCCAGACCCCGTTCTCACTTTTCCTGGCAGAAGCAGGAGTAGCTGCAGAGGCATTAGCAGGATCACCGTAAATTTATGTCGGTGTAGCTGTGAGCGGTGCCTCGCCCCCGGGACTGCTGGGCAGCTCCGTGCACGGAGACAGGATTTACGTGCCTGCCCCTCCGAGCTTGGTGGCAGCCCTGCGGCAGCCAGAAATTACACTTGTTGTGTCCAGGTCCCCATCTCCGGGCCCCACATCGTCAGGCATCCCAAGTCCCCACGCAGCAGGAGCTGCAGAGCCTCATACGCAGTGCAAAGAGTGGCTTGCTGCTCCTACACATACCCGGACTCACACATGTAAGCATCCCAATGGAATTACATCAGGGAGGCATTTGGCCCCCTGGAATTGCTCAAATGTGTACTGGCTTGGGACAAAACGCAGCTTGAGACACACACTGACACAAGCATCTTGTTTCAAGCAGCTCTGAGCATCCATTTGGGTTCAGGGTGGAAATACACGAGCATTTTTAGAGGAGCAGGTAAGTGTTTGAGTACAGGCTACACGCTGCAAATAATTGAAGGCTCCAACTGTCTTAATTTATGACTAGTGTTTCCCATCACTGCAGTCATTAGTGATACTTTATTCTAATGGGACTAGGAGATAGAGGAGGTACAGCCAGAGGTAAAGAGTAACCCCGTGTTTGTGGCAGGAAATAAGGAGCCATTGTCCTCAGCGCTGTGCAGCTAGAAAGATAATAGTTGGTACAGCAAATGCCAACTAATTAGAGGGCAAAGGAAGTCTTGAAATTGCAGCTGGCTGCAGGAACTCTGAGGTGCCAGCTTTTTTTGCTCAGAGGTAAAGCCTGTTTACCACATGGGCTGCCGTTCCCTGCTTGTCTGTTGCGCTTCCAGCCTGCACATTGAGGAGAGGCAGGGTGCTTTGGGGACCCAGCAAACAGCAGGGACGCCTCCTGGGGAGCGTCACAGAACTGGGGCTTGGTCACAGGTTGCTTGGTCTGTAGAGTAATGTGCTTTCCCACTTTTGGTGCTGCAAGGGACAGCTGGCCACAGCAGGTCAGCAGGCCGGAGATCCTCGTCCATCCTCACAGGAATCCTCCTGGGGCTGGCACTGCTTCACGCCCCGGGGTGGTGCCTTACATCAGGGTCAGAGGGAGCAACAGGGAAGGCAGAGCCACTGGAGCACCAGCAGAGGTGGCTGGGCAGCACTGGATATCTGTATTCCTTAAAACCTTCAGCTGTGGGCCATGTGGATTATTCCAAAAAGAGACCAGGTTATTGAAATACCATTCTGGCCTCAGCATAGTCCATGAGGAAGATGGGAATTCCTGCAGCTTTAATCCACCCTTGGTGCCTCCACTCTTGCTGTGGTGGGACGAGAAGGACCTTTGGGAGATAGATACGTGTGTGTCAGGGCGTGCTGGGTGCCAGGAAGGGCAGGAGGGACAGCTGGTGTGCATCTCCAAACTGGCTGGGAGTGATTCCCCACCTGCGGGGCTTGAGAAGAGGCAAAGTGTCCCGAGGCAGCAGGAGCCAGGTGCATGGCCCATCTCAGAGGTCTGTGTCTCACAAGGGGGATGCCTTGGCAGTGCTGCCACTGCTGAGGACAAAAAACCCCACAAAATGAGCTGGTCGGGATGTTGGTGTGGGTGGGTGATGACAGGAGACCAGCTGCTTTACCTTACTGTGTCCTCTCTGCTGAAACGTCTTTGTTTTCTTCCTGGAAGGAAAAAAAAGTGTTGATTCCCTTCTTTTATCGTAGTCTGCCCCACAAGATTTCTTTATCCTCCACCAAAACAGCTCCCCATGGATGTCATTCCACAGGTGTTGTCCACTGAAGCTATTCCTCCATCTGCAGAGCAGGGCAGATAAGAGAAGGGCACTTTATCCAGCAGGGGTAAATAAATAAATCCTCACTAGGTGTGGGGAAGAGGGGCACCAGCTGCCAGTAAGGAGGAGCTCCTGTCTCGTCTCAGCCTCCAAAGGTGTTGTCCATGTGTTGTTTACATCCCCCAATATGATTAAGCCTCACTGATTTAATAATGGGCAGCATCCAGAACTGGATCTGGGCAGGAGGTGGACTCTAGTCCATGACTAGAATTTGGGATGGGACTGATATTGGTGGGAGACACTGCACAGCACACCCAGGGAAGATGTTCCCTCTGCTCCCTTGCAAAAAGCAGCTTAACCCATGCAGCCCCCTGGACAGCACAAGCTGTTTTATTTCTCTTAATCTCTCTGGAACATTCCTATGGCTACAATTGTCCTCATGCTCCTTTCTTCTGCTACATCTTGTGTCTGTCCCCTCCTGGTCTCTGCTACCAGTGAGCAGGAAGAGGGTGGGGAAGTGCTCAAACTATTTGAGATGTGGAAATACTAAGCTCACTCTGCAGAGGAGAAGAGCAATTTAAAATGTATTAAGGGATTTAATTCCCTCTCAGTTAAGGGCAGGACCCTGCAGGATATATGAAGAAGCAGGAGACCTTATCACGAGAAACTCAGCCATGGCTCCAACTTCTCCTAAAGCAGGGGTAGCCCAGCCTAGCAGTTCTGTGGTGCTCATAACCTCTCATCTCTTGGGAAGCTTCTTCCATTTCTGTTGCACCTGCACCATCATCTTCCCCCTGGTCAGCCCATCCTGTATCCAGGGTAGAGCTGAGGCAGGGACAGCTTCCAAGGAGAAGGAATATCCACTGTGCTTCTTTCACTGACATGGATCTTCTTTTGTCCTTTACCACTTGCCCCTGGTGGGGGTAATCCCTGTGGTGGGATCACTACCAGTAGTAGAAGCAAGTGGAAGGAAGTGAATTTGTGAGGAGCTGGACACGTTTCCAGCAGTGAGATTGTTATGAGTCAAGGTGGAATTCACGGAATAAAAATCTGGAAATGGAAAAAAAAAGAAAATCTTGAGCTCCTGCCAAGGGAGAGCTCGTTCCAGACAAGCTACCTGATCTGACCTGCCTTGCAGGTGTGAAAACCTTCATTGACCACCCCCACATTCTCTACCTGCCCTTGCAAACCCCAGAGGAAAGCACCACCTCATTCCCAGCCCTGTCCTCGTGGGAAGCAGCCAGTCTCCTTGGGGCGCAGAGCTCATGACCTGAGAATCCGTGGCACTCCACAAAAGGAAATATAGGCTAAACATCTGAAACATTTTCTAATGTTGACGTCTTTCAAATGATGGAATTGTCTCCCCAGGGACACGTGGATGCTCCACTCCTTGAGTCAGAGGGGCAGGACCCAACAATGCAGGGGAGGGGAGAGGTTTTGTTGGGAACCTCGCTGCTCCTGTACCAGAGAGAGACAGCGAGGGGGGAGAGGAAATGAATTAGATGACTTGAATCACTTCCAGCTCTAATTGCTATGATTTTGCAGTAGTTTTCCCAGCCTCAAGTATAACATTAACCATCAAAGCACGACTTCACTCACGGTCAATTAAACCAGGATTCATCTGGCTTGACATCACGAAGCCAAATCCCTCCTGGACTCAGGGACACCCGAGAAAAGGGTGAGAAAGGGTGTCTTTTCTCATGGCTGAGGAAAGACAGGAGCCAGAGTGGGGCTGGGCACTGCTCATCCTGTGGGATAGGCAGAAGCTGCTGCCTTTAGGGGTGGACATCTCCAAGTATTCTCTTCCCTTCTGCCAGCGCAGGACACAAAGGGAATGCAGCAAGTGTGTGATGTGCAAACACCTTTCCTCACCTCAGTGAGGCACTGGCAGGGTCCCTGGGATTGATCTCCCCATCTGGATGGTCCTGCTGGCTGGGGGCTGCTCCAGAGGTCAGGTGAAGACAGACAGACAGCAATGCTGGCACACATGTGCAGCCCTGCCAGAGCCAGGCTGCCTCTGCACGTGCAGTGGCCACACTTTACCCTCTGTCCAGTTTGCCCCTGGCCTCCTGGTTCTCCAACAGGCAGGGCTGGGAACCCATCAAGGGATTCAGTGTCTGGAGCTGCACTCCTGAATGCCGGGGTGCACGGGGTGGAGAGCAGGCCAGGGAATGGCTCTCCCACAGCAGCTCTCCTCCTTGCTCTTCCTCCACAGTGCTGGTGCAAAGGGATGAGCCAGGCCATTGACTGGGGTTACAGAACCAGGAGATGAAGTAACAAGAAGTTAAAGGAAGGGCACAGCAGGAACCAGGCTGGCCCGGCGGCTGCCGTGGGGTGAAGCCCTGGCCTGCCTGTCTCCACGAGTGCTGGTAGCAAGGCTGGGGAGAGCACAGAGAGTTCAGCTCTCCTCATTTAGCCCTTTAATCATTAGTCAGGCAGGTTCTGTGGGCTGGCTGGGTTAAAGTGTAACTGCCCTCCTCGGCGGCCCCTGCCAGGATCCAGGCTCCAGGGACCAGGGCAGCACCAGCTGCTGTGGGAGAGCACAGGGATGGACAGGGTTTTGTTCCACGGAGCTGGGAGAGCTCCCCCATCCCTCCCTCCTATGGACAGGCAAGCATCACCTGTCCCATGGCACTTGGGGCAATTGGGACAGGAGAAGGCCCCAGGGCCAGCCCAGGGTCCCAAGCCTGGCCACATATGGACCTCCGTGGTTTGGGGAGGCACAGGGCCACGGCCATAGCCAGACAGTGAGGTAATCTGCCCCTGAACTTCCCTCCTCTCGGACCAAGTCCCTCAGTCTCTTCTACTTGGCTGAAACTCCGAGGTGAAGAGTTGTACATCCTTTCCAAAATTTTTATCGGCATGAATTATGAAAACTCTGGATATTCTTATTGTCCATGTGAATTGCCAATCCATTCTAAGCTCTTCATTCTTGGCCTCTCCTGCTTCCTGTGGTAACGAGCTCTGCAGTGCAATTAAACAGGGGCTGTGCTGGTAGCTGGGATGGGCTTCAGCAGGGGCCACAGCTGGTGGGTGGGCACAGAGCCCCTGCGTGTGTGCAGAGAGGTGACAGTGTCCCCCTGCCTGCTCCCAGCCCTGGCACCCTGGGCCCCCTCCGTGCCTGGCTGCAGGGAATGAGGAAACCCAAACTCCTCCCTGCCCCACTCAGAAGGGGATGGTTGCCCTCCAGATTGGTGGAGTGATGCTGAAGTCCCACAAATCCGGCAAGAAGATGTCTCCCAACAGCTGAGCATCCACAGGTGGTTTTGGGGAAAGTGCACACAAGGCTCTAGCTGGAATCTGTCAGAGAGAGATGAGACCCAGCATCCCCTTCTCCTGTAGCCAAGCAGGATGGAGAAGATGTATGTTTCCTTCCTTCCTTCCTTCCTTCCTTCCCTCTTTCCGTTCTCAAAACAGTCTTCCATAATTTTATCCTTTGAAAGGCAGGCAGGCCTCTGGCTGGATCTAGCACTGCTGACATGGAAGGGGATTATTCTCCTGATGATCACTGGGATTTTTACCACACAGCAGCTTCAGCTAAAGGAGGAACCACCACAATTCAGACATTGCATCCAGCTCTCCCACGGGGCATGGAGATGTGTGGGGTCATTCCAGGGGAGACCAGCCCAGCCAGCCTCCTCTCCTGCCTGGCCCCACGGGCACTGCTGCAGGTGGCTGTGGAGGGCAGAACCCCACAAACCCCAAACCTGGGCGAGAGCCACTCCCTGGGCTTGCTTGGTGCCTCTGCGTCCCTGCTGGCTTGGGCACTCCCGGCTGCAGGGCCAGCCTGCCACCCCGCTGGCCCTGGGGACACACAGGTGACGCAGCTGGCTTCTGGCAGGGTGGCACATTCTCTGTGGCCTGGCAGGTGGAAGGAAGGGAAGGAAATGAAATGTGCTGAGACACCAAGCCAGGAGGGTGCGACCAGTGCCACCAGAGCGGGCAGAGCTGGATGAGTTGGGAGCAGCAGTGTGCCAAGCAGGACAGTGTTAGAGGTGCTAGGACTGACTGTGAGGCTGTAGAGGGAGGATTAGGGCAGCAGGCAGGAGATCTGTGCTATAATGTGTCTGCCAGGCCTGGGGTTGCTGGAGCTGCCTGGGAGGGATGTCACACAGCCTAGGGACAGGCACTATTTACAGCTAGCGAAGCCACAGCACGTTTCCTGTTTTTATTTCTGGGTCCCACAAATCCCAGGGACAAACTGGAGAGTGTCAGCGAGGCTCTGCAGCTCCTGGCTGTGCTGCTCTCAACATCCTCCTGCCAACCAACCTGGTGACAATAAAGCCTTTGTATGAAAACCGTGTTTTCTAGGCTCCAAAGTGCCCTTTGATGAAAAAATGCCTTTTCTTATTAGTCTCACCTTCAGAGTGAGAGCTGAAGGAAACACAAATATAATCCCTGGACACTGAAGCTTCTAAATAAATAAGTAAATAGATAAATAGCATGGGTTAAATATGGGCTTACACAAACACCAGCACTAAAACACACCAAGGAGGCAGAGATGGAAACCACAATACCCAAAGCACCAGTGCAGTCACAAGACACAGAGAAGGAAGGAGACACATGGCAATAGATGTTTTTCTTCTAAGGCACTCAGATGTTGTCATGAACATGGTCCTGGGGCCCAGCCACCAGACAAAGGGCTGTGCATGGACACTGATGCTCCCATGGCACAAGCAGTTCATGGAAAAAGTTCATGGAAAAAAATGTGTGTGTGTGTCTGTATGTATTTACACATGCAAGAAACTAAAGATGTAGAAACCAGTGGGTTCTAGCTCAGAATCCTGTCATGCACTCTTGCAAAGGTAAAATTAAAAACATCAGAGTTCCCCCATGTAATTTAAGTGCAATTGTGTATGCGTTCCATATTTTCTGCGGTTGACATCCTGAAGTGATGACTTTGAATTTTCAGCTTGAGACACGGATTTTCCAGGATGTGCACAGCACCTACCTGCTAACACCACTTGTGGCATCTGAAGTTACAGCAAATCACTGAATGTTTCATCACATCCTGGGACTGTAATTATACACACCTGCAAAAAACCAAAGAAAAACTCCCCAAAAAACCCAAAGCGAAAAACTCCCCAAAAACCCAAAGCAAAAAAATCCCCAAATCCAAAGAAGCCCACAAAAATGGGAGACACCATGATTCATGCCCCAAATGTATTTGCTCATGTGCTTAAGATCTTGTTTTTCACGCTGGGAGCTCCTGTCTCATCTCAGCTTCTAAAGGTGCTGTCTGGGAGGATCTTTATGGTGGATTTTATTTTGTTCTTGTTTCCGAGTCTTTGCTGTTCACTGAAGCTACATTTTCCTTTATTTCCCTCCAGCAATGAGAGCTGGAATTATCTTTTTTGGGTTTCTTTTTTTGGTAAATGCAGATGAAGACCCCCTTTCCATCACAGGGCTTCAGGGGCTGTGTTTGGAAGACCCAAATGCCATGGAAGATTGTAACCTTGTGTTTTAACACCCTTCAACCCACAGCTTATATATAATCCCTTTTATAGCAGCATGGATAACGTCAGGAACAGAGATGTGTGGAGAGGAAATAAGCTTTTGTGAGCTTCAGAGGGCCCAGATCTGCCTCTTGTGGACCTTCGTGAGGATAGAAAATTGGGTTTTAGGGGGGACCACAACATTCATTGTCTGTGAGTTATAGCACCTGAACCCCCAGGCATCAGAGCTCCATTTAGGGGCCTGAACATGCTGACAGAGCAGGGGGAGCTGGCCTTTGACACATCTTTGGCCGATTTGCTCTGTGTTTTCTTGTATTTCCTCAGCTCTTCCATGCTGAGAAGGAGTTAGCAGTTAATGGAGTTGGGGCTGCAGTGTGGGTGTGCTTCAGGACAGCCCGGACCAGACCGGGTTTGGCTCCAAGCTGGGCATGAAGTGGTGGCTGTCACTGACTCCCCACACGTCCACACATCCTCCCAAATGATCGCTGACACCCTCGCTGTGCAGGGCCAGGCTGCAGCACACCCACAGCCACGGCCCCGGGGCTCCACCCTGCCCGAACTCGCCCAGATATCATCTGAGATTGCACACCTAACCATGAGCACGAGCAGCGGAGCTGTGCTGAACAAGGCCTCTCACCAGGAAAACAAAGCCAGGGAGAGCTGGCGTCATCCTCTGGAGCCCCTGTCACTGCTGAGCCGTAAGCAAAGGCAGAGGAAAGCTCTGGCTCAGCGTTGGGCTGCCTTGCTTTGCTGCACGGACCCAGGACTGGTTTCACAATGAAGTCATGGTCCCGGTGTCACTGACACAGTGAAGCCTCTGGGTCAGCCGTGGTGATTTCAGTCTGCAGCTCCACGGGTGGCTTTGATCTGCTCTTCTGACAGATGAGCATGAATCATCATGTTACCACTCCTGTTGTCAGGAGTCATCACTTCATTAACTGAATGTTGGTACCCAGGGCACAGGGAATGCTTCTCTGCCCGTCCTGAGGGGTCCTGACTCCCAGGGAAGCACTGCCTTTAACCTTTGCCCATGGAAAAAGCCTCCAAGACTTTGGGAAGGATTGGAAGTGTGTGAAATAGATAATAGTGTAGTTTGTCACAGGGTGAGAAATTTAGAATTTTTGGATTTTAGTATAGATGTAGATAAGAGACTATCTTGGGCATTGTCTGAGCTTCTTCTTCTTCATCTACTCCATTTTCTGCAGTGTTGGTTGCACAGGATGAGTGGTTGTGGGAATCTGCAGTGCAGAGGTTACAGGGAGAGGCAAAGGATTAGTTATTGGTAGAAAGGTAGAAATAAAATATGTTTTAAGAGTGAATTGGATAAAACAGCTTTAAAAGACCATTTTTGCTGTACTTTCTTACACACTAAGTCTGCTGCAGACGGTGTGCTGAACTTCTGATAAGATAAAAATAAACAGCAACTTGAAGACCCAAAAGAGTCCTGTGCATCTCTCAGTCCTGGCACAGAACTGTTAAAAAGAGGTTTTCCCCCATCAGGGGAGCCTAGGGGGCCCCGAGGGGCAGCACAACTAAAGGGGGAAATTAGAACCTCCAACCACAAGGCTGAGGAGCAGCTTTTCCCTGGCACCTTTGGGCTGCTGGGCAGACTGCAAGGGCTGCCATCACACTGGGTGCTCCACATCTCCAACATCCACCACCTGGCAAAGAGCTTGTTCCCACAGCTCAGTGTGCAGCCAGCAGCTGCTGCCTGTCCCTGGCACACCTTGTGGGCTGGGTGAGCAGCCAAACCCTGCCCAGGTCCATGAGGAGCCAGGGGTGACAAATATCAATCCCTGCCTGCTGCACCAGGCATGGCTGTGCACACGGATTCCTGATGGAAGATGTGAATTGCATTACATTTTGCTGACAAATGCCAGTGTTTTCATTTCCTCTGGGTTCCTCCAGGGTCTAGTGAGGGATCTATTTTGGATGCAAGGTGTCTTATTGCTGCCAAACTAACAGGAGAGGACCCTTCAGAGGGCACTGGTAGGAAGCACAATCTGTGGTGTGCAATATGTGATGGAGGGTTTTGAATGCACAAGGGGAAAGAGTTTTTTTAATCATCTTTCTTTGATCTGTGCTCAAGGCAGTGGTTCACACTTCTCATATCACTGAGGCAGGAAAAAGAGGCATCTTATAGTATTGTACTAGAATTGGTCACAAAGGAGTTTTTGCAGGAGACACCAGCTTGTTCCCCCATCTCCTGAAGGAGCAGCAGCACCAAGAGCTTTGGGGTGGCAGTTCTTGTGTTTGCCACACCTGCCAGATTCCTGAAGGCTGCCCAAAGCAACCAGCAAACCCCTTGTTTGTAACTACTTTGGATTAAAAAATAAAGGTAACACAACTGGGTGCTGCTTTCTGAGGAAGTTGGCAGAGCTGAAAAACTGGGCACTACTGCCTCAAAGCATTTTGCTGGTTTGTCATCTGAGGAGACAATGGGAGCCACGGAGTTGCTACTGCTGGACAGTTGCTGCAAGTGAGCTGAGCCCTGCAAACTGGCAGGGAGCGTGCTCCTAGCCCCACACAAATCCACAGCAAGGATGGCAGCTGACACAGCAGCTGCCAGCTACCATTGTCCTCTCTGGTTTTGCTGAGCAGAAAGACCTTGCCATGGTCATACATCATCCTCCTGGAGACTCCTGGTTTTCCATACAAAACCCTGTTCTAGGGCCTCCTCTGATGCAGACAATCAAGATACCAGCATGAATTCCCACTCATCCTGGTTCACTTTACATCTTTGGAGCCCCAAGAGTCTGTGAAGACAAGAGTATTTACCAGTTGTGCCAAAGAGGCACCTTGGGAGCAGAGCCCAGCTCTGCACAAACCTGCTAAGAGCTTGGCTACTACTTCAGCTAAAAATACTTAAACAAAATACCAAAATAAAAACGGAAAAGAGGGTATCCTGAACAAGTATCATTCTCATGGATTCATACACAAAAGAGTAGCTCCCCAAATAAACTCCTTGGTAGAGTGAAAATTATTGAGGAGTCACTCAGGCATCAGATTGGGTGAGAGAGCAGCAATGCAGACACTCACTCGTGATGCTGTGCCACAGCTGAACCTCCCTGGCTTTGGTGGGTGCCGTGAGCCTGAGTGGAAGCTCCCTGGCTCTCTCTGAAAACCACCTTACACAGTCACCACTTGTATTGGGAAAACAGACCTGAATCCAAAATATGCTACTTTGTAATGAAGGATATCAGCAAAAGTGGCAGCAGTTCAAAATATCCTTAGAAGGAGCTTTCTCAAACTTTGATGACTACCACCACCACCACCACACTAACAGTAACTATTAATGCTAAATTAATTAAATCATAGATGAATGGCATGAATGGCTGATTGAAGTCATGTGGGGACTAAAAAAATGAGATGCTGAAATGAAATTTACCTCCTTCTGCACTTTGCACTCAGTCTGTAAATCCCACTGCACGTTCTCTAGTCACTGAGTATCCAATTCAGCGTTTTGGAGCTCTGTGCAGCTGCAGCCCTCAAGTGTCTGCAGACATGTGCCCCTTCTGTGACGTGTCAGTCACTTCAGCTGTCAGGTAGTCTCAAATATTTTATATGGGATTTTGAGAAGGGCTTGTGTGCCTGCCAGGAATGACCTGGCTGGGAAAGTCAATGTGCTCTGTAGACAATAAGGAAGAACAGAGGAAGAACATCCATTTACCTCCACTTTAATCCTATCTCCAAGTCTCTGAATTCCTGACAAGCCTCAGGCAGTCCACGGTGTGTGATCACAGTTAAACTCAGCTCTGTGGCTGAAGAAACAGAACTCTTTGCTAGGTGAAGAGTTGGGTTATCAAGCCCACCAGAAATAAGTGGGGGCAATTACAGGTCAGAGATATGGGCATGGGGAAGTGCTGGAATGCTCAGGGAGCAAGAGCACAAACAGGAACAGCCCTGCTAATGTCTAAGCTACCACTAGCATGAGGGATAATTTAAAGAAGCAAAGTAATGAGAGGCTTGTGACAGAGAACTGGTGGTCTTGGGTGGCAGCAGTGGTGGGGTTTGGACAATTACCAGTTCGAAGAAATCCATTCATCCTGCACACTTAATGAAGGAAGCATCTAGCAAAAATATAGTTACATAAATACCTTACTGAAAATTGCATCATGGACATATTAGGCATGAGGTCATGCAGATTTTCTAATTCCCAGACCTTTGCCATTGCAGGTTTGGCATTCTTGAAGCGTGGTTTCCAGTGGGCAGCTCTGTGTATTTATACATGATCACACAGATGGGCACAGACATATATATCCATACGTGCACTTCAGTGCACTGGGCTACAGGAGCATGCATTGCTTAGAGCTAAAACCAGCTTCTGTGCATTATATAAGAAAGGTTAAGAGCGTTCATATACATTCCAAAACTTGTGGTTCCCCAAAATGGTGTGCCCTTACAGAAAATGAAGGGTTTACTCAAGCTGAACAAAAATCCTTCTAGGATGGGTTTTGAGCTACAGCAGCCACCCATCCTTTTTAGCAATACATAAAGCAGCCAAAGGTTTTTTTAACTTGCCTTGTCATGAGATTTGTGTCCATAGACGTTTTTGGAGCTGAATTCCCACTGAAGTAAGCGACAACTTCACACAAATGGGCTGCAGTACCTGGGCCTAAATATTTAACTTCTTAGTCAACCTTCTAGAACAGCTTTAATGCTTGCAATTGTAAACATTGGGAAAAGCTACTGCTCACGTACTTAAAACCAGATGGACTCCAAGCCCACGCCCTGAGAATCACTTGCTGTAACCCCACAGCTACACCCAAGCTGGTCCCAGCTGTTCCACTTATGTTTTATGATACATCACCAGGATATTCAGAAATAAGCTCTACCAACACAACGTGTATGGCTCTGTCTGCTTGATATGCAAAAAAGTAGTTTGCACCTAATTTTAGTATATCCACCTAGAAAACATTTAGCTTCCCAGGTTATATGCCCTACTCGAGCTTGAGGGTTTTTAAAGATATTAAAGAAAGAGGACTTTGGCTATTTGCCTGAGATTTCTAAACATCCTGAAGCCCAGTGAGAAGACCTACTTGATGTCTCAAAATCCCAGAGTAAAGGTCACTGGTAAGATACAGATCATTAGCATGGGCAATTGGTTTTAATTACTGTTTTGGGGTAATCTTTGGACTGGCTGATGCACCCCTACAGCTTCAATCCACACAAGCAAAAGGCATCTGCAGCACAAGCACAGCAGATCCTGTCAGAAATAGGAGATCCTATATATGTAGCTTCTCCCAGTGGATTGCAGATGTGGTTTCAGCAGTTTCCCTGACTGGTGTGATTTAGAAAAGCAGGTTTTCCCAAGTCATCCTGGCTAGAGCACTGCACAAGGCCCATGTTTAATCAAGACAGGGGCTGTGCACACCCCTACAAACCTATGTGCAAAGGAAAATGTTTCAAATCTGTGTGTGCTTGATCCCAGGGCTGACAATTAGCTGTTTCCACTGCTGCCTTGCCTGTTCAGTGTCACAGTAGCTACAGTCAACACAGACAATTCTGTTCAGATGCCTCATGTTTTAGTGCACAATGCATGAAATGTAACCTGATAAGGCACAAAAGGCATTTGCATCTTCTCTTTTGAGCACGAACAGTGTTATTGTTATGGGCCATCCAAAACATGAGTCAGCCTGTGGGGACACAGCCCTGCAACTCACCAAGCAGCACAGCCAGTGTGGGCTGCAGACCTCAGCTCAGCTCTCCCTGCAGATGTGCTGTCCTGCTGGGGCTGGCTCGGACCCCTGCCCTTTCACTACTCCTTTAAAAAGGACCAGTCCTTCAGAAGTGGCGTTTGTGCCATTATCAGACTGATGAGTACCTTGTTGAGCAGTAACTGGTTAAATTTATGTGGCATGTGGTTTCATTCAGCTGATCTGGACTGTGCTGCAGAAGCCAGGCACACCCTGGCCTGACAGGAATCACGAATCCCCTTCTCAGCCAAAGACGCCTGAGCAAACATAAACCAGACTGGGAACCAAGGGGCTGATGGACTCTTTCTGTCAAAGCTCCTGAGACCCTTAATCCCCACGCATCCTTTTTCCACACACTGCTTCACATGCCTGATTGAAGCCCAAGTGATTGAAATCCAATCAGCAAAGGGAAGGGAATGTCCAGGCACTGAGATCAGGACGCCTGCTCCTGTTACACATGCAGTCACTTGCATTGAAACAAGTCAGGACCTCAAGAGCCTCATGAAATGATGAATTGAGGAAAATCAGAAGGGACAAGGCCAGCAAGAAAGCACAGAGAAAAACTGACTGTACAGACAGACAAAAGGAGAAAGAAACGGAGAGAAATTGGTTAGAAAGTGTCCCAGCTTGGGGGGGTCTGTGCTGTCAGGGCTTCAGGATAGCTGCGGAGAATCTGGTGGAGTGTGTTTAGCATGGACATTGTTCTACCAGTGGGACCAGTGTTGCAATGCTATTCTCTTTAGAACAGTCAAAAAACCCAGAAAAATGAGATTTTCATACTGACATTACTCAGGCATTTCTCATGTCACCAAAACGCGTCTGGAGACTGGATACTGGGTAGAGCTGCAGGGAGCACAGCTCATCCTGTGCCACAAAGCCACGACTCTCCTCTCCTCCTGAGGGACAGGACCCACGTCCAGGTTTCACCAGGAACACGTTCAATAGACAGCCTTGCTGGCCTTCCCACAGCAAGGCTTTCCAGGCACGTTTCTCTGGAAGATGTGATCCCGACACTGACTCAGCACGGGATGCACATCTGGAATCCAGTCACCCATTACCAACATTTAAGTCACTGACTTGGAAAACAGGCAAAGGGGACAGCTGGCTGTAACAGCAGCTATTTTATCTCCTCCCACCTGACCTGTGAGGTCCAGGGGTATCTGGGACACTCCTGTGATTGCCAGTCACTCACCTTCACCTTGCAGGCAGCCCCAGCTGTGTCCATGAGCATTGCCAGGCACGTTTGCAGCCAAGGTTGTGCAGGTTTGTCCCACTGGTGCAGGTAGGCAACAACTGGAACCTCAAGCCTGGTGTCAGGGAACAGCCCTGCAGCCCACCTGGGGACACGCTGGGCATGCAGGAGAGGACACCAAGTAACACACACTGAAATAAAGACAGAAGGGCCCAGAATTTTTAAATAATTTTATAATTTCCTGATGAACTTAAGTCTGTGAATAAAAAAAGAAGAAAAAAAAATGAACAAAGTGTTTATATTATCAAGGCAAAGTTGAATATAACACATTTTCTTTGCAATTTCATTATCCTGTCAGTAACATGACTCCAGCAATAAAACACATACAAGTTGAAGGCAGCGTGCGCGCTCGCATCACGGACACCAATGTCTCCCGCTGCTGTCATTTCCAAAAGGAATTCAAGTACACCAGATCCCATCCCTAAAGCCTGCCTCCCCCTCCACTAAAGTGCAACACGTCTCTTCCAAAGCAAACGAGGGATCTGTGCCTGTGGAGTGGATGGGGCATCCCACAGATGATTTTTCAACTCCACAGATGATTTGTGAACGCTGTGCGCAGCTCTCCTCAGTCACTGCCTTGGAAGGAAACAGCAATATACTGTTCTAGTGGGCTTGGAGCAGCATGTTGGGCTAGCACAGAAGTTATTCCCTGTTTGTGGTCCCATTGGATCAGTCCTCCTCCAGCATCTGGACAAATAAAGGCATCTTACACTAAAGCCTCCCCAGGTATACTGTGATGAGTGTGTAATGAGGGGCCAAACGCAGCCACCCCTGGGCAGGGAGGGAGGGAGGACTT
Source organism: Passer montanus (assembly GCF_014805655.1). NCBI lineage: Eukaryota > Metazoa > Chordata > Aves > Passeriformes > Passeridae > Passer > Passer montanus. Next base: position 3,660,479 of record NW_024366592.1, read on the forward strand.
GGCCTTGTCCAAAGAGAGCTGGGAAGATGGGGCAGATAAAAGGAACAATGTCTACTTCTAAAATTTGGCTTAAAACTTGGTTTTTAAGATAAGCACATTTTATTACTAATAACAGTATACAAGACCAATAGATCCATTTCTTATCAGTTTCCAAGTGAAAGAAACCAATGTTTTGAACAAAAAGCCCTACCAAAGCACCAAGTGCCTAATGGGAATATTTTCTTAAAAGCAAACCACATTGACTTGATTTTCAAGATCTGAACTAAGCTTGCAAAATGGGGGCAAACAGCATATGGTTAAGTTTGATAATAAAAATACATTCACTTAATGAAATTCTTTACCTATGTTCATAGCTAAAGCGATTTGTCAGGGTTTTTTTTGTTAACCTTACACACCAGTTTAGCTTCAGGATGTTCCTTTCAAGCAATGCAAGTCTTTGATGCAACCAAAGCAGAAAGTGGCTGCTGGTCCTTTCCTGCCCCATAACACACTTGGTGACCAACACCAGAGGCAAGGAAATGAAACTTTAATACTGAACCTACACTCAACTACCTGTACCAGCTGATCTGCACTTGCTCATGTCCCTGGCATCAAGGGGTGGGATGAAAAACCAGAAAATTTGGCCAAAGCATTCACATCAGTGGTTCCCATCTTAGGGGACACCTGGTGTTGATAACTGTTACCAGAAAAGACTGACTTCCAAAATACTGTTTCATTCTGCCCATTTCTGTCTTACACATGTACAGTATAAACCTGGGAAAGCAGGAATTTATACAGGGTTTGTAACATTTCCTAAGAGGCCAAGCTGCCTTGGACCTCAAAAGCCTGTGAAAGGCAACTGGTTGTAATTAAAAGCCCACAAATCCTTTTCCGTGCAATCCCGAGAGGAGGAGTCATGGCTTTGTTGCTTCTTTACTTGAATTCCTTTTAATGAAATTTATTTTTATATATTTTTTAAAACACATCTTTTTCAGTTCTACTACTATCTTTTGTTTCAAACCGACAATAGACACACATTGTTGGTAACTGCCCCAGCCTTAGGACCACACAGACAATATCGACAAGCAGAAAACAAAACAGGAAAAAAACACCCCTGAAAAAGTCAGGGGAGATACTGATGACAGGGTTACAGCACTCACCACACACACTGGAAAAAGTCAGGATTTCTGAGTTTATGCTTTTGACACTAAAAAGTTTTGAAACAGTTTTTCTCTTTTTTTTTGTTTTTGTTTTAAAAACAGTCAGCGGATACAGCCATTTTGTTCAGAAGGATCTGCTGTTGCGTAAGGTTCCTTCCATTTACGTGGAAAAAACAATTAAAAACACCGTTTTGTTTTAAAAAAACCCCTGACACTCCTCTTCCTCACCAGGCAGATGAGAGGGGTCAGCAGATTTGGCCTTGCCAGGCACGATGCCCCTGATGCCCTGCGCCCGGCCCTCCCACCCCGCCGGCTCCGCTGGGGCAGTGTTGGTTATCCACAGCCTTCCACGGCCTCTTCAGGTCCCTCTTCCAGTGGGGATGTTGAGCTGAGGAGAAGCTTCCTTTCAGTATCAGATGCCTTGATTGTACTCTTTCCCTTTAGCACTTCACTGGAGTCATTTCAGGGATATACACGTTATTTTATGTAGTGATATTTTTGCTTTAAAACAGTATCAGTGCATGACTCTACATCCTTTGTGAAGACCCCTGCAGTGGCAGCAATTGGCAATTAGTACAGGAGTGGGGACTCAACCCTGTCAACCCTCATCAGATGTAAAGATTTCCCAACAAATTGAGCACTAGCAGCAGAACGGATGGGAATTACAGGGCAAATGAGAAGAGGTGCTCCTTTGGTTCAACAACCAGGGTTATCTCTATGAGATTTATGACATTTATGCTCCCTTGTGCAAATTTCAGAGCCCTGAAGTACCAGGAAATTTTCAAGAGAAGGCATATTCCAGCCGTGCAACGAGAAACGGCGCACGCGGCTCCGCGCATCGCGTCGGACCTTCACCTTCCGCCCCCAGGACTTGGCAAAAACTGGATATTCCAAAGAGGGTTTGGCATTTTCTGGAGTGAAAGCTGGTTAAAGGCAGCCAAAACGAGAGAGAATGCTTAGAGAGGCTTAGAGCTTCATCTGGGAGCATGCCAGGTAATTCTTCCTCCAATGGCAAACAGTGCTCATGTCCTCACCCTGCGATTCTAGTGTTATGTCCTTTTAGTGTTTTACATGAGGTTGGATTCAGAGGAAAATATGGACTTGGACTCGTGGATATCATGATCAAGTGTGGTTGCAGTGTCAGCTTCTACAGTGTTATGTGGGCTTCAGAGGCTTCAGTTATTTTTTAGCCCAAACCCTGCCAAAATGGCCTATTTAATTTTCTATTAACAGCTCCTGAGTCCTTACATATCTCAGTTTCTCTGCAAATGACAGCTCAAAAGAAAAAAAAAAGCAATATTAAAGCAGTTAAAACTTTCACAACTCCTGTAGCAAATGGAACTTCATTCAACAGGAGAAGAAAAAGCAAATTTCCCCAGAGTCCCTGGGAAGGGCCCCTGATTTCCTAGAGAAAAAGGAAATTTTTCCTGCTGCACTGCAGGACCACTGTGGTAGGAAACTGTCTGCATCTGCCTGGCTGCTGACACTTGGGAATAAGATCTTAAAAGAGCAGTGGTGGGTTAGGCAACTGGATGAGCATTGCAGGGTATGCCACATATGGCCCTTCTCCCATGTGCCTCATATGCAATTCCATGATGGGTTATGAGAATAAAATCCCTTTGTTGCCTTAAGGCCAATGGTGTGGCACTCCATACGAGTGAAAAGAAAAAGCTTTCAGTGGTCACATCCAGCATTAAATTGTGGCCAGAAGTACCTCCCAAAGCCCAAAGTTCCTCAAGCTGTTCACAGGATCTCTGTCGACACAGGATCAGAGAGGTTACCTGAAATAGTTCAGTGGAGATCAAGTTGGATCAAGACTGTTCCTAAATGAGATCTGCTCCCTCCCTGAAAGCACTTTACAGAGGTCTAAGATCAGTCTTTAACATGGGAAGCCTACAAGACCTAGGAGATAACAGCGGTTAACGAGAAAAATCACCAGGGCTCAACAATTCAGATGGAAGGAACAGCAGGTGTGTGGCTGGCAGATAAAGGACCAAATGGCCAGCGTGAAAACCAGCCAGGCTTGACAAATCCTCCCTGGGAAGAGGCCAGGAGATGTGTAAACAGTGAGCTTCACCCGGCTGCTGATGCACAGATCCCGCACACGCTGCCGTGACAGCACCGGGCCTTTGGCTGGGGCACTTTGGACTATGGAAATGCAGCCACAAGCTGAGTTAGAGATGCTGAAGAAGCAGCAGCACTTCCCTGCGATGTGTGGGCAACGCAGTAAAGCCAGGGAATTGAAATAACAGCCTGAAGTGATCACCCCTCACTCCCATCCCCTCCCCCTGCCCCTGCCTCCAGCAGAAACACTATCAAGGAACATCTCAGTAAGAGGTTTACAAGCAGGAGCCATTTGAACCATCAATAAGGGAAATTCCACAGCTTCTCACAGAGGAAGGATTGTTTTACAGCAGGGAACCAGGGCAGCTGGAGATTTGACCATATAAGTTAATGAGAGAGTCAGGAGGGGCGGCGGTGGCCGATGATGCTGGGCTGATGGCTCTGATGCTTTTACAGGCGGCATTAAATTCCTTGAGTGAGTAATTAGGGGTGATGAAGAAAATGCAAGAGGAAAGATTTCAAAACAACAGCTCCTATCGAAACATGCTGACTCAAAGAATGGGACCAGAGGGGTGGCTCTGGGATGAGGCAGGGCCCAGCAGTGTGTACAGTCACTGTCTGCTGGCCTTCCGGCATTCCCCCTTCCCCACATTCAGGTTCCCATTACTCCCCTCACACACGACACAAAAAAAAAAAAAAAAAAAAAAAAAGCTGCAGACACAGGCTGCTATTACAGGAAGAACTAAAGTTAGTTCTCCTGATTTGCAAAGCACTGGCAATTCCCAAGTTGGAAAAGGAGTGATTTGCCTCTTCTTTTGAGACTTACTTCTTCCTGGACATCCTGGCTATGAATGCAGCTCCTTCTTCTGAATTGTTACAGTAGAATCAAGGGGGATGTGATTTATTTAAAATTAGCTAGTTTTCAATAGAGTCTACAGGTACATAAGGTTTCAGTTTTGCCCAATTTTCACTGCTTGTTTGGAAAAAAAAAAACCTACAAGGTACATCTTCCCTTACTCAAACTTTTGCTGATTTCCTTTCTGTTGGAAGCAATTGGTCACTTCAAAAGATAAAAACAAAGTGTGAAAGACCTACAGGCGAGCTGTGCTGTGGATCTGAGAGATGTAAGAAATGCAGCTTTCTTGAAAAGGCCTGGAACATTTTCCTTAGCAAAACTGTGATTTAATTTAGTGATTAATTTAATTTAATTTAATTTAGTGATTAAATTCAAAATGTAGTAAGCTATATGGAATTAAACTGCAGGCTCTGAATGGGAGGTTTACTGAGAAGATTCATAATTAGCTATTAACTAGAAAACCAAGATATCTTCCACTGCTGTGTTATTTGGTCTCCTTTTGCCTTCCCCTCACTCTCTGAAGTAACATGAGCCAGTCAAAGGAGCAGCTCCTTTAAGGAGCACATGGGGACATGTTACAGGGCTCTGTCCTGCAGATGCCCCCAGACACACATAACCACTGGCAGCCAGGAAAAAACGTGTCTCCCCATTAATGCATAGTCCAAGAATGAACACCCAAGTCCTACTCATAAAATAGGATTTCTGACTTGCTACCACAAGGACAAACTGATCTGGGATTTCAGGTCATATTACCTATCAGCAGGAGCTGTAACGAGAGTCAAAGGTGGATGGGAATAAAACTAAGGCCTCTCATATGCACAGAAGAATTGCACTGGTTTAAGTAAAGCTGTGATTTTACACCTATCTACTCAGCTGGGTGCCAACTCCAGCAGAGATGCTCTTCCTTATAAGGGTTATTGCTATGAACTCAAACTCATTCCTCGTCAATGTAAGCTAAACCAAAATAAATTAAATTATAATTATAGTAAGAAATATGCTACTGGTTTACCTAACTTAGCTTTAAAATTATACTTTTAAGCTAAATGATGCAAATGTCTCATTTACAGAATGCTTAAGACTACTCTGATGACAGGCAGTGTTCACAAAGTCACAGCCTGAAAAACTGGACAAACTGTACAAGTTAAAGCTGGGAACTGACCTGTTGACCACACCTGCTCGAAGGGAGAGAGCTCTCTATAAAGTAAGAACTTAGGAGACACAGACCTATGATGAGAAACCTCATTTAAAAGCCCCCAAAAATCAAAAGATGAAAACAGTTACCTCAAAAAATGGCCCAACTAGCAATCTGGAGTCAGACCAGTGGACAATAAAATTCCACGTAAGGTAAACAGAAAGTACCAGTATGCCTGACTACCTTTTTCCCCCAGTTGCTAGATGAAATGACTGACAGGAGCAAGGGGGGAAACTCTCCTTTCCTCACTCTGTTATTTAAGAACATAAGAAGCATTGAGACAGGCAGCAAGACCTGAGCTAGCTGATGCTGGCCAGCCATGAGCCATAATCAGAGCACACTCAGGTTTGGTTTTAGCACTGTGAAATTCAGGCTTTCAGCTTTCATGAAAAGAAAAAAACAGGAAGGAGGAAAGAAGACAAGAAGGAAAAAGCAATATATTAATGAAAGGCGAGGGCTACTCTTCTGCAACCTCACGGAGAACTAGAGCTGCTTATGTTCAGTGGATCCCCTCTTCTTTGCTCAGTAGACTTGGAAGAGCTCTGCTTAGCTGTATCCAAAAGTCACCACCAACAAAGTCAATGGGGAATTGCATTCTAAAGTAGAAAGGCAGTGAGAAGACGAATACAAAAATGGCTGATTAATCATAGACTGGAAGAACCTAGAGAGCATGTAGTTTTCAGAAGGGTTTTTTTTTTTTGCCTTTGTTTTCTTTGTCGAAGGTGCACCAGAAGTTTCCATGTTCTGTCTTTCCCATTGCTCTCCACTCCCATGGCTCCGTGGACTGCCTGGGCTTGGCCACTGGTGTGCTGCTCTGTGGGCTGGTGGCCGAGGTCACGAGGACTCCTCGAGGGCGTTGACGACCTGCTCCAGGATGTCGGGGCAGTGATCCGCGATCTGCTGCAGGATGGCGTTGGCGAACTCCTGCAGCTCCACGCTCTCCCTCTCCCCCTTCTCCAGCTCGTCGTGCAGCTGCAAGGACACACAGACACACGGTCAGGCCCTGCTCTGACATGTGTGACAGCCCTGCCCAGCAGGCTCGGCCTCACCACCACTCGGGAAGGGAACTAACAGAGGTGACACATGCTGGGCGCTTCCAGCGCCTGCATCTTCCCTTGGTGACCCCCTCACCTGGAACTGAGTGCTCTCCAACCTCTTCATTTCACTTTTTCATTCTACAGGACCAGGTTTGTCACCTTCCCAGTAAACATCATGTCCACATGACTTAACTACTCCTGAATGCATTGTTCTAGGATAAATACAAGAAAAACTTCCTCTGCAGAATGTTTTTCTGAAGGCAACCATATTGCAGGAGCAATACAGCAGCTTGCTAGTGTATTGCTTTAAATAGATTGACTTTTGTCCATGAACAATGGGATGTGTCACAGGCCATTACTTGAGAATTATTCCTGATATGAAATCAATAGGAATGTCACATAATGCACCCAAAGTTAACCAGAATTCTATTTTTCCTGAGGAATTACTAATTTTCAGAAACTCTCTTTTCCAACTCAGCCAGAAAATGACTACACACAATTGCAGTGGAACATACACGATTTTTGTTTACTAACTCTGCATTTCCTGTTGGGTCATTCCTTCTTCAGATCCCTACAACTGGCTCAGAACAGGACACAGAATTTCAAACTTTATATTATTCACTCTGTCTACAGTTTATAAACAGTTTCTCCAACAAGTGGTGTCCCAAACCATGTCACACAACATATGCAAACACAGCTTCCAGCTTTGAGCCTAATGCCATTGCCAGATTTAGGGGCCCAGAGAGTCTTAATAAAGAGCAGGAAACATCTGCCTTCAGTAACCTGCTTAGCTGCCCAGCAATTGATAAAGTCCATGCTGGCCTGTGAACGGTGCACAATCCCAAGGAAGGGTCTACTTTGTGCAAGCATTTAGGGATTACTGTACTCCCAGTGGTCTAAGGACCTCAGAGAACATGGAGAAGCAGCATCCCATACTAGGTCAGATGACATGGACAGATAGACTGGATAAGCTTTCAAGCAGACAGCCCTGCCCTGTTCTATATACCAAAAAAGCTCTTTTATTTGTTCAGTGATAGGATTGTCTTCTAATAAAGCATATTCTCTATGAATACAAGACAAGCATATATGTAGCAGGTACATACACTTAAGATGGACTCTGAAGCTTATTTCCAGCTTCTCAAGCCAAAGTTCTTTGTCACTTTGAGCTGCTGTGAGCAACCATCTTATCTTATTTGAACCTTCTTTTAAATTTTGTGTGGTTTAAAAAAATTTATTATCTGTCAGTTCTGTAACATTTCTTATTTCTAACGGATTAGTATTTTTATTGGAACTCTACTGTGTTAATACAAGACATGGAAAGAATGTCAAACTGGCATTTTTCATGCCTGAAGGGATAACTGTTCATCAGATTTGTTGATCTGTGCTTGGCACTTCTGTAACACTGCTCAATGCAGGTTTTAAACAGAGAGAACTATCAGGCAGCAGCACAGCAGGGATCATTTTACCACTTTAAGAGCACAATGCAGTGGCAAAGGTTAGATTTCTACAATTAAAATTCTAATCAGATACAACAGCATGTCTCTGTTTAGTGATGGTATCAAGCAAAGCACAGCAAATTGTTTCTGCAAGAAACTGCTTTAAAACAAACAGCCTAAGAACGACTATGGAATAAATAAAAATGCTTTTTAAGAAAGTTATGGTGCAGGCTTCTGTAGACAAAAGTGTGAGAAAGGAAATTAAAAGGGCGAGCGTGCTACACTGTTCTCTTTACTAGGCAGAGTAGCATATAGTAAATTATTGGGGCTTTGCATGCTGAATGTTGGTTTAATGTGTTCTTATGTGCTTTGTTCCTACTGGCTGCTGCACTCACAGAACAGCCATAGGAACCCGAGAGGGGCTCCTGCCAAGAATCACAATGCAAAGGCAACCTGATCCCGCTCCGTGGAGTGACATGAGCTGGGAATGGGGAAAGAGAGGGAGGGGAGCACTCTGGCCTTGGGGAGGGCTCTGGGGGAGAAAGGGGGGGCTCAGCAGTAACCCATAATGGCTCAGGAATGGCAGGCTGTGGATGGGTGATCAGCAACCTGGCACAGGTATTAGTGAGGAACTTACAATGATGGATAAGCCTAGGAAAGGTCCAGCCATCAAGCAGGATTGAGAGAGTCAGAACAAGCAGCAGCCAGGAGTGGTGCTGGATATTAAAAGCCAGGGGACTGGGATTCAGGGACAGCTTCTGAGCCTGGGGTTGTAAGGCTGGTGAGATCCCAGCCGTGCAGGTGGCCCCAGGTACAGCAGCCTGCAACCCCCCCACCACTGCATTCCTGGGAATGCTCTGAGCCTACAGCTCTGAGACATGGCTGCCTTGTGCCTTCTTGGGCAAGCACAAAGATTGCATGGTGCCATCCATCAGAAGGATGGGAGGCCATGGAGCTGGGAGAGAGCAAGCAACAGGACAAACAGCCAGCATCATCATTCTCCTTTTCTTATCTGGCACCTGCAAGGGTCCTGAGCTCTCAGTCCACGGCAGGAGAACCAGGAGAGGGCAGTGTTAGCAGGGAAAGCAGAGGTCCTGCACCACCACCACCTGCCCAGCCAGCACCCTTCTTGCTGGCCTTTCAGCCAAATCCTCCAGGTGAAGCTCCAGGAAAGGACAAAGCAATTAAATTAATGAAATATTAAAGCACTTTCAACAGATTGAACTTCTAAGCTGAAAGAGATTGGGTGGACAAAGGAGAATCCTGCAGGATGTTGTCTTCACTGGGGCAATACTGCAACATCAGTGAAGTCTCATTTTCTTGCTCTACTAGTCAGCATTTATGTATTTATAAGATGCCTTATAAAATCAAGATAAGCCCAACACAATCAGCTGATGCCAAAGCTAATAAATCAAATGCAACCAAACAAAAGCAACCAACTTAACCAGAGGAAGAAAATATTTCCAATAAGAGAGATTTGACCATCAAGAACTCAAAAGAAGATGGCTCTGAATGCTGAAGGCCAGCAACAATACTTTACAAATTAGCACAGACAGAAAGTCTACACAGCTGGCTGGCAGATGTCTGTGACGAAGCGTCTTTGGAAAAATAGCAATGATAGCCCTGAGTTGAGTTTGCTAGCTTCAGAACAGCCAGATTTAATAATGTGATTCCTACTTCAGCAAAGACATCTTAATGGGCTCTATGGCTGGTGGCAGCATTTCTAGGCCAGGGATATCATCTCCATTGACGTCACTCCTCCCGGCAGCAGCTGGCAGCAGCACACCACCAGGCTCTCCATCAAGCAAGGGGAACATCCAGTTCTCAGTGGCATAACTGGATTCACCTGGATGTTTCAAAGTCCAAATTTTAGGGAAGTTCTCTGAAATTATGAACGTCAGTTCTGCTCCTGGTTTCCTAGATTTTTTTTAGCTTGTGAATGCAATGGTGTTATCCTCCCCATACCATTTTTCTATGAAAATAAAGAAATGTGAACAATCCTTTTTTGTTGGCATTTCCAGTTGAGGATATGAGGAGATTCACATACTTGCCTCATAGAAATGACCAAAAATGAGAAGGCAAAGCCCGATATGTTTTTTGTCTAGTTGATGACAAGTAAGAATAGACAGCTCAGAAAGGAAAGGACAGCAAGGACTCCAGAAGTGCTTAATAGTATTTATCTTTGGACAGAAGAACAGAAATGGCCTTCAGCATCTCAGGGGAAAGAAAGCTTGCAGATAATCTGCAATAGAGTCAGACACTTTTCAGCACTGCTGCCTTCCTTCCTGTGTTTAGAGCAAGTCACGATAGGAATAATTTTCCATTTATAGTTAAACTCCATCACTGAAAAAAAATCCCTAACAATTCACCACGAATTTCGCTTCTCTGTTCCAAGATATTTCAGAACCTACTTAAAGATTAGTTGACATTCAGAGCCATATGAATGATTCATATGAAGATAACTTCCTAGTTAAGAAATAGGATGCTGTGGTTTTATATGCAAACTGGGTGAACTGTGCTGCTGCTCTGCAGAACCTTCGTGGCCTCTGCTTTTCCCATAATGCAAACAAGGCATAATTAAACTAAGATTCTTTAAAACTTATTTATACTCCCCAGTGTGATTTTTGCCTCATTAACAATTCCAAAGGAGCACTGATGAAAAAGGGGCAAACACGGATAAACTGATTATCTCATCTTGGGCTATGGACAGTAAGCCTGAATACAGAATATGAAGGACTTGTAGAGATGCACAAAAAGGAAGTTAGTGGAGAACTTCTATAAGGACAGAATACCAGAATATAAAATTATGTTTCTCTGAAGTTCAAGTGTTTCTGAATCAGGTTATGGTTAGTCTGAAAACTATATTTAGAGCTTAAAGTTACACAAGTAAACACCAATAAGAAATTACACTGATTTAATCTAAACCTTTGCTTTGTCTCAACTTTAAACTTCACTCAGGCAAATTGTCAAGAGCTTTTTCATCCACCCAGACAAACCAGTGTACAAATACATGTGTTTGATGTAGTGAGAGCTAATTACATATAAACCTTTATTTCTCAACTATGTACCTATAAAGCAGTCAAAATAAAGGGTTACAAATATGGAAATTCAGTCTGACAAATTTCAAAAACAAAAGAAGAAAAATTTTTAATGTAAACCCTTAAATATTTCTGCTCTATCTGGAAATTTGGGGGTTATGTTAGCTCTTTCGAAATACTTAAAAAACATACATTTAAAAATTAAAGTAAGATTTCAGATGAAACAGTCTTTTAAAATAATATCTACAATGCACATTGCCCATTTTTATTTGTGCATGGAATTACTAATTTTAATTAAAATATATACTATCCATCATTAACATTAACTATTGCTAACTTGGAAAGGAAAGAGATATAAAAGCAGAATCCACAGCAGCAGCTCAGCATGAGGAGATGCTGCACAAAGCTGTCACAAGGACCACGGTGTCTGAGCAAGGGCCAGAGGAACAGAATTTACTGCTAAGAGCAAAACATGAGGAGAGTGAAAAACAAGGGAACAGCTTGGGGTTGTACCTCCTGCTTGTAAGGACTGTTTCTAATGAGACCACTCTCATTTTTGGACACACCACACACACACACACACAATGCTTGATGGTGTCCTGAAATCAGTGTTTTTCTTTTTATATCTCATTTCAAGTTAGGAGTTGTTAATACTCTTGATTGTGTATTGTAATTAATATTAGCAATTTCATGGACAAATAAAAATTAATGATGTCATGGCATTATGGACATGGCTAACTTACAGATAGAACTTGTGATTTTAACCAGAATGTAAGAACTATTACACTGTTCTCATCCTCACCCAAACCATTAAATATAAAAGTTTAAAATACTTTATAATGTAACAATTTCAGAAAATTCCCATATCCATTGCTTTCTCAACCAAACTCAGGAAATAGATTTGCACATGAAGAAGGATATAAATTGATGCAATTATTACTTCTAATTTCTAACAGAGACCAGAAGTGGACTGTTTAACTTTAAAATACATTATGCATTCCCATAAGATTACAAATTAAAAATAAATGACATAAATCAAGTGGGGGAAGATAACAAGCTAATAGAAGAGCAGTCAGAGAAGGAAGACAAGGGTAAACTCTGAAGTAACAGAGTAATTTAGAATGACTAAATGCAAATCATAGCAGAGTAATTTCTTTACAGAAACTAAGTAAGTTGAGTAATTCCTCACAGATGACAGAACAACACAAGCAGAATCTGAAAAAAGAAGTACACAGGATGTTTATAAAATTACTATTTGTACTTTAGAGTAAAGTTTATCCTAATTGCAATATTGTTTGTATAACAAATCAAAATATGTGTTGAATATTTTCAGGATTTAACAATCAAATATGCAGTTTTAAAATGAAATTTGACAGCTACAGGTATGAGGTTTGGTGTCCTTTTATTCAAAAAGCTTACCATTGCTCTGTGGAGGCTGAAATGTGAATGAAGTGCAAGGTAGATGTTGCTCCTTGGAACCAAGCCATGATTCTTTAGCTGACACAGCAGGCTGTGACTGCTGCAGTGAAGTGACATTATCACCTTTTTCCTTCCTCTGCTTTGGGCAGCTGAGCAGAGAAGGCATTCCTGATTTCTTGGGAGAGGATTAGTAAGCAGGAATCCCCAGAAGGTCTGTGCTTTGGCTGAAGCACAGGGAAAGGGAAGGGAACCTTCCTGCACAACGAAGGCTCTTGGATGAGATTTTTCACAAGTGCTTTTCTCTGTAACTCACAGCAAAGCAGCCACAGGTAGTGAGTGGGGTGAGACAAGCTCCCACAGCAGGTGACTTCTGAGAGAGCCTCTGATGGAAATGTACCTGCCCTGGTCTCCAAGCCTGCTGCTGATGCCCAGGTCACAATGCAAGTGCTGCCAGAAACACCTCTGGAGCAGGAGAGGAGTGTGCAGGGAACAAACTGGTGCTTAAGGGCCAGCAGAAACTGGCAGGACCCCCTGCCTGAGGAAGCCAGGACATGCTGGACATGGCTGGAAAGAGCCTCTGATGGCAAGGAGCCAGGGGGTAACACGCCTCCTACTCCTAGGGTTAAGAAAATTATTTTAGTTGTATAGATCTTGTGTTGGAAGAAATATTTTTTCCAAATATCCATGCAGGACCTATTGAAAATAAGAAATTCAAGGTCCTGCACATTTACAGCTAGATTTGAGGTACTAAGAAATATTGCTGATAGTCCTTAAGCTATTAACAAACCTAATACTGCTGCCTACTTTTAATATCTGGCTGCTCTGGATCTCTGGATTTTTGGCTCTTTTTACTTTCTCACACTGCTGCCTCTCAACCCCAGTGCAGGGCACCACCTCTGACATACTGAAGTGAGGATTTTCAGCAAATTCCAGTTTCTACTCAATTACTCAATTCTTTTTTTTTTGTTTTTTTTTTGTTTTACAGATAAGAGCAAAACAAAACCCAAACTACAAATAAAAGCGTGGACCATATAATTATGTTCTTAATGCCATTTGCTTTCATAAAGGAATAAAATCCCACACTTACAGGCAACTATCTGAAATGTGAAACAGAGCAGTCATTCTACAGAGCTCAAGAATATTAACATAATGATACCTCAAGGAAAGTGAAAGAAAATATGGTATTTAATAGAAATTGCTAGGATAATGCAATTATTTGTAATGAATGAATGGAATTTTTATTTCTGAGTGTCAAGACTTGGAACATTCCTCTTTCCTTCTGGTAACTTCAGTTTTTTAATAAGAAAAGTCAAATAGGACATGAACTGGTTGAAGGATGACAGTTCCAGAAACAGTACTGGGTAGCTTTTTTTGGGGACATTTGGTCAGAACTGACTCAAAGGGACATTTCCTACCACAGGAACAATTTAATGGCATGGTTCTGAGCTCTATAGATCCTTTACTGTCCACAACTTAGTCTAATATATCATTTTAGATTAGGTTTTGAGACACCATATACTCATAAGTACTGGCTTCAGTTCTTCATTACAAACCAAAATTTTACTACGCTAAGTCAGCCTACACAATGTCTTTGATAAAATGCCAACAAAGAATGATATAGTATCTTGGCCCCACAGCTTGATTACAATCAATCTTCCCCAGGGATGTGATCACAGCCCCAAGCCTGACAGAGTTCAAGAAGTGTTTGGATAAAGCTCTCAGGCACCTGCTGTGATTCCTGGGAATGTCTTGTGCAGGGATAAGAGCTGGACTCCATGATCCTTGTGGGTCCTTTCCAACTCAGCATATTCTGTAATCACTTGAAGTCACTAAGGACTATCACTGAACTCAATGGTAGTGTTGAGACACTATTATGGATAAGAGGCACCAATTACCAGTCAGACTTTGAGATTACAAAATTATTTATGCGGCAACAAATTCCCCTAGGATCCATGGTGTTGATGCTGGCAGATACTTTGCCAACAACTATTTGCACATTGGTTACTGTGGGTCACCGTGGGTGCACTAGAAGTGTGAGAAGGTTAAATTTACTTCATACACCAGTTGTATCTACCAGAAGAAGCCACAGAGAACTCCTGCTGTTTGTACCTGAACCTCCCCAGCAGGGATGAAAGATCTACCAAGTACATTGGCTATGATGAAACACAGCAAACCAACTTTGGCCAAGAAAAGTTGCTGCAGAGGGAAATAACAGCTCCAAAAACATTAGTTCAAAAATGAATTCTTAACTATTTATAAAAAAACCCCAAAGCAACCAAACCATACTAGGTAATCTCATTGGTGAGAAGTGGATACGTTGGCATCATGCTTAAATATGATTGGTGTTGGTTAAATGTATCCTCCCTAATCATGTTAGCACTTCTTAACATTCAAGGGGATTAATTTTTTCCCACTGAGGCTTGTAAAGCATTATCTACAGAAGATCATATTAGAAGGGACAGGAGTGAATTTAAGGCACTGGATTTGAGGTAATTTACAAAACTCATTAAAATTCCAAAGATGCAAAATGGGTATTCTGTGATGGGCTTCTGCAAATCTGGAGAACTGATTCCCACCCCCCATGGGAATACTTTAAGCACAAAGGAAACTCTGCAGCTAGAAACAGAAAAGCTCCATGGCTTAAATGAAAAGTCTGCTTTGTAAATTGAAATATATCATTAGTTTGTGTTTTGCAACTGAAGCTTCTTAAATACCATCTGAGTATGGGAAAGCAAAAGAGACAGCTACATTTTATTTTAGCTGACATTATTTATGCTTGGGAATCGTGAATGGAGAAGTAACTTTAAACAACTGTGGTGACAGCAGTGCAGAATTAAGACAATAATGTGAGAGGACAGAAAAAGAATTATTTTCTCTTTCCAGAACAACTTAGGTAATTCCCTTTTCTCACAATGCTTTCTTTACTGTGTAACCCATAAGTGTTGCTAATGGACTAGCAAAGTTTTAATGGGAAATATTATTTTTGGGGTTACTATTCAGAAGAACTTGACAAAGAAAGCTTTTTGTATTTTTTTTACCCACATCTCTTGATCAAATAGCAAATACCAACTGTCCCCACAGATCATGACTACATATGAAGACCAGAACAGCTATAATTAATGAGGCAATTTATTTCAGTGATATCCAAACTTTGAAAATGAGAGTGGATATGGGCAGAGGTGCCTCCCACACATGCTACAGGTTTTGTCACCCACTGCTCCATCCCAATCTGACAGACAAGGTGGTTCAGTAATATAGGACTAGAACTGTAAAGAAAATTGAGAAGAGAAATAGGAATGAGTTAGAAAAAAAAGCTGTAGGGGATGGTGAATTATAGTCTAGAAACATAAGATAAAAAAACTGCCAATGAAGGGATTAAGGAAGGTAAGACATTACCAGAGCTGGAAGAAAGGAAGATTCTTTCAGTAGATGATTTATAACTAGATTGACAGCCTCTTGTGGAGACATCATCTGACAAACTCTTATTAAACCCTTTCAGTTCTGTATTCCAAAACTCCTGGAAATATACAGGTGGGTTTCTGAAGTCACTGTGTGTGTGTATATAGGCATGGGTGTATCACATCCAGCACACTGAGTCCAATCTTGATTCAGGTATGAAGGTAAGGTGGGTAAGCAGTAGAAATTACTGACAGAATATTCTGTAACACCAGGTAAGGACACTGCATTCACTTATATAAATGTGTCAATTAAAATATATATGGCTTATGTAATTAAAGTAAGATTTAAGATCTTGATGGCTACATTGAATTCTAGAGAGCTGCTAAAATTTGTTAACAGTTAAAACATGGCAAAAGTGGTACCTTGCAATTTGATTTCCCATGAGTGTGGAAATGCATGGCCCCAAGCACAGATAAAAGAGCAGATGAAATTCCATAATAAATAGTACATGGTAATGATTAAAAAAATTACTGACTCCTTTTATCAGCTGAAGGGTTCATCTTTGCTACCTGCTTTCACCACTCACAACAAGGTTTCACCACATTTTGGTGTGGCACGTCAGTAAAGCCTCAATCAGCAGATCAGTAAAGCCTCAATCAGCAAGTTCAGGTCCTTGTTCAGAGCTGGAGGCCACAAACTCACCTGCTCCTGGGTCATCTTGTGCAGCTCCTTCTCCCAAGCTGCCTGGTCATCATCCAGGTGGTAGGAGGCAGGCGGGGTGAGCCCACGCAGGATCAGGGGGTCGCGCTCGTGGCACAGGGCTGTCAGATGGCCGATGTACAACTTCAACTTGCTGCGGTTCTGGTCAAGTTCTAGGAGGGGCTGGATTATCTGAAATAAGAGAGCAGAGACAGTGAGAACAGCCTGGGACCCAAGCAGTGATGAAGGCAAAGATCAGCCTCTAAGTTACAATCTTGTCCAGCTTCACAGTGCATGAAACCTGAACACTCTTTCCCTTGGACTCCTGGTGCATAATGCACCAACCACATAAAAGAAACCAAGGACACTGGGGAGTGGGTGCAATGATGACAGCTGTGTGATTAGACTGGGAAACAATGATGATATGGGTGAAAAATGAAACAATATTACATTGAATGCATTAACTCTACTGATTATCCATCAGTACTTTGGTTTAACTACTTAAAAAAAAAATCTGATAAATGGTGTCTGTCCACAACTTGTCCAAAAGCAATGTCAATACAGATTTTTAGCTGGCTTTGCCAAAAAACATTTCATTGTAAAGTAAGTATGCAATAAACACGTTTTAAAGAGAATTGTTTCAAATTATGCCAAAACACAACAATTCTAAGATGACTGCATCTCTACTGTAGGAACTGGATAAAGACATACCTTCACCAGAAAGTTAAAATTTAATTTTCTATGTTTTACATAGTTAAGGTATAGTCTTCTTTAGTTTTGAAAAGGCAATGATTTTTATTAAACAGGATAGACAATGAAAAAACTATCTATATATATTAGATCTATAGATGTATCTATATCTATATCTACATCACAAACTAAAAAACCAAAATCAAAGGACTTTATTAAAGCACTATTTTGTTTCATTATACTTTACCCAATCTGAATCTAATACGTTGTTCCTCAGTGCAATCCAAACTAGAGTTATCCAGTTCCCACAAAAAGTATCTGAAGAGCCATTTCTCATTTTTTTACAAAAATAGAGAGCTCAAGTGCATAAATGCCTACTGGGCACCCTTTGCTGTGACCTTCCACAAGAATACTGCTTCATTTTTTCTAGATGTTTGTGGGCACATATTCAAAACCACAGTAATGCAAACCTCTAAAGTTTGCAGATTATGAAAAATTAGGGAAGAACTAGGCTTAGGGCCTCCTTTCCATAAAATGAGGTGCTGGGCAGGGAGAGCTGGGAAGCCTTGCCAAAGTCCTAGCAAGTTCCATTCGTGTTCCCAGGCAGAGGCTGCACCTGCTGTTTGTTAGTGGGCTGGGGATATCTTTTCAATAGGACACCTCTGACCCTGCTAATGAATAAGGAGTGAGATAATCTCCGAGTCAACAAAACAGGGTGCTGGCATTACTTTCAACAAAGACTCTGGCTTCGACCCCTTTTAATAAGGCTGTCAGGGCTCACTTATTTTGTTTCCAACGCTGTTTTACATGGATTAGTTTCTGTAGAGTGTGAGGATCTGAGAGGCATGGCTAAGCAGCTGACTGATGTCAGGCTCTGTGTCCTGCCGAGCTCAGCAGCCCACACCAGCACATCAGGGTCCTGCCACACTCACAGCCACGGGAGAGGAGTCAGGCAAGGATCCTGAACCAGAGAGAGTGTGAGCTCACATGCTTTAGTAAAAACCTCTGCAGCCTTGGGGCACCCTCTGTTGTATATGCATATAGAAACACACATATAAAAATAATGCTGTGTTCTATCAGGATGGGATGAGTGGACAAGGAGGTGGATGGACAGCTGCTGAAGGGCAGATCCCAGAGGGCTCTAATTAGTGGTGCTGGGTCTAGTTGGAGGCTTGTCACTAGTGGTGTTCTCCAAGGGTCAGTGCTGGGCCCAGTATTGTTTAACTTATAACCAATGACTTGGATGAAGGGGCAGATGGTCCTCAGCAAGTTCACTGATGACACAAGGCTGGCAGGAGTGGCCAATACCCCAGAGAGTTGGGTCCCTTCAGAGGGACCTTGAGAGGTTGGAGAGATGGGCAGGGAAGAAGGGTTGAAAATTCTGCAAAGGCGAGTGCAGGGCACTGCAGCTGGGAAGGAATAACCCCATGTACCATCAGAGGTTGGGGCTGACCTGCTGGGAACAAGCTGTCCATGAGCTGGCAGTGTATGTACCCTGCTTTCATACAATATCTGTTACCAACATTATGATCTCAAAATGTATTGCCTGTGCAGGTGAAAACAAGTGATGCTTCTAATTTAAAGGATGTCTTTTCTATCTTTCTTACTATTTGGTTTGCCCACAGAGGGTAAAACAATGGCTTATCACATCTTAAGAAAATACTGTTCTATAGAAAAGTAATAGTCAATGTCTAATAACTAGTCCAATCAATGTAGTAGCTGCCTTGTATTCTTTTCAGATATCACAGTCTCTCCAATATCCATCAGATGTGCAGATTCCAGTCTGAAAAGAATCTGTTTGGATAACATTCCTGGCTATTCTTTGTGAACAGAAACCCTCCCTGATGAAGAGAAAGCAGAGCTATCTAGCAAGTAAGAATGGAAGATTTTCATAGAACAGTTGAATTTGACTGCTCAGGGATAAATCCCCTTTCGAAGCACATTCCTCCTGCACCCTTCCCCCTTTTACCTCGAGCTGGAAAGAGACCAAATGAGGCGTGTGAAAGTTCTTAACCAGCAGCCCCCTAAAGCTGTTCACAGAGCAATCATTCCCCTCACTTGGGATCCATTAAAAGCTGCCAGTCAAGTAGGAAGTGCCCTTATATCTGTGTTCCTGCCCTATCTCATCTGAACTGGCCACTTAGCAGGAGGCACTGTGCTTCCCACACAGCAGAGCTGACCCTGCCTTATCTCAAGAGGGTGTAAGAGCATTTGCTAAGTGGAAAAGCATGGCAGAGCTGGGTTCATAACCCACATCGCGTTCTCATGCTCAGCTCAGAGCTTTCTAGGAAAACAGTGGGGAAACAGACCAAACCCAGGAATATCTTCTGAAGCAGCCCTCATTCATTAATGGACCTGATAGGTTTAGGCCATCCTCATCAATGCATGGAATGAAGCCTGCTTAATGTACCCTCAGCTTCAGAATATTGCTAATGGCCAGCTAAGTTTGACAACATTTCACTAAAAAAGGCAACTCAGAGGCAGAAATGTTAAATGCCTGAAAAATCTCTCATGCAAACCCAAACCAACTCAACAAACTAATAAAGATACTTGTGAATATATTCCAAATTCAACTTGAGATTTTGTACATTTAAAAAAAATTTTTTGGCTATGATAAATACGAATCTAACTATAGTTATACAAGTCATTTGGGCAAAAAAGCTTTAGAATGAAGTGATACTGCTTCTTCAGTGGTGGTTCTACTGTTGCTGGACAATGGTCAACTGGAATATGGATAACCGAATTTCAAGTTTTATATGCTAAGTCTGTGCTTTTAAATATCTATATATACACAGCAGTGTCTACTGGAAATATACAAAAAATACATAAGTGGTTATTTGGAAAAGAAAACCAGCAAAAGTCCACAGACATCTGCAGAATGAAGAGTGAGTTTAATCAATGTGCAATTCACCACAACCACCAGCTTTAAATTATGCCTTCTCCAGGCAGAAGGGTTAATGACCTGGTCACCTTTCTCCCTGCTAACAAGCCCTTTTTTTCTCTGAAGGAAGCAACCACTTTTCTTTTTCAGAACCAAGTACTTAACTTTATTAATTTCAGAGAATACCTTCTAAATTTCTACTTTAAAAACCTGCAGCTGCCATTTTGAAATAAAGTCTTACAGACACCCCTAAAAGCCTGCCTGTTTTTGCAACTGCATCAGTCGACCTTGTAAAAGTTCTCTCCTTACACAACTTGCCTTACTCATTAGAATAATGCATCAGTGTGGAGGTTGATCATGGATCAACAGCAGTTATCTTTAAAAAAAAGGGAGAAAATAACATTTTTTGATACAGCAAGGGCAACATAAAGTGCCATACATACATTTGGCACTGGCAGGAGTGCTGCCATACCCCTCTATTAGCCTGAGTGCCTTGTTTGCACATTGTGTGTCTATATCCACTACAGAATCCTAAAGGGCAGAGTGCTGCTGGTCAGTGCTCTTCATTTTGCAATCAAATGCTTCAGCAATTTTTCTTACCTTACCCCTAAATGTCTAAGTATCTGAGAGAGAAAAAAACTCCCTGGAAGTACAGCTGTAACAGGAAGAAAATAAAATAGAACTGACAAGTAATCTCAGGGGTCAAAGTAAAAAATGTCAGGTAAAAATGACAGTGTTTTTGTATTAAAAGTGCTACAAAGAAGTGTAGGTGGAATAAATCTGAAAGTTTCCAAGGAATTAAGCAATTTCAGAAACAATCTAGCTTGTCAGTCTGGTCTACACACCGTGAGTGTTCATTGTAAGTCCTGCACAGAACAAATAAAGAAGGAATTATGAAAAATCCAAGCAGAAACCCAAAGTACCACCAAACACCTCCTCAAAACTTCAGACTGGACATAATAAATTCGTTTGGAAACACAGTGCAGGTAGTCCTTTATCTCCTATCAACCACATCTGCCATGTCAGTGTGGAAAATTATTTGCAAACTTTGTTACATGCAGTTGCAACTATGCTACCCAAAAAAAAAAATCTACTTCCCAAACTACCATTCCACAGGAGAAGATGGGGCCCAAGATTGTGTAAGCACATATGTTTGTTAAAAAGCAATTATTTCAAAAGGACCTGACAAATCTCTGTATACCTCCCTGTATCTGGGTTTTATTATACATATTGCCAGACAGGGATATTTTGCCTCTATAGCTAAATATCTTATGTTGGGAGATATGAAAATAAACTAGTGATAAAGATAGTGAGTGACACAGTCTGGAAGTATTTGCATGGCAAATTGAATTATGCCTTCTTGCTCAGACCATTTGTGTTTGTTTGGCAACAAACACAAGGGTTCAACAATAATATTGTAACCACTGAATGCAATGGAGTTTTACGAGGCATGAATTTGGCTCAGAATGTGCAAAGCTTTCCCAAATTCAGAGCAATTCATCACCGATGTCTTCCCTTCATTATTTTAAATGGAAACAGAAGAAAGTTCTCAAAAAGACACATCTTGACCTCAGCTCAGTTCAGCTCAGTTCACAGATACATGGAGATATTTGGTTTCTTCAGAAGACCCCCACATAAAAGCTCAAGGAAAGGCTCAGTATTCTTTAGATTTGTTTTAAAGACCAAAAAAAAAAAAATTTAACTCTAACCTTCATAATTTTCTCCTCATAAACCAGAACAATATACGTGAGGAGCTAAAAGAGATTCTGGCTATTTTGACAGAGCTGTGTTACTCAGTTCCTTTCTGACAGAATCAATTAGGAAATAATTTTTATATAGCAAATGATTTTTGAAATTTTTATACACCATGAACAAATCCCATGGATTAATGATTTCCAGAGTTCACCCTCTTCACCTTGGGAAAAATCCAGACCAGAAAAAAATAATAGAAAAAACAAACCAGAGAAAGGAGTTTTGTCATTAGCTCCCTCTGTTTAAATAAAATCCTTTCCCCATCATGTAGGTGAGGCAGAGAATTGCAGTGGGTTGGTAGGATTCCTAAAGCACTCAAAAAGAGCAAGTAGTTCTAAAATATTTTTATACATAACAAATCCAGAAGTGCTTTCCATGACACTGGCAACTTTCACTTATGTGGGCTGTGGAGCAAAGTTGGCAGGGAACCACGTGAGGAACAGCAGGGGCTGCTGGAGATCAGAACTGGAATACTGATGTGAGGGGCCTGTAGCTGGACCAAGGGGAAAATGAACTTTCAGGAATGAGATACCTCAGCAGAGCTGAAGGGAGTGTTTGCACACAGCTTGAATTTTACCTGTTTTGTCACTCTCTTTCAAAAGCGAGGGCATTCACTCAATCTCTTACCCCTAAATAAACTCACTGCACTGTGCACACCTCACACCTCTTTAGTATTAAAATCTCCTTCATTTGAGCACTTCACCCCTGTAAGCTGTGTTAGTTACCAGGCTAAACTTTTGAATAATAAATGAAATTATGGAAAGCTATGAAACTGGGTAGTCAGACTGATGGATATTGACAATTATCAGCAAGGAAAAAAAGTAGTCCCACAGTAAGCAAAAACAGTTCAACACGTTTGCAATTTATACATGACACTGTGGATTTAAACAGCATTCTCCTGATCAAACTTTTGTAAGTGTAACTAAGCAAGTTTTGATTTCACAGAATCAGTCAGATTTTATGCTGATTCCTTCTCTACAAAAATATAGCAGCTTGAGAATAAGTAAGAACAACCTGCTTCTACTTTTAATGCATTCAAGCTTTCTAGCACTTGCTGTCTACACAAGAGTGAACCAGAAAGCACACACATTTCTTGCTGTGCTCTATTTTGTCTATTGCTTCTCCCTATTACAAGGGATAAAGGGAAACAGTGTCTCACACACCTCTGGAAGCAGAGCAAGCAGCAGGGCACTGGGAGAGCGTGTCCATGGCAATGCTGATGTGTCAGGGCTGTGCTCTGCTGTCTGTTCCACTGCTAATGCAAACCAGAAGGTATTTCCTAAGTAGTCTAGCAGAGAACACAATCAGAGCTTTTCCTGTTCAGATGAACTATAACCTCCCTGTCTGCAGGTGACAGGAATCTTGGTCTTGTCCTTCTCTAACTCTGGGTGCTCATTCTGCTGCTGCAGCTCTCTACCTGCTGAAAGACACTTTCAATGCAAGGACTTGTGAAGGTTTATCTGTCTGTAGGAAGTCTTTTTAGAGTTGCTTGCTCTACATTCAAACACAAAATCCCATGAAGAAATGCACCTATGTTATACACAAATGCACCTATATTACATGTATATACAGTAGTTCTTATCTAAAAGTTCCTTTCAACAAGCAGATGTTGGAGAGCCCATAGTGAGATGTGAGATGGAACTGTAAATCCTGACATGTCCATCAGTCATTATGAACTTCACCAACCAGGAAAATGCAGTGTCTAGATTGGCTACATGCCCTTACAGTTTTTATTTTAGTTACCATTCTCTGGAGCTTATTTTCTGGAAAGCAGGTTTGGGCTTAATTCTTTTTCTAACATTGTTCATCTCCCCTCTCCCTCAGTTTCTTTCCTCCTAAATGACAACTAAAAAGGCTTTGCTGCAGCTGCTTGTCCTGTGTCTCATAGTGTCTTGTCTAGGAGTGCCAGAGCTCAGAATAACCGGGAGATAGTAGAGACTATCACACAAACTACTAGGAACAACTCTCCTGGAAGTGGCCAGAAACAACAGTGTCTGAGTTCTGAGTGCAGAACTCCTACTTGCTACAAAGATCAAGCCACTAGTAGAAGATTATGTTCAGCTGCAAATCAAAAGAGAAAATAAGACACAGACCTGGCATAATCTCATCTGGCAGAAATGAATGATGGCCTTTTTGCAATTGTTTTGCTGAAAAGCACAAATCTCTACAAAAAGAAACCAGCCATCTGTTTTGAATGTTTTAGACTGCAAGTATCTACTTGTGTTCTTCTTTGATCTGTAAGAATAATAGGAAGACAGTGATACAGTCCAGTTGCACCTCTGTTGTGAATGTTTAATTCATCCCAGAGCTGCAGATTACAAAATTCCATCTGGAAATCTTAGTTTTATCATTCTGAGATCAGACAGAAGATGAACAGTGTACCAAGATCAGTTCTTTTGTGCTCACAGGTATAACATTCTTGGACAGAGAATGCATTATTCTAACAGAAATTAGTTATTAACCAGCAAAATAATAGGTTAAAAAAAAAAGCTAGCAGAAGAATTGTTCTCCAAAAGAAGAAAAGGACAGGAGTGGAAGCTGACTTTGTCTAAAGGAAAGCATTCTTCTCCAACTCTCCTAAGGAAAAATTAGTTACATCATCTTATTTGAGTGCATCACGTTAGGGTTCTTACTAAAAGGTTGCCCATCCAAAAAGGGGGAGTGAAGAACCCTGACTGTCACCAATATGACAAAGCAAATACAGCCTCTCTCTCTCTGGCTGGACATGTTTAAGCAATGCAAGATTATCTCATGTAGCTGCCTTCACATTTTGCACAGAGTATGTCTCCAAAGCAAGCACAAGACACTTTCACAATGCTTTTACAGACCTGGATGAAGAATTGTAATAATATCATTATTATACTACGCAATTGGTTTGTAGATTTTTAGAGAGGGGAGGAAATGACTCTTCAGAAGACAAGAGATGACAGTAAAGAACAAGAGACAGTGGTCTAAAGAGCTTTGTCCAGCATGCTGGAATGGCAGCTCCTTGAAAATATGGGTTATTTTCCCTTTTCTTGGGAAGGAATAGGATCTTGGAAAAAAAGTAAGTCATAGTAATAGAGTCAGCTACAAATCTAACACAATTTTGGGATCAATTTTAAAATGAGGTATTAGAATCACCATCATATCACTTTAGCAAGACAATTTTCAAATATCACACAGTAATAATACCTAGCACTTACACAGCACTTTTCCCAAGCAGAACTTGCACTTTTACAAAAACTTCAGCTCATTTTACAATTAGAGAATTTGAGACAGGGAGAAAGAGAACAAGTGAGTGGTTGGAGACGATGCCAGGAAAGAATTTATCTTCTGAATCGTGGTCTAGTACTGTGTCCAGTAAATTACAATGTAATATGAGTCAGGCATGAAGGCCTGGTGATTTTGACCATTTTGCATGATCTAACAATTAAAAAGACCAGACTGAAAATAAATCTAGTCAAAAGTCTTATGAGGTCACAGTGTAGTGAGTGACAATACTGAGAACCTCAAAAGTGTGCCTGCAGGACAAGCAGTTCTGTACAAAATGTGTGCTGTGGACAGAAGATCACATTTATGTAGTGAATGAATGCCTGTGTAATTTAAACATGGAACTCACCATGAAAAACTATTACTTCACTACAAGAATTCAGCATCAAATAATGTAGGAAAAAAAAATCAATGTTCTCCTCAAACTTCCCAAAGTATAGACACTTTTAGTGTTGTAGTGATGCAAATGAATACTTCATGTAGTTTGACTGCTCTGGCAAAGATTACATTAAACCTTGAGATCAGCCAAATATTTTCCTGTAATGACTTACCCCCTCTTTCCACCACAGACATCACCTCTGAAATCTGAAGTGTTATAAATTTTGTGAGTGCCTTCAGTATGCAACTCACAATGCTTAGTGTTTCTGAGTTAAAATCTGTCAAAGTATTGAAGAAAAATGTCACAAAGAAGACCCTGTTTGTCTTACAATATTTTTACCTATAGGAATTGCCAATATTTTCATTGTCTTGAAATATCCCCATTTTCATGCCCTTCATGTTCCTTCAATTCCATGCTAGCTCTTTGACTATTCTACTGTTGCTCTAATAAGCATAATAATAATTTTCAATTAATGAGTGGATGAACCCACATTTTCTCCCATTCTAGGTAGCACAGCTGTGCTTCACAAGACAACTGGATGAACTGAGCAGCTTGGGAAATCTCTGTATGGAAGCTTTGCTTTACTTTCCCCACTGGCACAGATTTACAAGAAGATACACTTACATACACACTTATCCTTTTGCACGTATTAGATCTCCTAAGGTATAAATTGATATTATTCTTGATAAAAGCGAGTGATAACTAATTAAGCCATTGGCCAGAGCAGTTTAGCATTTGAGAAAAACCATAGAGCATCCTTGTGTGAAATCACATTGGAATTGACTTGGATGTAGAGGAGGATAGAGCTCCATCTGGGGAATAAAAGGAGTCATAAGAAATTCACACAGCGAGGAAACGAGCTAAGTGAAAAATGCTAGGTTTAAAAACTATTTCAGGATGAAAGATGGTATTTACATTGAACTATAAACTGAAATGTAAACTACCATCCTCAGAAATTACAGGGAGGGTGCATATGTTTATGAACAGTGATCCATTTCAGGGGAGCTCTATCTGATAATGCTGTCATGTACAGATTTGGCATAATTAAATATTAAATTCAGTCAATTCCAGAATGCTGGAGGGGAAAAGCCTTAAGACCTCAACTATAAAAATAAAATAATGTAGTTAACTATTGTACATAGTTTTTTGTCTCCATTTAATCTTCAGTATTGACCAGAGGTGATGGCATCCACAGACCTGAAGGAACTTTAAAAAACAAACTTATTGCCAAGTCCTATGCAATTAATTACACTTTATCATTGTAATACATAAATTTAATTTAACACATGGAGGTTAGGGACTCCGTAACTTACATCATCTTAGCTTTTACAAAAATAATAAGGACTTTTTTTTTTAATGAACATGGACTATCACAGTAAAAACTTGTACTCTGTTGGGAATAAGTGGCTTGGGAAGCATCCATCACGTTTATACCTTCCCTGCTGATGTATGCATGACAGTGTCGAGGCTGTCGAGTTGTTCCGATGAGATGTGAGGAAGGCAAGGTTGCTGGCTGACTCATTGTTTTGACTGGGATACAACAGCTTTCCTGAGGACAGTGCCTCAAATAAGCTGTTTATAATGTCAACCACCCATTAATTCAGAAAACTATGAAAAAACCATACTCTTAGCACAGTTGTACTCTTAAATGCATCAGCACAAGGGAGAGGAAAGAGAGAGATCCTTCTCAGTGTTTTCTACACAAACTCCATGCTTGCTCCAGAAGGAAAATCAGAATTATTCCTACCTTCATAGTGAGTGTCCTCTTCCTTTTCATCATTTACTTACCTGACTTCCCCTGTTTAATTTCTGTGCTTCAGCTGATCTTTACAAGCATCATCTCTAAAACTTTTAACAACATACACGAGCGCACAACCATTGCAAGAGCGGTGATTCAAAAAGAATGTGAAATCAACAGCGAGTGCAAATTAATGAAGCACTTTATCAATTTGTCCACTAAAGAGATTTTCTCAGCTCAAACCCCAAGGCATGAAATTCAAGTTTGACACTGCCACAGTTGGATTAAATTTTTCAGATGGTTGGCTTGAAGAGGGATTTGATCTATACAGTCAGACAGACTGTAAGTCTGTAGTTAATTGAGCAAGTGCAAGAGAAGAGAGTGCCTTATTCTCTCACAAA
This sequence comes from Passer montanus, assembly GCF_014805655.1. Classification (NCBI taxonomy): domain Eukaryota; kingdom Metazoa; phylum Chordata; class Aves; order Passeriformes; family Passeridae; genus Passer; species Passer montanus. The sequence continues at coordinate 3,687,851 of NW_024366592.1, forward strand.
TGTTTTACAAACCTAATACAAAGCAAAAATTTTCAGAAATGCAAGGGTCCAACATTTCCACAGAAATTTTCAGGTTTTTTTCAAATAACTGATATGAAAAAATCAAATTCTTAGAAAGAAGTGCATAGAAACTGACGTGAAATATTTTTTTCTAAAAAGGATAAGTGAAGAAGGAAAAAATTTCATATAATTTTAAAAATACTGACATAAGTCCTTTAAAATACTTCAAAGAAATATATTCCACTTTAAAACTGATACTTCAAGGCATAAATGAATGCTGTGTACTATAGTGTAATAATCAATACTTGACTCCTGGTCAGTAAGAGGATTTTTTGCTAGGGAACAGGCATGAGGAGCAGGCTCTGTCCTCTGCACTGTCTCCCCTTTTGAAAATGGGTGTTGTTGTGGGGACAATTTGACAGCACAGAAGAAAAAATTGTGGACATGGACACAGAGAAACAAATCATACTTTAAATGAAAAACAGCTCCTAATTTCTCCCCCCACTGTTTTGAAAGAATGAGGGAGATGGAAGGGAGAGAGGAAGGTTAAGGGGATATTCCTCTTTGCCTTCACGTTTATAGACAATTCATACTCCTAGTCCATCTAGAGAATCCTGTGCAGTGAGTTGATAAATATCTATGACTAGTTAGGTCAGTGTGCACGGCAGCAATCTCTGCAGCAGATCTCAACATGCTTAAAACCTTCAGAAGGAACATTATCTTCAGGAGGAACATTATCCTCGAGCAAATTCTTTACAAACCAGAATTGAAAAAGCACACACAGGTTTGGCTACGGCGCAAACTGCTTTGAAAAAGAATCCCACTGAAAACATTTCCTCCATGAAGTCAATGATAAATGACATGAAAGACATTTCCTGCTCTCTCGTGCTTGCACAGAAACTCAATTACATGCCCTGGGAAGTTCTCCCCACAACATGGTGAAACGAGAGGATGATTAGAAGAGGAAAATCACAAACTGCACATAAACACACGAGAAACACCCTCATGCAGGGACACGGCAGCAAGGGGAAGGAGCACAGCCAGGTTCCACAAAGCACAGGAGTGAGGTGTGGGAGTGACTGTGGGAAACTTTTCTATGGGCAGGAGAGGTTGGTTCTCACCGTTCTGAACAAAATGGCTGAGCTAAGAGCATCTGACTGGTTATGCCCAAATACCCTCCTCCTCATCCTAGAGGTGCACGGGTGGCAATGGGAGGAAAGCCCCAGAGCAGCATGGGAATGAAATAAAGAGTTGGTTAGTATTTAAAGCACATAAAGTACAAACAGTAGAACAAAGCGTTTCAATTCCTTATGCAGTACTCTGAGCTACCTTGAGGTGCAGCTTTCTCTGCTCCCTTGTAGGCTTTGTCAACTTTCAAAATGCCCCTTTGCAAAGGGGAAGTGCAATCAGAGCCTCCTCCCACCCCCTCTCTTCCCTATTGCCCTTCCCTGTGGGGTCTTTGCAAGAATTTCTGTAAATGTCTAAATTTTATTTCATTTTTACATGTTATATTTTCAATTTCATCTGTGAATGCTACACTGCCTTTATTTGCAAGCATGTGCTAAAGTTACATGCTAGAAATGGTTTCAGCTCTCTGTAGACTTCAGAGTAGAAACAACAGATATTCTAACATTTGCACCAAATTAAGATTAGGAAATCCATTTAATTTTCAGTATTAACAATTTCACTTTCCTGAAAAAGGAGAGTGAACACCAACATCTTCCAAAAGCACTGCAGAAAACTCAAGCCAGTCAACATACAGTGGAGGAAGGTATTAAATTAAGATGCAAAAGGAAGTTCCCTTGAAAATTAGAGTTTTTCTGTTTGATTGTATATACTCCTTCTTGTTTTCTGATGCAGATCACGAAAGGAGATTTTTCAAGATCTATTTTTGCAGGGTGAATAAGTAATTGACTTTTGCCATTTTCCTCTTGTACCTTACTCATTATTTCTGTGTATCACTAAGCTGGCACTTAAAGGTCTAGAGAGATATGCTTCCCTTCACATCCCACCAATTTCTACATGAATCAGAGGGCAAAAAGAAGCATTCCTTCACTCCATCGAGGCAGTGATTAATGATGGCTAATATTTTAATTAAACTGCAGTGGATGAGATTACAACATGGGATGTGCAATTATGCTGGCAATTTCTGTGCTACCCAAGGGATGGTTAATCTCTCTAATAGTTATCAAGCACACGGCTGTGCTTTGTAAATGCCACAGGAGGCTCCTCACTGCTTTGGAGATGGTAAATTGATTTTCCTTCAGTTCATGGCCCATTGAGTTTGTGAGGGAGCAGTCTGTGCTCATTTGGCACCGAGGCTGGGATTTCCTCGTGGGAAATGAAGGGAACTGCTTGTATGCAATCCATAGATCAGAAAGCTGATCCTGGAGCATGATTTCCTGCTACTGAAGACAAGAAACAGTCCTGGACACTCCACACACTCAAGCAATAAACTTGAGCTACTAAAATCTGAATATAGTCATGCAGGATTTGAGTCTCACATTTTAGGAGAGTAAAGTTTTTGTTCCTTTTCAATGCACCTCCTCCTCTCCACCCACCTAACAACAGCTTGGTACCAGGAACTGTTCATTCAGGAGTCTGCACAAAGCCAACACAGCAGCAGCACCCAATTCTGCTTTATAACTGCATTATGGAATGCTACTTTTGTTCCAAGGCACTACAAGCATGTCAGGGAAAACTACTTATAAGAAAAAATCATCAGCCTTCATAGTAAAAATTACTTTATAAACAAAAAAGAGAGAGACATTACCTGGTCAGGGGAGGGCTTGTGGTTGGTTTGGTTGGAATGGGATGAGGATTTGAGGTGGTCATCCTCATAGTTGTCAGCCATCAGCTTCATACGGTTCTGAGTCTTTTAAAAAAAGCAAGAAAAAAGAATCTCAGTCTACCTTCTAATGTTATCAGGGGGACTAAAGGGAACAGGGCATTTATACAAATCCATATCCAAAATCCATACATGGGAAAAAACAAGACACATGCCTAGACATCAGTTGGTAGTACCACAGGGAATTGGTAACAAATGTGGAGACACATTCCAGCCTGTTCTCATTAAGGATAAATTAGTTGTGCAATTAGGTGGATCATCTGACTTGTACCTACTAAAACTTGTGCTGTACAAGAAATTAATTTCTTCTTAGACATTCTTGGGATTATGGTTCAGACACCAACTTGGAGAATAATTCAATGAAAACATGAGTTAGGTGTCCCTAAGTCAATTAAAAAAACCCCAAAGAAGCCCTCAGAAAGCAGTCAGTTTTAAAAAACCAAAAAGTAAACAAGCTGAAAATAGGGTATTACTTAAGAAGTCCATCCAGTATGACATAAAAATCAGTTTTTGATTGATATATCAAAGAACAGAAAAATTCTGAGACTGGTCAAGAAAATGTTAATTATACAAAAATCATCCTGTGAGGAAATTAAGAAGTTAATAAATAGATATTGGGGAAGAAAAAGTGTCCTAATGAAGGCTTATAAAATTAAAACCTGGACACAGTCAAGTAAAGAATTAGCAAAGTATGCAACAAGTTTTTTTCTTCAACTTCTTAGGAAATTTCAAGTTCCAGAAGAGATAGGATTTTGAAAAACACTGTAGAAAATAAACTGCGTAAGAATAAATGGAACTCAACAACACCATTCTAGGTAAGCAATCACAAAGAACATTAAAATACATTACCTGGCTGTGTCTGCAAAGGAGAATATTAGTTAGACAAAACCCTTTTAACAAACTGCCCTGAAATGAGGCCCCCAAACACCTACAAAGACAAACAGATAAGGAAAGAAATGCACCTGGAAGAGTGTCCCAGCTCCCAGCAGGGCTCACAAAGGCCATTCAGGCAGCAGTGATACCCTGTGGGCAGCCAAAGGGTGGGGTGAGCATCTTGCAAAGCCAAGTGCTGCCTCCCCTGGCATTGTCTGGGTGCCAGGGTCCTTGGGAACTCACACATGGAGCAGCCCCAGAACTGACTGATGGCATTTCTCCTCCCACCTCAGAAGGCACAAAGAGCCCCACTTTGAGCTTTGGGAAATTTTGTATTCTAAGGAAATCAAAAGGCTACCCTGACATACATTGGATATGATACAGAGCAAATTATCTACAGCCAGACATAAAAAATCATCAGACATGATGATTTTAAAAATTAAATGCCTTAAATGAAAGCTCAAAGCTGATAGAAATGCAGGCTGTGGATTCAATCCCTTCATAATTCCATGGTTTCTCACTGAAAACTCACTGAAAAGTTTAATGAGCATCTTGAAGCTGGAGAATGCAGATTCTACTTGTCTCTATTCAGTTCATGAGAGAGAAGGTCCAGGGTTGGAATCTGGATTTGATTTTATTTTGGAATAATTTAACAAAACCTAATAGTAAATTGAGCTTAAGCAATAAGCAATTTCATTGTGCAAAATTTTTATATTGTTTGCTCTGCTTTGTCAAGCAAGTTCTGAATTCCAAGTCTGACTCATCATTCATAAATCACTACTTGAAATATGCTACATTAATCCTTAAGCAACCAGTTTATAGTAAAGGCACTTTCTTAATATTTATTATTTTATTATATTTAAGGTTGTCTCTTCAACAATTTCTTCTTTGCAATGAGAACAATTGATTTTAAACCATTTCACATTTTCTTGGAAATTGATTGTTTTGATAATAAATAATAAACTTTTACATGACTTTCAGTGTGTGTGTGTGAAGAAAAGCTATTGAAACCCAGATGTTTAGCAGAATGCTAGTACAGCACATTAACTCTCCTGAGACAAAATGTAGCTCTTCTTTATATTACATGAAAAAAAAAACCCAAAAAACTAAACAAACCAAACAAACTATGTTAGCTGGTACAGGTAGAGAAGGATATAAACATTGCAAAGAATCACAGACTGGGTCAGGCTGGAAGGGACCACAGTGGTCATCTGCTCCCACCTCCCTGCTCAAGCAGGGCCATCCCAGAGCACATGGCACAGGATTGCCTCCAGAGGGTTCTGGAATATCCCCACGGAGGGAGACTCCACACCCTCCCTGGACAATCTGTTCCAGTGCTTGGTGACCAGCACAGAAAAGTTCTTCCTCAGAAGGTGGAGGTGGAACTTCTGTGCATCAGTTTCTGCCCATGGCTCTTGTCCTATTGCCTGGCACCACCAGGAAGAGCTTGGTCCATCCTCTGACCCCTCCCTGCAGACACTGACAGACATTGTTAAGGTCACCTGTCATTTGTCTCTTCTTGAGGCTGAGCAGGCCCAGCTCCCTCAGCCTGTCCTTGCAAGAGAGATGCTCCAGTCCTTTCATTATCTTTGCCACTCTCCACTGGACCCACTCCAGGAGCTCTGTGTCCCTCTTGTCCTGAGGAGCCCAGAACTGGACACAGCACTCCAGGTGTGGCCCTGCTAGAGGAGCAGGATCACCCCCAGGCTGCTGGCAGTGTTCTTCCTGATGTACCCCAGGATACCATTGGCCTTCCTGGCTTCCAGGACACACTGCTGGCTCATGGACAACTTGCTGTCCACCAGGATCCCCAGGGCCTTCTACTAAAAGCTGCTTTCCAGCAGGTTGGCCCCACACCTTATCTCTTATCTATGCCCCTGTCCCACTTCAAATCTAGTTTAAAGCCCTCTGAGTGAGCTGTGCTGAGTCCTGAGCTAAGATCCCTTTCCCTTCTGATACAGGTGGAGCCCATTTGCTGCCAGCAAGCTCAGTGTTGTATAAATTCACCCACGATCAAAAACCACAAAATGCTGCTGTTTACACCAGTCTCAAAGCCAGGTGTGCATCTGCATCACTTTCCTGTTTCTTGCTCCATCATTCCCTGCAACTGGCAGCACAGAAGAGGACACCACGTGTGCTCCAGATCCCTTGGCCAGTTTTCCCAAGGCTCTGAGGCCCCTCCTCATTGTCCTCATCCTTTTTGCTGGGACTTTGTTGCTCCCACTACTCAGAAAACTGTAAGAGGGTAACAATCAGTTGTGGTATTTTCTGAGACCCCCATCAAAGGGAGTAAAGACAAATCTGACTCCATTTTCTCAGAAGGCTAATTCATTATTTTATGTTACTATATTATACTAAAGAATGCTATACTAAACTATACTAAAGAATACAGAAAGGATACAGACAGAAGGCTAAAAGATAATAATGAAAAACTCGTGACTCTCTCCAGAGTCCCAACAAAGCTGGGCAGTGATTCGTCATTAAGTCAAAACAATTCACATTAAACCAATGAAACAATCACCTGTTGGTAAACAATGTCCAAACCACATTTCAAAGCAGCAAAACACAGGAGAAACAAATCAGATAATTATTGTGTTCATTTTACTCTGAGGCTTCTCAGCTTCTCAGGAGAAAAATCCTGGGCAAAAAGATTTTTCAGAAAATATGACTGTGACAATCAATGGGCTCCAGCAGGCTGGGAAATTTCTTGGTGATGTCCCTTACCCAGGCCTCAGGAAAGCCACACACCTCCCTCTGGCTGGGTCTGGTCAGCAAAAAGCACAGAGTCCCTCAGAGAGAATTCTGAAGTCAAATTGAAGAGGTAGTGTGCTTCTGTCACTTAAATTCAAGTAGAACCTACTATTAATACTGCACCAAGCTGGGAAGTTTCTTGGTGATGTCCCTTACCCAGGCCTCAGGAAAGCCACACACCTCCCTCTGGCTGGGTCTGGTCAGCAAAAAGCACAGAGTCCCTCAGAGAGAATTCTGAAGTCAAATTGAAGAGGTAGTGTGCTTCTGTCACTTAAATTCAAGTAGAACCTACTATTAATACTTGGCAAGCAGGTATTGAGAAGTGGCTGATGGAATTGGGCTGGTGTAGCCTGAAAAAGAGGAGGCTTTTAAAAATTACCTGATAGGAGGAAATAGAGGACATGAAGCCATTGGAGGGGATAGATCAGGAAATGACAGATGCAAAATGGAACACAGAAAATTCTGATTAGAGATCAGGAAAATTCATAATGAGGTACATCAAATATCAGAAGAGGCTGCATGAGACAGTGGCATCTCCTTCCTTGAAGATACTGAAAATGCAGCTGGACAAGGCCTTGAGCAAAGTGCTCTAATTAGTGATGCGATGCTCTCAGCAGGTGGCCAGACACAGAGGTCTGCTCCAACCTAAAATATGCTGCAATTGTTATTATTTGGAATTTTCATCAGATCATTTGAGAGTTTCAAAGCTCAACTTCTCAGAAGAAGAGGGAGATAAGTTCAAAATTCCTCCTACTTGCCAAATATGGTTTAGCTACTTGGCTCCATCAGAGTCCTTTGAACATTTAAACCCAGAACAATCTCTGCAGTGTCCTGATGATGACAAGCCTAAGGGATCAGCTCACAAAGAAGGACATTTTCTATGTTCCTCCTTTAATTCAACCTGACCTCCCATTGCAGCTGTTCATTTTAGTGTGCATGTTTGTGACAAGTCTTGGCAAGAAAATGCCAAAATTAGTATTGTGATTCCATTAAAGGAACTAATCTATGCATATATGTTAGATTAGAATGAAGCAAAAAATCAAAAGATGAAAGAAAAGCAGCTTATTCCTGATAGATACCACTAAGAATTATTTTCCAAAATTTAAAGCCCAAGAAGCATTGCAAATAAAATATATGATAATATTTTACAGTTATTTTTATATAGAAATAGAAAGCTTTTGCTTAAAACTGGACTACTAATGACAAATATTTACTTAGAAATTTTAAAAATAACTGTAAATACGTGATCTGAGTTTCTCTCCTATTGCTCCTCCACAGAAAAAAAGAAATGTCCAAAAGGATGGAAATTTCTAGACCAAATGGCTGTTGTAATGATTTAAAAACAAACCGTTTACTTTTCTGTGGGGAACCACTCCAACATCCTGCAGTCCTGAGCTGGTTTGTCATGGTGCTATTATACAATCCTCTCCCACCTCATGAGGTTATGGCTCAGATCCTAGGGCAAGCATTTCTACATCACTGTAAAAAGTATGAACAACAAAGTGGTTTAACCACAGGGTCCTGTGAGAAAATAAATGAGCAGTGCAGACAAATCAGTTGTGTCAGGAGTGCTTTTGTCTAAAACCTCCAGAGCTGCAAGCAGAACTAGCAGTGATAGGAACCGGATGTCAGGTTCAAATTTTGCTTATAAAAAACACCGTGTGCTCTGACAGGTATGTTCTTCAGGCATGTGCAGAAAAAATGCTGGAATGAAGAAAACTGGATAAAACTCCACAACCCAATAGGTTTTGTGATTTTTTTCCAGAAGGTACCTTCATTTCACTTTTTTTTTTGGACAGATTTCATAAAATTACTCCTGACCCTCCAATTATACCTTCCCCAAAGCCCCCACAGCTTGTCAAAGCCCTTAACAATGCTCTTCTTTTCTTCCAAGAGTCACCATGCAAAGAACAGCCCCAAACCTTGATACTGGTGTAAATTCTCAAAATTACTCAAGAGCCACCACACGCTCTGCAGCTCCTAGCTGAAAGCCAGGAATGAGTGTGGAGGCCTTGGCTCTGCAGACCAGAGTCTATGAACTGCAAGTCTAAAGCACATTTGGAAGGCTACTGCATCTAAAAAACCCCAAATTCCCCATGTCATATACTAGACTTTACTCTAGAAATACCAGATCTCAACCACCCCTCCCTTTTTGCACGCCAGAATTTCTGCAATTTTCCTTTTGCCTCTTTGATACAGTGACTGGTAATGCCTTTTTTACTTCCTGTCATTATTTAAGTCTTTCTTCTTCCCTATCCCTTGCTGCAGTAGGCAGTTATATTAAAAGAAAAAAGGACCAGGAGAAAACATTAGATAAATCTGTTTTACTCATGAATGTGAACATTCATGATCAGCATCAAAACTTCTTTAAATGTGCTCTTTTTGGTTGTTTCATGGTCCTGCCATGTTTTCACCATATTTTCATGACTTTTTTTCCCCTGGGTACCATAGAGTTCACTTCTGCCTGTATTCTATAATCACTAAATGTTTGGGTAAACAAGAAAATTCCCATGGTTAAACTAATGTAACCAACACCTGAAAACTTTCATTGCAAACTGCACACGTACACTATTTTACTTGCCAAAACTGTAGCCATAGTTAATTTCTGAAGAATCACTCAGTTCCTCATTCATGGAATTACTGCTTCAAAGCATTCTCTCACCTGTAGGTTCCTAAAAGTACATTATTTTATGTTCACTGATGTTCACTGCAGGCCACACTGGTAGCTTGCTTACGCACCTCCACACTAAAGACCAAATAAATAGATTTTATCACAGTTAAATTATTACATGAGAAAAACCAGAAGTGATGCTGATCCACAAAGTTTAGGGGGAAAGTCAGAGACATACTCTGCTCTACAGCTGGTAAAACCTAGAGGAGTGCTGCCCAGATCTGACAAACTCTTTATTGTGGAATCCCACACATAAATTTGAAACCCACAGATATAACTACAGACACTGTTTATAATATATTTTACAGAATGTTTTCATTTGAAAGCTAGCACAAAGTTGTATGTTCTAATGAGAGTACATACCTTTCTTAAGCATTTCTGCAGGACAGCTAGTGCTCTGGTAACCATTAGCCTGGAAAGCTTTGGAAACCACGTTTTATTCATGGGGATCACACATTTCTGGATCTCTAGAGAAGCTCTCTAAGAAACAGCTCAGGAGCTGTGCATTCTCACTATTACTCCAGCCTGCTTCATATGCTCATTGTAGTAACTTACTCAAAGACTTTGCATCAAGTCTGTTCCTCCACCATGAAACACGGCACAAACGATGACATCAGTGACTCCTGTCTCATTTTTTGTAGAATATTTGCGTGGGGTAATTTTGGTTTTGCTAACCAGTCTAAACAAGCTTTATTAATCCTTTAACGTAGAGTTTAAAAAACCCCACATTAAGTAAATATTAATATAATGACTGTACTTGTGACAAATGAGCATGTGGTGGAGGCAGTGTGTTAGTGCACTAAAGGAGTTATCCCACTTTAATTTGAGTAGGATGTTGCACTGGAAGCACATGCAAAAGCAACAGTTCAGAAACATATTTGTCACTAATAACACAGAAATAGAATGGAAAAACTTGGGTGATTGTTCTTACAAATTGTGGGCTGAATTCAATATCTCTGAGAATTAAGCACTTGTGAAGGCTTTCAGAGAGCTCTTTTCTACTGGTCAGAAACCTGCAGTGAGCCACAATCCCTGTTAAAGTCCAACCAGCTCCCTGCTGGAATCTGGCTGTGAAAAACAGAGAAAGAATAATCCCTGTTATTGCCTGTTATTTGAATATGTTGGCCTGCCTTGAGTTTATCTACACCTACCTTAAATATACTACCTCGAGTCTATACCTACCCTAAATATACTACCTTGAGTCTATACTTACCTAGAGCATCAGGACTCTGAAACATAAATGTTTAACTCTGTGCCCCCTTCCCACTCATGATATTTTATGAAAAGGGAGACATTTCTCAAATTTGTAAAGAGATGGCACACACTCAGTTGCCATCTTTCTTTGGAAAGTTTAAAAGACACATCATTAGTTAGGTTTGGCTTTCCTTTTGGCTATGTTTAAGATTAACAACTGAGATTTCTCTATTAGCAGCAAACCAGCACAAATTTCAACTGCACAGACATGAAACCATTCCTGTTACTAGGTTTCTGCACATGCTGGAGCCTGTGTTTTTGTGAGCCCAGCAAAGAGCCTGTGCAGCTGCTGGGGTTTGTCAAAGCCTGCAGGATTTAACACAGCTCTACCTGAAATGCTGTCTTCTGCATTGGTTGCTGGCAATGTTCCAGCAATATTACTTTATAAAATGACTTTATCAGTCCAGCTAATTTTTGTGTTTAAAGATGTAATTTTCCTCTTCATCTCCCCACATGTGATAATTACTGAGAAGCTTCATCCTGAACAATTCATACTCTACAAGCCTTTGAACTAAACTAAAGGAGGCAGATTATCTAGATAGGGCATGCTCTGTGAGACTTGACATATGTACATGGGATTAAAAATAAACTTGGAACTGAAATTTTCCCTGTACAGGAATGTGTCTCTTGGAACTTAGCTCCTTAGGAGATGAACAAAGTATGAAACCATGGAATTGCCCAGTGACAAAGTTTATTGAAATCTATTGCTCTGATTCTTACATGAAGAAAACCAGTGACACACAAAAAAATCCTAATCAGATCTTTATTTGGGATTCCTTTTTGTGTTATACCATACAATCATGGTAGTATATGTTCCTTTAGTTCTCTTTTACTCTTTTTAGAGATACCTCAAGATGTGTTTAAGATCAGTGGTAACAGAACTGCCTTTCTCAATTACTTGTTCCATAAAAGCTGGAACCTGCCCAGTCACAGGTTCGAAATGGAACTAAAAATAAAAAATACCTCCTCTCATGGTTAACTACTCAAAAGCAAGCCAAGTATGTTACTTCTCTGGCATCTCTCCACTGCTTGTGAGGGTCTAGGCAGAATATCATTAAGGTGTGCCTTCCTGTATCTCAAAGATGTCTGAGAGAGTGCTGCAGTCTGAGGACATTTACAACCACAGAATAAAACTAATTTTTAGAGAATGGGTGGGCTATGCATCAAGAAACTACATTCAGGCAGCTTCAGCAGGACAAATGGTAAACCACAACAACATCCCCAAAGAATCCTGGACCTTTCACACAACAGAAAACCCAAGAGATTATTGACTGAAATTGATCTGAAGACAGAACAGCAAACAAAATGAGTTGCTATTTTAATTCTGAAGGTAAAGTATGAGAATTGTTATGTTATATGGTTATGTTCACATTCCAGTTTTGAGCAGATAAAACCTCTGGATTGGGTTATGAGCCTGCCCTGTGGTGCAGTTTGTTAAGGCAAATCTCACCCTGATTCCACACCATGGAAGAGAAAAGTCTTGCTGCAGAAGAGATTGTAAGATCAATATCTTTTGCTGCCACACACACTTAAAACAGAAAAGACTAATTGATTTAAATTAGCTTAACAACTGGGTTTTTTTGTTCAAGTATGCTGCTACATCCACTCTCAGACTATTGTGAGGTCTTCACTGCTTCTTTAATGAGTAAAGAAGCAATGCCTTTTGCAGACAGCATGGCTACCCTTGAAGAGCATGTGAGTCCACTAGTAAAGTCAAGTCCACTAGTAAAGGTAGTAAACCTTTCTGTATTGACTGATGAAATCCAAGTGCTTTGGATTTGTATTCTCCATCTTCTACGCATGGCCTTCAACCCTTGCAACAATCTCTTTCTGCAGCCTGCCTCCCCCGTGGTGTCTCCAGGCAAGAGTCAGCTGGGACCAGTGTGAAAGCATGTATGTCCTGAATGGCCAGCCACGTGTGTGTGCTACAGCCAAACAAAATACAGCACAGCTCAGTTCTCCTTGCCTTCCCCTGTGTGGGAGCTCTACTTTGGGCTCTTTTCGCCTCTACCCAGCTGTGCATGTTAATTAAATTCCTATAAATCTGCACAATCTTTGAGACTTCTTTTCCTCTGTCAAATTTGGTTGAAAATGGTCAATAAATGGAAAAGTTACTGGGTAGGAACTACAGCTCAGCTAAGCAGATGGATGGCACTGTCAGTCAAGCTCTTCTTCTCTGGAGTCCAAATGAACACATTCTGTTGGAATTGCAAGAGTCTGGATGTAGACTCTCAAGATATCCTTACTACACAGAAGTGGAATTTTTTGGTACATGCCTTTCTTTTGGATTCTGGGAGACTGACCTGCTACAAATTCTCAAGTAATCAGCAGCAAACAAGCCTCTCATGATCAGTCATGTGTCTGCTGAATGTTCAACAGATACAGTTTGTTGTCTCTTTAATTTACTTTGATACTTACTACCAAAGACAACTCATTTTAAGAAAAAAGTGAATGCTACTTCTTTAACAATGCAAAAGGAAATACCAGTCTTTGCCATGGTCCTCATTAATCAAACTGCTGAAAACTTCTGATTGTACTTTCCCCTGGCTCATTTTCCCTTCTCACAGTGTAGTTGTGGGTCCAAACTAAAAATGCAATTTTATGTTTTACAGAATAATAGAAAAGCAAAGACAAAAAAGCAGTAAGAGAAACAAGTTGAAATGTACTTTGGAGCATAAACTCTTCCTAAAAACTTTGATAGGTTGGTAACATCTTTTACAAAGAAAATCTAAAAGGTATCTCAGGTTATGCTAAGGTTGAAATACATATCAATATTTCATTGATCTTGTCATTTCTTTAAACTTATGCAATTTAAGCATCACTAAGCACTACAGGTAAGGTTAGTCTTACAAAATCTATATGAAATCTGAAGAAAAACCCCCTAAATTACCTATGTTATATCCTATAGGACAGGCAAATATTGCTATCAAATACAGAACAAACATTGCTTGACATCATTGATGGGACTCCTGTTTTGTTATGACTATTTGCCTGAAATTTCTACTTCCCTTTTCTCTTCTGCTTCACTCCACACTTTGCTCATTTTACCCTCAACTACCTTACTCTGTCCCCCTTTCCTTTGTTATTCTATTCAGTTCTCCTTTCCAAAATAAATCCACTTGCATATGCTCAGCTTCACAAAGCTGAATAAGACAACCCCTTCAGTTACTCTGCTTTTGTCTCAGTCTTTCTCCTGCTCTGAAGCAAGAAAGTTTCTCAGTCCAGTGGAACCCTGACTGGAAAAATCTCATATAGGAATTTACATACAAGATGCATCCTACTGCAAAATCTTAAAAGCTAGTCATGATCCCCTGGCTCAATAAAATAATGTGTAGGCCATCTGCTCATGGATCTGTAGCTACATACACCTTTGTGTGGCATTCACATTCTCTGAAAAAATCCCTTTGCCCAGGATTTTTCTCCTGGGAAGCTGAGAAGCCTCAGAGAAAAAGGAAACAATTCCTATCTCATTTACTTCTCCTCTGTTTTGCTCATGTGGAATATGTCTGGAGATTGTTTACCCACAGGTGATTGTTTCATTGGATTCTGGTGTGAGTTGTTTTCACTCTTTGGCCAATCAGTGCCAAGCTGTGTCGAGACTCTGGAGAGAGTCACAAGTTTTTCATTATTTTCTTTTTAGCATTCTGTAAGTATCCTTTCTGTATTCTTTAGTATAGTACAGATTAGTAGTCTTTAATATAATACAGCATCATAAAATAATAAATTAACCTCCTGAGAGCATGGAGTCAGATTCATCATTCCTTCCTTCATTGGGGCACCCTGCAAATACAATACCTTTCCTAGCTGAAGTGATTTGGAAGTCTTCCAATCTTTGTGTATTGTGACTGTGTTGTTACAATAAATATAGCAAAAGGATTCTTTTATCCAGCAATTTTTAATTTTGGAAAGTATATGCCAGCATTTTGACCACAGACCTTTTATTGTTACATATTTTTATTGTTCTATGACTCACCACTTCGACTGCATTTGCCTGCAGCTTCAAAGAGTTGTTAATAGCAAACCCCCCTCCCCTCTATACATGCTGTTCTTGGCAAAAAAAGGAGTTATGTACAGATACAAATTCCTAGATGCTAAAGTGATGTGAGCTGCTCAGTATCATCTCAGCACAGACTGTCTGTGACTGCCCAGAACCCAGCTCTGGGTGTATACATGAATGGATCTGTGTCTACATGATATAAACAGTGTTGATAGCAACTTTAAAAAAAACACACACAATGAAACCTCAAGACTATTTGTGCTTGTTCTGAAATTAATTTTAAAAGCTGTTGCGTATAAAAGAAAAAGAAACCCAGTATTATTCTTTTTGTGCCTTGCTTTCATCTTTGAATCCATCAAAATCCTGCATGGTAACTGCTTGAGGGAAGAGTTGAAAGGGCATTTCCTTTGACAACCACCAGAGCTTTGCTACCCCAAACTAAATAAAAGTTAAGAATTTTTCCTGTATGGCAAATTATTGGGTTTGACATCCACCTAGAAGTGCCCTGCCTCAACAGCCACACAAACACAGAGCCATCACATTCCTGTCTGTCCACACCATCTGTGCGTGTGGTCTGCACACCCAGGATTCCTGTCCATCCTCACTGTCCCTCTGTTTGGAGCAGAGATGGATTCCTGCCCCAGCACACAGCAGCACATGTGCACTACAGAGCTGGGCAGATGATTCCTGTCCTTCCCTCTGCTCTTGCACACAGCACACAACCAAGGAGAACCACAATAAACCAACACTTTTCTTTTTTTTTTTACTTGCTGTTCCAGCAGAGGTTGATTTTTCCTATTAAATCTGCATCAGAGCTTAGGTACTAAGCTGGAGAGACTGAAAAAACATTCAGTTTCTCTACTGTATTTGTGCCAAAAATTATTCCCACCAAGGAAAGAAATTCTCTTATTCTCTACAAAATTCATGGCACACTATGTGTAGAGATGTGCCAGTTTGGCCAGATGAATTTTTCTAAGGTGCCTGCATTCCAGTATTCCTGTCTTTGCCTGCTCTATTCCACATCTGTTGTCTTTCTGTGATTTACATTATATGATGCCATTACATATGAGTAGAGGCCCACCCAATGGGCACCATAAAGCACTCTGTAAAGCTTAGAAAAAAAATCTTAGAGAATTCTCTCTGCTACAGGATCACTAAAAGAAAAAGATCTGTGGAAAAAGATGAGAAAAAAGCCAGTCATAACTCCGGTGAGTTTTTCTTAACAATCCCTTTACTGCTAAGTCATTAAACTTAAGATAGGTGATTCCACTTGTTAAAGAGCCCGGAAGAAACAGAAAAGGATGAATAGAAGGACAAGAGAAACCTTGACTGATTGATTTGCAATTAGAAGACCTAGGAGGAAACAAGGAAGCCTTCATATTTTTAAGGCTTTTTTATATCACAAACCAGCTTTCTGGCAGACAATGGAGAAGGATTAGGTGGTTTTGGTAATCAGGAAAGGGGGGGAAAGAAAAATCTTTTGGTGATCTGATAGTGATGAAAATAAGGAATTAGTCTTAGTCTGCACTTCCCAGTTTGTGGATCCTTCCCATCAAATCTATAAATTTTTCATTTTTTAGTGCATTATAACACACATCTTGCATGCCTCCATATGAGATAGAGAAGACACTTGAAATATGATTGAAGATCTGTATATATAAGTAAATATATTTCCCCTGAGGAATAAAAAAAAAAATCAGGGAAAAACTAAAATGAGAAGGTACAGTCCTTAATACTTACAGAGAACAATTAAACTCATGCAGGCTTCCAAGTTTTAAACAACCTGTGAGTGTGTGTGTTCTTAAGGATCATTATACTGCTTTTATTATTTTTTCAGCACCATTACTGTCAGCAGTTGGCAAAGGTTTGGGTTGCTAGCTGTAATAAAGGAGGCAAAGCCAAGGCTGCATCTACTGGTGTTCAGGAGATGGAGAGAACACTGGCTTGGTGTCATAAATTACAGTCACGTTTCATGTTAAGATGACAGCAGTGAGAAGAGCAACTTCTGGACTATTAAAAGGATTAAGAGTGGTACAATGGTGAAACAGAATGTTTAAAAATGTTAAGATTCCCACTCCAAACAAAAATCCATTGTAAAAACAAGAGATACCTAGGCTGTTCAAATCCTGAGGAAAAACTTGCCTGGAGTTAGATGTGAGACCTCCATTTATTTTTTGTTTACTCAACTACAGGAAATATTTATATTCACACTAAGACAGACAGGCATTGGTGGTGAGCAAACAGAATGAGAACAAAGGACTGGGTTCTGTGACTGTAAAATTGTACTCAAATAAAGAGAACAAAAGCTCTAATAAAATGATTACCCCTTAACCAGGGCTGTATTCAACATTAAAGACCACTGCTTCCTCCAGGCACCAGTCCTGGGATGAGAGTTTAACATATATTTGGGAAGTGGAGCTTTACAGAAGTTGAGAGACTATCATTCACCTATAGTATTGATAATCTAAAATTCTACATGTGATTGCAAAGGTAAATGACTTATATTTGAAATTGAGAGTACACAATCAGCAAATTTTTCTTATATCCACATGATAAATGTTTGATTATGCCAAGTAAAATCAGACAGCAATCCTTTGATAGCCGAGTTTGAGACTTATTTTGTCTTCATGCAAAATCTTGGACTAATCCCTAAAAGCACTTCTTGCTACTGCAAAGACTCAAAACCTTTGGCAACATATTCAAGGCAAAGGCACACAGAAACTGTGCCTTTATTTTGTGTTCCATACAGGTCTGCTCAGGGACAGCTGAACACAACAGCCCTAGAGACAATCTGCCAAGATCACTAACTCATGTTTGACAGCATTGTCTCCAGACTGCCATTCAGGGAGGGACTGGAAGCACAGTCTCCATCAGTATCAACTTTCTCATCTTCTACCTCCTGGCAGCTGTTTCCAGACTTCTCACAGTTAGGAGACATCAGAAAAGCTCAATTCCTTCCCTGCATTCACAAATCTCATGTGGCAAACACATGACCTCTAGGGAAAGTCTGCACACCTTTTCTTTGGTTGTATTTCTTCATCTTGAAAAATTATGCATTTACTCCTTAATAAGTAGGGGCTGTAGAAAACAGCATGTACTTATTAAGGAGTAAATGCATCATTTGTTCTGCACCTAAACATGAATAGTAATTTTTTAAGGCTTGGATTCTTCAGAACATAACACCATGAATTTAACAGAACTGAGGGGAATCTGCAGCCACCAACACCTCGCCATTTGCAGAAGCTACCACAAGCAACTGATGCCTAATTTAATAGATCTGTGTCTCATTTTGACAAACCTGCAATTTCCACAAAGTGGTATGTAAATTAATGAAGGATTATTATCAAGAAATTACTCCTAACTGACAGCATCTTAGATTTCCAACTGCAAGATGAAACCTCTATTTCCCCCTGCTTACCTATTCATTTGCCTGAGATATGGTGTAGTGGACTAGGCTCAGTTGGACAGTTTCAAAAAAGGAAATTATTTTCAGAATTTAATGAACTTAATACAGCAGATGAGAAAAAAAATACCTGTAGACTGAGAGATATTTCAGTGCATAAGCTCAAAAATACCTGAGATCACTGTTCATCAACAGTTCATGGTTTACTGAAGTTCATTCCATGCAGTTAAGACTAAATTTTTTCCATTATCAATTTTTAAGATGGTGGGGATTAAAATTCTCTTTTACAGACTATGCATTTCTCTCTTTTCAAGCAAAAAAAGCAATGATTTATTATGTTACTCCCAAAATAACACAGCAAAATCACAAATATGCAACATATTCTATCTTATAGATCATTAATTTTCATTACATATTCTAGGTATACAATTCTTTCCATCATTCATTCCTCCTTCAAGTAAAGACCACATCACTAACACATTAAGTCATACATGTTAATCTGTAATCTACTTGAAACCTTCTACATATTTAGTTTATGAACCCAATCAGTCACCTCGTATCTCTGACTTCACCTTCTCCTTACATGTTTTTGGAAAACACCTTGAATCATCTATCACCTCAGCAGTTACAGCTCTCACACAAATTAAAACCAACACTAAAGCTGGAAAAATGCCTTTCAGCTTTCTGCCACTACTTTTTAACTGACTATCAATGTGTGAATTGGGTTTTATATATGGTAGTTGGTAATATTACAGGTTTGTTAGGCTTTTCATCCAAACACAAGTAACCACAAATAAAGTTTTACTGCACAAGTTTAATATGAAACCATTCCATGTGTTGTGTGCTCCCTGAGGAATCATACCTTTAAATACAGGAAGAGATAAGCACAATGTACCAAGTCAGCACATTTTGAATGGATATTTGGTAAAGGGACACGTGTCTCCTAGACAATTGTCACTGCCAGGTAAAACAGCCCAGATGAACAGGAATCATTTAGCACAGAAAAATCTGCATCCAATCAATGAAATACCTGTAAGGATGTTTACACACCCATCTTCACCAAGATTAATAATCTTCAAGCAAGTAATTCAAAATCTTCCTGAATCTGAAATTTCAGTGTGAAATTTCTGTTTCTTCATAAAAGAAAATCTATTCATGGATTTAGACTTCTTATATGTTTAAGTGGAATTCTCCCGTCACCAACACTTCAGAGTTCCCTAAACAATGGGTCTAAAAGATACAATTTAAATGTAATCATAAACTCACTCTATTTTCTGGTCATCCTTCAGACATCATCAATTCCAATACCAAGAGTGATGCCAAACCAGCCCAGCCACAAGGACCAGTGGTTGGAAAGTCTCAAATATTTTATCCCTGAGGCACATCCTGCCACTGGACAACAATCAGGAGCAGTCATCCACGGGTCCTTCCCAGCCACCCCACAAACCATGGGAGTTAAGCAAAAGAAGATGTACCCATAATTGTATTCCTTGAATGAACAGCCATGGGCAAGCCTGAGCTGTTCTAAATGACTTTCTGAGATTTTGTATCTATCTCATGACTCATCAGCTAAGACTATTATTGTCAGGAACTGTATTCAACACAATATTTGTAGCAAAGAGACAGAATGAATACTATAAATACTCTGTTGAATGTAAGTATCATAGAGAGCTGTTCTATTATATTCTCTTTATTTAACTGAAGACCATCGTGTATCAGACCAGTGGTTTGGGTCACAATAACCACAGGAAACCAATGTATGGTACAACTCTGATGTCAAGTGACAGTCACTGTTTCTACACTGCCCCAATGTCCAGCAGTGCTATTCACAGACCAAGAAATTATTATTTTTCAAGCCCAAATTAGATCTTCTAGTGCAGTCTTTCTGAAGAAGCCCAAGCTCAGTGAGAATTCTCACCTCTTTAATAGTGCTAACAAGCCTGGTTCTCCCAGGGGAGATCTAACAATCTTTCCTGCCATCCAACAGCATCAAGTTGGTCACATACAGGATGGGATAGAGGATCTCTCAACTCCTAACTTAGACTTGTCCAGCAATCCTGATTTTCTAGAGATAGGCAATGTTGCTTAAATAACTTCCTATAGGAGCTCATAAGCCTTGAATGAGAGCTAGTGTATAGGTGGCACTAAATGCTGATGGCAATTATGCAATTAATTTAAATGTATTTGTGTGAATTTTAGTCAATTAAAAAGCTCTAAAACTAGAGTATGAAAATCTTAATATATTCAATAAATGGAGGAATATTTCTAATGGAGTAAAACAAGTTTTTGAAATTTGAGTTCCAACTTGGGAAATATTAGTCCTTACAGTGTTTTAAAAAATATTACAAATATCTAGAAAAAGTACCCAGTACTGTATTGTCATCTGGATTCCTCAATCCCTCTATAAATCTTAAAGCCCTCTCTCTCAGTGAGGCAAAGCACCTTCCTCTTCCAGCAGCCCTACACAGCTATACCCTAAAACCTCCAGGCTGTGGCTGAAGGCACAAGCAGAAAGCAGCCAGGGCAGTTTGCAGCAGCTCCAACAGGCACAAGAGATGCACTCCCACAGTTCCAGCAGGCAGCTCCCTTCCCAGCCACAGCCAGGGCTCCCCTGAGCACACATTTTTATTTAGTCATGCAAGAGGCAAAGGGTGAAGGGGTAAAGGAGGAGGGAGAGGAAGAAAGAACATAGGTAACACCAGGAAAAGATGAAATGCTGCCCCAGAAAAGACTGCTGATGCTGCACTGAGTGCTGTTACTGTGCTAACAGATGATTAAAAATGATGGGAAAAAAGTCTGGAACACATGGCAGGGAGAAGGTGCTTTCTTTTAATCTGTGAGGGCTCCTAGTGCTGTGCTCCAGGAAGCAGTGCTCAAGGACACGACAAAGCCTTGCTTTCTGTGCCTGCTCGCTGCTGTCAGGGTGCTGGGGTCTGCTCCTGGCAGAGACTCCCCCCTTGACAGAAACAATTACTGAGGAGCAAAGCCTGGCAGAACAAGCAGAGCTGTGATTGATAATCTGGGCGCATTACAGACCTTCAACAAAAGCCACAATGCCTAAATTTGACAGCTGGCAATGTTTGATGAGAGCCAATTAGTGGATATATATTCACTTCAGCCAGAAGTTTCTTCTGTTTCTAGTCCAACAGCTTCCTGAATAGGAAGTGTACAGAATGATTTTGCCCACTTCTGCCTGCTCACATGCCAGCTACGCTGGCAGCATAGCTAAGAATATACTGTAAAAACTACATATTTTGGCACCTTTGTATATAAAAACCAGTATTGAAAAGCTGCAAGTGACCCTCCAGACACTGGTGGTACAAGAACCTGAAGAAAGGTGACTTTACTTTGACTCCACAGACCATGCAGTGGATAGGTGAGGCTGCACTGCATATGTAACAAGTCCACTCCAAGTGACCATAGTTATTGAAATGCTTCACTATTCCTTGAAAAATTTCTTGCAAAGTACATTAATCTGTTTGTTCCTGCTTCAAACTGGTTAACCTGGCATTCAGAGAACACCAGAACTCAGAGTACCTTCTGTTCTGCCCAGCTCATAAAGAAACCTCTGGCACGGCACATTCAAATTCCTCTGCCTGTTCTTAACTGTCTTATCACAAAAATTTTCTGTCCCCACTTTTACATCTATTTGCACTCTTGCCAATGCAAGTACACGGGGACTGTGGTAAGGAGATCAATAAACAAAGATGGATCCAAGTGCCCTGAACCTCATCACTCATTTAAAATATTAATTTTTCTTCCTCGGCTATAAAGAAGTCACCACCACCACACTCAGACAACTTACACACATATTCCCAGACTTCCTAAGTTGCCTTCTGACAGTGGTTTGAGAGATGCCTCCCCTCACTGAACTCCAGACTGCTGGAACCTTTCAGAGAACAACAGGGGCTCTGTCACAAAACAGCACCACATTTAGCAATTATCTGCAGAGACTGTATCCATGTCACCTGAGAAATGCCTTTGCTAACAGAGTAATCACTCTCATCAGACATAGTTTCAAATCAGGGCAGCTAAGGCAAAGCAAAGACTAACTGCACAGCCCCACAATCTGTATTATTTCATTGGGCAGGATGGTAACTAAAGCTGCCAGAAGTGTGGTCATGCTGATACAGCTTCTCAGCAGCAAGAGGAAAACATATGCCTGTCAGTCTCCTTTGACCTGTTTTACATCCTCTTGTTATAAAGAGAAATGACTCCAGCCAGTGGAACTTCAGTTTGGAAAAGTTCACAGCAGAGGAGTGTCAGGTGTCAGTGTGCAGGGTTTCCAGGGAAACAAGTAACAGTGGAAAAATATGATTTTTGGTGTGAGAAGCTACTCTGGAATCTGCAGTTCCTCATGATCCCACGAACCACATTTACTTGGGAAACCAGTCTTTGCAGTAACTTGGCCTCATAAAGAAAACCAGTCAAAATCTTACAGGGAAGAGGCACAAAGCAGCACAGAAAAACCAGCTCTGGTACTTGCTTGTTTAGGTGAAATGTATATTCAATATTGCCTAAATAGTATTATTACCAGTCAATTATTAGCTATTTGACCATTGCCAAACAATTCCTGTCCATTTGTGGGAATGTTAAATAACAGCCCCTCAAATTCAGGCTGGTCCACAGAGGAAGGCACAGTCTTGGTGAGGATATGGAATCAGAAGGAAACAACAGGTATTAAAGATTCCTCTAATGGCAAGGCTGACTACAAAACCCACACTTAAGAAGCATTAAGGGCTTCTTAATTCCCTTCATTAAAAGAGAAAGGAGCTCTTTTTGAGTGAACAGCAAGATAACTACAAAACCCACACTTACAATAGCATGGGGCTTCTTAATTCCCTTCATTAAAAGAGAAAGGAGCTCTTTTTGAGTGAACAGCAAGATATCTACGGCAAGAACATGACAGGGAGTAAAGTTTTTATTCCTATCCCGCAATAGAAAAAAATAGCAATCAGCTTAAATTGCAGTAAGGGACATTACATATAATAATAAAGACAGATAAGGTATAAAAAAGACTTCCCAGGACTGAAAGTCCTTCCCTTAAAGTCTTTAGGAACAGATTACAGGTCTAACTGGATGAATCAACTCAGTTGCAGAGAGCTCTCTCCTGATCCCATATTATTCACTATTTTTCATTAACAGTTTGCATGACAAAAGAAAATGTGTATTTATGAAATACATGGAGAAAGCTTAAGCTGGGTGGTTCTCTGAGCATACTCAAATATAGAATAAAAACTCAACATATTCTTAAAAGACTGAGGAACTGATCTGAAAATAAATTTGACTTAGGCATAGGCAGCATAATAAAACATGTCATATTAATCTAACCTGAAGTTGCACAATTTCAAAGAAAAACGTTGAGATCCTGTCATCAGTAACACTGAGTCAAGCTAGCTCCTGGTAACTTCTGCTATAATAATAACAATTATGAAACAAGTGAATATGACTATTTACAAACAATTCATTTGAATTAAACTCCAAGCTGTCTGAACACATTAATACTGTTCAGAGCCTCCTAAAAATTTTAACACTTACTACTTCACATTTATGGCATGGCAGTGACAGAGATGCTGGTCAAGTCAGGCACCCACTCTGTTACACACTGTACAAATACAGAAAATGACAGTCTTTGCTACAAACAGCTCCTAGCAGAAAATCCCAGCTGTTCAAGACTGAAAGCCCACAGACAGGAAAACCTCAGCCCTTTCAGATATGCCTTCCCTTTACCACTGAGAACTGTGGAGTGGTGCTTTGCTCTGTTACAATAAATAGAAGCTGATATTAAAACTTAGCTTGACGAGGAAAGGGATAAAAGGCAAGCAGCTCTTTCCTAACAGCTGAGCAGTGTCTGTGCTCCACCAAGCAGGACCCAAAGCTCCCTGGGTTCCTTTCAGCCCGGTGTGACACCCAGCAGGGCCCTCTCCACACCACATCTGGATCTGGTTACACAACTCCAGCTCTTGCATCAGCCCAGCCCCTCCAGAGCAGCAGCCTCCCAGCCACTGCCTCTCCGTCAGCTACCCACAGAGACACAGAGCCCTAGGAGGAATAAATTGGGACCACATTAGCTGGTGACCCTCGCCCTGCAATGGCCCTGCCTGTCTGATGATAGAGGAAATCCCTCATCCAAACTGACAACCAATATGAAACAGGCAGCTGCACTTACTGGAGAGCCTGGTCAATGCTGAGCGCCTCATTAGGAAATGGGCTCTGTATTGAGGCACATTCCTGCAATTCAGAGCCTAGAAACTCTAAATTAAAACAACATTGATGCCATATCCTCTTTCCAAAATGCTTCTCTTCATCCTAACTTTAATGCACATACTTAGAGAAATTAAAGAACCAAATGTTGTTGGCAGGACTCCTTCCCTCTCCTGTGCAGCAGCACCCTTCCCATGTGAGTGACCAGGAATGTGACAGTGTTGGGAAAGGACAGAGGCCAAGGGATGACAGCAGAGCCCTCCAGATTCTGGATACCCTTCCCTTGATGAACCCATGTGTCTTCACTGATACTTTTAAATAAATAAAAATCATAGGCAATCGTTGGAACAAGTTTTTGTTTTGTGAGTGTTGTACCTTTCTACACTCTAAGAAAGGTCAGTTAACAGCAAGTCAGCCAATGGTAACCAGCACAAGAAAAGTCCAATCCAAATCCTATCCTTCACACTCACTATTGCAGCTTAGTCAGGAAACTGCTTTCCTAAAGCACCCAGTCAGAAGCTCTTCCCAGCCTGCAGAGATTCAGCCCTGCTGGTGCCACAGCACGCACAGCTCTTGCCACAAACCACCCCTTCCCACACGGCTCAGCATTTCTGTGTGCATCCTACGCACGTGGAAATGGGAATCTTTTACTCAGCTCTGTCTGACCACCAGCTGAAAGAGCTGCTTTCCCACCACAAAGCCTCAGCATTGCCCAGGAATGGGATGGACTGAAATACCAAATACTTATCAGGGAGCTCAACAGCTCTGAAACACGAATGACTGAGGTCAGGATCCCAGCTCTGAATCTGAAGGGTTGAATAAACTTTTTGGGTTTTTTGCTTTTCAAAGTCTTCCAGAATATCTTGATTTGTGGCATCACTGCCTTCCCTGAACAGCTGTGTTCAACACATCTGCAAGCCTGAAAGAGTTTTCATTTACAATTTCTACTGTGAATTCAAGAATCACAGCTGAACTTTTAGGAAGTTCCTGAAAGGTGACATGGTTCTGTGGAGCTGGCAAACACATGGACCCTTGTTCTCAAGATGCAGAAAAGGGTCCATGTGGAGAAGGCTTAAACTGAGGAAGCAGCATAGTTGTTTTGTTGGAAAATATGAGGCTGGTGACCTGGAACAACTGAAGAGGAGTGCAAGGGCCAAGTACACAGAATATTTGCAAAGCATGTGGAAAAATGAGATTTCCCTTGACTACATCAGTAATGAAGATCTTGTAAAATCTCACAGCCATCTCTTCTGACCCATCTCCTATTTCTGGACCTGTCAAAGTTGGTGTGATTTGAATTTATTCAGATAAAGTACATACCAAAACTACTGGCACTGAAAAAAAAAATAAATGGAATTTTAGATTCTCTGCAACTCATAGAGGTGGTGAGTAATACTCTCCTATAATAAGCAATGAGGAGCTTTTCTGTCAATGTGTTGAAAGCTGCACACAAAAAAACCCCAGATATAAGATGACACATCCTTAAAACACAGGATAGAATTTAGGGAGGATGTGTCAAATCTCTGTTTGGTCACATAAATATTTCTCGGGTATACTTTAAATAGAGTTTAGATTGTTTATATGTAAACATTCATTCCGCCTTGGGGATTGTGGATATACGAGAGAATACCTGTGATTTTATACTTATACTACACATAAAACTTTTATTTATACTACCTATAGCACAGATGTGTTGAGGAGATTACTCTCTGCTTTCTTCATTTTTTTTAAGATTAAAATCTTAAACAATCTTAAACAGTGACAAGTCTTTACAGCTGACTGCAGTTTTGGAACCAGAATCTTCAAAGGTATTTCAACAGTCCAAGGAATTGTTTGAAAAAGGACTATTGCTCCAACCTCAGATCATAATTGGTCTCAGTACATATCAAGAACAATTTCAAATTCATCTCCTTTTTAATTTTCATTTATTTGGGAAATTAATCATCCCAAAAAATATGCAGAAAAGCACCTAGAACTGGTATCCTTAAGGGAAACGACCATGTCTTTTTAGGAAGAGTTTATGATATTTTAAGACTTAGCAGCACTGAAAGATAACAATAGGAGCTACAATATTTTAAAAAATTATTTATCTGAAACCTAAGTCATTACAGATAGGCACAATGTTAATATGTTACTGAAGTATACACAAATTTTCAGCAGAAAAAAACTCACCACAAAATACTACAGGTTGTTCCAGCTACTAACAAAAGATAACCAGAAGTAAACTGGGAAGGGCAAGGGGCATGAAAGCATCTGAATTTAGGACAACAAGAACTAAGAACTGATGTTAATTTCTATTAGAACGAGTGGTACCATAAATTACAGCTGCTGCATCAACAATTACATGAACAAACCAAGTACTTGTCATTGCTGTGATCACTTCTGATTCCTGTTCTAGCAGATGACCTGGCTGAGCAGTGACAGTAATTACAACTGTTGCTCAAAAGTAAATAATACAGGACTGCAATCTGTACTTCTAGCTCATTCAGAAGCTGGTACATAAAACCCCCAAAAGTACTGTTCTTAAATGAAACCACAAATAATTACCATAAACAACATGGCCAATAACCTACTTTTGTTTGCTAAGGAAGAAGCACAGAAATCCCTTATCACAATGCTGACCTGGTTTTGTCTTACATTCCCTGACAGCAACAGAAATCATCTGGTTGACAGATGAAATGCTGCACATAAAATTTTATGAAGATGGAAATGGTGGCACTGAAGAAGTTGATACTGGATTGGCAGCAGCATATGTGCTATTAAGAGGAATGTGGCAAGGGAATAACTCAGGAAAACCCACCAGAAGTGCTGAAGTGAAAAATCTACACAGATTTTTTCAGATCCTAAATCTCTTATTGCCAGGGATGCCTTTTGCTTCCTCTGTGTTTTACTGGCAATGTACTTTTCACATTGCATTCAGTACTGGAACATAATGTTAAATGCTTTAACAGAAACACACTTTTTCTAATAGTTATGCCAACACAGAAAGATCTTAGAAATGGGAGAGGCCAGAAATAGGAAGCGACCAATCTTCTCACAAGCATGAGACCATCACAGGAGAGACTGTGTGGTGTAACATTCATATTGAGCTCTACAGCCTTTCAAATAGGCTTCTTCCCCAAAAAGGCAAATACAAGCCCCCAAGAGAAGTATCATTACTTTTCCCTGAATCTGTGACTATTTGTGCCTGTAGTGGACAATAACCAATGTCCATTTACAACTTCCTATACATCCTATCACACATTTATTACTCAGGCAGTGACACAAAGAAACTTCCCTCAATGCTGAGTCCAGTAGCTAGTTTGAAATTGTTATTTATGCACTTTCCATCCTAACATATCACAGGATTATACATTACTAATTCTGTGAATCAAGATAATAATCCCACACCAGATTATTAACCAGATTTTTCCTAGCCCTCCTGTACCCACCTGCTGCTTGAGCTGTTGCACAAGACGGTCCTTCTCTCGTTTCAGCGCAGCCACTTCATCCTGAGTCTTCTTCTTAGAGGATGAAAGCTCTAGCAGAGCAATATTGGCATCTTTTTCACTAATGGCAGCAAGAAGGGCTTCTTGTCTGAAAACAACCCAAATGAATTACATTATTATCCTGCAAAACTTAGAGGACTCCTCTACAAATATTTGAGCATATCATAAATGCTGTACCAGTGTGCAACTCTGAAAAGCAGTAATAAATATTTTTGTCAGGGCTACATGTCTGTTGGTGGAACAGGAAGTCAAGACACACACACCTCCCCGTAGACAACTGTGCTGATACCAAACTGTAGCTTATAGGGTAAGAAAAACACATTATGTTCTTCTTCTGCACTCACCTTCTCAGTTTTTAATAACTACCATTTACTATTACTTTGGCTGAACATTTTCCCATACTCCTTCCCTGTAGCAGAAAACTCTTACAAATAGAATGCAGAAACATTTTATACATACTGTGAAAAAGGAGACAAATAATCATCCTAACAGTTAAACAGCAGTTCTCAAAGGAAGCCAAAGGATTGATTATATTAGGGAAAGCAACCTTTTCCGTCCTTCCACCTTAATTCTCCTCTTTAGCTGGTGATGTGCAACAGGTTTTCAAAGAAAACCTTGGCCTTCTTGCCCAGTAGTGTTGGCTTGTCTCACCTCTCATCACCTTGCAAAGAAGGCAGAAAATGAGGTCCTAAGTGTGCAGTGGTGTGAAAGATGGCATCATGCAGGAGTGATGACGAAAGACAAAACAAATACAACACATTTCTTACCTACATTTCATCTAAAAATAAAGTTGCAAATGCACTTGAAGTTTTGCTGCAGCATTCAATATCAAGAAGTTTATTATCAGAATCCCAATTTAAGCCACTGTCTCAAAAAATGTGGAAAAAAACCACGTTTCAAGAGGAAAAGATGCGTTTCAAGAGACAAATTTGTTCACCATCTGACAGGACAGTGAACTACACAATGGACTTTCTGTGGGTAGAATTTCTCTCTGGGTTTACACAGGTGTTTCTACTACAGTCCAGGAGTTAGCTTGCTTTACATGAAATACCAGCATATCAAAAATCTCACAGATACAGTGTAGAGAGTACTTGGATCCTGCCTAGATCATATCTCCAAAATATTATTGCTTCCCTTTCAAAATGTAGTACCATAAAGTAAAGCAAATTTTTTTAGATACTTTAGGATAATCATAAAGTATTCTAAATACATTTGTGCTATGAAGAAATATAAATATTCTGGTGACTTAATGGAGGCAAAGAGTAGAAGAAAGGAAAAGGTGCACACAGATTCCCAGATGTAGTGTCAAGACTACGTTTTGGTAGGTGTGGGAACGATGGATAATTGGGTGTGTTATTATTGCCATTTTGTTTCTGCTGCTTTTGCTTTATGGAAAAGTATCCAGTTTTGGATGTCTGCCTGAAACATGAAAAATACCAATAGGGTGAAGTGACAGAACATGATCCATGACCTCTGCTTTTTTCCAGCTATCGGTATCCTGGGAAAGACAGGCTGGCTTGGAGCTCTGGTCATTTTCACTTTCTTTAGAGTAATCTGTTTTGATTATAAAGAAACACTTATTCTTTTAATAGTAAGCCCACAATCCTCGCTGATGATTCAGGACTAGAGCCAAGAATATCTCCGTAACTCTATCTGTGGAGCCATTACTCTGGTATGGAAATTGGAGGTGCCTCAAATAGTATGTAAGCCATACACCTCCTGCAATCAAATCCTTTGTTGCCCATCTCTCCTTCTTAAGTGAAAACCCCAAGGCCAGGAAAATGAGATATGGATAGCAGTCAATTTTTTTTTTTAATTTTTTTTCCCTGAAAAATCTTTGCCACCATGTCTTAGAAAAGAACTTCCTACTGGCCAAAACTTCAGTTCTGTGCTGTGAGATGAGGGTGCTGGTCAAGAGGCAGGGTGAAAGCCACTGTGGCTTTCTGACTGTTTTCTGGAACTGAAACAGAGTGAAGTTTGAACAAAAGTAAGAAAAATACTCTGTGATAAGTGCATTGTAGCTGCATTTTTTTACTTTAGCAAGCTAAATGTAAATTGCTGCATGTGGGAGAAGTGCAGTTGTCACTGTCAGCTCTGCTGGAAGGGACATGTCTGTAGTGGCAAGCTTTCAGTGGAGCTTGCAACTGCCAAATGATTCCAAGACAATAAAAAGGGCATACTACCAAGCAAAAGACAAGGTTTCTGATTGAAGAGCACTATAAAAGTGATTTATTTCCCTTCCTGAGAGCTTTATCCCCAGGGAGGGCAGAGGAACTTGCTGTGAGACAGGTGATGTGGCAAGAAGGAGAAAATGGGCTGCTGTGTGCATGGTGGTGTCAGCACATGAACAAACCTATCCATCAGGAGTGCTGCAGTCAGTCCTGGAGGCTCAGGCACTGCCACAGGCTTGGCTTCTTCAGCAAAATGCTTCTCCTCAGTTCACAACATTGGAGGTCCTGAAAAGTTCTCATAAGCAGGCAAAACATGCTGCACAACCCAAGGATGCTGATCTTTTCAAATGCTGGCTAGGGCCAGAGTCACTGAGCAGACAAAGTTCACTTAAGTTAATTCAGGTATTTCAGATGCTGGTACTGGTGTGGCTGTGCCAACATCAACTCACCAGGGGCAAACTGCCTATTTATCTCTCCTCTGCAGCAGGTCCTGCAGCCTGAACTGAGCTGCACACGCCTCACAAGACGAAAGCAGACTGTAACAGACTGAATACTACCAAAGGAAACGTGAAATGGCAACAGTGTAGAAAAATCTACTGAAAACAGGTTCCAGTTTTACTCCAAATTGGACAAAAAAAAAAAAAAAGGAGATTAGGTTTTTCCTTCTATTTACACTGAAGCCTTTCACTGAATGTAGATCATGATCAATACAGACTGGAATGGTATTAAGACCTGTAGGTTTAATTCTTAAGAGACAGTGGTAGATATAACCTCAAGATCAATATCAACATTATTTACCTTGTTTGCAGTCTTGAAAAAATAATGCAAAGAAAGATGGGCTTGCCTTTTTAAAATAGATGCCCACAGAATAGTTACAGGCCAGTAGAGCAGAGAGATTTGACAACAAACACAAAGGATACTGTGCAAATGCATGTCTCCTTCAACTCTTGAATAGAAATGTCTGATTTGGGGAAGATAACTGGGCAATAGTGTACTATTACACTATTACTAATTACTAATACTAATAGAATCAAGATGTCTTTAAACGGGTTTCTATGGCACTAGGTTTCAGAAGACTACATAATTCCTTCACAGCCCTTTCCCAGTAAAAGAGAAGAATCCTTTTGGTAAAACACAAGAGGAGGTGAACTTTAAAAAGCAGTTTTGTACTTTGCAGTACTGTTCCCAGGGTCATAGCACTGGAATATTTATCAGTTGTATAATTAGAAAGAATAACAGGCTGCAAACAGTGCTGCATTAATGATGCTTCAAAACATGAAACTATACATATTCATTAAAAGAATATGCCTACATATGTCAGGGAGAACACTGATTCTATATAGAAATGTTATAAATATATTCTATAAAATTTTATTTCAAATTATGAAATTTCTTCCTATCTGGAGTATTTCTGAAAGTGTGTAAGAGATAATATGAAAGCAATATTGATATCAGCAGCAGCTTTGATTTTAATGTCATGGAAGAACTGGGATTATTCCATCAGCCTAGTTGCATTACAGGATCAAATCTGTTTTCCTTCTGACTAGGCATTAAACTAAAGCATTTACAAGAATAACACAAATTTGAAGAGTCCAGGTAGCCACAAGCCCATAGCAATCCAGTCAGTTCCTTCAACAGAGACTGTTGCACTTCCATGAGCAATGATTAAGCTGCCAGCGTTTTCATCCTTGCATATTAAGATGAGCTGTAATTATGGCTGTTGTGCCTTTAGTACACAAGGAAAGATCCTCCTGTTTCATGAGCTGTTAACTCATGGTAAGGGCATCAATCACTAAGAACCACAGAGGTGCCACTTATACAAGACTTGTTTTGGTTGTCTGATTTTTGTCCACTGCATTTACTCCAAATGTACAGAAAATTCTGCTAAAAGCTTTTAACGCTTTCCTATCAGAGACATTTGTAAGACTTACCCTGGTGAATCACCATCACAATAAGAACTGTATTATTTGCATATGAATTAAAAACCCTCCCAAGATGCGACAACAACAGAAAGAACTGCAGGCAGAGAAATTGGGGTCCCGTACTGTAGTGTTATGAGAGCTAGACAGACAGGCAGCAGCCAAGAACATAAAAGCTGATGTGACAACAACAGAAAGAACTCGAAGGCAGAGAAATTTGGGTCCAGTATTGGTAGTGTTATGAGAGCTAGACAGACAGGCAGCAGCCAAGAACATAAAAGCATTGGGATATGGCATTCAGTAATTTCATGAGTTTAGCAGAATGACAGGGTTTGGGTGGGTCACACTCAATAAACTCTTAAAAAGTAATTAGGAGTACAACACACCAAACCACTGATTCAATGGGCCAGATGCCCTGGCTCCATCGTCCTCTTCATCATAAACTGTGTCTGCCACTAGAGCAGTAGTTCTGAACTCCACATTCTTTCCTACTTTTTTTTTTGCTGGTTTTTCAACATCTTCAGAAAATTAAGAAACTCTGACTTCCAGTACTTCACAGGGAGGAGACAGTCCTTGCAGAGCACTGGGTATCGAGATTTAGTTCTTAAAAGTAACCTTGAAAAAGGAATTATACCAGTGAATGACATTTCATGATGCTAACAGATGAATAACTCAATTAATATGCAAGCTGCCAAATTCTGCACTGGCTGTAATTTCTGCAGCATTTAAGATGCAGCTCGAAGTATCCCAAAGTGAGCAAACTTTTATCCAAAAGAAACAGTAGCTACCACTTACTGCAAGAGAGTGGGAAAAAAATTTAACTTGGCAATAAGTACTACCTGCTTTTTTTAATTACAGCTGGGAATAATCAAACCTCAGGTTGAAAATTAATTTCCAAAGCACGGCCTTAAATCTTCAGTCAAAAGGGATAATACTACCCTCGTTCCATTCCAGTACTTGTTTCCTGAATCAGCACATCACCTTTGCCTGGCCTGGCTGGCACATCAATCAGCAGCCTTTCTAATCTCTGGTCCATGCTCTTAAAGCTACCAAAACAGAAACTGAGAATTCAAGCAAACCAAATGAGATGAAAATGAGAGTTTTTTGTTATCAGCAAATTGAAGCTTTCTGAGTGTATAACTTTCCACTGGTCTCTTCAAGGTCATTGCATACATGTGACCACAACTGGAAAACAAGATAAAAATACAAACTCTTGGTGAATACAGCTGTGTGATCACAAAAATGATGTCCCTTTAATTTTCCATTATAAGAATGGAGTGATAATAATCAATGTGAATTCCATGACACAGGAAGCATTACCACTTGTACTGCCCTTGTTAAAAAAAAAAAAGATACTGATAATATATTTAGACTTTCCTAACATATTGTCTCTAACATCCCAATTGTCTAGAATCACAGAACTCCTTGCTAGGATTGATAAGCAGTGCTTTTAAAAGTCTTTTCCCTCAACATGTTTGATAAAGTCACAAGTAGTCCTATAAATATTTTATATTACCTTTTCCATCAATGTTTTAGCCCTTCTTGTACTTAAGCTTTCCATCTTAATTTTATCACTTTGGCACCAGAGGTAAAAATTTGCAATTCCTAGTCCTGCTCATGTCTCAGCTCTGAGCACTCAGAATTGCAGTGCAGCCTTAGACTGTGTCTGCCAGCATATCTAGAAAAAAATCTAACACTTTTACAGAGAAGTTTCAAATCCACTATTAATTTCCTGAACTATTTTTATTGACGAATACCTCAGTGAAAAGCTGGCTGCTGCATGTCACAGCTGCTAAACTGACAGCCCATCAGCCTTCCCTAGGTGCCTGCAAAGAGTGGAAGCTCCCCAAGATGGGACATGGCAGAAGGAACGTTCAACCCTGTCACCTGATGGTATGGGAGATTTGTCCCCCATGAAGGGTAGAATTTTTTTGAAGACAACCTTCCTTGCTTTAGCAGCCTTCAGTGCAGAATCTGGATGAGAGGCAGCAGTACTTACAAGGCTCTCGAGCTCCCCAGAGCTGGCTTTTCTGGGAAGGAACTCCTGAAACGGGCGTTCTTTCTTCATCTGCAGTTTAACAGCACTGCAGACAGAGCACAAACTCAAGGCATATTTTTCATCCACAGAGGCAAGAGAGGCCACCAGAATACATCCACCAGGTTTTGAAAACTGACCTTATAAGAAAGGCAGCTTCAATTTATTTTCCTGGGACATGGTCAAGTTCAGGTTGATGTCTAGCTTAGCATGTGGTTTCACAATCGGCTTAAGCTGACACAAGACAGGCTCTTGTGGCAAGAGATGGTTCTGCCCTCCCATTTCCAGGTTCCTGCCCCTCCACTGGCTGTAGATCCCTGCAGCCTGAGGAGCCAGTTAAAACCCTGAATAAACACCAGGAGCCCAGATCTGACCGCAGGTTCCTCATCCCTGGAGGAACTGCCCAGCTGCAGCTCTTCCTGACACTGTGACAGTGTCAAACCCTTCACTGCCACAGCCAGCACTGCCAAAACGTAAGAATGGAAAATGAATCACGGAATTCACACTGATTATAACATATCAAACAACCACAATTACTACAGTGAAAACAATTGTCTTGATGTCTTTGTGAATGCGGCTCGGGTTGAAAGACGGTAGAAAGAAATTTCAGCTTTATCAGTCAAACTTTGACAGCAATACTGCAATCTTACTGTGGCTTCTGATCATGTGAAAAACTCTAGTCATGATTTATAACACAGTTGTTTTAAGAAAATTATCCAGTCTTTATACTCAAATCAGACAGAGCACCTACCTCCCTGCTAAGTCACTACCATGTAATTTCTGGTTAGTGTAATTTATCTCACTTCTGTATCTGTCTCATTTCCATGGCTGACATTCTGACAGGTGATCATACCTGCCTTCCTCTGTATTTTATCAGCTCACTGGAAAACAAGGCAAAGGCATTAACTTAGTTTTGGAACCATATTCATACTACACTTATTCTCAGTGCATTGTGGTTCCACTTTTTTTCCTGATCTTTTTGTAGAAGTGGCTCAAGAATATTTATTATTTATTTTTATTTCTTTTGGGAGGTCTCATTCAGCATGAGCTTTCACAATCCTCACTTTATTCCTGCAATTTCTGCATTCCCTAAATGTCTCTTTGTCTTAACCAGTTTTTAAGGCTGCTGCCAATTTCCTTTTTGGATACAGACACACAGCTTTGTAACTTTCTTAGACTTTCCCCCTTTTGTTGGGGATGCAAAGACCTTATAGTTTTGGACTTTTGATTTAAATAAATGCTCTGCTTCCTCTACGTGAACCTCCTGTGTTCCTCTGACCAATTTACTTGCTATCTAGTAGTCTCCGTTTTTCAGTCTATTAATTTGAAATTGAATGTTTCACTTTTCTAGCATAGTTTTTTTCTTTTAATATAGATTTTATCAATTTGTGATCACTACATCTGAAGTCAGTTTTGGTGATGATTTCTTCTCCACTGTCACCACTACTTATTACAATCCTGAAGTCTCACACCATTACATCTTGGTGATCTAGTCATTATTAAGGTAACAAGCCTGGCAGTTTCTCTAATTTGTATCAAATAAATAGATGCACCTAACAAAACCACATTTCTCTATTATTACTTACATTTAACACAACACCGTCTAAAATCCATAACAGGATACTATCCACTGTCTTTGTGTAACTTTTATGATCCTTACATTATTTTGACTCAAAAAATGCTATAATTTATACTTTTTTATTTCCTCAAAACCTCCATTGTAATTAATATACAACACCATTACTTTCATTTTTAGCTTTCCTGAACAACTTGTAACCACATTTCAGCTCTGAATATTAATCTATTTCTCACTAATTGCTGTTATTCCTGTGACATCCAGTTTCATGTTACATACCAGATGTGTAAAGCTACTTCAGTTTGTTGTTCTTTTACAAACATTCAAATATTCTTCCACGTGTACCATTTCAAAAAATTTTCTTGTCAGAGCTACGGATTGCTTTCATTATTTATTGCCTATCTGAATATCAACTTTGATGTGCCTTGCCTATCTTCCTACTCCTTCTTCTCTGAGGGTTCTTTTGTACATTTGTTCAAGCTTCTCTTCCAGAACCACTTTGTCTGATTTCTCAAAAGAAATATTTTCTTCAAGTTCAGACTTTTAAAATTAATTAATTCTGCAAACAATGTATTTGGGATTTGGTGGTAGTAACAACAGCAGCACTTATGCTGACCTCTGTTCCATCCCAACCCTAACTATACCTGTATTTCAGTCTTTTCTGGTTGCTGCTGCTGCTGCCCAGGAAAGGGATTAAAAAAGGAGCACAAGAAATGCCAAGTGTCTGGATAAGGACAGGAATAGCAGCATCAGGGGAGAAAGAGGCTGGAAGCAGTTTCATTAAACACTGAGGCATCACTTTGCCTCCTGCTCCTGGTAGCTCCAATGACTGCTGCTTAAGTAGTGCCAAAAAAAAGTGTTTCTAAGCAAGCAGGAGTTGTTGAAAGGGTTGAGGACAGAAATGGAGCAGGTGTCAGGGGCTATGGATAAAATTTGGATATATTTAGTTCTGTAATTGCAGCAGAAGGGGCCTGAGAGGTTTCATTTAATTTCCTTTTTCAGATCCGGGTCTGAAAGCAGGTGTAGCTACTTGCAGTCCCAGAGTGCAGATTTGTTTGAATGGGCACTACAGCATTTTCTGATGAGTTTTGAAGATAACTTCCCCGATGCTTGAAGCAACTGGCATTCTACAGTAACTAGGGAGCATCCTACCACCTTCCTTTCTGTTTTTACCTCTACCCAGTGCCTCTTCTTCATGAGATGAAACCAGAGCTGCATGCAGTAAAAGTTTAGAGACTGAGCATGTGTACTCTGATCCAGAACAAGCACTGTTAAGCCTGATCTAAACCATCAAACAGACCTTTGACAATCCTTTATCAGATCCCTGCTAAGCACAGTAATGATACACTCCAATTCAAAGCCTTTTTTCATGTACAGATCTAAAGAGTTTTATTGAAATAAAGGGAAGCTCAACCATCTCAAAGTAAGCTGTTACTGCCTGTTTTGTAATGAGACACAAAGTACATGAACCTTAAGCAACACACAGAAAATGAGACAACAAGTCATTCATATGTGAGGAAGTTGGAAAAACCTGAATTTAGCACAATTCTATCAACCAACACTTTTTCAAGTGAACAAATCTGAAGCTGTGTTTATGCTGTAGTTTGAACAAAAATCCCTCCCAAACCGCCTTATTGAAGAAACACGATCACAGATAAATTTACAGATGTAGCTCTTAGCATCTTAGAGAAAGTAATAAACCTCCACATTTCAAGACTATGAAATAGAGAAAAAATGAATTAAACCAGCTTGTATCACACAAGAAACTGGCTCTCATGAAAACCAGCCTGAACTATAGATAAATTAAAGTTCCCCTATCTTTTTCTAAGTAAAATCTAGCTTATTTTGGTAAAATTGACCTTTAATTGGTTGTACAATTGTTAGGAATTATCAGTCGGTAGCTACTTAGTTAAGATATGTGGCAAGGTTAATTTCTTGCCAAAAAAATCTTGCTGAATTTGAAGATCTTTAAATGTTATCTATTTTATATTAAAAAAAAGTAAATTAAAAAATAAAGAGGCAGAAAATAACTGCAAGGCAGGATGAACATGTGTGACACGGACAACTTTTCATCCTGAAACTATCCTTAAGAAATAGGTGTTTTGACATCAATAAAAATTCTGAGCGTTTTCTGAAGAGTACAGACTAATGAATTTACAAGAAAATATCAGGATGCTGCATGCAGAGGAAATATTTGAAAAACTGAAAGATCAGCACCAAAGGAAAGTGCTAGATTTTAAAACTAACAATTGCCAAATGCAAAACATGAAAACAAACAGTGCCATTTGGAATAGAAACATGGCTTAGTGGAGCTGAGAGTCAGGAGCTACTCTTCACTCCTGTCATTAGTGATTCGACCAAAAGCACATCATTTAACTACCTCTGTAAATGCAAATGCTACTATTTACTAAAGAGCACATCTGGAAACATCTGTCAAACAGTGACATTCTGAGCTGAAAACAGTCAGGTCTCTTTCTTTTTGTTGTTTATTGCTGACTGAAAGGAAAAAGGGGATTACCAAAAACTCGCACACTTATTTCTGCTAGGAGCACCACGGCTGCACTGAGATTTTTCATCTTTTCACACAAGAAACGACAAGGCCACGAAACTACGAAGGAAACACCTGAGCAGCAAGAGGATTCCCCAGCAGACACATGGCAGAGTGGGCAAGACAAGTGGAACTGGCAGCCAGGAGCAAACCTGCCTTTATGGATTTATGGCAGCCTCCCAGTTCAAGGCCCATCTGGTTGGGAAGGGGGAGGCTGGGAGGACCGTGCACCGCTTACATTTTTGCCATTCCTGCTGCGGTATGGCGTGAATAAATCACAGGGCTGAGGTCAGAACAGCCAGCCCATAAAGTGATTCATGGGCCCAGCAGCACATTCCCCCAGGACTATGTACTTTATTACAGTAAACCTCAGAACAAGATACAATTTCCTGTCTCAAGGAGCAGCCTTTAAATCAGGACACCTGGACAGCCCCGCAGCCGCTTGCAGAACAATGGGTCCGAGCCCCACCGCCGCCTCTCCTCGCTGGCCCTGCTGCCTTCACCCAAGCACCACCTTCAGAGAGCCTCCTCCTGCTGCTCCACGTTACTCTGGTGACAGCACCGTGCAGGCAACACACTGATATAATCCCATTCTTCAGGCACAGCTCCCCACCCAAGAAATAAATACTCTCCATATGTTGGTTTTTTCACTCCATTTTAGCTTTTAGGTCTCTTCTGCACTGTAAAAATTTGACTCAAAATGTTAAGGCAACAGAGGAACTGAAAGGGAAATCATTGGTTTCTCTGTTTGCAGGCAGACCCTGCATTGGATTGCATTGGAATGTTTTTTTTTCTTCTTTGCAAGCTGACGAATCTGACATGCAATTTAGGTTGTAATATGGATGTTCTCACTGTGATCAAGGGCTGTGATCTGAGTTTTGGGTTTGGCATCTGGAAAGAAACTGAGGTGGTGACAGAGATGATGGTATTGTTAGACTCCTGAGAAATCTCCCTCCCAGCTAAGAGTAATGTTGCTCTTACACCACAGGTTACATTTCCAGGAGAAAAGAAAGAGAACTCATTTTAAGCCACAAAACAAAGCAGTGGGTATTTTCCACTCTCAACATGCTGTGGAGCCTTGCTTTTCTAAACATTTCAGCCACACAGAGCTTGCAGGCTGTAGAGCATCAACCTGCCATGGCTGGCTTGTATTCCAGCTGTGAAGTGCTGGCTGCGCTTCTGCTGTTCTCCTTGGAAGCAACAGGACACCTCAAATGGGAGCTTCCCATGTTCACACAAAACAGGACAGAGGAAAAACTTGCTTTGCCTCCTTCAGATCCATAATGGATCACCAAAACCAGAGCTAAACTAGGGTCTATTTTTTTTCAGCATGCATTGTTCATGATTAAGAAATGGGAAGGGAAGCTTCCCTTTGAGCATTTAAAGGCAAGATTTTCCTGCAGCTTTGATGACAGGAAGTCATTCTGTACAGTCACTACAAACAGTGGAAAAAATCCTGATAATTTTAGTCTTCAAAGTTCTTTATAAGTAATTCTGTACAATCCACTACAAACATCCTGATAATTTTAGTCTTCAAAGTTCTTTTGGATCTTAAAACTACAGCCATAACAAGGTAAAGTGTCCTTGAAAAGCTGCTTCATGGAAAACAGACACACCTGAAAGATGTTCAGAGGAAAAAAACATAAAAGAAAGTGATAGAGCAGAGGAAATTTTGGGAAAATTTAGATGAGAATTCATCAAATACTGTAAGTTAAGAATGCTATTGAACTTGTTGTCAAACAAAAAAAATATCTAGGTAAGGAAAGAGGAGAAGGAAAGGATTGATAAAACAGATGTAAGCAGCAATAAACCCATCTGATTTATCCAAGACTGAACCTCCTGAAGCTATTTGTTTCACAATTATTTTTCCTACAAGTGAAAACAGTTGTGGAAAAGAACTTCTTCCACCTGCTTATTTTATTTTGTTTTATGCTACTTAAAGGATCTCCTTGAATTCAGTGGATTGTTTCAGAGCTTACAGTAGGCAGAATTAAGGCTTATTGATTTTACCCAGTCTGCTTTCCTGTAGAGAATAAATATTTACATCATACCCAGTTGCTCCCAATCATTTATTCAGGGGGGCTTAAGAAAATGACATCCACTTGGGACAGAAAGCCATGAGGCAGCCAAGGCTGCTGCCCTTGTGAGTTTGTCCCAGTGGTAAATAATTTTCACTGTCATAGTCTTATGTCTTTCTATTTTCAACCCTTCTGTTCTCAGTTTCTGGATAATGATCCTTGTTTTGACTGTCTCTGCTTGAATGAATGTTTTAATATTACTATTATTTGATTTTCTAGATATTAGGACTATACAGAGTCTAGTGACAACTGTATCAACTATCCTATAAAACAGAACTAAAATCTTCATTCCATTCATACTCATTAATCCTATTTTTATGTGGCCAAAGCCCTTCTGCTGCCAAGATCACACTTTTTTCCATAACATGGCCAAATCTTTTCCAAGTCATTCCTCTCCAAATAGTGTACAGTAGACTTCATATTGTTCTGATTTAAATGCTTCATGTTCATATGCACTTTGTGTAAATGAGCTTGCATTAAGAAGCAATTTAAATGGTTCTACATGTCTGCTGTCACCACTAGGGAACACCACACTATTTCCTGTATCACCTGCACTGTCATTTTAGACTTGCTTCCAGCTCACTGATCAAATGATTATCAGCATCCAACCCAGCAAAAAATCTATTAAGCTCAAAAATGAATTTCACTGTTCAGTTTTAACTGTAATGGGAAAATGCTGACAGTTAATGCTCACTTTAAGCACATTGTCCATACAGTGCTAATAGATAACATTAAGGGACTCTTTTCAAGGGCATGCAGTGACAGCACAAGGGCTGATGCCTTCAGTCTGACAGAGGATGGAGTTAGATTAGATATTAGGAACAAATTCTTCACTGTGAGAATGGTGAGGCACTGGCACAGGTTGCCCAGAGAAGCTGTGGATGCCCCATCACTGGAAATGTCCAAGGCCAGGCTGGAATGGACCAGGATGGAGCCTGGTCTAGTGGAAGGCTTGGAACTGGGTGATCTTTAAGGTCCTTTCCAAACCAAACTGTTCTTGATACTGTGATAATGTTGGGAATTGGTCTTCTACAGAAGATTAATTATACTTAATGCAAAAGTTACTTATACTAAACAAGGTTGGGGTTTTTTTAACCAAACTTTAGAGATAATCAAGGAACCATATCACATTTTTTTGGCATTATACATCTTACACAAAGTAATTTGACTGGTATTAATTAAAGGCCTATTCTTTATGTTATCAGAATATTTTATCAGCTTATTCATCACTCTGCTCATGAATTGTAACAGTTAATCAATTCATAGCATGTTAGCCACCCTCTGCCTGCTATTCTGCAACACTTCCAGGACTTCAGCATTTCCGTAACTTCTAGAATTTCACCAGAATTCCAGTATTTATTAAACTTTCAAGGAGCCAAAATTCCCTTTTGCCAACTTCTCTAGTGTTCTTAGATTCTAAAACCAGTAGTATGCTACCCACAACACATGTGTAACTTCTTCAGCATGGAAAGAAAAGTATGGAATGCCACAGTGCCTTTCTAAGAAGAGGCAAAAACATTTCTGTTCAAGTCCTATGTGATTCAAATTAACAATAAAGGATGTTACAAACCAGTAAAGTAACATTTCAGGCATACTACAAATACCTCAATAGAATAAACTGAAAAAAAAATTTCTTGATTTTGTTTTTTTTTCCTGTAATTCTAATTATGCTGGTTATTTTACTACCAATAGAAAACAGCAGGTTTTTATAATTGAACAGGGGTTTTTGATTGCTGAAAAAACCAGAGGTCTTTCATCACTACAGCAAACACAAATGGTTTCCTCTCCAAAACCAAAGACAAAATTACCACTGATTTCATATAGTAAGACCTGTATTAAGGGACCAGACTCTCACTACTTTCCAAATGGCTTCAAATATTCAATACAAGTTCCCGAAAAACTTTCAGCATTTCATCTATCTACTTAAAAACACACATAAAATCATACTTAATAAAAAGCTCCAAACCTTTTAATGTTGCAAAGTTAAATTTGCAGACATTGAGAAATGTAATTTTAGCTCTATATGCTTGTGGGGATGCTTTATGCTGTTCTCAGTCTTCTGTTAAATGAATGTATACAGATTTGGCCAAAGGACTTGTCTTTCATTTCATCTTCAAGACCTTATTTACATAAGATAGTAACACATTCAGGGACTATGGTAGGAAAGCACCTTAAATTGCTTAGCAAAATCATGGTCAGATATAACAGAGATTAACACTGGCAGATCCCTAAGAATTTTTTGGCTAATCATTTGCAGCAAAGTGCTTAACTGTTGACATAAAGTGGCTTCAAGGGTGGAGTGAAAAACCAAGTTTTGATTTTTAGGTTTTGTCATGCATGTGTCATCCTGAATCCCATTTCAAAAAATCTGACATTCTATTATAGAATAACATAATATTATATTATTAACATGATTTCACCGCAAAACAAAGTAAGGAAGCAAAAGGAAATGAGAATTT
Organism: Passer montanus; assembly: GCF_014805655.1. Lineage (NCBI taxonomy): Eukaryota > Metazoa > Chordata > Aves > Passeriformes > Passeridae > Passer > Passer montanus. Next base: position 3,730,126 of record NW_024366592.1, read on the forward strand.
TCTCTCACACATCTTGCTTTTTACTCACTGGTGCGATAGGGACACGGGAAAGGTAAAGGTGACTAAGTAAAATAAATGTAGAAATGAGAAACACCTCCTGTGCCCTCCCCCTTTGAAGCTAGTACCATTTATAATCTCCTATTTAAAGGTAACCTAACCACAACTGTGTCCATCAAGACATCCATTTGCAGTCCCTCGACCTGAGAGCTCATTTGTACAACGTGCCAGGGATGCCATGAAAATCTGAGTGAAGTGCCAAACTCTGGCTCTTCCAGGGGATGGGATGGGATGGGAAAGGGGAAGGAGAAGGGGAAGGCTGTTTTCCTGCCCTGCAGACAAGCCCATCCTAGGAAAGCATTGCCTGGGGTGTAGTGTGGCAAGCACAGCCCAGCACAAGCCTGCAAGGGGATTAGCACCTCTGCCTTTCATGTGGTTGTAGAGCTGTGGCTGTGCTGCTCACACAGAGCAGCACCTTCCCAACAGGCTGCAAGGGAACCGTGTGTCCAGGGGCTGTGAGAGCCCCTCTTCCCAGCAGGATGGGGACATGCTCCCAGCAGAGGTCACTCTGAGGGGAGGAAAGCAATAACAGCCTGGCTGGAACAGACACCTTCTGCAGGGAAAAGCCACTCATTTATGTTTTCGGTCTCGTACACCTCACTGCCAAAGATTCTGAAGTAATTAATTTAAAAATAGAGCAGGACAGTCAGCTTTAGAAGCAGAAATAAAGTACACACACTAAACATAACCTATTCCAGCCTACAGAAAATACTTCTGAGAGTAATGGCCAAAAAGACTGTCTGGGAAAAAGAATGTTTAAGAACAAGGAGGCTATCACACCATAACAGCTTTACAGCTTTCAAGTCAATGGCTGTTTTTCATTAATACGGCTGGTCAATATTATTTTGTTTAAATTAGCATTTCACATATTTTTGATGTCCTGAATTAGCTGCCTAGCTGCCGACATTTTCTTTTCCTTTTCCTCTAGTTGAGACTACTGAAAAGAGTGAAAGAATGCTACCTACAGAAGAATTTTTAGTTTCTATTAAACCCTTTCAGAGCAAGAAGTGATGTCGGCATAAACCAAAGCAGTTTGAAGAAATAAAATGGCAGCTGAGAAGAGATCCCAGACTCTCCAGGACAGTCTCAAATGGGTAGCAAAGGATGACTGTGTGACCTCAGACAGCAAATTGCTTCCTCAAAAAAATGTGATTTATGACTGATGAGCAGTGTAACCAGTATCAGACAATATGCCTCCCCAAAGGACACAAAAGCTGTGTTTAGATTAACACACTCTCCTTAATTTTCCACATACTTGAATCACTCCAAGCCCTGAAATGTTCTGCAATTCTCCAATTATGAAAAAACAAATTAAAATCCAACAATTTCAAATGAGTGTGTATGACACACACCCAACCATGCATGGGACTTCAAACAGGCACATCTGAACGAGACAGTAACTCTTCCTAAATCTAAATGGCATTTTCTTACAAAATGTGAGAACTTTTTCAAGTTCAGAGTAAGTACTGGAGGTACATCCATGCAACTCAGTAATTTTGGGAGGGGAGGGTGTGGGTAGAAGAGAAGGGGGTTTTCACTGCAATTTGGTTACAAAGCTTGTTTGCACAGGGCTGTGCTGGCCTCATGGTGGCTATTCATAAGAGATCCCCAGAAGAGCTGTAAAGTCTGCCTATAGCCCAGGTGCTATAATTGCTGTCTGTCAAAACAGAGCTGTTTTCTCAGCAAACATTTCAGAATGCCCAGTGCTAAGTTGATTAGTTAGTGGGTTTCTGGGGAGGAATATAAGGATGATGGCTGAGAGACAGAGCAAAATTGATGACTCGGACACAAAACTTGGATTTCATTAAAACACTCCAGAGAGCGCTTAATTTCTCAAAGAGAATTCCTGCCATTGAAAGGGAAGCAGGTACTAGGAAGGAGTTATTACCAATAATGTCTAATTTCCACTGCAAGGAACATTAATCAGGTCAAGAAGCAAACAAGAGGGGCGTTATCAGTGCAGAATCTGGCTCAGCTGTCCCATAAGCATGGCTGTTCCTACAGAGATACCATTCCCATGCCAGAGGTGTCTCCCTTTCAGTACACCCAGAGATCTTCTGAGGTTTCTCTGGAACACAGCAGCTTTGAGGGGCACCTCCACCTTCAGACTGTGTTGACTCCACATCCAGACTGCTCTGGGCTGGTCATGGGAAAGACAGACCTGGCTCCCTAAGCTTCCAGCAGCACCGACCACACAGAGTCCATTGAAAGCACCACATGAGCTCATCTGGTGTATCTGGACACAGGCTGAGCCTGTGTAGGGTTTGGATACCTGAGCCTGTGAACTCCAGGAAAAACACTTCTGGCACGAAGCTGTGCATGGGAACGTCAGGGCTGGAAGAGGGGGACAGCAGGAGGAGTTGGCACGAGGGAAAAAGGAAGGAAATGAGGGGCATATAGCACAGCAAGGCTTCAGCCATCTTCTGCAATTAAAGGAACTCTTCACAGACCCTTAAAGTGGCAGAAGGCATTAGGGGTGTGCTCAGGCTGTGACTTACAGCTTCCTACCTCTGCAGCCTGCCTAAGAAGGCAGCGCAGATGGAACTCATCCACAACCACAGCAGCCCCTTACAGACCCCTTCAGGAAGGGCTCGGTGAAGCAAGCTCATAATGGCTCTTCCTGTACATTTATCTGCACTTCTGTGTTTTCCATTAGTAATCACTGCTCCTGAACATCCACAGTATTAAAGCAACGTCATTTGTACTGCTCAGGTTACATCAGTGTCAACACTCACTCGAAGTCCTAGGGTTTCAGGGTTTTGGAATTTTGCCATCAGACTTCCCTTTGGGCATGGCAAAGTGGGGCTCTGCCCACCCTCATTTCCCAGGCACCTTCACATAAGGATTTTTACAAATGTCCCTCTGCAAGCATTTAAGATGTTTTTGTGTTTCTCGAACTAGAAATGTCTTTGATTATTACTATTGTTATTATATTTGACAAGGGTTAATTGTGAAGTCTCAAAATGTACACTAAATGATACAACTAAAATGTAACACTTTGTTAAATTCAGTGCAGCACAAGTTCCTACTAGTATGCACCTCTATTTTAGTATTAGCTGACACATCTTAAGACGACAGAGGGCATGACAATGGGTAGTTACGGGGGTAGCTCAAATAGTAAAACCAGAAAATATTAATGATCATTTCATGATCATTTAGGAAAAAAATGCTGCATTGATAATAAAGCTTAAGCATTGCAGTAACTTGAATAAATAATTCTAATGATGCAATGGACTGATATAACAATTTCTGAGATTTAGTACTGATTAACTAATTTAATGATTTTTAACAACACTCTGAGGAACACAAACCTACCATTACTCTATTTTTTTCAAACTACTGGTCATTATAGAGCAGTCTGGGAATGCACCTGTGAAGCAGACATCATGCCAAAAGGCCTTCAACAACCTCTCTGGCCCACTTGAAAAGGCAATTATTTATGTTATCACTGTCAGCATTGCCTCAAACCAGGCACTGGCTGCACAAGTAGAATGACATGCACAGGTTCCCTCCACAGCTACTGAGCCTCACAGTGCAATCAGAGCTGGGCAACAAAATGAAGAAGACATGAATCAACAGGAGAACAAGAGGATACCTGTTTTGTTCCCAGTTCTGGCAATCAAAACTGCTGCTGTGAGAGGATCTACCTGTAAAAGTGGGATCCACAGCCCACAAGAGCTCAGAGGAGACACATCTAACTGAGGCAACTGCATACCACTGACTGTCCCAAGCTGGACACTGTAAGTGACAACTGAATGACGACGGAGTGGGGACAGGGTGCTGATCCCCTTACTGACAGCTCCTTATTGGCAGCTTGTTCTAGAACATCATCTGGGACCTGGGAGATTTTGTCTCAGAACTTCAAACCCACACTGCAGGGTGCCTACTGGAGTAACCAGGCCATATGATGTATTTTAGGATGACTTTTCATTTCCTGTGCAGAAGGAAATACAAAACTGGGGCTCTTTACTGACAGCACTCAACAAGGTCCTCACTTCATATTAAGCTATTTTAAGTATTTTCTTTTTTTGTTGTCTTGATGTTACACTTACAGTCATTATGTCATTAAACAAGCTCATATCAGGTCCACAAAATACTTTCCACTTGAAGAAAGTGCAGGAGACAGTTTTGCATTTAAAAAAGGAAGAACAGATGGACTCTGCAAAGTCTCCTTTGCACATCCAACCAAAGGTGGTGTTTAACAGTTAGTCCTCTGCACTCCAAAAACAAATACATCAGATATAAGGAACTGCCACAGGAAATACTCTGTTCTTCAGGCCTATTTTCTAGATTAACCATTGGTTTATTGATTGATTCTTAAGCATTAAGCCTTTAACTTCCCCATTTTGCTTCAAACCATACTGACCACAACTGTGTAAAAGCAGCTGTTCCACCCAGAAGGATCCAGCTGTTCCTGTTCCAGAAGGATCAGGAATGGCCTCTGAAATACCACATAGCGGAGCCTGCACTGCTGTGGTGACCAAAACCAAGCACTGCCAAAATTTGGAGCTAATGCTACTCTAAAGATGGAAAACCTGAAGAGCAGTCAAGTTATCAGTCAGTATAGGAGGCTTTGTAAGGGCCAAAGGGAATTTTTCAACAGGGTAGGAGATTATGCAATGCAAATGTGACTTGATGGAATAACTGGATCCAATTATAAATACAGAATTTTATTAGATAGTTTCTAGCCCATGCTGAAGAACAATAGCCTAACTTGTTGATTTCTGTGCTAGAGTTTGTTTTTCCTCCAGCTAAGTTGCATGCAGACATTTCTCTTTCTGAATCAAGGGGCAACCACACTACTAAGAATTATCATTCTGTCTCCTTTTATATGAAGTTCCCCAATCAACCAAGGTTACCAGGGTTGCACATTCCATGATAATACCAATGTGTCTGAAATTGAGCCTGACTCCTAAACAGGCACAGGACCTGAGGGCTCCAGATATAACACAGCAGTGTTCCAGAATCAAATACATTTCCAGAACACAAACACACTGTTAGATCAAGACCTTATACTACCTACCAAGAAGCTACAGTATTCAGGATTTTTGTGTCACTCAAAAGAGACAAATAACAGACTTCATGTGGCTCTTTACAGATAACCTTTCAATCACAGCTTAGGACATAAAAAGGTGGACAACATGAATTATTGAATTAATGTCTTATCATCTAAATGGCTGCCACCCACACTGATCTTTCTGTCTAATCCTCTTTTAGTAGGGTCACTAAGTTCATTCCTCTGCAAAAAAAGACAACCATACCATATAACCTCTTTCAAGTGCAGTACAGTTTCCTCTTTAACCACTAGCTACCAGAAGATTTCCATAAATTACACTGGTCTGCTGTCTAAGATTGCAGAATTCTAACCAGAACCAGACTGGGGCCCAGAGCTTGAATGTAAAAAGATTTTCTGAGGCTTGATGCACAAGACAGGGATTCAGAACTACTCTCACCAAGTTTGAATTTGTAGTTAGGAAGGACATTTCCAGTTAGAGTCACATTATGCTGCAAGTTGTGTATAACATGGGGAACAGCAGGTAGGAGAACTTTTCTTATGAATTTCCCTGAATAACCTGGATTCCTTTGCAGTGGAGAGGTAATAACCTCCGTAGAACTCTTAACTGGCACGCAATTGGAAATTCCGCCGTATGTCCATCAACTTCCAGTGAAAACTACACAGCTCAAAATATCATACATGAGAAACTGAAATACTGCAGGCAGCACCACTTACTTAATAAAATCAAGTAGATGAAAGATTGGGCTCCAGTCATTTCTGTAGCCCCTCTGGTATGGTGGATATAAACTCTCATGTTGTTACATTCCAGCAGATGAAAAGATCTCTGTGATAACCTTTCACAACCTAAAGATGCTTCCTCTGGATATAACTTGCATTGCCATTTTATTCACACAAACAGTAGCAAGCAGGATATGGTGGGGAAAGTTCAACGTGCACAAGCTGAGATGCCTCACTGCTGCAGCCACAAGACAATAAAAGAGATTGGTTGAGATTTTTACAAGTTCTGACAGCCAATTCCACTACTGCTGGCTGGCTCATAGGATTTAAATATCTGCATCTCAAGTTTTATAACTTGCCTCCCTAAGGAATTACTAAGCTTCTTTCCAGAGACTATTTAGAAGGGAAACCATTCACGTTGGAAAAGACAGGTCTAATGCCCTTACTCTGGGGGCTCTGGTTTTGGCTTAGTCCCTTCTGTTCCCTGTCAGACACAACAAGAGTGAACCTGATTGCTGTGAGTCAACAAATCTAATCCATAAAGTTCAAACATCAGGATGCCAAGGACCAGGCTTCACTCACAAGCATTACTGTGTCAGGCTCTTATTTCCTGAAATTAATGGAAAAATCTGAGGTAAAGGAAGATAAAGTTACAATAAGGAGGAATAAAAACGTGATTGCAATTGTAGCAAAAGGCAATCAGATAGATACTTCCATTATAGTGAAACCTAAAGCAAACTTAATTTTTAGGTTGCAAAGAATCCCTGTGTGATCAAGCTTCTTAAAAACTGTTTGTAGGCACTTCTGAAAGAACTCCAAATCTGCTTCCTCCAATCAAGTCTTGCTGTTTTCACCAGCAATCAGGGTAATTGAGGTGACCGCAACTCCAACTAACCACTTAGATGTGATCCACTTTGACACTTGATAATGTACAGAAACATTGCAGAAAGAGGCATTCTTAAGAGAAACAGGATTAAAGCCATATGACAAAAATATCTGTAGATTCGTAGTGTTATACCACATCCACCTATGGGACAAACAGAATTCTGCTGCTTGTCTTTTTAGGCAGAAGTCCATGATTTCCTTAGTACCTTCCTTGAACGACTCCAAATTCATTTGGGCTCGATGTTGTCTCCTTAATTTCAGTACTCTGTGTTCTACAGAATACATTTTGTAATTTCAGCCTTTCAGACCTCACTGCCATGTTTTCTCCTGGTTGCATTTCTTCAGTTCTATTATAACCTGTAACACAGCCTATTGGCCCAGTCACTCATATTTTGCCAGCATTGAGAATTACAGCATTAAGACTATTATACAGCACATCCCTGTCTAAGCTTATTCCAACACCCACTTATGGACCTGTTGTCCAGGAATCTGTGTAAGCCACATTTGATCCTGCAGCCACTGTCTCCACAGTGCAGTCTTCTCTGTGGCCATAATGCCTCAGGACCTGCTGCATAAAGTGTTTTCCCATGTTTTAAGCATGTTTAACACTTGGCAGAAGAGTAGAGCCTCCCTGTGTAGCTCTGACCTCCTGTACCAGCAGCCTTGTCTACATCTGTGCAAGAGTTAAAACCCAGCATGGAAAATAAATTCCTTCTTCCCATGAAGAAAACATTCTTTGTCACTCAGCAAGTGGCATGGTAGTGCATCGGTAAGCATTGTTACACTCTCGTAATTTCCCTGTAACGAAAATTTTAAATATCATTTGATGCTCTATTGGGTGTCCATGATGAGGTGTTGGCAGCAGAGGGATTGCAGGAGCCTCTGGGAGAAGAGACCAGGGCTGCTGTGTGCTGGACACAGCCAGCTCCTGATGGCTCCAGAGGATCCACTGCAGGACACTGCTCAGCCCCTCAGCCCAGCTGGTGCCACGTCTAGGAAAACCTATTTTAGAAAGAGCAAAACCTGCCACACAGGCAAAGCAAGGGGCGTGGGAAGAAAAGGATGAGAAACAGCACTGGGAAGAAGAGGATCAGAGAAGGAGGAGGGGAAGGAGGTGCTCCAGGTACAAAGTACAGATCTGCTGAAGCCCATGGACAGCCCACGGTGGAGCAGATAGTCACTGCTGCCCTCTTAGAGCCCTTAGAGCAGATCTTTTCCTGAAGGACTGCAGCCCCATGGGGAGGGCCCACACTGGTGCAAGGAAAGAGCTGTGTGGCTGGAGCAAGCTCTCAGAGACAATGGATGAAATATTGTGAGGCTACTTTGCTTGCCCTGCTAGATCTGTGGGAAAAGTCAGGATTTGGTCCTGGACACTGGAACAGGTTTCTCAGAGAACCTGTGGATGCCCAGTCCCTGGAACCATTCAAGGCCAGGCTGGATGGGGCTTGGAGGAACCTGGTCTAGTGGAAGGTGTCTTTGCTCATGGCAGGGGGTTTGGAACTAGATGACCTTGAAGGTCCCTTCCAAACCAATCTACAAATCCTCAGAGAAACTGTGTACTGACCATAACCACCCCATCCCTCCCCTTCACTGAGAGAGCAGAGGAGTCTGGAGTGCTGGACTGAAGGGGAGCATAGGAAATAGGACTGGAAAGATGCTGTTCTATTGTTTGACTTGGTTTCTCACTACTCAAACCTTTAATTGGCAATACATTCATTTTCTCCAAGGTGACTGTTTTGCCCATGACAGCAAGCTCCCTGTCTTTACCACAGTGCAGGAGCTTTCTCATCCTATTTTCTACTCCTGTTGTGTTGAGGAGGGTGAGTGAGAGGCTGGGTGGGAGTTTGGCCCTTAGCCACAGTTAACCCACCATAGACATGTTTTTATGTTCCACAACCAGCTTACTTGTAACATGAGAAGGAAAAGTCTTATTGGAAGTAATTCCATACATTCCCATGCCAGAGGTGGCTTTTAAAGCTGTTGGTAAAGTTCTGGGTATGAACTGGGGCTCAGAAGTGGACTTCCTTAACTCTTCAGGCTGGAAGAGGAAAAGATCAGCTTTTATAAAGAGACTGATTGCAGTCATGGGCATCACAGGATGTGAAGAAATGAAAGAACTGTCACCATGCACCCTGCACAGAAGGAAAACTGTGCTGGATGAAGGAAGATGCAGCTGAGCCAGTAGGGAAGATCAGGGCACCTGCTCTTCAAAATGAAATTCCCCAAAAGCAATGAACCACAGCAGCGAAGCGCACTCAGTTTACTTTTTACCTGTTCGATGTATTCAGCAAGGAAATGTTATTTCTTAAATGCTGCCTCACCCAGCACCTCTGCCATGAACTATATTGAATATCGTGATGTTAAAAAATCAGCTTCAATTCTTGTATGATACAAGGATACAAAAATCAACTCTTCAGTTTTAACAAGTACTCCTTTTTTTTTCCTGCCCAAAACATTTTCATGCTGTCTTTTTTTCCTCTTCAGCCAAAAGCAACAGTGATTTTGGCTCTAGGCCATCACAATAATCAGCAATAGCAAGAAACTTAATCACAATGGCGGCAATGTCAATAAAGCCCTGGAAGAAGCCAAAGATTCTCTACAACCTTATTCAAAATAAAATGCTAAAATGCTTCCTGGGCTGAAATGCGTCTCTTTAGCTCTACAGGATGGCACCAAACCTCCTGTGGAAAGCAGGCACTTGGGTTTCTGAGGATGATCTTCCAGGACTGGAAGACCATGAAACATCAGTAAGAAACTAAAGCAGATTGGAATGGTGACCATGCAGCATCAGCAACTCTGACACACCCTGACTTGTGAGTATAGTCAACAAAAAAGAGAAGTGGGGGAAAAAGAAGGATGAAGGAAAAATTATTTTAGGGTAGAAAATTACTTGGCACTTTCTAACCCACAATCAAGTTTAAAAACAGTGCATTCTGGTTACCTTGAGAGTAGAAATATGGAAAGCTAAATCTGAATGGTCTGTAGAAGTTTGATGGTATTCATCAACGTAAGTTGCTAGCTAAGCAATAACCTACCTATATTTTTTCTATAGCAAAAATTTATTTTGTGTTCTCTGTATCAGAATGGTTTCTATTTTAGACATGAATAGTAGGCACATAGCACCAACAAGTGAATGTAATACAAAATAAATCAGCAGTAGTATGTCCTTACTGTATAATTACGGAACAGATGACTGAATTTTCATCTGCTCAGACAAAAATGTTTGAATCTGTTGCTCTATGATATTTTAGGAGAAATGCTGACAATACTGATCTGATCAAAACCAAAAAAGCCCTGTCCTGCATCAGATTCAACAATGCCATTTGGCAACCTTCCACCCTTTCTATTAGAAGAAAAGGAACATTTTAAGATAGAATGGCTATAAGATTTTTAGCAGCTCTGCTCAATGTCACTGCTGGCCTTATTTGAGGAAGACTCTTGAGAAAGGGGTTCATGAGACAGATTACTTCTTGAGCTTAGTGGGCACTTAACAACCATATGTAATTTTATCCTAAAATTTTGATTTTGAACAAATACCCTTTTCCCTTGAAGTAAAACAATGAGAAAACATGCATCAATTTTAATTAATTTGAAAGCGACAAACTACAACCATAATGCACATAAAAGAGACTGCTTTTTGTTAGTCATAAAAACCAGTCCATGGTGCCAACCCCTTGATACCTCTTCCACATATATCAGGTTAAAAATAATTCCCTCCTCTCACAAATCACAACATTCATGGTACAGATGAGGCACCATGTAAGGAGCAATTCCTCCAGTAGCAAAGAAAGTTGTTGGAGTCCTGACCATACCAGATCATGGGCACTGGTATGGCTAACAAAGCACAGCAGTTTGCCAATTAACAAGGGACACATCTAATCTGAAAGTGGTTAGGTACTTTGACTGTATAAGGATTCCCGTGTTTTCAAATACTGCTAAAAGTCCACGTGAAAAAGGCAGGTGAAGTAAGAAATTCTGAAATTCCTGAATTTCTGCCTCAGAATAGAAGGGTATATGGAGACATCAACTAAGTTGTATGAAAATATTTACGTCAGTCTTTCTGACTGCTAATACACAAGTTAAGTTTTTATAAGGATTTGACATGGTTCACAACATTCCTCATTCCAATCCCACCCATTATACTCGTTGTCTTTTCTTACGGCTGAACTTACTATTTTTTCCTTTTTGGATTGGTTTGTACCTACAAAATATATCCCTGCAATTGACATGAGCAAGCCCATGAATGCAGACATTGTTACAGTCATATAGACACACTTATGCAGAGACAGCTTGGGCCCATGGGTTTGGGAAAAGAAGCTGTATCAATTTAAGTCATATTTATAATGACAAAATTGCATTCAGTCTAAGGGTCACACTAACGATTGCGCTGAGTTAGCCCTTTCTGGTAGGATCAGAAGGGGGGTAGGGGAAGAAACACCTTTTACCAAAATAGTTAAAATGCTATAAAAAAAGTCAGGCTATGCAGCCTGGGCCTTATAAGGAAGTGTTTTCAAACATTTATTTCTTGAAACACAAGGTTTCAATCAACAGCCACCGGAGACTCTGGGGTCACGATCCTACCCCTCAACGTTCTGCACAAAGGTCAGAGAGGTTTTCCCTCCATGAATGAAGTTGCCTTCCAAAGCTTCAGCTTTGGAATAAACTTCGAAACTTCGGCTATGGAATAAACAGCTTCTAACCCAGCTTGAAAAACTCAGCATTGTTGTCTACAAAAAGGACAAACTCTTGCTAAGCTATTTCATGCTTGTAATCTCTGCAGACTCTGTACAAATTGAAGGCCTGTAAAATCTTGAACCTTTATTAAGTCTGTCAGCAACAAGTAAGTTGAGAAGAACATCTAATGTCAATGTAAGAAGCCTGGTGAGTGCCTACACTGTATTCCTCAGCTGCCCAACCAGCTTGAAGTGCTTCTTACACCTCGACACGGCAGTATATCCACACTGTGTTAGCACAGACATATAATGAACACTCATGCTTGGCATTAGCTGGACTCGTGTCAAAAGTGAAATACTGTGAGGTTACAGGCAATCTGGAACATGTTCTAATGAAAGACAGAGGTTTAAAGAAAAAAGTAAGAAAAACAAAATGCTTTGTAGCATTTAAAGCAATGAAGGGAAAACACAAAGCAAAGCCTTTAGGATGCATCTCAAATCCTGATTAGAATATGTCAAGGATCAACTGTTACAGTCAAAAATGTTAGTAAGTTCCACCAAAGATCAGAACTAAAATGGAAGGGGTGTGTTCTGCACAACCTCAGATGGCATTTCAAAAGGAGTTATTGTGCATCTTACTGTGCACATTTGATAAATGCTCTTGTTGGTGCCACTACCCCTGTTGGTTGGGCTGTGTGGTGCCTGAGCCCCACAGAGCTGCAAACGCCACTGCAGGGATTTCTTTCGCATCCACCGGCGATAAGTTATGATACTGAAGCCTGTCCAGGAATGTATACTTGTTAATTTTGCTTTAGATGGATTCTATTAAAACGTGAAAATCTTGGCAAGGACTGGGGTGAGACTTGCCCACTGTCTGGGTCCCTTTCCCACCCAGCCAACAGGGCAGACTTTTTAGTTCATTATCACCTCATCAGTGCTCCTGTCAGTTGCCAGCAGTGAGAACTGGACTAAGCCACTCACTAATTCCTGGCCCTCCTGCCTCCACTGAAGCAGCAGTAAATCCAGAACAGATGGATGTGCTTTAACCCTCTCAATCCAGACACTTACTTTAATCAACTTAGTCTAATCAACCCACCCAACTCAGAAGGAGGAATGAGTGACAGATGCAGGACGGTGGGACGGAACTGCCGCAGCTCAGATCCTTAACAGAAAACACCACCCTGCATCTTGGAAACTCTGCTGATAAGGAAGGCAGCTGGCCAAAGGCAGGAGGCCTCCCAGGTCAGGAGCAGGACAAGCCTTCTACCAAGAGGAAAAGCTAAAAAGGAATGGATAATAATGCAGGGCAAAAGTTGATTACACAGAGAGATCTCAGCCCATTACCCAAGCTATGAATGAAGACCAGAAGGCAAGGGGTGGCTGCTGGTTTTGCAACTGAAGTTGCAGTTCAGGCCACTCTAGCTGTCAGTCATCTCCTTCCCACAACATGAGACAGAAGTTTCAAACCTTGCCTTGTGTTGTCTGAGACTTATGGATTGCCATTTCAGTGCACTAAGCCAGCAGAAAACTAACATCAGAAAAATGTGGACATTTTATTGCTATGTTAGTGTCCTAAATTAATGCAGTGGAGTTTTGTGAGTTGCAGACACAGTGCAAAGGAGGACCTGGGAAAGGGGAGCAGGAGCAGATGGGTCTGTAGCTCAGCCTGCCCTGCAGTCAGACCACAGATCCTCATGCTCCCAAAAATGCATTTTCAGTCTTGGCCTGCAGAGCACAGCTTCATTCACGCAGCAGGGCAGAACCAGAAATTACATGTGAAGTTTAAAATGCTTCTTAAAACGGATTTTACAGTATCGTAACATCAAGAGGAACTCTTCTGTTTATTTTCATACTCATATATTTCAATAAGACTTAAACAACTGTAGAGAAGATGGCTAAGTATAATATTCAGAAAGAATGATTATTTTTTAACATTCTATGTATGATTTTGTATTCCCTGGCCAGCTACAGAAGACACAAATTTAAAAAAACAGCATTACAGTGCTCTGGCATCTCAAACAGTTTTGTCCACTTAGAGGCTTCAAGAAAGCCCTCACTGAATTATGAAAAAAAGCAAGAAAAAGTAGTTGTATATTCATTTTAGATCTTGGAAACCTTAAAAGGGCCTTGGCTAAGGTAAAACTACACACCTAGAAGAAGTTATGAATGCCATTCAGAACAACCACCTTCAGTCTTGCCATTCTGTAGCACCTTATGTATAAAAAAAGGAAAGACACATAGGAACAAATTCAAAGCATAGTAACAAAATGATAGCATAGCTTCAAACCCAAAGTCTAGGCCTGGAAAATATCCCAAAGTGGTAGCTCTGAATATAGATCAGCACATGGCATGAATTGTTAGGAACATAAATGCAGCTTAATCATCCTTCTCCCAATCAGGCTATTTTAACCTCAGAAGTTGTGTGATTGCAGCTTCCCTCTGGTTTACCTTCCCATAATGTATATGAAATACAAGAAGGGAAATGAAAGAGTCAATTAGCCTCTTGCCCTGTACCATGTAAACAATGACTCCTGTTTACCCCAGGGCCTAACTGAAACCAGTTTCCTGAAACCACGAGAGGTTGAGAGGCACAATATGAAATATAAAGCTTTTTTTTAAAAATAAGTTTATCACTTTTACAAATATGCTTGATTAAACCACCCTGCTCTTGCATCTTTCACAAGAAAAGTGTGTCTTTCTCTTAGAATTTTTTTTCAATCATAAGCCATACACACAGATTTTAAGCTAAATTACTCCAAGATCTTGCATTTACTTTAATAAATGACAACTTTAAAAATTTTGAATGAGGAATACATAACATCCCAATTATTAACTAACACAATGCATTTAGTGCACATCTCCATTCACAGAACTGGATTTCCATGTATCATTTTGTCAACATTTATAATTTTGCTCTTTAGCTAACACAGACCAACATTTGCAGGATTAGACAGTGGTATAGACTAGAACAGCCAGCCATGTGTAAGAGAAAGACTGTTCTGACAATTGGCCAATGAGACCAGAAGTCCCAAAAAAGTTGAAGGACCACTGAAAAGCTTAGTAACTATAGAAAAACACATTCAAAGCTAGTTTTTCCTTAAGGATGATTACGCTAACAACCAAAAAGACAAAAACATAGCTGAGTTTGGTGTAACTGTGAAACCGAATGGGAAAATATTTGTCTATGTGGCTGTCACAATTCTGTGAATTTTCAGTGAAACAACAGTTGAGGACAGAAAAATTATCTGGCAAAACCAGAAAAAAAAGTTAGAATGACATTGAGAATCTATTGTTCTTTGTTAAATAATAATGTGTTAAAATTACACAAGTAAAAAAAATGAAAAATAGTAGGTTTGGGTTTTTTTTAAAGTATATAGTTCAGCCATTCAATGAGCTTTCAAATACACTGTAGCATCCTCAAAGGGGACAATGAAAGAGTCAACTACGAGCAGTGTTTTAGGAATAAAATACTCTTCCAAAATATGAAGAAGAAACATCTCATTAAAAGATCCTTTTAGCCTCAGTGATGGTGACTAGCCTATAGTGCAGAAGTGGCTCGACTGTGTTTTGGGATCATTCCAAAGTTCCTAAGCAAGTCCATGATCCAAAGTCATGCAAACAATGACTCCTAATTCCAGTGAGCCTGGGAAGCCCTGTGTACCTGAATGTGACCTTTTAGTGGGGCTCAAGGAGATGACAGAAGTTCTGTGGAAGCTGTGAGGTCTTGCAGCACAGTGTGCTTACAGTGTCAAATTCTGGGATGTGAGAAGTCATCTTAAGTGATGGTGAGTGTCCTGTCAGTGCTGAGAAGCTGCCAGAGCAGACTGCAGCCCTGTCCCCCTAAGTGATGCTGATGGGAACTGTGATGATTCAGTTTTTCTAGGTGCCTGCCTTGGGAATGCACTGCCCAATTAATGGTACCCTGTTTTACATGAACTGCCCCAGGATATGAAAGACAGGAGGCAAAACAAAAGAAAAGGAAGATCCATGCCTTTCTGAAGAGGAACCTTCTGGATGAGGCACCTTCTGGAAGTCCAGTGGGGCAATCCAGTGCTCCAGAAATGGCAGTAGGCTCCTAGGCTCAGACAGCACAGTGCTGTTCTCCTCAGAACCAACAAATAAGGGATCAATAGCACCTCAAAGCTGGCAATGAGCTCCTTTCTTATCCAGCATACATCTTGTGTGTAGAATGGTGGAAGTCTTAACAACATTTTTTGAGTCCAATGTAAATCAGAGACCATCACTGGTAGGCAGAGAACAAAGTTCTGAAGACCAACCAAAGGAAAGGAAGTGGAGACTTGGGAAACAGAGAAGATAGGAAAGAACCTCACTGTGTATCTCCTGGTCTCTGTCCTATTCAAAACAATTTTCTATCATGAACAAGAAAATTAATTTCAATACTGCCCTTTAAACAACACTTGAATAACAACTCTCTGTTAATTTGCAACAGCAAATAAAATCTTATTTTGGGAGTGCAAGATGCAGTTAAATTATTTGAGTGCAACTAGATAATAAATTGTCTAAGTTGCTTAGACAATTTATTCATGCCATTTGCATTTTTCTGTGTTGAGTTTCCCTTATTCCTAAATAAGATAAACACTTTTTTCCCCCCAAAGGCTTATTTCAGGAGTTAACGTGGACTTTGCAACTGCTTTAGCATTTTTAGATGCAAAGTGTTATATCTTGTCAAGTATCATAATGAGAACTAAGGGCCACAGCACAAACTGAAATTATAGAAGGCTGCACAATTTAAAAAAAAAAAAAGTCTATTCCTAGAATGTGGAGACAAGTTACTGTAACCCATTTTGATCAGCAAACTCCTCTTGTTCATGAAAGGTATAGGTGTGTATTTCCAAGTCCCAGCAGACTGTCACCAACCTCAGCTGAGGTGCTGGGAAGTTAGGTAATGAAATACTTCCTCTAAGCTGTCCTAACTCTTACCTGAAATCAAAATACGTAGTTAAGACATAAACTAGAAAAATGGGCAGTGCATGAATTCCAAAGAGGAATAAGAGCTTTTTTTTTGGTGCATTCCTACAGTTAGTATTTTTTAAAGTTTTTTTCTAAGACTTCTAGGATTTCCTCGGGAATAGAGCACCTGAAAGGTAGATTTTGTCCTTTACTGTGTATGCTCCAGACCAGCCATATCAGTATACAGAATGGGAATGAAAGTTTAACTGAAAATCTGTGACTGTTGGTCATAAGGAGTTAAATTTTCCATCTCTACCAAGCAGTCATTTCATTATGATGGTCTTCTGTTTGATGTACAATTGTTTCCAAACTGGCCTGGCACTGGGAAGAGGGGGTAAAGCAACTCTGAAGAGCTGAGGGTTTTATTCCATGCATCAGACTACAACTTGACAGATCTTAAAAAGTATTCCTACCTTGAAAATACATAATATTTTCATTAAATCATTAATCTTCTAAGAAACTTAGAGAGCTTATCAGAGTCTACAGAAAATTAAATATACTTATTTATAAAATAAAAATGACCCATACACTAGGCAAGTCAAACAAAACACCAGTGATGCATGCACACTGCAGCCATGGGAGTGTCTGCACCACAAAAATGTGTAACCACAGCTGGACTAAGGCAGGTGTACTCTACAAAATATTAGGCATAACTTACCACACTACTTATATATTAATGCCACTTTAAGAGTTAGTAAAATGAAAGTAGAATAGACATCTATTAAAAGACTGCATCTCCCATGTACGGGAATAAAGTTTTTATGCTATTTGTAGCACTGACATGAAAACCATATAGCTGCCCAAAGCAATTTGTGTCCCTCTAAAACTATTTTTGTTAAAAGCCTACAAGTTCTCTTTCAGGAACAGGCAACTAAAGATGAAGTTGTTATACTTAGTTGTATTTAAGCTGCACTGAGATTGTATTTGCCCATCAAACAGAAGAAGAAATTCAGTATCTGTGTAATACAGACAATGAGGATGCATCCATGCATGTCATGAATCAACATGGAGCAGCCTGTCTCCCAAAACAAGGGCACAAAATGTATAAAGAGAGGTCCTTGTCTGCTATGGTGTGTCCAGGCATCCCTGACATCCACCTGGCATACAGGGAATGCTGTTCCCATGCTGCAGAGGAGGCAGAAGCTCCAGCAGCTGGGAGCCCTGCAGGGCAGCCTCAAAGGACATCATTCCCAGGGTGTGCCTGACCCCAGAGCACTGCTTTAGTCCACAGCCTTCTCTGTCTGGGCCAAGGTCCACACTGACACCCTCTGCAGCTCAGCACCAAACACCTTTTCCATTCTCCAACAGTTTACTTGCATTTCTGCATTAGTGCTGGTTTCTTCTGGCTCCAAAGACCTCACCTGCAGGGTTTCATTTTTCTGTTTGACACCTTGCTGTTGATTTTCCCTTACTGCACAAAAGAACTTGCTCCAGTGCCTCTTTCACAACTTCTTCTTTGTAGTAAATGAAAGCCTTAATAATTGTGTTTTGATTGTAAAGTTGATTAGTTTTGACTTTGTTTAATTTGTGGCCTCTGCTGAGATCTTTGGGGCTGAGAATTAGAGAGCACACTGTACCACTATACTTTGGACATAGGGAGTTTGCCAATTTATTTCTTGCCTCATTTGTCACAAAATCTATGAAACTGCACTCCAAAGCCAGCTTCACATTTTTAAAGGCAAGGCAAAAATGTATTTGTTTTTCTTCAAAATTAACATCTCCTGGCTAAATTAATCTAATTTTTCAAACTGAAAACCAGAGCCCTCACTAACAATGAGACTCTAGTAAGCAAGATAAATCCAAAGATCAGCTCAGCAAAACAGAACAGACTGCTTCTCTCCAATTACAGCACTGAAGTGGCAAGAAATACATACTCAACTTTGGGTACAGACAAATAAAACAAAAAATGAAGATGTACAAATGATCTGTATGAGAACATGCTATAAGAGAGAAATACATGAAGAACTATGTATCTTACATGCACAACATTTCCCATGAAACATTTGTGTCTCAAACTGTTAAGACATAAAAAAAATCTACAAACCCAGTATCTTCAGATTTTAATTCCTGACATCTCTGAGTTCTGTGGACATGGGTGAACAAGTCACTTCATGTTTTGCTTTTCAGTTTACTCCTTTGAGAAACAACAATGCCATTTCTCTGTTTTTATTTTAAAAAGATTACTTTGAAATGTAAAATCCTTTGGTGAAAAGAACTAAACTGAAAAATATTATTATTTATAGTTGTATTATTAACATTTTTGATGAAAGTGTGGCTAGATGAAATAAAGGCTTTTTACAAATATAAGAAGATATCCCTGGCATTCTTTATAACCTAGTGAGTCTTAACCCTTTCAGGTTTCCTGCCTAATGGGGGCTTGAAAGACAGCAAAAGTTTTGCAGCTACCTTGAACCAACAAACTGAATTATTTCTATTCCTTCTAATAAATAAAGAAGTTTCCTTTGCATGGAGAATACTCAACATGAATTACCTACAAAAGCAAAGTTTCTCTTTAGAAATTGAACCTGCAAACCAAAGAGAATATTAACAGACAGAACTGAGCCCATATGACCTGAGGAACCAGCTCAGGCATATAACACATTTTTACAGGACACATTTTTCCTACAGACATTCAGTAAGGAAAATGCATGACTTGTGCTGAAGAATCACAAAAACTGCAAGATAACACAGTCTCCACCTTCACCATCACCTAAAGTACCCCCAAAGCACACTCAGCTGTATTTAAGCTATTTGTGATATGCTGATGTAAAAGCCTTCCTAGAACCCCTCCTCACTTTACTGACATCAGTTTGAATCCCATCTTGTTCCCCAAATCACCTGAACACCCACCAGGGCATTCTAGCAACACAGACCCTTGGGCTTTGGCTTGTCAGACCTTCCTAGAATTCCTCCTCACTTTACTGAGATCTGTTTCAAGTCTCATCTTGTTCCATAAATCACCTGAACACCCACCAGGGCATTCTGGCAACACAGACCCTTGGGCTTTGGCTTGTCAGCCAAAAGTCCACTTCATTATGGACAGTTTGAACAGCAGCAGGCTTGAGAGAGACCTCTAAAGACATCACAGAACAGAGGTTTCCATTTCAACAGTAAATTACTGTTTTTTCTTTTCCAGCTACCTACTTATTCACTTCGTAGTGGTTTAATAAGGAATACAATCTCTACTTCTTGATGAGACAGTTCTGCAAGACAATGGCACAAATCCTCCTGAGATCAAAACTGCTATATTACCAAAACTATGACTTCACATATGGGGTCACCCTGTTGATTTGTCATGATTTAGTCACAACAAGTTAATTTCACTGCTATTCAACACTTTAGTATTTTCTGAACATTTACATATATCTTTGACCATTTACTCCAATAATTTTCTGATGAAATCCCCTGCTGCTCAGTTGTCATCTTTTCACAACAGTCTTGGGGGACTAAAATCTTTATTCATGAAATGAAACTAAATGATCAAACTAGTTGATTGTATAGCAAGCAACTTGCAGTTGTCATCTTTTCACAACAGTCTCAGGGGACTAAAATCTAAAATCTTTATTCATGAAATGAAACTAAATAATCAAACTAGTTGATTGTATAGCAAATACAAACTATATAATTTAGTTTAGCCTCACATGCAAAGCTGATTGCTAGATTACACAGTGGAAATAAACTAATGTGATCCTGTAGTTTTCAAGTCAACGTGGATTTTAAAGCTGTAGAATGCCGAAGATTGAAAAAGAGCTATAGGTCTAGGGGAAGCTACAGCCATATCTATTTAGTGCTTGAGGCAGACCTGAAAAAGGGGTTTAGGCAACAATAAATATAATATTGTGTCAAATTATTTTTCAGAATTCCCTATGTTTCTATATGCACCAGCTCCTAGTACAGAAAGAGCTCTCTTCATCCTGCAATCTGCAGAAAACTATTATAAAACTACTGAACTGGGGAGAACTGACTTAATAGCAGTGAAAGCATCATACCTCAAAGAAAGACACCTTCACAGTGCTTAGTGTCATCTTTCAGGATTTCTAAATGAATAGTTCTGGTGAATTTTCATGTTTTGGACTGCAGTTACGTGGAACCACTTTCACTGCACACAAGGTACCACCAGACAAACCCAAACCAACAATTCTCAAATCCTATCACTACGAAGCTTTCTCAGAAATTCCACAGACCTGCAGATGATGCTTCTTATTTTGCCTAAAAGAAATCAAAACTATTGTTTGGGAAGGGAAAAAACCAAAAAAGACATCATGGACATTCCCATACAGTATAAAGACAAAGATTGTATGTACTGCCAACAACTTAACTCAGTTCTCCAATTTTTCTTACTCAATTCCCACTTGTTGTAGGATTGCAGGGAAGCAATTACTTGCTTCAGAGGTTATTTCTGTAATTAAAGCAAATTGACCTCACTTTTTTTTTTTTTTTTTTAAAAAGGAATTTCTGTTCCACTCCAGAAAACAGACTGGAGTTAGACTTTGCATTACCTACACCCTGCAAAGCTCCACTGTTATTTTAAACCCAATAAAAGAGTGACTTGCACATGCACAGTGACCATGGAAGCACATGCACCCTTGGAGAGTTCCCTCCTTGTATTTTGAACTATGTTGACGATGTCCGGATGGGATTTACAATTGCTCAAAGCTACTATTGTTCACACTACATTAAATCTACAATATATGCAATGAGATACCATAATATTTTCACTTGGAACTTCTATTAACCCACAGCTTGACTGTATTTAATGAAATATGTAGTGCTCACAGAGTTGATTTATATGCATTACTATTTACAATTCACATTTATAAAAGAGGAAAAAGCACCCTAAGGAACTCATGGTTCTTTTGACTTTAACAGAGAGTAAAAAGTGCCTGATTTAGTTTAGCTCAGTAACACCCCTGGAAGCCCCAGAATCTTATACTGGATTAGGGATGGCGACAGGAATCACTGATGCAGCTGAAACAGCCAGCATAGGAAATCTACTTTTGCTATCAACCCTGAGCCAAAACACTCTTGCATTTTAAAACAAAAATCACAGTCATATTTATGCTTCTTCTGTACATAATAATAAAATATATATAATAATTCTTCTGAATTATATAGAATGTCTTCGCATACAGAAAACTTGGAAATGTACTTTTGTTAAATGTTGTTCTAGAACTAAGTGACATGGAGGATTCATACTTCCAAGGGAAAATTACACAGATAAACTTTTACTTGTGACAGGACTTCTGAGTGTATTTTATTACACAAAACAAAGGCATACAGAATTAGTTAGCAGAAGGCAGTATGTTGGTGCCCTCAGAGCTATCTTACAAGCAATCTGTTCTATATATTAATTAACATAAAACCATCACTCTCCCTATTCCTCGACCAATTTAGCACTTGGTTATCTAGAAAAAAATGCATCATTTTTTTTCTCTTAGACAACATGATCTGCATACAGGTTATGATAAAACCAGACTTTTACCAAAGCAATGCCCTCTGGGTAGTAAAGAACATGAAATTTTCTTGTGCTGCACCTGTTCCCTAAGATGGTTTGCAATCATGACTAGCAAAACTGAGAAAAGACAAGAAGGGTATTCATCCTCTAGAGTCAGGATTGTGTAAGCCTGAAAAAATCATACATTTTAGTACTCTCTGTATATATATGCCAAAATCTCCAGTGATGAGATCTTTCAGAGAGGTTCTGTAGGAATGTTGCAATATCTTAATAGAAAATGAAAGCGTGACAAAACCTCTACATTTTTAACACAGAGCCTGTATGCTGAATTTTTCACATTCTCATTTGAAAGAGGTTTAATTTTCTTTCACCATTTTGAAAACTATGACACTGAAGGGATCATTTACACTAAACCCAGTCCCTGAAGAATTATACCCAGAAAAATAACCTCCCATGGAAAGGCATGGGAACAAGAGCACAGTGTAGCTAAATTCTCCAGAAATTAATGACTGGACCTCTTTTCCCAACTCCTCCCTACAACATCAATAGTCATAGAAATTACTGAGTGGAGCAAAATGCTTTAACACCACCTGGTGTAGTTTTCAGCAGTTGGTTTTGCTTCCAGGCCTGTCATGGCTCATTAAGATAGTACAATACTTTCTGTCTGCAAGATTGTTCTCAGGGACCACAGAATTTGAGATAAAATGAGATACAGGAGGTTTTATCACAAGACAGAACACGACTGTGACATAGCATACCAAGGTTTTAGTATCTGAAAAGCTACAGAAGGAAAAGATTTTCAAGGCAGGTGAAGAATAACAACAAACCAGTTAGAGAAGGTAAATATAACTTCCAAATACTTAAAGAAACAGAGTAGACCACAACAATCCAATTCTGTGTGTACTCATATGGAGCATTTTGCCTATATAGGCTTTGCTAAAAGTTCATGTCTTTGCTTTGCAGTTTTATCACTCGGTGACACTTTGAGATTCAAGATTCACTTATGTGAAACATTTGCTTGACCAGTTTAGTAGCACTGCCCAAAAATGGGTTAAACTCTTCTGCTTGCTTCCATGGCTCAGGCCAGCTAGTGTGAGTTGCACTGGAACCAGTGTGCCAGGCTGTCAGGACACAGAGTGCTCAGAAGGCTTGTGGACAAGACAAGAAGACAGAAAGGATAACAGGACACGTTCCTTAATTGCCAAGAGAAAAAAAAGTTTGAAGGAGATTATGTTTCCTCTTAAGTTTTCATCCGAATTTTAAAAAATAGTAGCAAAAGACACCAAGTTTTCAGGTAACTAAGATCTTTCAATAAACTTGAGCCTCAAAAGACACACAATATATCTGCATGCTGTATTTCAGTTTTCCTATTGGATTCTGTACCATTCACTTGAAGATTAACAGTAGTTCCAAAGTCAGTCTATTTTGAATTATTTAAACATAACACCTGTATTGTTTAGTAGTTAGAAATGGATTATTTTTCATATTTCAGACTATTTGCACTGAAGTAGTTACAATTTAAGGGGGTGACAATATAGAATTAAAATAAGCATATATAAACAAATATTTTAAGCTTGAAAAGGACAAAACATTAAAAAGGAGAAAACAATGGTAACAGGACACTAGCAGGCTAATTTTCCCTGTGTGCCCTGAAAAAGACTAAAAAGAAAATTCCAAAGCTAACAGAAGGAAAAAGGCATTGACAGGGATGCACTTGTTCAGCTTTGCAACAGACAGTGAATCCTACAGACACAGAGTGCCCCCTGTGGGACTTCAGCTTATTTAAGTGCACATGAAGTAACCACAGGAGAAGTTCAGGTACCACTGCTGCCATCACACAGCAAGTGATCCCCAAGCCTGTCAGCCCAGCTCAGTGTGATGTGGCTTAGAAAGCCACACCTTGCTGATGTGACAGTAATGTGCTGCTGCTTTGTGGCACTGGCAACAAACCCAAAGGGGTTTCAAACTATGGAGACAGCTGTTCATCTGCTCTAGGGTACTGCTCTTATTCCATATGCATATCCATAACTTCTTTAAAGACCAGGAAATTCCTTAATTTCCAAGAAGACAGGTACAGATGAGCCAACAAGTTATTGTTGGATGGACACTGATACATTCTTTTTTTTTTTAGTTCTGTTCACCATGGGTGTACACAACCTGAAGTATTTTTGTTTGGTTAAACTGTTTGCAGGGCTTGAAATTACCTCACACCTCATTTTGGATCAACTGATTTTACTTTTCTGGCAAATAAACTGTGTCAATTAATCAGTTTCTTTGGATTACTTTCAACTTCAGCTTCATACTCACACCTCCAGACAATGCTGCTTTATTGCTGGAAAGATGAACTTTTCACAAGATAAACAACCTCACATTTCACTGCCTTCATTTTTAGTTGTGAGTGGTCATGTGCAGGCCTTTGTATTCTCTCTTATCTGAGAGCCAGAAAATGAAGATGTGGACTTCTCCATCTACCAAATATTTTAAAATCCTATCATGCAGGAAAACTGTAGCAGAGATGTGGGTGAAGAGTCTTCCTGCATGGACCTGCCTAGGCTGGCATCTCATTTTTATGAGTGGCCCTCTGTAGCTCTCAGAAGCCTTCCAGCTCTGAGATGAAGAAAGGAGGGCACACAATAAACAGCCTCACTGAGCTACACAAACCTGGTTCATTTCTGATCACTGCCTCCACTCTGTATCAAAGAAAAACTATCTGTGGGATGAACTCATGACATTAAAAACTACTGTGATAAATACTCAAAAGACTACTCATGTACAGTCAGACAAGAAACCAAAAGATGTTTTCTGACAGCTTGATTTTGAAACAAATTATTTTCTGTGATAACAATTAATTCATCTGCAATATTTTGATTATTTTTCAAGAAACAAGAGGACAGTAAATTATTCTCAGAGAAGTAATAATCCTTCTGTTGTGAGCCAGCAGGATGAAAGATTCAACTCTGAAGCGCCAACTCTGTTATGTAAGTCTTCATACCTTGAATTATAGGGCTAGCAGCAATTGCAATTAGCAGGAGAAGGCATAATTCAGGAAAGGGCTATTGGATCATTTTCCAGGTCTGAAAGAACACCTTGAGAATGCCCCAGTTGGGACTTTTCAACCCTGAAGCACATGACTAGGAAGACCCTTCTGGTCCTTCTGACCATAACAAAAGGCCTGTCCAGTAAGAGAACCATGCAGACACAGAGTCTGTTCCCCTTCCCTGTAAGTGCAGCATCCACTGCTGCAGATTTGGCAACTGCAGGAGCTCGGCCTCAGATTAGACTGTTTGTGCTTGGCTATTTTCACACACTGCCAAAATTTGCTGACAACACCAGGGGGAAAAAAAAAAGAAAGTAAAACTGGTGATTTTCAACAGTTTATAACTCAGCTCAGCCTAAGCAGGTTTTTATGGGACAAAGAACAGAGATTTCTCTGTAGACAGCACTTTATTCCTGCCTAATTTAAAAGATTTGCTGTGAATGATGGAAACATTAGAACTTCTTAAAGAAAACATAACAAAACAAAAATCCTAGCAGTTCACTAGTATTTCTCTACAGTAGATCAAGTTTGGTGATATAAATAGAGACCATTATCTGCCTCTCAGAATTATTTGCAATAAAGTTTTTTTAAAGAAAATGAAAATATTAAACTTAAAGGAAGAGAGCTTCAAAATACATAGTATTTCTTCAAGGAGTGAAATTTCTTGCATGGAATATTTCACACTTGAACTATTCTAGTACCACACTATTCCCTAAAGAGTGTGAAATGATCTTCTCAGGGTTACAGAGTCAGTAGTAAACACAAGTTCTACTCTAAAACCCAGTATTTTAAACATGTATTTTCACTAGCATTATATCTAACAACTTCCTATTAAAACCCAGAGGTAACTTTCTGGAGTCCCCTTGTTGCTTTAACACTTTCTTTCACTCCATATCTGGAATCTCCTAAAGCAGCATTTCCTAAATTATTTTTTCTTGTCTGCTCCCCAGCCCCATTTGCTGACTGCAGGGCCTAGGTTGTTAAATCTACACCCCTAACAAATCTCAAATTTCATCAATGCTGGTTTTGAGCACCTCAAACTTTCCTACTGAAACATGCCCTAGAACATAGGAAACAATATTGCTTCACCCCTTTGAATACTATTTGTACAACAACTATTTTTCCTCCATAAGACCTCAAAAAGCAGCTAATTGCTTCACAAAACTGCCCACTCATTCAATTACTGTTATTTTTCAGTTGAAATAGTAGCAAATCCATCAACAACATGAGAAACTTTTTGCAAAACTAGAAAACAAATGAGTGCTTTTCATAAAAGACATAGGCTGGGAATGCAGAGTAACAAAGAATATACTTTTTACATATAAAGTAAGATATTTAATTGACTGGGAGTCCTCAGTAGAGACTTGTTTGCAGCAGAGCCCCATGGTGAGGGGGAGTTTTTGAAGTTTGGATGCCTTTGGCAGCTTTATAGAACTTTAAGACAGACCAGCTATGACTAAAACATGCTCAGCTAGTTAACTATACAAACGTAATGCTTTTTCCATCCTTCTCTCCATGTGCTGACAGCATTACCATTCTCTCCAGTTCTTCTTCCTTCTGAGGTACAATGGATCTACCAGTTCATGCAGTACCTGATACCACATTTCAGTACAAAAACCTTCCAACAATAACTTACACAGGTAAGAGAGGTCATCATTTAGAAGTGAGCAGTTATATTAAAGGATCTACACAATTCCAAATACATTTCAGGATATGCAGTACACTGTGCGTAGATTTTAATGAGAAGGTTTGGCAGAGCAGTTTGGCAGAAGAAAGTACTCTCAAGTGATTGGAAATGGGATACATCTCCAGTTGCTTTGGATTCCCACATCACCTAAAGAGCTATTCTTCCCATCCCCCCATACAGCAACTCTCAAGGCAGTCAAATTTATAGCTCAATAAATTTTTTTATTAAAAATAAAAAGTGTGGCTTTTAAGTACTGCAGTCTTCCAACATCCTTATGCCAGGTCTAGATCAAACTGTTGTAGCTGAATATGAAGCTGGGGAGGCTTGGCCTACTTTATACAGCAGTTCTAAGTTAAAGTTTCGAGATCTAAGCCACCTCTTTCCATTTTGTAACAGCTGTTTTTCTATCCTTTCATAAAAAAAAAAAAAAAAGGAAAGGAAAGAGACCAGTGTAGAATAGTTAAATAAATAAATAATGGCTCACAAAACCACAGTGGAGGAACCACTGCTAGTCCTGCCAATAAAAATGTTCCTTCTCTTCAGGGCTGGCTAAACAACTGAAAGTGCTTCTAATGAACTGCTGGCAGCACCATCCATCATTGCACTAAATGGATTCATGTCTCCCTAAACCAAGGATAACTATTTATCTGTAATGCACAGTCAGAAATTAGGAAGTATTTAAGCCTGGGAAGTCTAATCCCTCTCTTCTCCCCACCTCCTCAAAGCTTGGTTTTATCCAGGCTTCCTTGTGTAAGGATGATTAGAAAGTTTGACTGATAGAGAACTTCAAACTGCTGCTAATGAATCATCTGAATGAGTTTGAAAAATACTTGAGCAGACCAGAAATCTGCAGTCTGATTTTAACATTACAAATACCTGACATTATATTTATCTTCTCCCTCTTTTTTTTGGTCATTTGCTGTACTGCCTTGCACCTTACCTGGAAGTAGTTACAGGCTGCTCAAAGCAAGATGGCACATTCATTAGATATAGAACAACTGAGTCCCAACAGTTGCTTAGGATCTTTGAAGATGTGCAAATAATAGAAGTGTACTGTAAACAATCAAAAGGAAGAAATGTTTTTGAGCTCTAGAGAAAGTGTGGAAGTGATGTCAGTAATCCCTGGTCAGAAGTCACCTCTGAAGGCTTGACTCATTACAGATAGCTGCTATCTGCAGAGACATATCCATGTCTCTGTCTTTAGAACAACAAGGATCAGAAAGGAATGCAGAGACATCAATAAAACAAGCCTACAAATAATAAAAGAAGACACTTACTTCATTTCCAGGACCTCCTCCAAATGTTTCCTTCTTTCAGCTCGTAGGTTGGTCAAATGGGTTTCCTTCTCAGCCAAAGACTGTTGTGTAGAGGACAATTTTGCTTTCATTGACTCCAACTCCTGTTTGACCTTCTCCATAGCCATCATCAGCTCCTCTACCTAAACATTTTTGGAGAAGACAGGAGGAGAGAAAAATTATGCAGTGTGACCAGCTGGAACTTACTGAATGTCATAGCTGAATTGGAGTACAAATGTTACCAGGGAATGGATGCTACTCAGCACTTCTGCAGGCTGGAGGCACCATCCAGTGCTGTGGACAGCATGTCTACACCTGACCAAAGCAGCATTACAGCTGGGGAGTTCACTTAGTTTGGTTACATAACCATTAAAATACAAACCTTCAACTCTTCTGTATTTCTGTTTCAGAGAATGTACCACAGGGATAAGAGGATGGCCTGCATATGTTAACGCTGACCCACAAAAATGCAAGGTATTAAATGAAACACATTGGTATCATACCAAAAGGATAAAACACTTTCACTGTAAATGCTGTCTGAAGAGAAACTACATGTGAACTTTAGGAACAAAGGTAACATTTCTGAAGCAGGGAGAGGAATAGGTTCCCACGAACATGTGAGGCTACTTCCCTCAAAATACCACTTGAACAATGCTTTTAGGCATGTGTTGGGATTTAGCAATGTAAGACATTCAAAGAGTTGCTGATGGCAGAGAAGTACAGCAGAACAATGCTCTTATCTTCAGCAAACTGGAAAGATTCAGAAACAGCATGATTATAAATTCTGCCACGTTTTACACAAATGAAGAGTAATTTTATTTTGCACTCAGAAGAGGTTCTGTCTTAGGTAGAATTTATCACTAATTAACATTTAAAATCACAATACATGCTTAAATCTAGCTACATATAGCATTCAAAAGCCTCTGGATGTGCTTTAGTAACTTTATAATAAAGCTCAATGGTGCACACTACTTTCACTGACTTCTTCCATGTAGGTTTTCTCTTTCCATCAAAAACCAAGTGTTCATAAATGATTTTATAATGTGCTTCCAATAGGAGAAAATCAGATGCCACTGCCGCACAAAATCAAGTATATGTATAAATTTAGTATGCAAACACAAGCACTACCTTGCCTTTATATCCCTCCATAACAGCCAACCTCTGATCCATCCTGGAAGTGAATTATTCAATTTACAACAAGTTCAATTTCTACGTACATGTTTTTACAAGGAGAGTTGAGTTTGTCATTTGCTATATAGGTGATGTAGGAGGGAAGTGTGTAACATGCTTTAATAAATCCTGTACTCCTAAAAGTAGAGCTAATGACTCGGGACAAACATGGATAATAAGACTGCTTTTCATCCTCAGTGGTGACAGAGCAAGAAACATTGCAACTGAGAATTAGGAAATTTATAAAAACCTAGCACGGACATTGTGCAGAGTTTACTGCAGAAAGCCTTTCTACTTCCTTCAAATGCAGCTGCCAAAAGGTAGTATTCTTATGCTTAGCAAACTAAATAAAATTAAAATATGCAATTATCATAAACTATTCAAAATGTACAGCCAAGAATTCATCTAGTAATCAATAGCCCAAAGGAGAACCTCAGTGACAAGTAGTCCAAACTGGTAAGTATGGATATAATAACCAAACTTTCCCCGTTTTATAAGTGTTTAGTGTACAAAACAAGATTAGAAAATCTGTCCATTTTTAAAACTAAGATAAAACTCCATAAAGTGAAACAGAGAAAATATATCAGAAAAGAATGTAAAGAAGTGCAGAAATAATACTACTAGGATGGAAACAGATTCTTAGAAAAACGGTGGAGTAATGAAGGTGCACTTGTACATCAGCTGCTAGGGTATCAGTCTCTGTTTCCTGTGGGTGGATCAAAAATATCTACACACACATTTTCCTTTAAACTGAGAAGAGGCACGCCAGCTATAAACCCCTGGGCTTGAACAGAAAACCACCTGGAATCAGCAAGCCCCCAGCCAACTGCAACAGTCAAAAGGGCCTGTGTCAATTTGTCAGCTGCCAAGATAAAACGACCTCTGAAGCAACATCTTCTCCATAATCAGGTTTGAAAGATTTCTGACAGGTTTCCTCCCACTGCCAGCCATCAAGGTCTGTGACGCTAACACTGAGGAGTGGTCTGCCTGATGTAGATCTGTAGTGTGACAACTCTGAGCTGTTTGGAAGACATGAGGAAACTGGAGTCTGATACCTGGGCCAAGGCTCCTAGGGAGAGGTGGCAAGGGCTAAGCTCTGCAGGAGTATCTCCCAGTAGTGCTTATTACAGGTACTTTATCTTTTTCTCATTGCTCGGTTTGATAACTCTTTTAATTCTAAGGTTATAGTTTGTATTTTTGCAGGCCAACAGAAAATTGAACTAATCATGTATTAGGTATGGCAGGAATGTGAGTAGCTTTTAAAGTGTGCCAACAACTTGTTTTACAGAACTGTCATTGCCTTCCAAGCTCCCCAGCAAGGGCCATTTGTCACACAATTTAAAGACAAAGTTCACCAAAACAGTGATGACTGTATTCACAGTAAAGACTTTGTTGTTCAGATTCATCAGGTTGTAGATAGTCCATGGGTCTATTTCAATTAAACTTCTATAAAACAAAACATTTTATTTGGCAGCTTCTGAATCTTAGTGCAGACCTATCTCAGTAAGCAGTCCTGTGAGAAATGACAGAGGAATATTCACTAGGAACAAACTACTTGCAACACACATCTAATTTAGCCTATACAAAAACCTTCATATCTACCCTTGAATTCTGTCCCCTGAGTGCAGCTGATTACACAATAAAGAAAAAATATTTGCCAAAACCAGAGCTCTTGGCACACTGAGACATTTTCAGAGATGGGCTGTTGACATTTTCAATTTAGCTGTGGGTAAGCTTGTGCCGTGTGAGTTGTAGCTAGAAAGTCTGCACCCATTTCTGAGGATGCAAAGGGTGAACCCTTGCCATTCTTTTCTCAAATGACAGCATATAAAGCAACATGTATTTTTGACTGTCTAGGACATAGCCTCAGATTCAGTTCTCTGTAGACAGGCCAGAAAAGTCTTCATGTATTCTGATAAATGGAAACTTATTTGTTCATCATTCTTAGGTCTTAAGTGACCTGGCCAGGTGACAGCTTGTCTTTAAGGAAGGACACCAAGCTGAAATAAATTTCCATTAGAGGAGAGATTTCCTGAGATATTGAACAAACTATGTGAAAGAAGGCAAATAATGTCAATTAGAACAGGATGAGATTCACAGCAGCAGAAATGGGAAATGTCAAGATAGGACAAATACTTTGCATAGTACTGCATCTCCTTCCTTAGGAAACATGAAAGCAAGGTGAAGAGAAATGACAATGCAACAGGAGAAGCTTATTTATGTCAATGACAGCCTGTAAAGAAATTATTTAATAACAAAAAACCTGAAGCTCTTTTCAGGAGCCCATCTACCATCTTAACCTCCTTGCTCCTACAGACTGTTATTTCAGCCCCCTGCAACTGCAAATCAAAATTCAGAAGGCTTTTATACAGACACAGAGATACCACTTTATCTCCAAATATGTAGTAGTTCCAGTAAAGCTTTCTGGCCAGGGACTTGCAAAGAGCTTGGTCAAGGTGTCCAAAAGCCAGTAAAAAGCCAGCAAAATTGAGAAAGGGACTGCACACACAAAGTATAACTGAGGCTGGAAATCCTTCCAACCCCTGTACTACTCTTGGAATGATTTCAGATGATCAGAATAGGCAAGCTCCAGTTCCTCACCTGTTACATGAGAACTAATGCACTGCTGAGAATTCCCAAGACACAACTGATATTTCAGGTCAGGAAGAATGCTCACATGAACTGGTGTGGTTGTTATTGTTTGCCTCTTAAAATCAGAGCCCAAAGACTCCAACACTTGAAGTCAATCCAGACAGATAACTCACTAACAGAACATCAGCATCCCCAAACACTTCAAATGTTTATATTACAGTGTAGTGGCAGCTGCCATTTTGAGCTCTCCTCAGTGATAAAGCATCACCTGAAGATAACTTTTCTACGGCACAGAACATTGGAAAAAGCTTCTCTAGCCCTCTGAGGAAGATAGTTCTAGAGCTTAATTTTCTGCTTGCACCTTTTCAGAGAAGCAGAATTCTGGGTCATGATCCAAGCCCCAAATGCATCATGAATGCTGGTAACACAATGTAATTCACCAGAGTGGGACTGTGCAACTCTAGAGAGGCAATGGCAGAGTCATCAGTCTGGGGGGAAAAAAGAACACAATGCCATACACTTGAAAAAACATTTGCAGGGGCAAAGGCTCTGTTCTGAAATGGTGACACACACAACCCATGTTTATAGGCTATGTGCATACCAAGAATGAGGAAAAGGCTAAAGATGCCCTACACAGCACAAAGGAAAACGTTCTAGTCTCAAGTGATAGGATATGAATGCATCCAAATCCACATGACTGGCATTAAAACTAGCAAATCACTGGTACACTATATAAAAAGATATTTTATGTTAGGTATGGCTTTTTGTCACCTGTAGATTATGCCTCTTTACAGAAAATATTGTTTATCTTCTTTTGGTTTTCATTTTTTCATAGAATGGTTTGGGTTGGAAGGGCCCTTCAAGTACCACCCTCCTGCCATGCCCTTCACCACATTAGGCCCCTCAAAGCTCCATGCAACACAGCCCTGAACACTTCCAGTGATGGAACATCCAAAACTTCTCAAGGCAATGTGTTCCAGTGTCTCACCATACTTATTACAGAGAACTTCTTCCCCATCTCCAGCCCAAACTTATTCTCTTTCATTTTAAAACCATTGACCCTCGTTCTGTAACTAGAGACCTTGGGGAAGAGTCTCTTTCTCTTTCAAGTCCCCTTTTTATACTTCGAGGTTGCAATGAAGTCTCTCCAGAGCCTTCCCCAGACTGAACAATTCCAATTCCCAGGGTTTCCTCACAGGAGAGGGGCTCCAGCCCTCTGATCATTTGGCCTCCTCTGGAGCTGCTCCAGCAGGTTCGTGTCCTTCCTGTGCTGGGGGCCCCAGAGCTGGATGCTCCAGGTGGGGTTTCTCCAGAGCTAAAGAGAGGGGAGAATCTTCTCCCTCAACCTTACCAGTCTGTAATTAGAAGGCTCTAAGGGCATGACAAAGGTACCTGACTGTTACACTAAGATCCCCACTCCTAGGCTGGAGATACAGTGTTTTAAGTCAAACATAGGAAACACAGTTGAGTGTTTAAGTACATACCTGGAATCAGAGTTGTTTTTATGCTTCTGATTGAAGGAAAGAAATTTTAGTTCTTTCCATATACATACAGACACAGCAGGCCATGGGATAGCTGTTTATATTCACTACTGTGTCTCAAAAGTTCCAGGCAGAATACAAAATTATGGCATTTCAGAGCACACAAGTGCAAATACCAATACAAGTAATTTTCCATTATCTGTATATAAATCAATCACTGGAGATCTTTTCAAAACCATCTCAGCAGGCTAACAAGCATACTTAAAATTATTTGTTTTCTAAACATAGACCTGTTTGTATAAACAAGAAATTAGCATTGCAAGACAAAATGTAATAAGAATCTGTAGTTTTACCCAAAATTAATTAGGCAAGCAAAACAGAAAATCTTGCAGTTAAAAGTCAGTAGAAAGAATATCAGAAGGACTGCAAAAGTAATTAACATTTCTCAAAGTGTCACTCTCAGATGACAGTCTCCTATTTATCTACAGCTCTTGAGTTTTTAAAGTATTTTTTATCGCACTACGTACACTGCTGAAATGATAAAGAGACTGCAAATTTCTGCATTATCTTTTATTCAGTTGAACTGATTAGACTGCAGAGAAGGAAAAGAAATAAACATGAAAAGAAAGACAAAGACAAGAGATCTGGCTCCATGTAAACTTGTTTGGATCCCAGAAAAAATTCCTAGAACAGATGTTAAGACATGGAAAAAGCACAGGCCAGACTTGGGACTTAGGCATGTAATTTAACTGCCTCCAGTAACATATTACAGGGAGTAAGCACTGAGTCTGACATAACTTGGATTGCCAGCAGGACCAGATGGTTTGCTTAAATCACAAGCTAATAAACCTTTACACAAAATAAGAGGGAAATGAGTTATGGCTTCATCATAGCCCCATTTTCGTTAAAGCAGTAGGGTGGCTTTAAGGTACTCTTAAAGACTACATCCAAGACACTTAACTAAACTCTTGGCTATTTTGAATTAAGGGAACAAACTTCAAATTCCTATAGATATTGGGAAAACTGTTAGGCATAGCTTCTTTAGAGCTAAAAATATCAGAGGAAAAGGAGAGAAATCAGTAAACAATAAGAAGAAAACTCTTCCTGTCCCTCAGTAAAATTATACTATAATGTCTGATTTGTAAGGTAAGGACAGCCCTCAACCACAGAACAGCAGAAAGCTCTGCCCCACTGACAGCAGAGGGGTGTAAAGCAGGATGGCTCTGTCCCACCACTCGGGCTGGAGCTCTGGCTTCAGTTCAAGCCCCTCTTAGTCAGCACCAGTGCACAGGATGCAGTAATTAAGATGTTTCTATACATCACTTGTACCTGTATCTCAAAGGGGGTGCCAGACTTGCAGCACCCTTTTGCCAAAGTCAGCTGTGTACAGCGTTAGAGGACTGTGGCAGACTGCACATGGAAAAGGAGTTCTGTTTGCAGTAAAGAAGGGAGTGAGCATTGAAGCTGTGAAAACGGCTGGTGGATTATCAGCTCTACAGAGAAAGGCAGGGTCTTTTGATCATCTGTAATACAGAGCAGTAATTTTAGGGATCAACTTTGTGTTTCATTACATTACTGTGTGGCTTTCTTAAGTTTTTGCGCCTTTGTTTTTTTTGGTCATTTCGGTTTTGTACGTTCAGCATCCCTGATAAAATAGAGTGTCTTGTTGGCTTAACAGAACTGGTGCCACTGTTCTGTTCTTACCTTATTAAATGGGAAAAAGGAGAGGAGCAAGATAAAGAGAACAAAAGCCCATGGTCTAAAAACCTGCAGGATACTGCAGATGAATGCAATTTTTCTTATCACTGTGAAACTGAGATATTTAGACAGCTGAGTCTCTTATTTCCATCAGCTGGTATCCCAACAAAAACTTCATTATAAAATGAGCATCTGATAATAAAAAGGAGTTAATGCTCTGTATTGCTCCTTGCTGTCTCCACTGATGGTTCTAGGTAAGGAGGAGCACTAATGAGATGGACCAGACATTAGACATTTCCATGTTCCTCCTGCAGAAGCCACCCAAACATCAACAAAGACGTCTCTGTCAAGGGTTTTTTTTTACTTGAGTGTTCATCAAGTTTTTTTTTCGCTCATACTCTGAGAGCGCTGAGTTTTTGCATGAAGAAAGAGGAATCAGGATTCACAGATGGTTGGAAAAGAGAAAATTCCTAAGCCTTCAGGACTCAGTAAGTCACAGCTGTGTCCTGTTAGGATGTTTGGAGGTAGCTTTGACAGTTGTATCTCCTAAATGTGGGCTATAACCCACATAAATAAGCAACAGCCTACTGCTGGGACAAGAGCTCTTGAGAAGGAAACAATAATTGCCTCTGCTTAACACAAACAAAATATATGAGTCAGGCCTTGAATAAAAGTAAGTGAAAACTGAATTCTGATTTCTACTGAGGAAAAGAAATCTGGTTTAGTCACTGGTATCTGAAGAGTGTAACAAGTTACAATTCTATTTCCACATTTTCCTCAAGCAAAACCGTTATCCAACGAAACACTCTCATTATGTTTTTCAATCCACATAACCATACCAAAGGAAGCTGTCCTATTTTACTTTATGTGGATGTGTAGTCTCAGGAAACTGTCATGTGTTCATCTTCCAGGACCAGCAATTCCCAACCCTTGGGAATACAGCGGCAATCACTAGGAACAATAATCTATCTTGAAAAAACTTGGATTTTGATCACCTCTTAAAAATCTCTACAGAGGCAGAGACCCTAGAATGTAGCACATGAAGCACATCCTGTGCAGCGCTGCTCATGTTGTGCTCATTTGGCACAATTTATCACATCCAAACAAAATTCTCCAGATCTATGATTAAATCATGATACTCCAGCCACAACTCTAAACACGGCCATCTTCAAAATAAATTGCCCTTTCTTAGGTTACATCTACTGCTGCTAAGGTAGAAGTGAGACTAATTGCCCAAGGATTTCAGCAGGTTTTTACCAGCTTTCTGCAGACCATGCTGATTTCCATTTTGCTGCATTTTAGACAGTTTCAGGTTAACTAGGATATGTCACTATGGCAGAGAGTTTAGACCTAACTGAATAATATTCAAAGTAAATATTTAATGCTGTGCTGCACAGCAAAGACTGTCAATTTA
Source organism: Passer montanus (assembly GCF_014805655.1). Lineage (NCBI taxonomy): Eukaryota > Metazoa > Chordata > Aves > Passeriformes > Passeridae > Passer > Passer montanus. The sequence goes on from NW_024366592.1 coordinate 3,766,275, forward strand.
TATAGCACAGATTGATTTTCCAAAGAGAAAAATTCTGGTATGATGTATTAACTCACTACAAGCAGTGAAAAACGTTATGCTGATTCCATATACAACTTTAACACTCTTTTCCCAAAAGACATTAAGGATCATGAACATAAATAAATGAAAGCACATGCACTGCCATGTGAAGGTTGAACATGTGGCAACTGAAGAAGCACAGTCTCATTGGCAAACTCAGGGAAGTTTCCACCTCTACAAACTTGTGGAAGCAGATCTTGAGCATTGTAGTTAACAGAAAGCAAGTAGCAGAACCTAACTATAATAAATAAAAAGGACTTCCACTATTTGGAGCCAACTGAATTCAGGCTGAAATCCAGTGAAGGGTTTGAAGGAATCTGATGGTAAACAGCAGTACAGGGAAGTCAGGAAGTTTTTGTGTGAGTAGGAAACGCTTCAAATGAAGAGGCATCCTCAATTTAATGAGCTTCAAGCTTGTCAGCCTCCTGTGTTTTTGTATACAGGAGAATGCTATGGAAAGGAAAATTTATTTTCTTGCACTTAATGGATTTGGAGGAAAAATCAACAAGAACACATATGAACCTAATGTTCAAGTCTAATGAGTTTTTCTAATGCTCTGAACTACATATTATTGTATCACACTTGCATTTAAGATCACAGAGAATGCAACTGGAAAAGGAAGTTAAAATGCAAAAAGCACAGGACTAGCTTACACAAATATTAACACAAGTGTTTGTTTGGGTCCTCACAATTACAAGCAAGCATTAATGTAACCAAGTCTGCAAGAATTTGATTTTCTCTTGAGCCACAACAAATAAAATGCTGTCTAGAAGCAGGTACTTAGGAAAATAATATAACAGGCAGAGAGATGCCAAAATAGAGCTTTGTCTGGGATACCTGACTTAGTAAAAGGCATAACGTGAAATCAGTATTTATCTATTAAACAATAAAAATGGATAAAAATACAGACAAAATGACCTTAAAATCAGCACTTCCACCAAATTTATATATAATATTTTCCATCAGCATTTCTCATTTCATTAAATGAAAAGGTGAGTTATATGGAGAAATGCTCAATGTATATTTTACACAGAGGTTAATTACGCTTTCAGTGTCCCCAATTCTCCTGAAAGTCATCAAATTTTGACTACTTTGCAACCTTAAATGAGAGCAACAAATTAAACAAAAACAAAGTCATCTTCCCTGGAGGAATTTAAAAGACAGGTAGATGTGGTGTTTAGGGACATGGTTTAGTGGTGGGCTTGGCAGTATCAGGTTAATGGCTGGACTCAATAATCTTAGAGGTCTTTTCCAACCTAAACAGTTCCATGATTCTAAAAGATTTTGAATGCTTTTTTTTTTGTCTATGATGTTAGAAAAAGATCTCTGCCTCAGAGTTGTTAGGCATGATTTCCTATTCATTTCTCTCTTTATTCATTTTTCCCATCTGGAGATAAAAAAACCCTCCCAAGCCCCCAGCTCAGCACAGCTGAACACAACTAAGACAGAAAAAATTCCATTCTTCCACCTCTTAAAAGGTACATTACTGAATGCAGAGGGAATTACACACCAAATTACCTCTCCCTTGCAGGGAGTGTGATTCAGTACAAATCTGGGTATTTTTAAAGGAAAAGGTTATGTAATCCATTTAAATATCCAGGGAAAAGAAGCAACATTAGGGAGATGCAGTGCTCCTAAAAATTACTGCAAACATATTCACTGACAGAGCCCAGTGAACTTCAGTTACCCAAAATGCTTTCTCCAACCAAAGCAGAACAATCAGACAAAAGAATAAAGTAAATCTCAAGGAAAATAATGGTAAGATTATACTTCGGGCTGACACTGACTTAAAAAGCTCTTAAAATTTTTATCAGTTAAACAAAGTAAAATAGAAATTTCTAGCACAGAATTTTACTTCGTATGAACTAAGTACTCAAATTACTTTGCACATGGACATATAAACACACACTCAAAAGCCAGAATGATTTTGGCAGACTTTTACAGAAAAGAGCTTTTCAGCAGATATTATGGGGAAGTTCAGCCAAAGAAATGTAAACTCCCCAAAAAAATCTTTAAAAAAACCTCCAGCACCATCATCCCCAAGCCATCCCCAAGGCAGTGGATTACTGCCTTGATCCCCTATCTCGAAGTTTATAAAATTTCTCACTAGGAGATACAGAAGAAGAGACAAAAACATTCATTAAAAGCAAGCTGTCCAGAATGTATTACAGAGCAGTCAGAACTCTGATATTTCTGTGGTGCTCAGAAAACATCTACAAATTACTGGTTCTTGAGAAATTCCACTTTATATTTTTCATTTACATAGACATGCAGACAGTAACTTCATGTGTCAGAATTTGTGCTGTGAAATAATGTCAATTATTTCACAACATATGTGAGAAAATATTTCAGATCTATTTCAGCAACAGAATGCTCAGCAAAAAAGATATGTTTTAATTTATCTGGCATTTCCAGAAGGTATTTGATAGGATAGCATCCAATATATGATAAATCTGCTGTAAATGTAGTTTCTATTCTTACAATGAATTGTAGTCTAAATAATATTTGCTAGAAAGTTAAAACCAGAATGGTGTTCTGACAGAAGTGCAAATGACAGATACAATTCAAAACTTGGTGAGCATTTCAGCACAGTAACTTACACATAAGACAAAAGGCTCTTGGAACTTCTACTCTACATTCAAACCCTTGCAGACCTTGTATTTACAGTAGGGAAATGGGAGAGAACTGTGAAGAAAGTTCTGCTTGAGTTATTGAGTTATTTCATCTTTATTTTTCCTTAACAAACAGTTAATTTTGAAGTAGGCATATGTGATATAGAATATCAGGAGTCTTGTTATCAACATATTTTGCATGTAATGTGTACCTGAAATAATATTAAATCCTGGTGAAATAATTTATAGAGACAGTGGGAGAAAGTAATGAGTGTAAGAAAATACATTTAAACAATACATTACTTTTACAATATTACATCTTTCATACTTTCCATAAAAAAAGAAAACAGAAAAACCTGCCCTATGTAGGATAAAAAGACACAGTGTATGAATAAAGATACAGCTATTTATAAGTTGACATACTTAACCTCATTTAAAATGTGACACTGAACCATATGAACCACAATTTCAAAAAACATTGATGGAAGGTGTCAAGATCAGACTGCCAACTTAAAAATTTCAGGGTAAGTAGCTACTTAAGGAAGTAAAGAATGACAAGGTAATGGCCATTATTTCATGTGTTTATTTGCCATTACATTTTAGGGTAAGGAGTTAAATGCTAGCTGATACTACACAGAAAGTGTATTTAAGCAGGAGTCGATAATCATATGAGAGAACAGAGCTGCACTACTATCATCAGGAATGTTATTTAAATTTCTAAAATCTTCTGCTTTTCAAATCTGAAAGAAATAAAATAAGCTAGAGAATTGTATGTTGTGGCCAGGCAACGTACCATTTCACTCAAAGAAAGAGGAGCCCATTGTAAAGGCTGCAATAAGTTTCTGGTAAAAATATTTTTAGTAATAATACTAAGTAACTCCTGCCCACACAGGTCAACACTTCCTCAGATGTACCTCAAGGTGAGCATGGGGATTCATGAACAAGGGCAGTGAAGTGCTTCACATGAAAAAATCCCTTCAAGAAGTAAGACAGTTGGTACCATGAACTGCTCCAGGTCACTGCTCCATTTCACAACACAGCCCCAGAATGACCTTGGCTGGGGAAACAGCATGGGATGCACATTGGGATGTGCACCCAAGTACAGGGATGAAAGTGAGCACGGAAAAGGAGAGCACGAAGTATTTTAGGTCAGAAAACATTTGTGAACTATGCCCTTCAATAAGGAAGGCTAAAAATGCCAGTAATCCTACTACTGTGCTCCTTGAGACAAGAACCTGTGGCTAGTTATTGATCAACATGGAGTCACAGAACTTAAACTTGTGTTTCACTTTCTTTCACAAAAAGGGTCCCACTCTTTCGTCAGGATCAAAGCACGTTTCCAGCATTGTCCTGGGAATGGTGCTGGTTAGGACTCAATTCATAGAAAGGATAACCTGCTGCTTCCTGCAGGAGAAGGGATGGCAAGATGCACCAGGACAGTGAAAGGGGTTGTGAACAAGACAGGGTGTCTTTTCAAAGAAAAGATCCAACGGTTCTTCTTAGGGAGCAAATACTGCTGTATTTCTGAGCAGGGAAAAACTTCTATGCAATTATATTTTCCTCCCCTGAGGAACATAACGACAGCTTTTCTACAATAAACTCAGATTTGGTTAATGCAGAAATAGTGTCTGAATCTACACTTACCATGTCTAATAAAAAAACCTCTATGATAGAAGTGTTCATCTGAGAAATCCTACCTTCAGCCTTATGGGAGCACTAACAAAGAAGTCTGCATACATCTTCTGATCTTCTGCACAGAGGCCTGAACTATTGGGCCCAGCCACAGTACTAAATAAGCCCACAGCTGTGAGGAATTCACAACGGGATCTACATAGAGGATTCAGCAGGTGCACCATCAAAACCAGGTGACTATTATTAGAAAGAAAGGCTTGAAGAACTTTCAAGCCTTCCCATCTACGCAAGACTGCCTCATCTGCTTTCTGTATGGCAGGGTTTCTGTACACAGATCAGTAGGGATAATAAAATTATGTCCAATTCAATGGGGGCACTGCTTCCAGCAGGAAATGCCTGATTTTATTTTTAAGAAAGATGAAAGAAAGACCAGGTCTAAAATGGTGAAATAAACAGAAAGCTTTTAGTCAGCAGGAGACATCTTGCTTTTCATCTTAATACACAGATTGTGTATTAACACAGTTACCCACTGTCACAGTTCATACACACTGACAGGATATTTTCAAACACTGGATTAAAGAGAGCAACATTTCAGGATATATGAGAACCATGAAATCCAGGGTGGCTTTGTGGACACTGTAATTCAAAACTGAAGCCTATAAAACATCACAACACCACACATCATGAGATGATGGAGGGCAGGATTACACAAGACAAGGCTACAGTAACAACACAAAATATTGGGGCAGAGGCACACACAGATGAGATGTCCTCATACCTTGAACCACCTAAAGCCAAAATGGTTGACCTCATGCACTGATTCATTAAAAAGCTTCAGACAGGCAGTGAAGTGGCAGAATGGTAGAAAACAAGATAAACAAGAGAGGAAAGAAAAAGCATGCAATTAAAAGCAAATTACAGTCAGTTTGAACAACATCAACATTTTATAAAATACACACAGCAGTCACACTTGGTCTAAGAATATTAATAAGCTATTATATGGTTTGTGAAAGTCAATGGATTTGCCATTGATAGTATATGGAACATGGCGTCTTGCATTTTAAAACTCTAATATTACCTGTGTTTGTCTCTCAAAATTCTACAAAGAACTTCCACAGGACATGATAAAACAAAGAGGGTGTTCTCTAAAAGTAATTGAAGGAATTGCACTGAAAAACATTTGAAGGGAAGTCTCCTCTGCATCTTGGAAGAACAGCTACTTGCCACCACTCTAAATATACCAGACTGTATTTAACTGACACCAGAACAAAATCCTGCTGGACCAAGTGGGGCACAGGAGGTCTCCCAGGGCTGACCAGAACAAGAGCCTGCAGATCCTTTTCCACTGTGCTGATTTTTTGCTCATATTTTAAAAACCATAACTGGTCTGAGGTGGCAGTTTAGTTCTGTTGCAGTAAGCCACTGCTGTCACAGGTGTCAACTTTCTTTTCTTCCAATACTGCTGCTCTCATTCCATTCTCTTTCCTTCTCCTCATTCTGCATGCACTGCTACATCCAAATTATTTTTTTCATGCTGTTACCTACCATATTCCTTTTTTATGTTGTTACCCACAAATCTTACTTGTTTTGACTCTCTTCTTCTCTTCTCAATCTCTCTTGACCCTGACGGTTCATTGGTCTTCTGGCTGTGCCTTGCCTAATTTTTAAGATGTTACACCCAATTCCAACAATCTCTTTTTTATATTTATGTGTATATATGTTTATAATTATATACTTTTATATTCTTTGAGCACCAGCTTCTAGGTGCTCAAAGAATATAAAAATGGTCACTTTGTCTTCTAACTGATTAATTAAAACATTATAACATCCTAGGCATCAAATCACATTTGATTACTTTTGTACCTCATCAATTTTTGATGGAAAATCAAATTTACATTTTTGCATTTACAATGTAAACTCAATTTTACATTGATTACTTTTGTGCCTCATCATAGAACCAAATGCTTTGTCAGATATATTTTCCTTTCAAGGAGATCTAATCTTCAAAGTGGCATTCACTACCCAGTTAACATTTCTATTTAATGCAATTTTTTTTAAAGGCTACAAGAAGTTTGGAAAGAATGCATTCTTAAAAGTGAGTTCCATCCCATTCTCTATGATGCTAAAATACAGCAACCAGAATTATCCTAAATACATCTATCAGAAAACAGCTGTGTTCGACTCTAGCTCATAGAGAAATAATTGCTATCTTCAGGAAAACTTGGATTTTTACTTCTCTTTCATTAATACCTGTGATACAAGAATACATGATAAGAAAAACCTCAAAATGTTTTAAAGTGTATTTGGTCAGAAGTGTTACTAAGTGAATAACAAAGACAAGGAGATTCTTCTATTGAAATGCAAAGGCTCCTGCTTTGCTAATTACTGTCCTAAGGACAATGTTTTTCACTAAAGAGGCTCATAAAATTAAGAGTGCCAGTTTCAGCTACTGCTTCACAAGCTTTATCAAAATCTCATGGATTTATAAATAACTTAGGGTATGCTTTCTTGATGATTACTTACCTGAGCTAAAATCAGGCATGCCCATGATTCTTCAGAGTTCCCAGTGGCAACAAAATCAATTAATGCATGAAAGTTTCTTGTGGCTTCAGTACACAGGTGTGTATTTTCTGTGTGCATGCTTGGCTTAAGCCAAGGGATTTGTCTTTTTAACCAGTTGTTTTGCAAGTGCAAGGAGGCTGTGGTCCATAAACATAACCAGGCTAGTAAAAACCATTGTCTTTCAAATAAATTCAATGAACAAGGCAGTAAATCTAAGTATACCTTGCACACAGGAAGGCAGCTTCGACAGGCAAGACAGATCAGAAGAGTTACTACTTAAACCAATATTTCAAAAGCTCAGCATACCTTATATTTTGATTTTAATTTCAAGAAAATCTTACCTATGAAATACAACTTACTATGAAGGCTTTGCAGATTTTATGAGTTCTGTTACCTAACAGTGGAACAGACATACAGGATCACCAAAGAAAGCCAGCTGTGTTTCACGCAGGAAAGCAGGGAAATTAGTACTTTACTGTCTGGTTACTTTCCTAGGAGGGCTACCAGTGACTTTACAAGATTGCAGACCTGTTTCTCAGCATTGATCCTGGCTGACTCCTCTTGTGCTAGCACCATTTCCCGCTCTGCAGTTATCTGAACACTTTCTCTGAGTGCCTCTTCCAATTCTTCAATCCGATCATCCTTTTTACGCAGATTGTCCTGGAAAATGACGGGACACGAGGTGAAGACGACTTGTTTGGAAGTACAGCCTTTTAAACCAACCAAGTTTCAAGCCAACCAAAATGTGTTTGTCCCTCCCAAGGTGCAATTGCAGACAAATAATCTTCACACAGAGGAAAGAATGATGAAGGGATGCAGGAGTAAGAGGAAGATCGCAGCAAAGAGAAGGAGAAAGCCAGCAAAGCAGGACCTCAAAGCAAGAGTGCTTGTCTGGTGTGGCTGTACCACAGTCCTGTCAGATTATACAGCACAGAGAAGCAAGGATTGTTGGAAAATAAGGATTAGTAAGCAGCTCTGAAGAAGCAGAGAAGCCAGAAGTGGCAGGAAAGTAGCAGGCATTCAGAATTGCCCGTTGGCTCGCACATTCAGCAGCAGGAGTGGTAAGAAGGGAAACAGAGCACTGGATTTGGAATTTGTATTTCCAGGTTAAGAGGGAGAAAAGCAAACACTGACCCAACAGTCTTCCACTGTTCAGTTAAGTCTTAAAGGAAGTTTTACACCCAAGGCCTGCTAGGAAATATGAAGGATTCATCTGGGATGTTTGAATCTCAGATATTCAAGTATTAAGATTCCCTAAAATCTTCTGCTTTGATAAAGAGCATCCTCACAGCTGTGAGTTCAGATGTGCCTCATATGTTTAAACCACTGAAGAAAACTTACTGCTCCTCAAAAAATATGTTTATTGGTTTCTACGAGCAGCATAACTTAAAATATATATATATATAGATACACAAAATAATGGTATTGTTATTTGTAAAGGAGAGTCTCCTAACTTTAATCATGCAAGGAAAATAAATGTGTCTCTCCTGCTTCTGCAGAAGCAGCTGCACAGAAGGCTTCAAAGCAGGCTGTGCATACATGAATGCCCTGGACCATGGCTGCTAAACAAACCCACCACAAGAGAGCAGCTTGATGGAAGATTTCTGCATTTCTTGTCTTGCAGGTTGGTTTAGATCATAGGGTTCCAATGAGATATTAAAGCACACTGAAGTTAATATATGGCTTTTTAGCAATCTCAGTAGCAGTGGAAAAAATCAAAAATGCTTTTATTTTTTGGTATTTTCCTCTTTGTCAGATGTACCCCTTCAGCTTCTGTCCTTTTGTATTTAGGATTGTAATTTTCCACTTACACTGAAAGAGTTTTGTACCATATAAAGAATAACGAAAAAGAAGACTGACTTGGAGCAAAATTGTCCTTGCAACCTTCATAATGAAAAAATTAGTTACTGGAGTTTAACAAATGAATCTGACTTGATTCCTGCTTTCTAGGACCATATCCCCAAAGACAGTTGTATGAAAACCATTTCTGACAGTCTCAAAACTGCCACTTTCAATGAGAGTGTTCAAGCAGAGATGCAAAGCTTTGTATCAGACAAGTGCAGGACATGTGGCACCCCTGCCCTGGTAAAGAGCAAAGCTGGTGTTCAGCCACCAGCACAGGCAGCAGGAGTTAGGCTTTGCAAGCAGAACAGCTTTCTGCTGATGGTTACACTGAAAGATGGATTCACAGGGCAAGTAATTGCTGTTTTCTAAAGAAACAAATGGAGCGATGTACATTTCAAAAATAGGAGTTGCTTAACATGTTTTCGTATTTTCAGAATCTTATAGGAACACTGACAACATCTTCCAAAAATACTTTATAGTTATCATAAACATAAATGAAGTCTCATCAAAAAGATGAATAACAAGGTTACAAAAAGTTGTGCAAGGAATAGTAACCATTTCAGATATAGGAAATATTTATTTGCCTATCTGCATTACAGAGCAATTATGAACTTTACTCCTTGTCATATCACTCATGGACAGTCAGGTGAATGTGTAGTTCTCTGTGTCAATTAACAGAAGTGGGAATTGTACATTTGAACAGTGGCATTTAAAATGGAAACTCCTCTAAAATAAGAATGCAGAATTAAACATTGTAACACACAGGTATATCCACTCTTCATTCCAGGCAAACATTTCAGAGGTGAATTTAACGCTGTATTAAACATGACACTATATAGTGCTCTATTCAGACAGGTGAATGCTTGAGGGACAGGAGGAAGAACAGCTGGTGATACCAAAAATACAGTGCCACATTACCTGCACTAGAAAAATCTATATTCATATATAATTACTTTTCCTAAAATAATACATAAATTGTACATATATGATAGAGGGTCACAAGTTAAAAATCCAGGCTGACTTAGAATGAATTGCCTAGAAATGGTGAACTTTAACATGAATAACCCACCAGTAAGAAAAGCCTGAGTATAAGGTTTTCCTTTCTGTCTCAGTCAAACCTATTTAAAAGATGTGCAATTTCACTCTTCTAACAGTGTCATGATGTCTGTGACCACCTGACAAAACCACACAAATGACTGGCAGGAGCAGCAGGTTAGTCAGGTACCACATCCATTAGTGCAGCATAGTTTCAAAACTCTCTTAAAGAATGATTTTGTTTCTAGCTCATTGATTCGTGACTGATTAGTATTTGAATGACTTAAAAAAAATATAAGCTGCTGTCTCATATTAGTATATAAAATTGAAGTGAACCTTTTGACACACCAGCATGTTCTTCCAGCTGTTTGGCTCTGAACTCTAAAACATGACAGGTTCATGCTGACCTGTGCTGCTGCTTTCCTCCATTTAATTACATGAAGTATTCTACCTTTATTGTGGTAAGATTTAAACTCTGGAAAAAATCTTATTTCAATTTTAACTACAGTTATAACATGTTTCCTACAGTGACTGTTCCTCTGAAGCAATCATACCTTTGAGCATCACACCAATGGCAAATCTTCCTGTATTTTGATAAAATATCAGAATGATAAACAGTGACAGTCTTTTTTCAGGAAACTTTTACAGATGACTATTCCAAAAGAAAAAATTACTTACCTGTGCAGTAACTGCATTCTTCAAGTTGTATTATCTACCCAAATACCTCTGTGACCCTCCTTCCCTTACCCTCCTGCATCCCATGTGCAGGAGATTGCACAGCAGAGATGGAATTAGACTGGGATACAGGAGACAGCTCTGCCTTTATGCTCACTGGTGGCAGCACACAGAAAATGAAAAACCCATTTGACACTGTGGGAGTGCCAAGAGTTCAGGCACAATAAAAATTTTTGCTACCTATGCTGTGATCCAGTTGCTGATTCACATGCAAAACTAATTCCATCCATGCTTGTCTGAAAGCCTGAAAGGAAAAGGTAGTGTGACCGATGCACATTTCTGGGATTTTCCTTTCACTTCAGGAAGGAAGTGGTGGGATGGCCAAGTGATGCATGTTAAAATGATGTATCAATTTAATCTATCCTGCATTCATGTGATGTGTAATCTGCCATGAAGTTTTATGCAAGTGCATGAAATAGGATACATGCTTTCACCAAGACATTTAGGTTCAATTAAATCTGAGGTATCCTGGCAAACTTCATAACCATTTCTTGAACTACACTCACAAAGATCTTTATGGCCTAATTTCACTCTTGGAATTAAGGTGGATTTCTCTAGTAAGCTCTTGGGAAAGATTAGTTAGCAGTTTGAGAAAGCAATGAAATGATTCTCTTAACTGCTGAAAGCATTTCTAGGAGTAGAGGAATCACCTAGGTAGGGAAAGAATACTACCATATAACCCTGTAAACACTGCAATAGCACATTTCACCTGTGTACTTTTATAGACCAGATGAGAAGAATGCAATACTAGAAGAGTTTTGCACTAGAAATCAATTACTTTTCAAACAGTGAAATCATTCCATCATTACGAGCCCTTACTCCTGTGAACTATTGCTTTTTCTTATCTCCTATTTCCTCAAGAAGCCATTACCTAGATAAAGAACTTAATGATCTCAGTGCTTTCTAGATGGGATAAAACTCTCCCTAGAAAGAAAACCCCTCCTTTATGAGCTGACCTCCCACTGGTAAGTGGAATGGGACTGTCAGCTGCCTCAAGTACTACTTAAAGCTTCCTCATGGATGCAGTCATTTAGATCTTGAGACAACAAATTCTTCAACAACACATGGAGACAGTCCATCCACAAATGTTAAGATTTTTTTTCTAGTTAAAAATATGAGGGCCAGATTAACTGTAACTCTAAAGTGCATGCAGACTTATTAATTAATATGAAAAATTGAAATATTCTTCAAAGACTTCTCAAAATCTTCCATAAAGTTCCCTTGCTTCCTCTTTTTGGCCATAACCAGAACCAAATATGAAGAAGAAAAATTGGTTCTACTTATAGTCAGTGCATTACTGAGGACTGCTGGTTTGGAATCGCAGGAATCTAACAAAAGATGCCTAAAGATTCACAGAATTATTGAAGGTGTGTTTCTGCAGTGTTGGTTGAACTACTGAACCCAGAAAGAAAGATGCTAGGCCAAATAGTCCTCTTCACAAGGAAAAATTGGTAAAAATAAATCAGTTAAATAATGTCTGCTTTTCTCTGAAAAAGATCTGCAAAAACCTGCATGTTTTCCTCAGAAGATCCTCAGGGAATATACAATGTGGTGCTACCAAAAGGAGGTATTACAGTTTCATTTGATTTCAGGAGCAAACAATCATAGGGCCTTAAAGCTCAGGTGAGATCTCCCTCATTCAGTTCCACATGCTGATCAACTACTTCAAGTCTCTGAATTAGAAAAGCACACGAAATTGTCACTCATAAATGGGGAAATACCTCTCACACTGATGAGACAATACTTTGACTTTTGGGGTTTTCAAGAACACACATTCAAAAGGAGTGTTTGGGGTCCTTCTGCAACTCATCCAAAGCAACAGATATCCACAAAAAAATTATTTAATTCATTACCATTTCCTGAAGAAAGTGGCAATATAAAAAAAATCCCCAAACCTCTAAAAACATATTTGCTTGAAAAGTGGAATGAAAGAAGAGTTTATAAACTCCTGAAGAAGGAAATACCATTAGGGTAGAGTACAGCTTGCTACTAAGATGTAGCATAAAACCCAAATAAACACAGATCCAACACTAAAGACTCTGAAAATAAAGTAACAGAGAGACAAACTACCATGTAAAGCTGCTACAAGATATATTGCTGGGCACAAACAAGCAGTGGAGTTACAATAACCACTGATTCTAATGCTGTTTTGGGGCTCTCAATTGGTTAAATTAAAGACCTAATGCATTGGGGGTTATCTGTGATGGGGAAATCTCTGGCTCTTGGGCAGAAGCTGAGTATATCCAAGTATTAGGTTTATATGAAGTCCCTGTTTCTCACAGAGTGAGATAAAGAGGGTTTTTTGTAAGCACAGCAACAGCAGATGTAATTATCAGGAGTTGCTGAATGAAAGGAACAGTCTGAGAGCTACAAGGCACAAACTGCCAAGCAGGAGCTCCTTGATCAACATTTCCTCATCTTTGGAGATCAGACCTGAGATACATGATGATTATGTCATTAGAACAACATATGTCAGCATCTGGAAGGTTGTATCTGCCAAATAAGACACATGGATTGGAATTCAAGTCTGACAAGTTACACAAACACAGAAAAATAACTACAGAAGACAAAAGAGAAAGACTGCAGTAGAAGAATTTAATTCCAGTAGGAGTTGAGAGGGAAGTGCAACCAAAGCTGGCCACAGCACTGCATATGCTGTATTGAAAACAGGAGGAATGGCAGAAGGTGATGAGCACATTTTTCTGAGAATACCAGAGTGGAAAAAGAAGATATGTGTACATCTAGAGTCTATGTGCACTTGTGGATCACCAGTTGCAGGAAGAACAAAAACATATTTACAGTGAAAAGAAAAAGTGGATAATTATTATTTCTAGACATGATAGGTTAAATATAACCAGCCTATTAAAATTAGCATGGTCAAAAAAAAACCCAACAACTGTACAGAAGCCAACACTTTATGAGAAATGGCCAGGGAAATTGTCTTTTTAAATAGAAAGGTATAAAATTGAGTGATATTTCACCTACACTGTCCCTGGAGTATAGTTTCAACTACACTGTCCCTTGAAAATACTCAAGAGTGATGCAAGACTATGAATGATGCTGCCAACAAAAATATGTGCTTTTCTGTACGTGGGAAGGATGCACACGAAAATATATTTACATGGGAAAAAATCCACCCAAAGAAATGAAAGTTGGGAAAGAAATGTATCAACTCCAGTGATAGAGTGCAATAGAAAATAACCAGATAGATACAAATTACTACAAATTTATCTAATTTAAATGAAAGGGAAGTGAAATTGGAGGGGAAAAAAAAACCCTAGTGAAAACTTAATGAAAAGAAAGGCTTAATCTTTCACAGTGTCCTTTTCTTAGATCCACCCGAAAGCCTTCATAAAAGTCATGCATATTGCTATTATTGCCTGACAATTGCTAAACTGTATACAAAAATTTGTGAATAACTCCAGCCATTCACACTTTTTCCTTCCAAGGTAGATGTCTCACCACCCAGGTGTGCTACTTTCAAAAAGCATTTCCAGAACAGGCAGCACTTTTGCTTAACATCAGGAGCAAAGTGAAATACAGAACCTTTGATAATGGTAAGAAAGGATCCTAATCAATACTAGTTGAAGGAGGGCAGAAAGAAGGAGAAAAAGGGCAGTTCTAGACACTAGTACAGTCCCAGAAAGAGAAAGGCAGCAGTGGTTATTCCTGTGGGAAACAGGCAATGTCCTTTCCTGACAGTTGCCATCTCTTTGACACTTTTTTCCTGTTGCTGTAAGCTTGGTGCTCCCAGCACAGCAATCAGTTATAAATCTGGGGCTTGTACAGACACTTTTCATTAGCAACAGCCCAGACAGACCCAAGCACCTTGCCAACACTAACAACCAGGTTTACCATTTAGCAGCTGCACGGGGTGCCAGCAGCTTTAACATTTTGCTCTGGCTGTTGCAAATTACCACATTTGTAGTTTTTAAAACCTAGAGGGACAACATTTCCATCAAACCACAGCAGGTCACTGCATGGACTATTGAAATGGGACCCAAAGCTGACAATACAGCTGAGAAAATGATCTGAAGTGAGCAAAAGCAATAGATATCTCTAATTGTTATGGGCTTTTATGGTTTTTGTTGTTTATTTGGTTTATCTTTCTTTTTTTGGGGATGTGTTGTGTTTTTTGGAGTGGCTAATTGGAGAAATGCTACTGTAACACAATTTGTTCTTCTCTCATATATCAATACAATGACTCAAGGCTCCTAAACTGATATGGGATTAGAGAAAAAGCCAGCAGCAGTTCTAACTAACTGCACCATTAACACGAAGCTCAAACCCATGTTATTCCCTTGATACAGCCTTATTTGCCTGAGGTCTCTTTGTAAATGTCAGTCCTGTCATCATCACTGTACTAATACATCACTAGTCACAAGACCTACCTTTCTCTGCTCATTTTTAATCCTTCAGCAGACAAAAACATCAGAGCATCACACATGGACAGCCATAAAAGAACACTTCTCCTGTTTTCCCTCTTTTTCCCAGATGAATACAGGACAAAAATTGCTACTGATAAAAACACAACTGAGGAAATGCCTACTGAGCAGTTACCACACTGAATCTCGTCCACTCCCTCAATTTTGAAGGGAATTCCTGCAATTGGTTTTTGATTTTAGCCTTTGATGCCTCTTCCTTGATGTGCATCACAGTAGAGCAGCTTTTGTATTTGTGCAATGAACTGCTTCCTTTAAAGCAGCCGTCTACGTAGATCCTGCTCCTAACCACAAAACATTTTAAGCTAAAAACAAAAATCCCTTTCACTCCATGAAGATATTCCCCTTTCCCCATCTTCAAACTAGAGATCAGTAAAACAATTTCCCATCAGAAATAAATTATCACTGTTTTTTCATGCCATCCAGGAACACCCCAATCACCCACAATCCCCTGACAGTCAGATGCACCGAGTGAAGGTAATTTCAAGGAGAAGATCTGCCTTGGTACAACATGGATTCAGCTACAAACCAGAAACAGACATAATAATTTAGGGAAATGCTTGGCTTAAAATATTAAAGCTCTTCTCAATATCTTTACTAGTAAATGTCTGATCTGCTGTTCCACTGTATCCAGAGAATACATTTGAAAACAATGAGAATATAGTACAGAAAATGTAAAAATTTGACAATTAAATAGTAATGTAATCAGAAAACAGTGAGCTTGAAAATAGTGAAATAAGGTGTTTGAAGATGAAAGCTTCTCATTTGTGTATTTGCAGTATTACACTGACAGTAGCTTTAAACAGGCAACTCAGTATATAACATTCATAAAAATCACCACTAAAATTAACTGGCTTAAAACCCAAAAGAATGAGAAAATGGAAACATTTCACATTCTGAGAGATTCTCACTCCTTTGTATGAAAATTCCAATTGTTTCTATAAAAGCCTGAACTAGTTCAAAGGAATGGGAAAAACAGTTATTGTTTCCCTTTAGCCCCAAACATTCCAAAATGATCCTCTATTATTCTCAGTCTGCAAAGCCTGAAGATGTACTCTCATCTTCACTCATTCTTTTCCATGTTCAAGAATTTAATTTCATTTAATATCTGTTTGAACAGAAGCCTGTCCTTATGTTTACTATTTTTTCCTTGCCTTTTCCTTTCCTGTGGTGGATGATTGGCATCACTGCACATTATTCAGAGAGGGAATGCACTGCTCATGCACACAGTGGCACAGCAGCATTCTCTGGTTTGCTGTTTGATACTTCTCAAATGGCTTTTTAATAGTCCTCCTAACCAATAACACTTTCATAAAACTATTCTAATTCTGAGATCAGAACCCATCATTGTGCACATATATTTAAGATTGCTTCCCCTGACATATATAAATAAATATATACTTATGCTGAATTTCACCTGCTCTTTTATCCATGGGTTCCAGTTACCAGGTACTTGGGGAGCTGTACAGGTTATCTTTCACTTAAATATCCTGAATAAATCAATAAATATAATTTGGAATTGCACAAAAATTTAGTCTCATTTATAGAAAATATTACATCTGCCATCTTTCAGCTGTGCTCCAGAAGGACATGGATACCTGTTGTTGGGACACTGTGTTCCTTCAGCTTTTCACGCCCTGCTTTGGAAAATCATCTGACCTCAAAATTATCCAACTTTAGGAAGAATTCAAACACAAGCAAGGAAAGCAACATAATGTTCTAAGCAAATTTGTTGATGAATTTTAACTGACTACAGACATCTTCTAGAATGTCAATACCATCCTCCTTTAATCCTCAGTCACAGACTAAGTGATACCAATATAGTTAAGTTTTTCCCATGCCTGAATTGAGATCTGAGTGCACATCAAACCAAACTAAGGAGATGAAAGGACTGGTGCTGACTTTTAGTGTGTTACAACCTTCTGTCAGTTCTGAACACAATCTGCAGCCTAAGTCTCAATTCCAGTTAATATTTGCACATCACAGTAAGAGCAGTTGCTCTGATACCTCCTAAGAACATGTAAATTTTAGGCAAAGAGAAAAATTTAAGACAGAATACATTGATTTCTATATAGAAAAAAAGTAGTTTAAGGGTGACACCAATTTGGGCAGTTTAGTAAGGAAAATTTAAGAATAATACTGATTTAGAATGAAATTAATTGGGTTTAGTACTATTTGAAATTAATTAGAGGAAATATTTTTAAGGAAATGCTTGAGTATTTGTTCCCACAGTATAGAACCAAAAAAAAAAATCCACATGTATTATTTTTTAAAAATAAGTCCTGAATTCTTTCTGAGGTCCCCATCATCACCCCATCTCCCTTTCTTTTTCTATTGTGCAAAAGAAGAATAAAACAGAATAGCAATTTTATTAAACAATGAGACTATGAAATGAGCCATGGCAATTGGGCATTTTTGTTCTTGGGGAGAGATGAGTTAGAAACCACTTTCAACACAGCAAGTAAGAAAAAGAAAAACCTTATGAGGGAAACAGAAAAAAAAATCAAGAAGAAGGAAAAAATGCAAATTTATTACCATTTCTCAGGCTCATGAAATAAGACACCAAAATGAAAAGAGAGCTGTTCTTCCCCTCCAATGTGCTCCTATTGTTTTGCTTAAATCTGGCCCTCAATGTTTTCTACTCTCAGGAGAGACCTCCTCACAGGAACCACACCATGCTGTCAACAGATACATTAATCTCTCTGACAGCTTTTAGGAAAGCAGTTTGAACTCAGATACTAATCTTGGGGAAAAAAGCCTATGCAAAAAACATCCAGTGGTTAAGGCTGTTGGCACACGTTCAGCTGTGCAGTCCTCACTGTACTCAGTTTCTGGCATATCATGAAGGGTACCAACCCCTCCCTTTGCCAAACAGGAAAGAGCACAAATAGCAGGTTTCATCTTCCACTGACACATCATGTTTCGGCAGAAAACACTGGGTGAAAGTGTGTCTGGGGAATAATATTCCTGATGGATCACCAAAAAATCTTAGGATGCAGGGAGTCTTCTTTCCTCTGTTAAAAACTCTTAGGCCATATAATGGCTTTCTCTCACTACAAATCTCAATTTGCAGTTAAGGGAAATACTGGGATAACTGGGAGACTGCCTAATGCTAGCTGTAAATAGTGACTTCCACGAAATTTTTCCAGCTGTCTGTTCAAAACTGTAGAGCTGTCCAATTTTTACTTTACATAAGAAGATGAAGTCAAATGGTTCATCTTTTTTAAAGATGTGAGAGCAATGAATTCATCTAACCTGAACATAATAAATGTATGGTAAACTAAACCAAACCATAAAGTGAAAACTGATAGAGCAGATGGCTAAATGTCTATCCAGGGAAATGCTTCTCCATTACAATTGCCAGGGCACTTCGAACTTTCTTTCTGTAAATGTTATGGTAACAAGAATTCTGAATGGAGCATTCTCTCCTGGTCAGACACAAGAGAAGGTAATTCCTTAACAACAGATTTAATGTCATAAACATCAATTATGTAGAATGACAGACTCTGTCTCTGTAAGAACTGCCACATCAAATTAAGAACAAGGCCATGTATTTATTCTGGTACTCTATTTTAGACAGAGAAAAAAGCTGCACCTTCTTTCTACAATTCATTTTTGAGACAAATTGTTTTCCATGTTCAAAAGTGTATATTTTTCCTTGGTGCTTCAGCATGTAATATTTCACACACGAGCAAAAATCAAGTTAGTTAGACCTTGCAAATCATCATCAGAAAAATGGCTTCAATAAAACTGGAGACATTACTGTCCCCACAGTCTGCTTGTGGATCACAGCTCACATTTTAAGAATGTTAATGCACCAAAGCTTAACAAATCCAAGAAAACTAAGAAATGAGAGAGGTAAATATAAACTTTTTTTAATAGTCACCCGTACTACCATATACTTTGTATGCAGTTGTTTGGAGAAATAGGTATCAGATTTCTATAAGGAGAAGTTGGAAACTGGTATTGGAAACAGACCCAGGTAAATACTCCTAAGTTTTAATGTGCATGAAAGCTTGTCTTGATGAGCTTCCTCTAAGGAAATGGAGAATTACTTGCTCTTGCAGAGCCCACCAGGCACACTTTTATGTGAAAGCATAAGAGATAAAAAGGACTGATCTCTCCAGGAACAGGACCTCATCTGATGCTGTGGGACTTCTAATTTGTCAAGACACATTTCTTACCTTGTTGAGCTTACCTTCTGGCAATCTGTTAGTAAATCTTCATGCCCTTCTTTGAAATCCACATTGTACTTTATCATTTCAATACAGAGACGAGGAGAGACCTTTTTTGTAAGACAGAAGCTCATTTTTATGTGCACTACCGTCTTGCTGGGATGGAAATCCAGCAGTGCAAATTTTACATGAAAATATAATGTCACAATAGTGCTATTTCATATTATGCACTGATTTCTAGCACTAGGCAGTATTCCTCCACTGTCCAATGAACTTTTCAGTCCTGTTTCTGTGTAGCTGAATGATAAAAATGAGTAAGGCACTAACTCTGTGAAAATGTCTAAGCCTTTCTTCAGTAAAAGAGCATTACAAATGAAGAATAACTGAGTCTTGTCTATAATTACTGTATTATTTCACACATATACAATGAAGTGAGGCTGTCTATTCATCATTGATGCATTATCTATGCTGTAAAAGTAGATGTATCCAGAAGGGCTTAATTATGATTTTTAATTCCCAAAAAAGGGCTACAATTCAAATTAATTCTTCCTCACCTCCCCTCAAGAAACCTCTCCTCACTATAAGTGATGAAATGTGTAGCTAAAAGGTCATCATTTTTGGAACTTCTCCCAGACATCCAGGAAAGATAAGAAAAAGCTCTCTTGACAGAGGGCTATGGCATGATGAGAACAAGAGCTAGCTTTTCTCAAAGCATCTGCCAGGGTCAAATATGTGCCTGTTTCTACACTAACTGCAACACACTGTGCTGAAAATCACAACCCTCCAAACACATACACAATGAAAAGTTTGTGAACGCTGTATTTTCTGTAACGTATTGCAAAAGCTGATGGAAATGAAAATTCCTACTGGAATATTACATCACTAATGAATCATGATGCATACTGATGTCTCTACTGCATATGTATATCCTGTTATGTAATGAAGAGCCAGCTGTCACAGAATCTCTGAGAGAAAGAGCTTGAGGGTAAGTTGATCCCAAAACTACCTATTAGCTACCACTGCCCAAATAAAATAGGATGAAAAATTTGCATACAATTATTTCAGTTACATTTTTATGAGGTATAATTGATCTTTAGAGCCTGTATTTTTTCATACTTGCTACATTTTCACTAAGAAGAGTCCCGCATAACACTGAGAAGCAGACAGTAAAACACTGATTCACACTACCTCAGAACCACATTTAGCTAAATTATTGAGAACATGTAACGATATTTAGTTTCATCCTATTTGGTAACTGACAAAAAACCCCTCATCCTTTCAAAAAATATTAAAAAAAAATTTAAAATTAATTGGAAAGTGAATTGGTATCCTTTCAGCAACTGATGCCATGAGCTGTGTCCTGGAGGACAGAATGAGGATGACCTAGACCTGAATGTAGTGAAATTACAGCCACTTGCCTAAGTGCTGATGGCACCCGGTCAGGCCCAAGGAATACTGACACCCCAAGGCTGGGCAGCACAGGGAATTACCCAGGGATAGGGAGGCCAAAACCCCTCCATGATGTAATTAAGGTCTAAAAAGCGCTGGGAGAGGAAGAGAGAGGAAAAGAACATTTAGATCAGAGTAATTCCCAAAGGTGCAGCCGAGCTCAGTGAGCAGATTCATGTTTGATATGTCAGACTGTTCTCTGCAGATGCAAGATGGCTTTAAAGAATACATTTCTGCCAGGCTGAAATGGAGCAGCTGACTGTTTTCTGGGCTGTAACATGTTGAGCTGTACTCATCTGGCAGGCAAGGCTGGAATCTGATATGGCAGTGGTTTATATGGAAGAGAAATTAGCCAGGAACTCCACACTTGAAAGTCACTTATCCCAGGAAAACACCTAACATATTAAACTAGCACAACCAATTTGCTTCAAAGCTGATGCAAGTTTTCAAGAAGATCTTGAACTTTTAAGTTTAGAAAGGTTTACTTTAACCATTTCTTGAGAAATTTTGTACTCACTGTCCAAAATCAAGTTCAGAGATTAACTAGGAAAGCATAATCTTGCTTTACTAATAGCCAAAAGAGAACACATAATTTTCATTATGGCATAGTATTACTGTCAAGAGATGAGATGAAAAAACTTCATCCGCCCCACCTTCAAGTATTGTTTTTTTAATAGCCAAAAAAGAACACAACATAATTTTCATTATGGTACAATATTACTGTCAAGAGATGAGATGAAAAAACTTCATCCGCCCCACCTTCAAGATCCAATCACAGCATATCAAGAGGAAATTCTTCAGCAATTTAAGCTCAGATGTACTGGGCTCCACTTGGGTTTTCAGGTTTTTGAGTGCTGGCAGTGACTGTGTGCACATGCAGTGGTGCCTCATAACAAACAGTTAACCACAACAGACTACTTCTGCTGGAAGTTCCTCCAGCAACCACCCAGCCCAAGCTTCTGGCCAGCTCAGGGCTGGCAAAAGTTAAAGCATGTTGTTGAGGGCATTGTCCAAATGCTTCTAATACACTTTGCAGCCCTGTGCCATTGTGATTGATATTTAATGAATTTAGAAGTTCATTTGATGAGAAGATACTTGCTTATCTGTCCATTTCATTGAGCTTTGCCTGGATCACAGTAAAAACAGGACTGAACATAAAGTTGCATATTTATTTATATTAAAAATAGAGCTCTTTCCACTGGAAGGACAGGTTTTTCCAATATGATAAAATAAATACACTATCACAAGAAACAGACATCATATACTTGCATCTACAGTTCATGGATTAGGAATATTATCTAAACTTGGGTGTGGAAAAAGAAAAAAATAACTAATAAGTTTACTTGCTTTCTACAGTTGCTCATTAAAGCACTCAAACACATCTTACACATCATCTGGACATGGAGTTTGTCAGCAGCAATTAGAGACTGATGGACACATGCTGCAACACAGATCCAATAGTACACAAATCCACAGCGTGGATATTCTGAAAATTCTGGAAAAACTTCAGAAGATGCTAGAGTAATAAACATGAAAATACACATACTTTCTTTCAGAAGCCAGCTTAGAGTATCCGTTCAAATATAATGAAATTTCAGTAAATGTTACCTTTCTAGGACTAAACAGCATATCAATTATTTTTCACAATAGCCAAGCTTTAGTCACTTCAAGCAAAAATTTTCTACTCCAACCCAACAGTTTGTTTGTTTTTTTATCCTTCTTATAGATCAGACACTCATCAGCCTCTCAGATCTCTGGAGAGTTGTGGTTTAAGGGAACCCAGGAGGAAAAGACAAATTTGGAAAGCCATTTATCCATCTCACTAGAATTGAGACATTATGGTTTTCATTCTTCCCCCACTCCCAAAAATACCAAATTTCCATCATCAGAGCTCTGTGAATAAACGAACATTTTGTTACTGGCCTCAGGAAGAAAGAAACCACAGGCCTGTTAGGGACAGAGAGGAGAGCAGGGCACTGTGTGCTCGGGAGCGTGTTTATTTGACTGGATTGCAGACGGTCAACCAAAGAACATGCAGATCATATATTTTTAAGCATTTCATAATGGCTTATTATTAATTCCAGCCAAAACCACCAAGACCAAAATTATCTGAAATTGGTGCTTGTGTGTCCTGACCCCAAAGCCAACAATGGTTGCATAAAAAAAAAAAGAAGTTAAATATCTACAGTCCTCTCAGGTTTAATTTTTTTAAAAATCAATTACAAGGCAGTGCCCTTTAAGAGCCTAGAGAGAAGACAGGTCTCCACAACTAACAAACTGAAATGTGGTCCTGGGTAAATTTTACTTCCAGGAAACCAAAATGTTGCAGTCCTTGAGAGAGGGAGGCTGTAAGCAGAGGGCTCTTCTAAAGGAAGGAGCTTTTATTGAACCTGTCACTTGTCATTAAACACTCCATATTTTACCTTAACCTGATATTTTCATTAGAGCATACAGACCTTTTTCATCTGCGAATAAAAGCATTCCCTTCAGCCTTGTGCTGAATGTGGGGAAAGGCTCTCTAAAATCGAGCCCACCCAAACAGGACAATTATGTTCACAAAAGCAGGAAAAGCTCTAGGAAAAATCCAGCAACATTAATACCATGATAACTTGCACACTTCAATGTTGACTATCATATCACACTTCAATCTTAAAATTATTTAATGAATTTAATAATGTCTATTTTTTATATCAGAAGAACTTGCATATAATTATATAGAAAGCACAGACACCAGTGCAGAATAAAACACAACATAAGCAAACTGCAAAAAAGTATGTACTGTTCTACAGAGATATCTAGTTGGAAAACCTGAATGAGAAAAGGTAAAGATATCCATGCTATTCATATTTTTATAACTATAATCTCTCAACTGCTTAAGACACTTTATAAGTAAAGAATTGGATAAGAAATTATAAGGGAAGCTATATGTTCTTAAAGAACTCTGATATAAGCAGCATCATTTTTTTCCTACCATTTTTTTCTGAGCAAAAGCTGCCTCAATGCTACCACCACAGCTCTACCATCTCCTTGATGTACTAGAAACTGGTGTAATAGTTTTAGTAGAACTTAAAGTTCTCAGTAACTGAAATATCACTCACTGTTCATTGCTATGTAGTACAAACATTTTACACAATTTATTTAAATTTTTTTAAAAAGAAAAGTGTTTTCAGTATGCAAATTGAAGCTGAGAAAAAACAAATTTGATGCTTTTTGCAGTGTATTACATATGTGAAGAAGACAGAAAAATAAAAAGGGGAAGAATAACTGGTGGGGGGAGAGCCAGAAAAGGAAGCCATCCCTTTTAAAATCGTGAAGTGCTACATAAAAACAAAGATGATGGTCTGATGGAATGGTGTCATTCAATAAATACACCACCCACGTAATTGCAAGGCAAATGTGAAGCACCAGCTGTCTTTTCAGACATGATATATAGATTTACTCAAATGCAGATTAGAAATCTAACCAAATATTGTAGTAGTTTTAGGAATTTTTAAAGACATTTCTCTAATACCAGGAGGACTGTGTTATTCAAACAGAGCTGCCACATAACGAGGGCCTTGTGAATTGCCACAGCATTACAGCCACAAAACCCATTAGCAGATGTAGAAATCCCACATTCCCGCCTTCTATAAAGGTCTGCAGTTATGAAATCATTTTCATACACTTGGAACTTAACTATTTCATTGCCCAGTACATACAGGACTGGAGTTGATGGAGAAAACCACAAAATGTTGCATCTGAGAGCATTCCATGGACACGTGTTTCTGTGGTTCTTTCAAAGTTTTAGCTGAAAACATCCCCCCAGAACAAAGTAAAGGAGTATCTGTTTGAAATAAGGAAAGAATTTATCTTTACTAGAGAACCCTTAGGATGTATTCTGTGTCTTCACTGTAGATATATTAAGATATGTGGCTGATAAAAAGAAACAGTATTTAACCTAGGATAACAAAGGAAAGCAAAGAAAGGCTTGCTCTTTAAAGATTAACAGAATGAAAGACTACAAGGGATGGTGCAGTTTCCATGTTTATTTTCACTCACCAAAACGAAAGTTATTTCTGTAAATTAAAGAAAACACAGTCAAAATGTCTATAATGTCCACACTTACCATCATGGTATCTTTGCTGTACTCCATGCCAGTCGCTTAATATTTTTATGACAGTAATTGAAAACTTACTGTTTGATAAACCTCCTGCAGCTAATCTCAACACACAGCACACTGAGAAATATTTGACTTGCTTTTATACCAGTGACTTTCTTATGCCTGGGCAGATTTGAGATAACCAGGTAACTGTGGGGCAGCAGCATGATTCTTTCTGAAATAAAGCAACTGACCAGAAAGCACACCAAGAATTCATGAGGTAAACAAGGATGACTACACATAGGACTACACAGTCCTCCAGTTACCCTACAATAACTCCAGCTTTCTCTAAGAATACTTACTTGGTTATCTTTCATTTACTGAAGAAAAGACACCAGTATAAGGTAAAAGCAGCTGGGAAAATAGACAAAACAGCTAAAGAAACAGGCTGTTAGAAAAGCAGAGAAAAAAGAAATGTCACACCCAATCTCAGTATGGAATTGATATAATTATTTCAACAATGCACTTCATAACCAAGTGGACAGTTAAAAGTACATTTTCCTCTTATGAAAATTGAGTAAGATATGAAGGCAATTGAGAGAGGCTGCTTTCTTTGAAATGCTGTAGGATAGATGTGTCCTTTTAAACAATCAGGAACAAAGTTGTTAGGTAACAGCCATGAAAACAGGTCAGGAGGAAGAGTGGAGAGCCAGGCAGCTCAGCCTGGCTCATTATCCCAAGTGCATTAATCAATTCCCATGTTACCTGAAGCTGTTGGGAGCTGTCATTAAGGTTATCCTCTCGTCTCCTGGCCTCCTCCAGCATCTGTGCACTCTTCTTTTTCTCCACTTGCTCTTTGTGCTTCAGATTTGCTACTTTCTTATTTTGATCTTTAACTTGCCTGCAAAAGAGAGGAGCACTCAGAGCGTGGCCCAGAGCAGTTTCCATCAGCCCTGGGGCTGAGCAGTGGGCCAGGGAACAGTGGCACCATCAAGTGCCACCACTTCCTTTGCACAAGGTCACCAGCACCAAACTCATCCTCAAGCATTACTCTCCACTGTTAATTCAGCCAAAAGAAGGCTTCATTTTGGCCATAACTATTAACCTAACCTAGAAAATTTCTGAAACAAAAGCATTAGTTATTATTTGGTATAAACTATTCATCAAAAGATGCACCTGTCCTGACTTTGTGGAAGAAAACTCTTTGTCCACACACACACATGTACATATTAAACCACAGAAATCTAATAACCCATTTTGCTTTGGGTACCACTGTATCTAACGTGAGGAAAACAGGAGGAGCAAAAGGAAAACGACTGAAACATGACTTGAATATAGAGGATTACTTCCAAGAATTAGGGAATCTGTTTCTAGAGGTAAAACAATTTCTTTTCAACCTCAAGATCTACCTGTTTTCTTTGTATTTTGAGGAATTTCCTATCCTTTCTTTTCACACAAACAAGCCACAAGAAGTAAGAACAAACTACTTGAGAAAGTGTGCATCATTTCCTTTTCACTTGCATCTATGGACTATTTTTGATGATCCTGGCAGCTACCATTGCCTGCAGACAGGGTTTGGCCTTTCAGGGCATTAAGACACATGGAGTATTGAATCTAATTACAGACCCTTTAATCTCAGCCTCCTGACCACAGAGAACTTAAGTCTAAACTTTTAGTCCAATCAAAACAAAACAGGCTAGCTCTGCTTCCTCAGCCCTTTTCTCTATAATTATATCTGGAGTTTGGATTTTGGAATAGAAGACAGATTCTTCGGTTGCAAGATGTCCCCAAAACATCATGCAAGTAGTAGAAATGGCTCTTTAATTTACTGTTTAGAAAACAGAATGATATACCAGCTTCAGATCTGGTATGTTATCCACACAGACAGGGAAGAATGTTTCTTCTGTATTTCAGAAATACTTTTAGAACAGATCACAAACAACCCTTCTTTAATATTTTCTTCAGAACTCATAACAAAAGTATGATCAAGAACGTATCTCTTTGTGACATGGCATATGACCAGTCAGTGTTATGAGTTCCTCCAAAAACACTCTGAGCTCTGAGGTTCAACTCTGAGCTCTGCTTTTTTCCAATGTAAGCCAACTGAGGCTGGGAAAATCACGAAAGCAGCAAATTTTCCTTGGTGCTAAAACAAACTCTTAGGGTGAAAAAGTGCTGATGGCCTCTAGAGACCAATAAAAAATGAAAGTTCTTTTCTGATGATGTTAAAAAATTATTGGCATACTTAACCACCCTGTCCAAGAGTTACAGCTGATTTGAGTCAGGATGCTTTTTAAACACAACCAGTGTAATTGTTGAGTTATTCTAACCCAGTGCTGCACACTGGCAATGGGCTCATTGCCCAGTTTGAAAGCAGACTTGCTCAGTGATTAAACAACTTATTGGAAATATTATGCTGGCACCAACTCAGCTTGTACAATACACAGTTCTATCTGTCCAATAAAATAAACACAGAAAGTACAGCTAAGAAAATGAAAATATGTCAGCCCAACACATTCAATTCCATATGAGAATTTTTACTCAATTTTAAAATTAAAATTAGAGGAATTAAGTATTTTTTAATAAATTTGCAAAGCTACATTCACATATTGGGAAACTGATCTTTATTACTATAACCAACTAGTTAGATAAGAGACAACAATATTAATAAAGTCCCAACCCTCTTCAAAATATGTCTGAAATAGATAATGTCCCACATGGTCCAAAATGTTTTCAAACAAAATATGTATTTCAAAGAGATGGGTAATTATAAGGATATGTACTATTGACATCCCTGTTCTGATGTGTGAACAAAATTAATGACATTCTAATATATTAGGTAGATGTTTTGAGAGAAAGACAAGCTTTACTGAAGTTAAGTCTTAAAATTACCTAGTGCTTGTAATACTGAGATCAGTCTTCATAAAATCTTCTACTAGACCAGGTTGCTCAAAGCTCCGTTTAACCTGGCTTTGAATCATGTGCAAGATACAACTATCCCTCTGTATCTCTGATGTCAAAAAGGAACAAAAATTGGTCTATAAACTTTTCAAACAATACAGGTATCTGCGGCAGTAACTAGAATTTCCCCAACTGTTTAACTGTCTAAATCTGAGAAGCTACATGAAACTCCAAATCTATAAACCCAAAAAGGCTTGGAGTCATTTGATACATGAATACACATTTCATCTCATCTCAATGCCCATGGTACCAAATTAATATTCTCACTTTTACAATACCTCATGCAGATAATCATGCAAAAGGCTCAGCATTTACAAGTCCACAGCCCTTTGACATTTGCACCATCAAAGTTCTGTGAAGCTCCCAAGACTTACTACTGTGGTTCTGTAAAGAATGCTCTTCCTTCTTTGCCAGAAAACTTTCAGTCTTCAAAGCCAGTCAGAGAATCATCTTTTTATAAATGCAAACAATCTTTTAAAATATTTAAATACGTACTCATATTTTTTATATCAAGAGACCTCAAAAGCTTGCTTATTAGGTATCACCCCATTCACTGCTCAATAAAACAGTTCTGTTGCTATTCTAAACACTGCAGTACTACTGATGATTGTTATAGGACAATTTAATCTTCACACCACCACTGAACAATGTGCAGAATTGGACCACATACTGAACTGGAACAATAAAATAAAATACAGACAGTACGTGACTTAAGTGAGCATGCTGCAACTGGTACATTTCATGAGGAGACAGTCAAGAGGAAATTTTTTCATAATATATGTGCACAAGGAAGCGTATTAGGAAAAAAAAACCCAGAAAGAAACAAACAAAGCTCTGCAACTCCCTCAGTTTGAGAGCTTAATTTTGTAAGCTTAATGTTTTTTTAACTCTTTTGAATGAATTGCACATATATAGAGCACATATCGTATCAAAGGGACAGCAAAGTTTTTAAAAAAATCCTTAATCTCTAAGAGTATTTTTATTAAAACTGAAAAAAACTTGCATGAGATTAAAGATAGTAAAAAGAGAATGCCTTATGTACAATGATGGCAAGACAGAGGTTTAAGGATGTTTTCTAGAAAGCACTACTGTCTGCATGTACAGCACAATTTGCAATGTGCATGTGGGCTTCTCATCACAAACTAAAGAACTAATAAACTTCTGAAAGATACAGAATTAAATGCATTAAATATTACCATAAATACACATTCCTACAGAAACATCTTTGCAAAACAAAAGATAGAAAGAATTCTAGTGATTCTGATTAAAGCTAGAGAGCTAGGTCACATTCACTGAGATAAAATTTTGAAGAAGATACCAAGTGGAACCAGCAGAAACAGCAAAACTAACAAAAGCAAAAATACCTCATGTCAGAAGATGTTTATTCTGAGTCACCTCATATCAAATAATAAAAGTGTTTTATATAAAAGAACAAAAATCTAATAATGTTTACATTGAATTACAGTGAAGAATTCCACTCACTTTGGAAATAACAATTTCTTTTGCACTTTTCATAGCAATTTTAAGATAACTATCTTTTTTTGAGAGTCCAGCTCCTAAACAATTTCTTTCTCAAAAGTGAAAACCCTTTTCCATTATTTTGAATTTTTCTCCATTTCACAGTTTGTCACACCAAGTACTGTTACAAACTAATGTATTAGATAAAAGGAAGTAGAATCAAATTCAGGCTTCTGATTTAAAAATATAAACCCCGAAGTCTTTCAACTAAAGACAGGCCAAGATTTTCAGAATAAAACATTTCATATCCTTTCATTTTGGGTGTCCAATTTAGTCCATGTGCCTGATGAAAAAATCCCCTAAGATTTCCTAATCTGGATTCTGAAACAAACTGTTCATGTCTATGGCTTTACTCTTTCTTTAATGAAACAAAGCTGCAGCACTTTAACAAAGTCACACCTTTCCACTTATCTATGAAATTCCTGCATTTCCAGTGATGAAATATAGCCCAACACCATGGGGAATAAAGT
Source organism: Passer montanus (assembly GCF_014805655.1). Classification (NCBI taxonomy): domain Eukaryota; kingdom Metazoa; phylum Chordata; class Aves; order Passeriformes; family Passeridae; genus Passer; species Passer montanus. The sequence continues at coordinate 3,795,849 of NW_024366592.1, forward strand.
CAAACAATCACAATAAGCAATAAAAAATTTCAAATGAGAAGATTTCACACTTCAAAATTATTTCAAAACAGGAAGACAAAGATAAACAATAGAAGACCAGTGGAGCATCAGGCATTCCTGAAAAGTGGCAAGTCACTTTGTTACCCATCAGCCATTGGCAAGACCTTTCTTCACTAAGAAGACCAGTTGCTACATAGGCCCTTTCATTTATTAAGGCTTTTATGAAATTATTTCTTTCTGTACAAATGTCAATATTTTTTTCCTTTTGACACTGATCTCATTATCTTTTACTGTAATGCACATCAGCATTCATACAGCTGCTAATTCTCTCCTCATATGGATTTTCATGCTGTGCATTAATATAATGTAAGCTAGTCTCTGCATCTGGTTATCTTTTCTGATACAATTTCCGATGCTATTCTTGTAAAACAGAAGTTGATAAAATGTTAACTGAAAATATGAATAATTTGAATTTTAATATTATATTTTAACATACTTTTCCTTCACATTTACGTGGCTAACACAAAACAGTGTTTTTAGAACAATCCAGGTTAAGCAAACATTTAGAATGCTTTTGAACCACCTGAAAGCTTCCCTGCAATATGAAGTGTACACACACATCCTGTATTTCACAGTGACTCACACACCAGGAACAAACATGCAGATTTTGTGCACTGCTATAGGAACAGCTTGCTTTACTCATCTGACTTAGGCACTCAGAAATATTTCTATGTGTCTGTCAGCCATGTCAGAAGGATTGCTGAGCTCAAGCCTTCATTGCTGTAGCATTACCACCACCCACAGGACACTCCACTGCTGCTGCAGCTGCTAATCCTGATGGACAGATGAACTTCAGGTGCTTTAAAGAACACTTTGCTTCTCAACATGACTTAAATTGATAAAACAGTCAACATGACTGAAAAAGCCTACACGGAAAACTGGATGCAATGACCTAATATGTTATTTAGTTTTGAATTGCCAAAGTGCCTTGTGTTATGAAATATTAGGTTCTACCACACATAGTGTAGAATTATAGAATATTTCAAGTTGGCAAGGGCCCATAAGGATCATCGACTTCCTGCCTGTTGCATGACTACCTAAACCTAAACCACACCACTGAGAGCACTGTCAGTCACTGCTTGAACTCTGTCAGGCTTGGAGCTGTGACCACTTCCCTGCTCCAGGGCCCTCATGGTGAGGAGTCTGTTCCTCATGTCCAGCCTGAACTTCTTCTGATAGACCTTCATTCCTTTTCCTCGTGTCCCACCACTGGTCCCAGGGATAGATCAGCACCCACCCTTCTCCACTGCCCTCCTTCAGGATGGTGCTATCATTGCCTAAGATCTCCAAGCACTTTGTAGTCCTAAGAGACACAGAGAAGTGTCCAAATTACAATATTTACCCCAAAAATTTCCTTTGTCACATCTTTGTTTTTAAGGTCTGCTCCCCCAAAATATTTTAGCTGGCCAGATCCTTAACCATAATTTCTGAATTTAAAAGATCATGAATACAGTGATATATCTGAGTTGTTTGGGTTTTCTTGCTTTGTTTTGCTGGTTTTTTTGTAGTTTTGGTACACAAAGAAAAATATTTACATTCTGGGACATACAGCAGAGGGAAACCAAAGAAAAATTCTTCCCAAAAATGCTACTGTATTTTGAAAATAAGGGAAAAAAAAACTGTTCTGAAAGGTTTTGATTTGGCTTTTAGTTGCTCAAAACTCACTTCACCTTAGTTAGGGTTAGTCACCAAATCATGGAGAATAATGGCAGTGTTTGGAAAGCCTAACTGCTCACCCTCATGAAAAAGCAAGTGATAAAGATAAATCAGCAATGAAGGAAACAGGACTGACCACATCACACACAACTGGGTGTGTGACTGACAGCTGCCAAGGGTTGAACAAAGTTCTTCACCTGACGCATTCAAAAAGTTAGGATCAGGGGAATTACACACTGCTGAAGATCTATGTGGAATTTTGTATGGCTGGGTTGGGTTTTTTAAATGTTATCTGGGCCTTTTCCTGGGCTTTGGCTGTACACAGCAGTTCCAGCTTCTCAACTAGTTTGTCATTGTCCCTCAACGTTATAACAAGATCAAAATGGTGCATTAAATTGCTACCTAAAAGAAACAAAAATTTCACTATGCTTCAGAAACTTGGTTTAATATTACCACTTCTGTTGCTCATTGCATCTAAGCTAAAAGACCAATCACCACACTTAAACTGTTCTTGTTCAACTGCACAGCACTCAGCTACCTCTCCTGCCTCTGAACTTCTCCCAAAACCTCTCATCATTTTGTTACACTGGTCCTTGCTGTTCTGCACCACTTATATGACAAGGTAAGGAATGCCAATGAAAATATTAGCAGATCCTGAAAATGTAACTGGGCTGCTGCATGTGAGTCAAATTGTCCCATGGTGGCTTTAAGAGATGAGGGGTGGACTTCATTTCCTGAGGCTAGGAAACTTTGATTTCTAAAAACAGTGTGTGTTCAGGTCAGCACTGGAGGAGGCATGGGATGAAGGCTGTGGGAAACTTGCTTGCCCCAGATTTTGGGAACAGGAGCCCAACAATGTCTAAATCAAGAGGTGTTAAAGTCAAACCTTCGAGCAGATCTCAACTTTACACTGACCACTGTCTTTCTTCAGTGATAAGAATTATTTGCATGATATAATGCACATTTCCTGGTGCAGTCAGCTCATCAGCCAGCACATCTCTCCCTGTAGCTGAAACAGCAAAAAGATTTTCTTCCAGAAACAGTGGATGGGAAGATACAAGACAAGGGAGCATACACCATATAAACCTAGAAACTCAATATAATAAAAAAAATGTTATCCCAACCCTCCTATAATTTAGAAACACCTTGGAAAAGAATTATATCACTTGATTCATTAGCAACAGATTATTATTATGCTAAGTTATTATTAACGCTACATGGAATGTTTCATGAGGGAATTAAAAACCACAAAAGTAGAATTAACCAGGGTGCTCTCCAGTCACGAGACAGAAGCCCAGATACATATAATGGCAAAGTCAAATTCTCAAAAAAAAAAAAGTAAGAAAAGAAAAATTGCTCCAATCAACTGGCTGAAATTGATGGATTATCAACAGAGATTAAAAAGTGTCTTTAGTGCAACAAGTCCATATCAAATCAAGCAAAGCAAAGGTTTGCCTTCAGACAGGGCCAAATACAATAAGACACTAAATATTTCTGGTAAACATCTGTAGCACCTCATGTTTTCATTAATCTCTGATTATAGTTTTGCAGATAATATCCTTTGTACCTATTTGTCCAGCCAATGTGCAGCTAAAAAAAAGACTAATGAATGAATGTGCAGCTTCCCAACTACTTAAATTCTCAGCACCTATTTCCTAGGAACCAAGTTCTGTGATGAAAATAATGAATACATTACCATAATTCCGTAACTGGTGTAAAAATTTAACTCAGACTTCAGAGATTAGATATCAAATTAATTAATTAATTATACATCAGGTTTGATAACTATTTTTCAAAGCTGACAGCAATTGAACTAGAAAAGAAACCTTTAACCTTAAAGCCTTGCAACTTTTGGTTTTTATTGTTGCTATGAACATTAAAAACACAAACTTCAGGTGAATTCTGAAATTAACCTGTGACATAGTTGTATGGGTGTTCCTTTGTTAAGAAAAATATTAATATTTTAAGGACCTTAATAAAAGCATTCAGTCGTTCAAAAAAAAAGTTTGTTCTATTTTTTTCCTCTTTTGTTAATTGAGCAAACAGATGCAAAGCCAAAAATGGCATTTATAAAATGGCTGATTAGGATTTAGTGTGGATTCCTCCCCGCCCCTTCAACATGCTGGGTTAGTTGAATTTGACCCTAACAGTGTGGGAAGAAGTCCCACAGGTGCTGTTCTCTTTGCCTTCAACTCCAGCTCACAAACCAACTGCCCTGTGAACAGATCACACACAGCCAGCCACTCTCTGCTCAAGAGACCTGCACCATTTGGCTGAAAAAAGTGTAGAGCAGCATTTTATTGACGTTTTAGAGGGTATTTTGTGATCTAAGACAACACGTCTTTTTTACCTGCAACTCAATAGCCAGAAGACAAATCACCATAGAGCAGTTGTTTTCTTTCAGATGGGCAAATATTTTTAAATTCCTTCTAGAACAACACCCAATATGAACAACAATTAAAAACAAAAATCAAATGTAAAAATTAGCCATTGCATCCAAACAACGAATTATTGTAAGGAGAAGAAAAATTTAAAACTAGGTATTAGAGAACCATGCTAGAGTAGCTTAAAACATCCATATGGATGTAAACTAGCTATGAAGTGAGAACAGTCCTTTCTGAAAATTTGCAGAAATTTGGGATAACAGTTGAACATTATTATTCTGTCCTCTTGACAGCTATAAGCTAAAAAAGCAAGATATGTCTCACACATTTAAGCTGACAAATACTGAAAATCCAGTCTTTAAGAAAAAAGTACTAAACTAAGCAGTTGCTAAGGACAAAACCAAAAGCACAATGAATGCAGTAACTCAGTCCGTGAGGATTTCTGAAACAAAAAGAAATATATTCACAAGAACATTCAGAGTCTTGCTTGCAGGAAAAGATAGTGCAGGAAGTGATACTAGCAGGACTATTCTGAAATAATGCAAACCTGTCCATCTCATGGTTAAAAACCTGATGATTTTATGTCATTGAGAGGCCCAAATAAAAATCTGATATAATTCAGCTTATCTACTTAAAATGAAAATTGTTTTCAAGAAGAATCTTTCTAAAAGACTCTCTATACAAATGTGAACTGAAAAGAGTTTACTCAGTTAGCTACAAAGAAGTTATACAAAATCTGATCCAAAGCTGGCCATTGCCAGATACCATACTGGGAAAAGCACAGAAGGATGGGGCTGGTTGAAAAGCCAAGCTATCAGACTCATCAAACTGTACCTTGCTACAGCATCTCCCTCACCATGTGCTAATTCAGTCTGAGATGGGAGGGACACAGCTCTGCTTTGGGATCCACTGCTGAGATCAATTTCTGGCAGTGAACACAGACCACAGGGTCTCTCAGAATGCATGTCTGGCATGTTTCTGGGTGCTTAGCAAAGTTATTAAGAAATATCTCCTCTTTTGAAATACATTCTGAATCCCTGGCTTTGACAGCCCATATCAGTATGAAGAGGGCCTGCTAAGATGATTTGTAACAGACTTTTCACTGCCTGGCAAATGGGGGACAGCAGCATTATTTGGATATTTATTACAAACAGGGCTGCATAGCCTGTCTGAAGAGTGCAGATGGCTCAGTCCTCCTCCTCTGGTACAGCTGTAGCTCTGCCACCTCAATCTGGCACACAGGAGAACACAGCCTGGAGTATTCTGCAAGTTAAGTGAACATCACTGGGTTTCTGGAGAGCTCAGTGAGTATTTTGCAAAGCAACACGTGTGAGTCTCTCTTCACTAGAGGTGTCTCTAACAGCTCTGGTTAGCCATGGACAAGGTTACTGCCTCGTGCATTTGAGGAGGGATTTCTACCATTCCACAACACATGGATCTGGTACAGAACAAATATGTCTACAAGTATTTGGAATACATACTTTAATTTTTAATATATGATGAAGGAGCACATAAAAGAAACCTCAGGGGAAAAATGTCCCATGTGTCAGGTATCTGAAATATACTCTCACTGATATCCTGAGAGATCAGAAGGTTGGCTAATTGAATTAGCTCTAGTTTGGAGTGTGTACTCAGAAAGACACATTCTTTATCTAGGCAATTACACTACTTCAGTGAACTACTTTTTATTTGGTGACCTTGAGACAAGTGAGGCAAAATTAAGATTTTAATTGAGCTGATCTCCCTATCAGGCAACTGCCTTGATGCAGGATGTCACTGAGACATCTGCCTCCCTTCAGTGAGTTAATTTTCCAAGTAATTGGGGAAGACCCCCAATCATTAGGAAATATCAGCAAACAACAGCCTTTGCTGTCAAGAAGAATATTACTAACACAAATACAATATATTTTCTATAAATCATCTATCTTTTTATATGAATTAGAGGTTGAAAGACAAACAGTGTTGAAAATCTAATTATATTGATGAGGCTATGGTCAAAATAGGATAGAGAAAGACTACAGGAGCTTTCTAGCCCCCTTCTACTTAGAAATAAAATTTCTCTACCTCTAATTCAAGAAGCAGCTATTCCGAGGTGCAGAAGAAAACAAACAATTCCTCTCTGGAATTTGCAAGAAATCAAATTAAATCCCTTTGAAGGTGGTGTTGGGTTTTTTTCTTATTGACTGCTTTCTGCTTGTGCAGACTGGTCTAAGGAAGAAATTAACACTGTACAGACTCTTTAAACTAAGTAAAAAATTTAAGAACCATGTTGCTTTAAATCAAACTCACTACGGCTCAAAAGTAGAATTTCCTCCCAGATACTGGCAAACTAATTAGAGGAATTTATATCTATTTAAAAAATTATAGATAAAAATGGACATGGGAAATATTACAGCTATAATGGAATTCATAGCTGCTCCTGGAATTTTGAATAGAATGTGTTTATCCCCTTTCTTTAGCTTTAGAATACTCTTCCAAATGTTTGGCTTTTGCTCATATAAGGTTTTTGCAGAAGTTACAAAAATGTCTGAAGTTTGAAGCTCTTAAAAATAGAAGGCAGCCTCCTTCAGAAGTATTTCAGCTGTCATTTGTTTGTGTGATCCGGCATACTGAACATGGAAATAAGCAGTCAAAGGAAGCAAACTGCCAGAAACTGTGCCATGCCCCAGCTCTCTGAGCACACATCTCCATATTCCATATTAAAATGGGAAATCTGTGCTGGAAGCAGGAGATACAAGAAAGGGAAGTAGGCACATCATGAACTAAGGAGAGAAAAAACACAGTTATTCGCATCTCTGTGTGAACTTTTTTATAATATCACTGCATAGTGCCTCCAAAAGCTCTGCCTATTGCTTATGCTGGGGGGAGCAGTCCCTTTGATTGGGACATATGTTCATGAAATATTTCCTTTAAAAGAAATTACATTAAATGTTGCAGTTATAGATGTGTTCTACTCCAAATACAACAAGAAAATCCACTATTTTCACATTCCAAGTCAGTGGCCACTTTTGCAATATAAAGTATCATTTTGTAGTATTCTACTGAAGTTTTTACTATCAACTTCATTTAATGCTTTCTCCTGTTTTTTTTTTGCCTTAAAGTAAATTATGAAAAAGGAAAAAAAATTGAGCAAAAGGAGCAAGTGCTAGAAGAAAAGACAATTCACAATGATTTGAGGTATCAATCCTTTAAAGCACACTGACATCCTAAATAATGAAAATGCATTCGCTCTCATGTATTTTACATATATTGGTAGGAGTTAGTAATTTAAAAAAAACTATTTCTAAGCTATGTATTTCTAAATTATGTTAGCAATTAGTATGTTAGCAATTTCTGAAATTGCTAACATATTCTGCTGATTCATTTGTGAAAATGAAAAATGACACACTGCAAAGTGAAATGAATGTATCTAGTAGTTGATTTTAAATTAACAACATTAATAAATTTGGTACAATTACATGGGAATTCAGGGGCAGCCTACAAAACCATGAATCCTACCATCTGAAAACTAGGCATACACTTGTTTTATTTAAAACACTGCAGACTCAAGGAACTAAAGTGAAAATATCATGCAGACTACTACAGAGTAAAGCAAGCTTAGGGAAAGATCCGGGGATGAACACAACAGTGGTGCTCCCAAAAGAATGCAATTTCAAAGGTACAGCATCCCCACTATAATAAAGAGTCCTTATCCTTACAGATACTTGTGGGAAAATTTGTGTTGTATGTAATACTACAATACCTGTAATGATAAAGTTCATTCCAAAGTGCCTGAAGGAAGGAAGCTGGAACTGAATCATTCCAACCCCACTGCCACCCCAAGACTACCAACACGCTTGATCCCAATTTCTATCAAACCTGTTCAGTATTTTAAACAGATACTTAGGAATGTTCCATGTAAAAGCACTTTACATTGGTAGGAATGTGCTGGGTCACTAAAGGGAGAGGAGGCACCTTACCCCTTGGAGATGGGAGTTAATTCGTCAGCCATGAACAGAAAGTGACAACTGGAAATACTTTGTTCTCCATAAGGAAGTGAAAAAAACCATTTCTTTTAATTAAGCAGAATGGCCTATCTGCTGGATAAGCAGGAAATTAAGTAAGTTACTGAGAGCTTGATTAAATCTGTCTGAATTGCCTGGGGTACTTCAAGAAGACTATCTAGAAAAGTTGACATATTCCAGTATGAAAGGGCCCTCTATTGTTTGCAGATGAAGAACATGTTATGCAGAAGGAGGGAATACTTGAATACACCACCCTGCAAGAACAATGAAATGGAAGAGAGCCACAGAAGAGAAAGGGAAAGGGGGAAAATAAGAGCTTTCTAAATGTAATTTTAGCTGAAGAATGTTAAGCATGTTTTTATCTTGCAGTATCTCTAATAGCCTACTTGGGATTTCATGGACAAGAAATTTTGTTTTCATTTTGCAGTAAAGTGATTAAGAATGATTTCCAATTAACTGACTGATAGCAAAAGAAATGTTCACTGAATCTACAAACTGTATGACTGTAATAAATATCTCTGCTTATCTAATGTATTTTTCATGCAAAAGATGAGGAATTATTTGCAGAGATGATGCATAGACCTGTTAGAGAAGCTGGTTTCCCAGGAATCAGGATGGAAAACATGAGCTAAGTGAGCAGTGAAGTAATGCTCTCAACTGATAAGTGGAGCAGTGAAAGGCACATCTGAAACACGAGGGCTCAAAGGCTCTCATCTGAGGCACACCTTGTGTGCAGGTCACCAATGGAACTTGAACTTCAGAAGTAACACAAGAACAAAAGGTTCCAGTTCAGGCACTGGCACAGACTCAACGTGTGACCAGTGACTTCCCAGGCAGCTGAAAATCTCACAGCAGAAAAATGCTGCCTCAACAAACGAGCTGAGAAAAAAATGCAGGGTTATCTATGCCCTATTTTATGTACCCAGAGCCTGAGCAAGACAAAGGATGTGACAAAAAGGGATGTGAAAACTGCAAATGAAAGATGGTACTTTCAGCTCAAATGATGAGACATAAGAGCAAACCTGGGAACTACAGAGGCAAAACAGTGAATCCCCTCCCCGTATTGTCCCAGTCAGCACTCACTAGCAAGAAAAGCTTACAGAGAACATACAAAAATTTGTGAAACAGAATTCCCAAATTTATCTTCTCTGATTCTGTTCACTGCAATAAAGTTTGAGAGTATCTGGGATGGGTACAAGGGGAGAGCTGTGCTAGAAATCATGAAATAAAGATGTCTGAGTAAACAACTAGAAAAACCTGCTAAGACCACTCTGACCTACACCACACTGATACTGTATTCCAGAAAGCAGCAATTCTTTTCAAAATTGTTTAAAAACTGAGAATACAGATAGAATTTTGCAAGAAACAAAAGTGCAGTGGATCCTGCTCCTACTCCAACCCCACAATTTTTCTTCTTTCTTTTCTTACAGCTTAAGACAATGCTATGAAATAACAACAGCATTTTTGTTTACCCTGTTTTATCAGATCACTATTATGTAGAAATTCTTACCAAAACCACACAAAAACGGTAGAACTTAGTCAAGAATACAGGTTAACTTCCCATAGAAAGTCAGAATCATGGAGTAATTATGTCTGCAGGGATGTCTGAAGATCACCTGGGTAAATACCCTGCTCAAAACAAAGCCAAGTTAGAGCAGGTTGCTCCTAGCTTTGTTCAGATGAGTTTTAATTATCTCCAGTGCTGAGGACTCCACAGCCTCCCTGGGCAATGGATCAGTACCCCACTGAACACTATTCTGTCAATTATCTCAACAAAACTTATATTGGAACAAGTTTGGATATGCTGCCTCAACCTTTTACTGAACATGCCAGAGAAAAGTCTGACTCTGTCTTCTCTAGAAATTTTGGAGGTGTATTTTGTCTCATCATCCACACCACTAAAAAGACACTGAACACTGCTGATTCCCCTCTGAGCCAGTCATCCCATCACTGAATCCATCAGGTTGGTCAGGCATGATTTGTCCTTGTAATTCCCACATTGGCTATTCCCTATCACCTTCTTTTCCTTCAGGTTTTTGGACTTTGAGGAGGATCTGCTCCAAAAATTTCCCAACACATCAAGTTACACTGACTGGCCTGCAAACTCCCAGATCCCCCTTCTCATCCTTCCTGAAGATGGATGTGATGTTTGCCAGTCAAGGGAAACCTTCCCTGACAGGCACAAGCTTTTGAAGATGACAGAAAGAGTCCTTGCTGTGATATCAGGTGGCTCCCTCAGCAACCTGGTGTTCATCTGATCCAACTCCATCAACCTGCATATTTCTGATTTGTTTAAATGGTCTGCAACTCAGACTAACAATCCTGGGGGTAATGATTCACTCTTGCACACTTTACCATTATCTTCAGGGATCTGAAAGGGGTCTCTGCGAGGAAAAAAGAAGAAAAAGCAGACACAGAGCTACTCACCTTTTTCAGCAACTTTTTAAAAAGTCCTGCCCAACTGCATTTGCTGTAAATATTATATTATTGCTGAGTGCAGGGCTTGTTAAAGCTTGTGGTACTGTTGTTTATGGAACTGTTTGCACCCAGACTTTTCTACCATAGATATACACATTCACTGCCTGGCTTTTAGAATTTTAACAGAAATAAAAATCTAGCCATTTGTGGGGATAAAATTTTGCACAGAAGCTAGCCGTTAAAGAGGAAATATAACCTTCAGATTTTATTCCTTAGACTAAATGTGATGTGACACATATGGGTTAGTCAAAATGTTTAATGTTGCATGAAGTTTGAGTGATCATTTCATTTAATCTTCTGATGATGACATGCTATGTAATTTGTTAGCTTTGGGATATAGGAAGATAAAGACACATTTTAAAATGTCTTCTAAAAATAACGTTGTCTTTCAATGTATCAAATTATATGGTAAAAACCCCATCTTTTTGTTTTATCTGAAAAAAAGGGAATTGTGAAGGATTTCTCTCTGAGAGCACTTGACTTGACCTCTTCAAAGTTCACAGCATACTGTAACACACAAAAATCCTCCCTAATCCCATCTCACTTGTCTTTCCAATGCTATCTCAGTTCAAAATCCCACTGAAACCTGCACACTTTGTGAGTATGTGTGCTAAAAACAAAGGAATAACACAAAGAGAAAAACAACTTGCTTTTTCACATAATAAATTAATTCCAGCAGGTAGAAGGAAATGAATCAGCTCATGTGAGACTGCAGAAAAGTGAGAGTTCTGAGATGATGTACAGCTGTGCATAATTTTGCTTAATTAAGATGCAGTCAAATGAGGCAAGAGAAATGAGTCAAATGAGAAAAGAGGACCTTTGACAGAAAAGGTACAGATTCCACTTCCAACAAAGAAGCGAAGTTCTGATAATCACTAAACTTAAAGCAAATTTGAAAGGCTATGCCAGAGACTTCTTTTAAGGAAAACCACAGTTCTCTTTTGTGACCTACTTTGCCTTAATTTTTTCCCTTCCCCTACTATCATCTCTAAGATGCCGTATTTCTCCTCACTCACAAGGATCAGATAACTCTTTAAAAAAGAGTACTTCTTAGTGTAAATAATTCCAAAGCCATTTTTGCTCTAAGTAGAATTACAGGAAACATATATTGAATAGAAAACAACTACTACAGATTGCTGGTTTTTGGAGACAGCCAAGGAAATTTAAATGGAAACTTCTTTGAAGATAACATTTCTGTCTCTGCTGAGCTAACCACTGCTAACTCAACACGCTTCAAATTTTCATCACTTCCTGACCTGGTTAATGACCAACATTGTGGCAGAGTGAAGATCCAGAGTCTTTTGAAGGTATAAAACTATCTACAAAGAGCCAGCCACACTTGCAGTAAAATTTCTCCTGAGTCCCTGAATGCTGTGAGTGCTCAGATCCATGGCTTCCTGGAGGTCCAGCAGACAAGTCAGTGTAAAAGGCATTTCCAGCACAGTGAAAAGCCCACAGGTACCACAGACTGCATGCCTGCCACTAAGCACTCTGCTCTTTTGGTTTGGCTTTTTAAAAGAATTATTGAATAGCACCCTGAGTTTCCTGTGCTCTGAACATTTTATGCAGTATTATCTGCTATTTTCTTATAGAAGGATGGCATTTTAAATGTTTCTTTGGTGGTTAGACATGTTCTGTTTAATACACATTTAGGACTCTGGAAGTAGGACTGAAATCCCCTCAGATCTAGTATTTTGTTTTTACTTTGATTTTATAAGGCTACACTTGAGTTGCTACACTGATATTTAATTTTACATGGATACAGTCTTAGCAGATTTTTACCTGGATTCATGCCACCAGCCTGTACTCATCCAATCACCAAGCCACCTTGCTTGTGGAAATAAGGTTTACAGTATTTCATTATTACTTCATAAAGCATCAAACTCTCTCTGGTATAGGAAAAAATTCTGGAAAAAATTCTTCTAAGAAGTGGATTACTTGCTTTAAAACATGACAGTACAATCAATTATGTGATCTAAACTAGCAGAAAATCTGACAGTAGAAAGCAGAACACTAAAAGACAAGCCTTCTGTGGGATATCTCCTGTCCAGTTAAGCTGTTTGTTACCTAGTCTGAGGCTGGAAATCTTATTTCTGCATTATCAATATAGCTCATTCTTCCCTCGAAAAACCTGCAACTGCTTGTTATAAGACCTGATTGTCAGTCTTTTTATCTTTATCCCTCTCAACTTTCATGATATATTCAAAAGAACAGTTTAGAAGAAACTGGAGCATATGAATTTAGGGTATTTTTCTATTTTTTTCACTGCTGCAGGTAATTACATCAGTATAGTGTTATTTGGCTTATTACTCTTGAACTCAGCCAGCATTGGGGAGTTCTTTATGTGAAGCTGTCATCAGCAGAGATGCTTAGCAAAAAAACTTCTTACAGAAACTGCTGTAATCCTCATGCTTTCCAAGACAATTTTATTTACTATGAATCAGCATGACATCCACTCCAGATCCTTGAGACTCCTGAGCAGTAAATACATGTCCTAACAGCAACAGTGATGTAGATTACATGGTTCTATTCTGATTCACTGAGTTTGTCAACAGGAGAGAGATGATGAAAGTTTAATGGATAGAACAGAAAAATTCAGAGGTATTGATTACTGTAAGTAAAGCTGTCCTAAATGAGAACAGAAACAATCAGAGGATTTCTTTATGTTAGAAGATAGACCTACCTAACATATTTTTCACATATTGAGTTCTTTTCCAGGAGACACATTTGCTTTGATGTCTGAAAAAATTGCTTTACATCATTCAGAGAAAAATAAAGTTATGTCTCCTATAGTAGCTTCCAAGGTAGAATGTCACTTCACAGAACACATATTTCTTCATATATTGCAGTCAATGGTAATTAGGTAAACTCTGAAATGCTTAGGAAAGAAACTAGTATACTTCAACCACTGTAATTTTCCTGTTTGCCCCGAGGAGAATCTTTTTGTTTTGTTTCTGGCCAGCAGAGATTTTGTAGTTCCAAGAGCAGTCATTCCACCTACTTCCTTACATTCTTGATTTATTTTAACAAATAAATGAAAAACTCAGCAACTAACCACAATAATTTTAAAAATGGAAAAAAAGTAATCCAAAAAATCAATAAACCAACTAAGAAACTTTGAGGACAGAATGGACAATCTCTTAAACATTTTAGAAAATTCCTCCAAGTTTCTCATCCTAACATTTGGTCACCTCAAATCACAGCCATATCTCCTCTAGCCAAATTCTACAATATACTCTAAATGTGAGAAATAAAAGTTATAGTTACATTGCTTGTGAAAAGAGAAATCATCCAGGTCTTAGAAAGACCACAACCAAACAGCACCCTAAAATTGTTTCCCCTCTTATCATTAATTCCAGCATAAGCACAGGTATTGATAAAACCCTACAGCCGTATGGATTGTAGTAAAAGCAGCTTTGACAGCTGAATTCCACAACATCTAGGACTTCATCAGCCAAGGCACACCAAGCTCCACTCATGGTGGAAACAGGCAAACACAGACTGACCCACAGAGTCCTGCTCATGCAGCAAAAGCAGAGTGGTTATTTCAGAGGAGAATGCTCACAGGGCAGGAAAAGCTTCCTGGCAGTTACGTTTTTTGGGACATGAAGGGGGTCATTCAAGGCCAGACCTCCTCTCCCCAGTAATTACAAGTATGCCAGTGTGACACACTGAGCACGGAAGGTATTGATGGATGACAACAACATGATTAACTTCCAATCTTTTTCCAGTTTGTGGGAGGAAGAAAAACACGCACCCGAGGCCACAAGTGCAGAGCCTGTGCCAAACCAAGGTCACGACGCTGACACAATTTAAAGGCGTCAGCAGCATCACAGCACTGGGGGATTCCAGCCACCACCACATTTTTCAGTGCTAACCATGAACAGCAAAGCTGGATGTTGGTTGACAACTCAGAATTTTAGTCATTAAGTAGTGGCTTTCTGGGCAAAGACGCTGCCTGAAACAATTATGATCATTCTTTCTTCAGGAGTCACAGACGGTTTCTACTAACAGACTTTATCAGCAAAGACTAAATTCCAACATAGCTGCAGAGCTTTCAGAGGCAAATCAGAGTCATTAGGTGATGTACTCTTACCTGTATTATTTAGGCCACAGATGTTTGCTCTGAGCTACTCTACTGAAATCCCAAAATCTAAGGTTAGCAACTGCTTTTAAAATATAAAACCAGAAAAATAAGCCATGGCTGAAAGACTCCAAACATACTGTCTCTTAGTAGGCTTTCTTCAGTGGTTTATCGCTGTATTTTCAACAAATTCATCCTCCTGCTAATTCACTTCTCTTTAACCCTCAGCCCTTGGTTCTTTTTGATAGCACAGAGCATTCAAGCTGCACCAAAACTAGTTCTGCAACATCCCTGTGAGGGTTCAGGCACAGATGCAATGATAAAGATCCAGCAGTTAAAGTCTGTACGACCAGTATTTCAAAGGAACCACTTTTGCACTCCACAGCATGTGTATGTATCACGGAACATGGCTAATGGCCAAACTCTTCTCTTCTTAAAGTAACAGATAAAACCAGCAATATTTAAACTGTCTTGCTTCATCTTCCTGTTCCTGGAGGTTTTTCCCTTTAAAACGTTCATCAGTTAGTCTTCCCCCTTCTTCCCAGTGCACAACAGCATTGATTTACAATGGTTTGATACAAATTCTTTCCTTCTAAACATGCACCCTATTCAACCCATCCTCCTACACAGACTTAACCCAATCTCTGATCTTTTATTTTGCAATCATGTAATTTGATGTGCAATCTTCTGTAAGATCTCAATTTTAGCTGAATAGACAGTCTTATAAACACCCTTTTAAAAGCAGATACTGACCTTGAGGTGAGGCTGAAGGAAGCAGCAAATCCAGGAAGGAGATGCGAAAGAGAAAGAGTTAAGAGTTTGTGAAAACAGAGTCCAGAGATAAAGCAGTTCAAGAATAAAGGACAAAACAAGCAGATATAAATCAGGTAATGACACACAGACACACAATCATTCACAAACACAGAGCTGCATGTTTTATAGACATCTAATTTAAAAAAACTAAAAAAAACCCCAAAAACCAAGAAAAAGAAATAAGAGAAAAAAAGGACCTTTAGATTAGATTACACCATTTCAATTAGAGGCAACTTTCTGTAGAAAAAATAGTCTCCAATAGGTAACAGTTCTTGGAAAAAGAAAATAAGCCATCTTACAAGAAAACTCTGGATTTACATCACATCATTAGCAAGCACCCTTCTTCCAGAATTCTAATGAACATTTTAAAAATACAGAGTTTGACTATCTGAGATGAAACCTCGTGTTTCCTTTATGACATCTTCTAAGGGCTTATTTTCTCTCCATGAGCAAGACATGCAATTCTTTTACTTTTCCTGCAGATGATCCCAACTTGGATAAAGGGACTAAACAGAAAGGAAAAAAACCCCAATCACTGAGTAAAGTCCTTGAGACCTGAAGATTTGTCAAAGCTCATCTTTCTTAATTTTGACATTGAAGTCACTCTATTCGAAGAGAAACAAAAAAAGCAGCTGCCTCTTCTTCCTGCCACATAATTCTCCTGTATAAGGTGCAATCTAAGAACAATAATGACCAAATAGGTATTTTTTTGACAGTTCTCTCCAACATTGTTCAACAGCAGAACTGACCAAGACAAAATGCTGGAGTCCCCTGTATAACATGAGGTCCCATAGGTTCATTATTGCTTTTTTTTTCCCCAAATGTCTCCAGTATCTTTCATAGGCATCTGCTGTCAATTTCACTGATAACAGCAAGGTAAGTCAACAAGGAACCAAAAATATAGGTCTTTTCAAATTGATTTTAAATTTGATGATTTTCAGTCTATAAAAGAGAGGTAAAGGAAATGTCCTTCTGTCCAAAGCAGCAATTTGGCTTTGACAACATTTGCTGTACTTCTCCCATGGCAAAATTTCACTCTAAAAAAGGCAGGATATGGGCTGGATAAAAATATTTCTATAGGACAGGCTAACTGCTATCTTCTTTATCACTCTTGGTATATGGAGGCATGTAAATAAAATCTGAAGTCCTTATTTATGGCATAAATTTCACTATCAATCGTGTTGGGTATTGAATTTGTACAAGCAGCTGTTATTGGTCTGTAACACATTAACTAATGCAAAAGTACTTTTCTTTGGCTTCTCAGCCAACATTCTTCAAATCAAGCTCTCCAAGGACAGTTGTTGTAAAGGCTGTATTACTTGGGGATGTGGGGAAAGATGAGGCTTGTAAAATGTCAAATACCACATCTCAGTGTTTGATCTTGAAGTAACTTACAACGTTCCAAAAGCCTTGGTTAATTCATACTGAAAAACATGTAAGTAACAATTCTGACTGAAATCCAAGACTACAAGCAAATTTAACAACAGGGAACAAAAATGTGAAAATAAACAGTTGGTTAAATTTGGGAATAACTACAGTAAGGGGGAAAATTTAAGATTCTCATTTTGTGTTTCAGGAGTCCTTTGGTTGTGTTGTGATGATGTGATATTGTTTCTTCAGTTTAACAGTGAAAAACACACAGGCTACAACTCGGAACAGCCCAGTGGAATTTAAATGAACCATACAGTTCTGCCAACTGCTATTAAAGGTAGCATCTTTTGCTGGCACAGGATGAAGGCAGCAACTATGCTGAGGTCACTTGCAATTTTTTGTGTGCTACAGAAGTATTATTTAACGAGCTGCATGGGTTTTAAAGAGAGAATAATTATTGCCACATCTCCATTTTGTTATGGAATAATTCTTTCTTCCAAAGAAAAATACATTTTCTGTAATTGCTAGCCCCTTTTCAAAGTTTTTGTTACAGAGGTACAAAATATTTTTTAGAAGTATGGATTTTTAGAATAATCATAATATTTATCTGAACAAAAATAAGGACTATGTCTGAAAGCACATTAAGATTAGGGAAAAAAATCTCTAAGTGTGCTGTCACTCAAACTAAAAGCAAGGCAGACACCTGAAACTGTCAGCTATTGGGAAGTACATGGAGATCTGCCATGGACTGCAGCTGAAGCCTCAGTTCATGGGCTGTATCAGTGAAATTGAACAGAGGAGCACAGCAAGCATCTGCCCCAGGCAGCAGCCCCAAGCAAGCAGGATCAGATACATACCGAGACACACTCATTACAGAGCAAAATCCCAAGTTTTAGTTTGCACTCTTTCCCTTCAAGCAAGAACACACACTTGTAGCATTCTTTACAAGACCCAGCAGCAGTGCTCCTGCCCAGCCCCATTAACTGTGTACTCACACAGGGAGACAAGACAATTGTAATGCCAACTGGCAGTCCCAGAGAAACCCACTTTCTTTTAAAATACCATCCTGCTCATTTTAAAGGAAGAGCTGACTTTAATCTGATCACTGGGTGCAGATCAAAAAAAATGAGATGTGAACTCTTAAGCATTTTAATTAAGAAATTTGTATTTTAAAAGCTGTTGGTTATTCCAGCTGCAATTTTTTCCACATGCTTGTGTATTATAGGGAGTGGAATGAGCCTGCAACATTTGTCTCAGATGTACTTAGCATGTAGTTTATGTAACGATTTTCAGTCAACCTTTGAATTCCCCTTGTTTGACAGTGAGTGATTGTGTATATTTATTACTCTGTCATCCCTTCAAAGCAGTCTGACAGAGAACAATAGGCATTTGATCTTCCTTGTGTCTGTCAACGCAGAAAGGCTATTTATGTTTACCCCTTTTGACAGGTTTTCTTGATAAAAAGAATGATGGCTGGTCTTTTCCTTTTTTCTAGGTTGGTATTTAGAGGGATAGGGAAGAGATGGAGAGGCAGAGACAGAAGGTTTGTGTGCACATCCATGCACACACGTATGCATGGATGTAAGAGCACAAACCCAGCCACAGATGGCCACAATGGAGCACTAAAATTACTATTTCACTGAATTACTGGCAATTACTTGCATATTCCTCTTGTTCTTTCTGTATTCCAAGACAACGCCGAGATCTGACACTTTTATTTTGACTATATCAGCTACATAAAAGAGAATTTTGGTGGGTTTGGTTTTTTTTTCACTCCTTTCACATCAGGTTGTGAGTATGGATACTCCCATATTGCTCAAAGATGTTTCAGTAAACAAAAGCTCCAAAACAGCTTTTGAAGAGATGTAATAAAGGCAGGTAACAATGAAACTGACATGCAGACTAGGCTCATTATTTACATTGTGCTCTATCTCCTCATGTTTATAATTATTTTAATTATACCACAGCTATTACACTCTACTGATCTAACAACTGGATTAGGAGATACCTGCTAAATAAAATCCATTATTTCTACAATGTAAGGCAGATGACAACTCCTATACTCATTACAGATAATAGGCATGAGAGGGAATGCTTGAAAACCACCTTGATTTAATGATAAAAACAAGCAGGACTTCAGCAATATGGAAAATTTGGCAGGAAAAGAAGCCTTTAAAGAAGTTCACAACCAGTGCTTCTCATTACTGGTATTTCTCTAGTGCAGGGTTCTTCCTGGAGGATCCAAGGTCGGATCCTTACACTTAGATTAGCAGACAAACCATGCTTTCAGCCAGCCCACTGCTGAACTCAGCAAAGGAGTTGGTCCATACTCAGTTCTGTGGACACAAATCACTCTGCTTAGCAGTGTCCTGCTGCTGGAACATGGATTTAATCTCAGTTTAGATGGTTCACTGAGGGGATAACACAGCAAGCTCTGATATTCAGCCAGGGCCTGCACCTGCCCTGACCTCTCACCATGTCAGGAGCTGGACTAATTGGGGTTCTCTGACTTTGTGTTTTAGAACAGCTGTTTCTGCAATATCACAAAGTTTCAGTTTCTCCCAAAACAGAGGGAAAGATTGGGAAATAAAGGACAGCTGAATAAAGAACAAATCTAAGAAGGATATCCAATTATATGAAAAAGGTGAGGATGGATTGAGGAGTCACTGTAAAATCACTGTGATGGGGTTTTTATCTGGTGCTCTCTACAGATGGATTTGCAATTACTGGCAGTGTCCCTGTGTCTTTCTTTTCCTTGCTTAGATGTAGGTTTCAAAAGCAATTAGTGAGTCTGAGTGCTGCTCTTAAGGCACTTTAACAAAGCTTGACTTCCATTTGCTTTCTGACAACCAGCATACTTTCAAATGTCTTAAGTTAAATACCTGTAAGCAAATGTGCTTGCACCTTCTATTCTTATCTGTTTAAAGAAATTATGTTGATATTAAATGCTTTTTGTTTTCCTCCTGTGAAACTTGATACAGAACCACAGGGGTAATGCTGCTCTTGTATGAAGATAAAGCAAGACTGAGAAGAAAGAAATTACTTCTTCCTTTCCTACCTTGGAAATGATGAAAATCTTAATATTCAACAGATCTGTGTGCTCAGAGGTGGAGCTGGACTAACTATGGACCTGACCACTTCTTTCCATTACAAAACCCAGTTCTCAGCTGCTTGCCAAATACTAAAAAGTTGTGCTGCTATTTCCCATGACAGGTTCAACCTAACGAGGGATTTTTGTGGGAAATTTCAGCTGTGTCCTTCACAAAAGGCAGCATTTTTATGGAAAAAAAAACTGTTCACATATGGTTAAAGAGTGTATCATTTCGTGTAAGATGTGAATTAAAATTGGAAGGCAATCTTCATTTCAGAATATCCTAAGTTTTGAATGATTTACCTTGGAATTTTAATGTTCACTTAAGCTACAGATTTTTCAGGGAAGTGGATGAAAAACACAACAACAACAACAATAGATTCTGCCTTGTAATAACATCATGCAAGTATAAGATAAATATATTTGCTTTTATGTTTTATGGCAACAAAATGGATTGAAGGATTTTAAAACAATATTTAATTGTTTTGGGTTTTCCAATGCCTGAATCAGAGTTAAATTTATTTTTGGAGGAATATAATCAGTTAAGACATATACAGAATTATAGCCACACCATCTCTCAAGGTTAACTTTAATGGGGATGATTATGACTTTATAAACACCTTTCTTTAATTTGACACCATATATTTTACTTTAAATTATTTATATGCCTTGATGTGGTTCTTGCTCTAAAAAACTATTTAAAAATTCACAGAAACAATAAACTTGAAAACCAAAGACAATTATTCCAAGGTATGAGTAGCAGTTTGAAAATAAGTATTTCAGCTTCAAACTGTTGACTTAAGCTTAGGGCATAATTTACTAGTACAGTTTCCTTTACACTATTCTAGGAAACTGTAAAGTTGATGGAAAATACAGCTAATTTCTCTCTCCATCTATCCTTCATAGAACACTACACAAACATATCTGTCTTAAAGACAGACGAAATAAGATACTGCATTCTACTGTCCACATTTTTCAGCACTCTTTTGAGATCCCCCAATGTTTTTTAATCTTTTATTTACTGTTGGGAAGAAACATTTAAGATGAGGAGTATAACTTTTGGCTGCTACAAATCAAAAGTTGGAAGGTTTCTTCTTCAAAAGGGCATCCTTAAATTCTTTTCAGGAAAACTCTCCAAATTCTATTTCTCAAAATAGCCACTAATTCCAGCTGTCCTTAACAGGACTGCTGGTATTCCACAGCTGAGTACTCTCCTACTTTGTTCCCAAAGCAGTTTCCTTCAGGAAAAAAAACAACCCCTGTGTCCTTGCAAGAACTACCTATCCTATACAGTGAGCATGCCAAATGAAAACCAATTTTAAGCCTGAAACTGGAAACAGGACTTCCATATATATTCACTCAGTGCTCACTTCTGAACAAATATACACAGATATACTTCCTGCCACCTCTCAAGTACAAAGCCAGCTCTTATTTGCACAATATGTGCACAACAATAGAGCTGTGTATGAACTACTGTACAGACAGTGTATAAACTATTCTGTGTATAAACTACTCTGAAGGTTCTGATGGCCATATCCCAGATAAGGTGCATCACCTTCTGTGTGTTTATTTTCTTATTAGAGGACCCAAGGACCAGGAATATTTCTCTGTCTGCTCTGGGGTGTCGTGACCCCCAGGGAAGTACTGAGTTTGACCCTCATTCATGGAGAAAGTTTCCTACACTTCAAGATAAATTAGAATCCACAAAAGTGCGAAATAGACTATAGAGAGCAGTGTAGGTGTATCACTTCATGAGAAATTTAGGTTTTGGGATTTTTAGTATGTTGTGGATGGAAGCAAGATGGAAGGCACAGGGTGCTGTCCTGAGCTTCTTCTTCCTTCTTCTTCATGGGTTTGGGTGGCACTCTGTAATTGGGCAGAAAAGCCTGCATTGTGGGCTCTTTGGGATCAGTTATTGGGTTAAAAGGGAACACAATCTAGGTGTCAGTTCTTAATTGGACAGTTTAGTCTTAAAAGATCTTTTAAAAAGAGATTGTTAGCCATTTTGTGCCTTCTAATGAAAAGCTGCCAAACTCACAGTTGTGAGACTGTTTTACTGATAAGAAATAATAAACACCTGAGTCTGAACATGAACTACCATCCCAAGTGCCTTCAATCCAGACCCAGAGAAACCAATAAATATTGACTTCTATCAATAGAAGTCAATATTTAGAATACTTGAAGAATATTGTTTTAGCTGGTTCAGGCAGAACTGGTATTAGAGATCAGAACCAAAGGTAAAATACAGCAAGAGGATTAGAATAAAAAAGCAACAGCTTCTGTAAAGTTTAAATCAGGGAGAACAGCAGCAAACTTCCTTTGGACTGTGGTCACAAGCGGCGCTTGCACGCGACATAAGCAGGTGCTGTTTGACCGAGGAAAGAAGCAGCATTGCAGCAGCCCCAAGCAGCAGCATTGCAGCAGAGGCCACATTCCAGCCCAGAGGAGGAAACAGAAGCCTTGAGGGCACTCACTTTCCCAGGAAGTCCCACACAAACCCCCCTACGTGTTGCGGTGCGGGGACCGACACCTGGTAGGGAGGGTGCAATTTGCGGGAGCCGTGCTTTCTGAGGAAAGGCACAGTCACAAACACCCCCGAGGGAACAAAACAGAACAAACAACACAACTCGGGGGAGCGGGAGGGGACCAGGGGGAGGGAAAGGCAAGGGAGGAAACAGAACACAGAATGAAAAGTTACAGAGAGACAGGAGGTTATGGGATGGCAGTACAAAAAGCAAACAGTTAGTTACAAAGGAAGTGAATAACCAGACGGCTACAAAACCTCTACACCACAGCAATAGGGGACAGAAACAAAACTTATGGGGTCGTTCACCCACAGAAGAAATGTGGACTTAGAGCCCATCTTCCCACAAGAAAAAGCAAAATGCTCCCCACAGAGTATATACACCAATGAACTCATACTATCAACCTTGTATTGACTCTAGAATATTTTTCAACTTTTGCATAGCATGCACCATACCTCACACATTTATTTTAACATCTTTCATCTGAAAAGCAATGTCTCCCAGTCAGTAACTGCAACAGCTACTGAAGAGGGGAAGCATTTCCCTCTCTATGTTACCTTCAGCACAAGGCAGCTTTGCTTGCATTGAAAAGGTTAAAATATATTTTTCTGCTTTTAATATTTCTTGTGCACACCTCCCTAACAGGTGACACATCTCTTCTGTGATTAAACTGTGATACCATTTCTTCTCCCTGACAGTATATGGTCTAGTTGTCACACAGAACTAGCAAAAGGGAAAACAGGGAAGAGAGACTCTCTTTTGAAAAATCCCATTTTCTTGTGCAATTATTCTCTGTAACTTTTTTCTTCTCATCTTGCTGCACGTGGAACACTGACTGCTCCTGATAGGCACAGCAATATTTGCTGTTTAGCTTGCTGACAATTGCTTCTGCAGGCACTAAGGCTCTTCTTTGCACAGCACAGCTTGATCAGCTGTACAAGCATCAGAAGTCAAGATAATTTCTAGCTCACTCTGCATAGACCACAGTTTAGGAAAGACTTTTAAAACGCAAAATTATAAATTTTTTTTCCTGGAAACCAGGATTCTTCTAGCTCTAAAACATGCATGTAACATGCCTGTTATATAGGATATATAGGTTCAGGCACGATAAAATCTCTGCTTTGTGCAAAAACTCAAAAGGAGAAAGCAAGCTTTCAGGGAGTCGTTTGGAGGAGCAGTTGAAAACAACTAAGGCCAAATAGGAATTCCAACAATTATTCAGAAAAAAAAGAAATTACCAGTCAAAACCTTACCATAAAGTATCTGGAAGTTTCTATCTCTTTCTCCAGTCCTGCGTTTATATTACATTTCCACCTGAAAAATCATTTCAGGTGCTGATACTTGGCTAATTCACCATACTAACAGCATCCAAATTAGATCTCTAGATCATGAAGACTTTTTCTATTTCCACTTAGAGTGGTTATAGAACATGAATATTCTTAGATTTTTCTCCTCCCCTTGATTTATTTTGCTGCTGGCAGTCACATGATAACAAAAGAAGTATTTTGTTTTACATAGTCAAAATACCTATTCTAATTACTAGAAATAAGAGAAAACATATTCTATCTTATCTCAGTACTGGTAGAAAAGATACGTTAAGAAGAGAAGAGAAGCACTCAATTTTTTTAAGACTGACAATCAGGTGGTAAGAAGGAATGGATAAAACTGAATACTCAAAGTATTTACTAATGCTTACAGAATGATATCTAGTCATTTGGGGGTTCATTTCTTTCATAGTAAGACTTTAGTCTGAGACTGAAACATCAAAAAACTACCATGTAACAGGACAAACAATAACTGCTTTGCAGAAGTCTAGAAGTGCATCTTTTCCAAGAAAAAGCTTGCTTTCTAACTCTGAAGATGATGCAATTGCTTCCATCAATAAGAGAAGGAGACCCATCCTAATTTTTCTTTGTTATTTTTCCTTTGTAGACTATAAATTTTTTTGTTTATAGGACACTTGTGACTACTCAATTTTTGATGCTGCAAGTGAAATCATGATTAGTTTCTGAATGCTAATGTAATAAAAAAGTCAGCTTGCATTAAAAGTGTACCTAAGAGAATTCTCTTCCTGCCATTTTAATCTCCTCTAGGAATCAGGCTGAGGAATGATGCACATAGACTTTCTTTTCCTAAACAGTAGTTACTTCTCCAGAAAGGAAAAAACCAATTAAGGCACTATGATATATTTCTTCCCCCTATCTTAGTTCTGATAGAAGCTTGCTGCTTGTACATGTTTCCTGGTCAACTTGCCTGACCTATAGAGGATGACGTGGAGAATGTCACACCTGAGATGGGGATCCCAACAGGAGTAAAAAAAAAATTACACAAACAAGTGACTTGTAGCTTTTTCATGTCTATACTCACTCAAGAGTATCAACCTATTGCCTGAATGTTTTGCTGATTATATTATGTAACAATGGGCTGAACAATGCATCACTTAGGAAAAAAGGGAAAACATTCAAAAAGAATATATCCTTACACCTGGGTGTTTGAGTTTATGCCATAGGTATGAAGAATTTTTGTTTAATAAAAGAACGTAAAGAAAACTAACAGGATGTTGCTTACAGACACAAAGAGAGAAGAAACCCAGCTGGCAAGCTGAACTGTACACATCAAGGAAAAGAGAATGGACTCCTTAGAAAAGAGTTTTTCAAATCATTCAGAGAGGCACATAATTTGACAATCAGCAAGCCATGAAAAACAACCACTGATTGCAGAACCTGAAATGTCCTCCACTTAGTTGCCCTAAGCTTCCTGACACTAAACTGAGTAGTTAGTAGTGAAAAGACAAAAAGACTATTCTGGCACAAGGCAAATGGGAATAACCAAATTTCCATTTTGCTGTTCCAAGTTAGTGATTTTCCATTGGGAATGGCAAAGTAAACAAAAAATCCCAAACAGGTATTACTGCCAGAAATTTGCTCTTGGCCCACCAAGATGAGAAAATGACAGAATACAGAATCTAATTCAGGTTTTTCACAAGATGTATTACTTATATTTGTGATACAAATGTCATGGAATCATAATAAATTATAATTTCTTCTAGGGATATTATAGTCTTCAGCCTCCTGGCTCCAAAAGAAAGATGGAAAATGCTGAAAAGTGATGAATCAAGTTTTGCTTGGACAAAAGCAAATCTGCTCATCAGGCTTCACCTGGGCCAAAGTATTCCTGTACCCCTACCAGTACAGAGTTACGAGGCCACCTGTCAGAAGAATCTGAGTAAATAGTACCACAAGCTCTGAAAAGGCATTTTTCTTATTTGTTCTTGTGAAAGCTGTGCCTGAGAAATTTCTTGTATCAAAACAACAAACTGTTTTACAAACACATCAAAATTTCAGCAGCTTTTCCTACCTCTCCACTCCCTTACAACTCTATCTACCTTTCTAGTTCTACCTGTATCACCCCAGTTTTGAGTAGCCAAGTAAGAACACGGTAAGACACGCTCTGCCTAACAATGTAGCACAATAAAGGACCAAAGACAGAAAAACTCTAAACAGACATTTTAAGTTTTTGAAGACAAGAAAAACCACCGATCTTTAACATACTAACGTCAGGTTTTTTGCTCCTCTTTTAACTTTACACCATTCTCACCTTTCCAGCTCTGCTATCTTCTTATCCTTGTCGTTCTTCTCATTTTCCATCTCTTTCAGGATCTCCAGGAGCCGATCCACCTCAGCCTGAGCCTTGCCAGACTCCTCCCGAAAGCGCGTTACCTCCCGCTCCAGCTGCTGCATGCGCTCGCTCAGCTCAGGACTGGCCCTCGCCTCCAGCGTTGCCTCGTGAGCCTGGGAGACAAAGGTTCAAGAAACACCACTTCGTTCACATGGAACTCTGACAACTCCAAAATGTTATCTGTGACAACTCCAAAATGCTATCTAGAGACCTATTTCAAAATGGCAGGATGAATTATTACACAGGAATAAGCAGGGCCTGTGCTATTTTAAGTATGGGGAAATACTCTGTAGGAAAACAAAAACTTAAAACATATTTAGTTTTCTAAATTCAGCCTAAAAAAAAAAGAGTTTTAATCTGAAACAGAATCAAAAAAGAAACAGAAATACGAAAAAAGTGTTAACTTTGAAAGAAAAAAAAGCAAGTGTGAGTGTACACACTTATAGTACACTTATAAAACAGTGACAACTGTTTTATAATAACTATAATATTATAATAACTATAGATGCAGTTATTTAAGATATTTCTAACCTATTTCTTCCAGAACAATAAACCACAGGTCATAGCCTTCAATAACTACATCACTATGCAAAGTGTCAGACCTTTGCACAAAGGGTGCTGATGTGCTCAAGCCCTTGCCAGTTCTGTGAGCCACACAGACCAGGGTTTATGAGCATGGCTACTGAAATTATCTTTGCTTAATTATCTAGGAAATACATTTTTCAAAATCAGACTATTGGAACAAAAAGTATTTCTGGACTGAGGATGACATGATCCCAATGAAGAGATTGTTTGGGGAGGTTTTTTTGTAACAAAAATCAGTAATTTATTAGTAAACCTAATTCAATAACTCCCATGTATGTAAGAGACAGGAAGAATGCAGTATTCATGCTGGAAGTTAAACCAGCAGACTAAGGACTATCTTTTTTCTCTCACTCTGCTCCTCTGCTCTTGGATCTTGAACTGCAATTTGATTATCAATTAAAGCTATTTCAGAATTGCTCAAAATTGCTTCAGTGAATAGCAAATTTGATGGAGCTATTCTGCTGATCAGGATTGCCTGCAAAAGCCCAGGCCTTGCACTTCTCAAATCAAACCTACACAGAAAATAAGACTACAGACTTTTCTCCCCTCTGTGTGCAGCTGTGGAAAGTTGTTTTACAAGCTGCCAATGTTCTGCTCCAAAGCACACTAAGTCTAGATCTGATAGTATAAGACTCTGTTGCTTTTAAAGGTAATTGGAGAGTACTACAGCAGTAAAAAACTCAGGGCAGAAAGCTGCTGCTTCCAAAGAACCAAATAGCAAAATTACATTTGGCTAAATCTGTTTAGTTATTCAGTAAAACAAGACTGGAGGAAAATATCCATTCATTGACTCCAACATTTTTGCCTTGAAGTGTCTAGTTTTTAATTAGCTTCTTTAGAGCCAAGGCCACATTCTAGTGGAATCCAGGAGACTTGTGGAGCAGAATATTATGGGACTGTGGAAAGTCTTGATGCCTGTCTTTAATGGGACTGACCTTGGGATGGATCTGTGTTTCCCAAACAAAGGAAAGGTTCATGTTCCAGGGCCTTAGCCCTACAGCTCTTGTCTGAGGGTCAATAACAAGCTGTTGTGGCTTTCTTTTGTTTAAAAACAAGAATTCCAGAAAGCTGATGAAGTTGGACAGTATTTTATCCCAGAACAAAACGCCCCAGGCACTCCCCAGGTCTCCCAGGCAGATGTCGGCAAGAGTGCCCAATAACCAAAAACCATGGATGAGTGGAACCCTTTCCTGAGGTAATGCATTTAGGAACACTTAAAAGGCTCCCTACTTTTGAGTGACTTTCCAGTCAAACCCTGACAGTCCTGTGTCACTGAACTCTAAGACTGAAAACCCTCAGTCTTCTGGCTGAGACCTGGCCACAAGTGCATCCCTGTGAGCCCGAGGCTTTGCAAAACCTTTTGGAGTTAGGGCTGTCACTGCTTCCAGACTCCTTACTGCCCCATAAGCACTTCAAATTACACACCCTTGGAAAGGGTTCTCCACAGCAAGTGGAAGTGTAATTAATGCCCTGCCAAGTGGATGCAGACTCCAGGAGGACGTGGCAGCAGTGAGACTGACAAGTGTGTCAGCTCCACGAACAGCTGTGAGCACCAGGGGACATACTTGGCTTTGGAACGAGCACTGGTGGGTGTTCCTGAAATGCTTTTTTGGGATTTCCAGCCTGCGGAAATCTGAAATACTTGATTTCATTTCCTTTTCAACTACACCTTAAATTTCAAAAAAAACCCTCCAATCTTTCCTTCCCAAATACAGGGAATTGGGAATTTTTGGGGTCACCTATACATCAACAGAGGGCATCAGTATTCTCCTAAGAGACACGGTGTATAGAGTTAAGTCTGGTTTTCACCAGACAGAGCCTGAGTTCTTCTGTACTGGATTCATGTATGTTTCCAACATCTCAAATTTTTTCTTTTAACAAATACTCCTCCAGGCTCTTTAAAGTCATCCAAAATACATGATCAGATAATCAAGAAACTTCTTTTCAAAGAAAACAAAGTTAGGCTGTTAGCCTGGCTTATTAAACTCACTAATTCAAAAGAAGTTATAAGACCTAATGCAATTTGACTGTCAGAACAGTCCTGATTTATTTTACTCTGCTAATAAAAGCATCTCCACAACAACCCAAGAGACACTACTGAGAAGAGGAAATAAATTTTCTTTTCTAGAGAATTAGCCAACAAGTCAGTGTGTCTGGTTCTTATAGAACTGAAGGGCTATTTACAGGACATAAATTATTAGTTAAGACATGTAACACATGTTATTTGTATATAATGCACATAAGTATGGATACTTTCACCTAACACAAAGAGAACGTTATGTGATATGCTGTAAACTGGAGACCACTTCCTGCACTGTGAGTTACTGACTGAGTGACTTTGGTCCATTTTGTGGGTTTTGTACAAAATACGTGTTTCATGACCGTATCTAAAATCCTACTGGATTCATTTATTGCATAAGAGAGAAAACCAATGCATTTAGAGCTTTCCCACAAACTCACATCCAGATCTGGAACAGATGAAACTGGCTACCTTCCCTGTGCAAAATAATTAATCTTGTTTTTTTTTCCTTTAACCAAAAAGCTAAACACAAATAATGAATTCCAATATTCACAGTAAAAAAACCTACATACAACTTGCTCCGCCCACCAAAGGTGTACAGAAATTCCCAAATAAGTAGTAATTTCATTTTTGAAACACAAGCAACATCTAAAGTGACAAATGCACCAATAGCTTCTCCTGTATTAAGAGACTATAAGAAGTCTATTTCATAAGTTTGACTTCCATCTCTGCCTGACACAAGATTTGTAAATCTGTTGATTTTAATATAGTTACAAACAAATGTGATAACGTATAAAAGAAGTATGACAAAAATTATATAAATGTAGAAAGCAGCCTGCTGAGGGTGAAGGGAGCACTGCACTTCTCATCTCTGCAGGCCATTGAGTTTACCCCATTAGAGGCTATTTAAATCCCTCAGTTGTTACTTCTGACCCTGGCATTAGCTCTCCGTGCTCCTGTGTGGGATCAAACAGGTGAATTAAAGAGCACAGCCAAACTCACACATTTCATTCTGCATTGATCTGCATGAGAAACAGTCCCATTTCAGCTGGAAAGCAGCACCCTCTTCAGCTCTGCTTTTATTAGCAAAGCTCATCTGATCAGGATTAATCTTTGCCAGTGTGAATTCAGTTTCAAATTCTAAGTGGTTCAGGGCTGAGAACAGTTTAAGTTTACTACTCTGGCTATGTTCTCCCAGTCCTTAAGAGGGGCTATAAAGCAAGAGGTGGTTTAACAGCTTTCTGCTTTCCTGCTCTCATTTCCCATCTGGAAAGTGGTAAGTGATGGGGTGACTGCTTCAGGTACCTACAGAACATAAGAAAGAGTGATTGTTCCTCAACAAAATAAATGTACTCTAACTTCTCTTGCTTCCACAGAAAATCAGCTGACAAAGCCAACTTCTACAGCTAAAACAAAGATGACCAATGTTTCGTAGAAATAACCAATATTTACAGATGGAGAGGAGTGGAAGACAAAACACATTAAAAAGAAATTTCTAAGTTGATATTTCTCATGCCAAAAACCTCTTTTTTAAGAGGTAAGATAATCTTACACAGCTTAAAGTGTGCCAGAGACAGGGAACATAACAATAGCACAGACCTAATTTAAAGGCTCTAAAATGTAAATAAAAATTCCAAACATTATGACCAAGACTCCAAATCAATATTCCTAAAATATTAACTAAATCAAACAGCAAATAACTCACAGCAAACACTTTCTACTTTTACCTATGAATTGAGACAGTAAATTCAGTTTAACATTTCACATACAAATGTTGCCAAGAACTTTTGGCCATGAAGTAAAAGTTCCCAAGAACCTGAAATCCCATTTTAATCCACCCTCCTACCTCCAAGGGAGCCTCATGTCTCCTAAAAATAGTAAATGCACACACAAATACAAAAACATATTATGATTATTTACTGCAAAAGACAAACACTTTACCCATCTTCTGTACTTTTCCTAACACAAAGGCAGAAATTCAACTGATAAAACATTTGTGCTGTCTTCTATCATGCCTTTATTAGTTTTAACAAAATTGTAAATTCAAAAAACAACCAGGCTTTTTCCTCCTTTAGTTCCAAAGCTCTACACAGCCCAAACTGTAAAAAAGCTTTTCAAAAAAGGCAGTAATGGAAGTAAAAGGCTCAGGAAATTCTGTGATATACTATGCACTGTAAACTTGAGTCTGTCACAGAGAGTTATTTACCGTCTTTTAACCATCTCTACATGTTAGTCTTTGTTAATGGAACTGTAAATTTTTGACACTGAATAAGCAAGTGCTCAGCTAGAATCAATTAATAAACAAATTCTTTTGTTTATGAAGCATCATAAAGACAGGAAGACACCTCAAGAGAGGCAATTTCCATTACTTAAAAAAGTGATCTCTTCAGAGAGATACAAGTTCCCAGAGATGTCATTAAACAGTAACATTAATCTGCTCTCTTTGGAGTCACCCCAGCACAGAGTGGGCAAAGTCAGGAGGGAAATGCCCACAGGATATTTCTCTTTGTGAGTGTATTTTAACCCCCCCACCTGCCTCCTCTGATCTGTCCCTTACTCACCTGACCACAGGCTACCACTGTTCACAAAATCAGGACACAAGTAAAGAACAGACATTTAGTACCAGTTTTTGGATATTCAGTGTATGGCTCTATAAGCTGCTTATTCTTAACTGCAACATGACATTAAAAGAAATAATTCCCCAATTTTCTTTCTTATGATGGGGTACAGATGGTCTGTGTGCCTCATAAGAGGAGGAGGGGTTTGGCTACAGAGAGCCAATCCCTACCATGAACGTGAGCAGGTAGGCATTGGCCAGGTGAGCTGGGTGGTAACCCATCATAGCCAACCAAGTTTGGATGTGGAGTCTTTGGGATAGCCTACATAAAGAGCTGTGGGCACCAAAAAACTCTCTGCTACATGAAACCCTGATGTCCTGTCATGTCTGTCTCCCCCTACCACGACACTTCCGGTCATAATCACAACTAATCACTCCTTAACAACACCAGTGGGAAATGAGGATGCATTATTAAACCTGTTCTGCAGGGGAGAAAGCAAAATGGAAATATATTCTGCCTTATTCACTCAATGCTTTCCTACTATTAAAAAAGTATTTTACCATCTTGTTTCTCTAAATGATTATCATCTCTCATGTATATCTGGCTCACTCTTGGAGCATTTGTCACGCAATATTGAAAACAGCAAGACTCTAGCAGACTATAATTTAGTTATGAAATGCCATATAAATTACCTCACAAGGAGAAATAAGACCACACAGTGTGACACTAGCCATTTCATAAATTTTGAATATTTAGCTTTTCAAAATGAGTGCTATCTTCACAAGTTTTCCTCGGAGGGGTACAGTAGGTAAAGTTATTTTTTTTTTAGCTGTAAGAATATCAGGGAGAAAACCTCTCCAACTTTCCACTACATGAGATGATGCTGAGATCATCACACACCATCATCAGAATGGAACATTAAAAGCCACCACAGAATCACAGGATGGTTTGGGTTGGAAGGGTCCCTAAAGATCATCTCCTGCTGTGGGCAGGGACACCTTCCACTAGATCAGGCTGCTCAAAACCCCATCCTACCTGGCCTTCACAAAACCTCTTGTACCTTATCCTGTGTGTTTGCTATATCATACTGGAGAATAAAATAGAGTTTGCTCCAATATCTTCTGTGTTCTGATTTCAGAATAACGAGTCTCAAAATGTTTGCATGCCGTTAAAGATTTTGTAGAGAATATGCTCTCCTGACAGAAATTCTTCTGCCTATTTGTACCAAGTACAATCTTTTTGTATTATATCTCATTTTCTCAATCCCTTATCGACACTATTTTAGCCAGGTTTAAAGGATTTCTGATATGGGATGCCACAAAAATGGAACAATTGCAAGCCCCAGCAATTCTCTGACCCTCAGACAATGACTGTCAGGACAGACAACTCCATTTACCCTGAACATTGCCAAGAGTAACACAGGTATCAGACTCCTTAAAGTTCTGTAACACCATTTTTTATGCACAGAACCACAAAAGAAATCTCTGATGAAAACCACCTTGGATTACGTAATTTACAGTGTCAAGATATTATTACACAAACACTCCTTGACAGGAGTGCTCTTTGACATCAAACAGGAGGCTGGAAATAGGATCCAAAATCAAACTGACATAGTACCAGCGAGCTGAATGGTTACACAAGATTTTAAGCAATCTTTCAGTTGCTGCAACTTAGTTGTTATTTTTGATGTGCTGATGTGCCCAGTGTTACAGAACACTTTCAAGCAAGAAGCTTGATTCGCATGGAAATTCCACCTTCTTGCTCTGAAAATGCACAGACAATGGAGATGACAGAAAAGCTACAGGACATTTCAAGCACCAGCAGCAAAGGGAAACAAAACACAAGACACGATATTAAGCTGTCCAAACAAAAATGCAGTTAGACCAAGGCAGTCAAACAGTGAAAACATCTCAGAAAGCTTTTTGGAACATGACTGGTCAGACATCCCACCGCTTTTTGTTTGTACCCATACTGTCCATTCCCACTATACTAAAGGAATTCACCAATACACTCTGTGTTGGCCCAACTGTAAAAGCACAGGTGAATACACATGCAACACAAAAAATTAAATGTGCTG
Source organism: Passer montanus (assembly GCF_014805655.1). Lineage (NCBI taxonomy): Eukaryota > Metazoa > Chordata > Aves > Passeriformes > Passeridae > Passer > Passer montanus. The sequence continues at coordinate 3,829,233 of NW_024366592.1, forward strand.
GCAACAGCCTCTCAGATTGCCAGGGAACTTACTAGCTTGGATGGATGACTCAATAAAACTTCAGGGTGCTAAAGGGAGAAAGAAGATAGGAAAAGATGGAGAAAATTTGGGATAGGAACAGTGTGAGAGAGAAAAACAAAACATGCAACAAGAAAAGAATTTAAAATAATAACTGCAACATTAATTTACTAAGACGACAGAATCTTAATTAGTGGTATTGGCATGCATTACTAACCAGCTTCTGGAACATGAGAAACATGGAGAGTTACCCTCATGCAAGTTCCAAATTTTATCTTTAATACTTCAGTTTAGCAGATTTGTCCAGCCCCCATATATTTAATGCAGTTATTTGTTTGGGTTTACAGATGAGTTTCACAGATTGAGAAGGACCTTAATTCCTAGTGCCTCCTTTGTATCAATTTCAAGACAGCTGAATGGTTTAGAAAACTAATTCAGTAACTGACAGTATCTGAATGCTGAACACAATTTTCCTTTTTGCTTTTATTGTAACAAGAAATACTGATTTCCCTGGCAGCCTTTTTCTTTCTATGTTGAATACATCATTTATTGTCCCTTCTTAAAAAAAAATAAATTATCAGCTGAGAAGAAAAACCAGCCTCATCTACCAATATTATCAGTAATATTTTCAGCTGTGGGAGAAAATCCATGTTCACAAAATAAAATGCAGCAGAGTCTGTATTAGACTAGCCAGGCTAATTCTTGGGAAAGACAGAATTTGGATCAACACTTCATTAAGTCTTTTTTTCCCCCCTGTTTTTTGAAAGAAAAATCCTCCTGAATTTGAAGAAAGAACACCACAGCAGACAAAAAAAAACAAAAAAAAACAAACAAACAAAAAACACCAACAAAAAAAAACCACCAAACCCCAAACAAAAAACAACCTCTGAGCAAGGCTGTTGAAGGTAGAGGTATTTTCCTGGCAGGGAATCACTGCTAACTTTTTCTGGTGAAAAGTTCCTACGACTGCAGCAAGGGGAAGTTTATTAACATATGGTTTTGACTCTTTTTCCTCCCTAAAAATAAGGAGTATATCTATAGGGAGAAAAACTATGCACTGGAAATGAAGATGGACAAAAATCCACTCATCTTTCCTGGAAAAACATCTAATATTAGTTGGTCTCTCCCAGATCAGAAAAACAAAATGAAACAAAGTATACTGGCTGGGAAATTCAAGACAGAAAATGCTAGGGAAAGAGTATCCTGGAGAACAACAACTAAAACTAATACATTAAAATAGTAGTTTGGACAAAGATTTTCCTAAAGAAAAGAAAAACCACCACAGAGCATAATAGCACTTCACAGAAAAAAAGGGAGAGAACCTCCTGTGTGTTATTTGCCTCTAATGATTCCATCTGAGCCAAAACGAAGACAGGACAGCAGGCCATGTAAACTCAACAGGGATTTATGAGCTGCTTTCAGCCTTCAGAATCTCCCACTGCATCTCCTGCTGGCAGCAGGATGACAACTGAGCACAGAAGCAGTGAATATAGCACACAAATTTGCATAACCATGGTATTATTATTTGAAAAAAACAACCCCAATATGAAAAACACTGCAGTTTCAGCTGCTAAATCAAAGACCAATATAAAACACTTATTAGTGAAAAGAGGAATAGCAACAAGAAGTGGATACTTCAAGTGAGACACTGGAGAGTGACACAGAACTAAAACCAGTATCAAAACAACTTTCAGCATCCTTGCACGCTGCTTGGTTAATATTTTATTTAGTGTAAAGTTAAATCCCCTTTACAGAAGAAAGGGAAGCTTGCATGGTTCACAATTTCTCTGAGGCTCGCTGTTTGAAGGCTAGCAAGAGTTTTTTGCAAGGACTACCAAAGTCTATTTTATTTAATGGCTTAAGAGTAGTCCAAATCAGTCTCTTCTGCCAGCTTCTTAACTTCTAGGGCTAACAGATTTGACTGGAAGTACTCAAAGTGTTCACTGGGAACAGGAAGCAAGGGAAGCAAGACTGACGCTAGACACATTTCCATTCAAACTGTGAGGGAAGAACCCAAAAGAAAAAGCTTTTAGCCATTCACTCTTAAGGAGCTACATGAGAGCTTCCTTCCTGCATGTGTCTCATGCAAATCTGCACTAAGATAATGTAATAAACCTCAACAAAACGAACCTCTAATTCAGTTTTTAAATGAATGCTCTTATGTAGCCATTAGTTTTAAGGTTAATTATGACAGATATTTGCAATTGTTAACAATGCAGAGGTGTAAAAACAAGTTTTTAGAAGCTTTAAAATGGAGCTGGATTATCTGTCATAATTATTTCATCTTGAAAATGTCAAACTGCCTCAATAAATATCTGCAATTCATTTAAAAAGTGAAAGCCTTTAAAAATTCTTTGCTTCTGTGCAAGCTACAATAAAACCCACTAAAGAATTAAAAACAGCTGGGTAAAAAGGTTATTAAAGAATTATGTAAACTTACTATAGGTATAAAACATATTCAAGTGAATGTTAACTACATTTTCTCGAGTAACTGGAAGTTACCCCACGTAAGTAATGGTAGGCTACCAATTTTTTTTGGTTGTAGAACTGAAACCATCCTGACCGTGATTTAATTTAAAATTGCCAGTTTCTTTAGATGAGGAGATGCTCTAACAACCTCTGGCAAACTTAGCTACAAAAATAGATTTGTCAACTCATTACCAGCAACACAAGGTGAACCTGAAATTCATAGCAGGGAATTCAATGAAAGGTCCTTCAGGTCTTCTGAAATACCCACTGAAAGCAGCCTGTGAGACCAATTACCTGTGTACAGCTGCCTTTTCTTGCTACTGAGCTCTGCTGATGCTGAGCAACAGCTGATTTTGGTGACAGAATGAAACAGGACGAACATGGGGCTAGATATGCCTGTACAGAGTTTCATGTACACTGTTCTCAGGTGCAGTGACACCCACCCTGCACCCACACAACAGGAATTCTGAACAGCTCTGAACTGATGACTCAAAATCACACACTTTATGGATGGCATCTTCTTTTCATTTGTTTTTTGCTTTCCTCCAGGCAGGGCCAACCCTGCACCTGAATTTATCACATTAACTCCTATAAGCATTGATAATTGGCATGTGAAATGTTTAGCTGTTATTTTCTCATCAATTTGATGGCACAACTGCTGCTACAAGCTGTACTGAAGCAGACTAAGCCTCAAACTCTTAGCACCTGTAAACAAAAAAGCCAACAGCACTGTTACTGCATGTAAGTGAAATCAAAACTCAGCACAAGTGTCTGAAAGTCACTTTCTGATAGGCTTAGCTTGTAATATGGTTTGCATGGACCTTCATGGTTCTTGCTGAAAAGAAAAGAATTTGCTCTTAAGACCCCAAGTTTTCTTTATAGACATGGGCAATGTGTTTAGATCTGTATACTTATAACACATATATAAACATGCACTAAGATTACCTTCTTCAATTGTGTTTCCATCTTCAAACATTCTTCCTTTTTCTGTTCTAATGCAATTTCCAGTGTCTTGAGTCTTGAATCTTTCTTCAGTCCTGATGATGCTAATGATGAAGCATGTTCCTTAAGATCCAGTAATGATGTCTAAATTAAAAGATGTGAAATAATTATCAAGTAAGTGCACTAGTTAGTTAGTTTCTTCTGTCTTTATTTTCCTCCTATCCCGTCACATTATGTTCAGGATCTAATTTAAAACAATTTTTTCAGGTTGTTTGTGTCACTGACTTAAGACAGCTTGAATTAATTCAGGCTTTCAGAATCAAAATAAAGCCTTGTCTAAATTAATTTCAAAATAGTTTTTAAAGATGGACAATTCTGTAAACTGGAACTTGTGCTCCAGTGACAGTCATGTTTAAGAAAAACTGGTTTTCAATAAAATTGTATTTAAAATCACTTTTGGTTGGCAGGTTTAGCCACTGAGAGAGTTGAAAGCATTCCTGCATACAGCTTCTATGGGGTGAAACTGATTCATGCCATCTTACTACAAAAGACATCTCAACTTCTTTCTTTCTAAATGATTTTTGTATTTACTTTTTTTCCCCCTGTCAAATGCGGATTTCCATGTAGACAAAATCTTAGTACTTTCTGGGTACATATTTTTGTGTTGTTTTACTTTGACTGAGTTTTGAAAAAAGATTGCAAATACACAAGAGAGGAACAGAGAACATTTATATTTCTCTCATATAATTAAGGTAATTTGTCTAGCCAACTGGCTCATTACCAACAATCAACCTAATTAATCAAAAAAATACTCAAGAGTCTATAGAGCTGGCTGTGTTGTTTGCATAAAGGAACAAACATTATCCTCATGCTTTTGGCACAGCTTTGATCACCTCTGCTCCTTCCTCCCTACATTGAGACAGGGACAGGCTTGTTCCCAGCCTTCTGCTGTCTATCAGCACAGCTCAGTCAATGAGCTATGACTGACCAGCAGCCAGTCACTACTAACAAGATTAACTGCTGCAAACAAGGGGATGGCTGCTATCCCTGAAAAGGTGGTTCTGAAACACTGATGCTCTGCAAATTCTCAAATGATGTACTCTACCCATCAGCTTTGTTCAAAGACAATTACTATAAAGGAGCAGTTTTCTTCAACTCAAATGTAACACAAACAGAGACAACAAATAATTCTGTCACAATAGATTCGTGTTGCTGGTCAACCTCTTTCTCTGTGAGATCTCCTTGTAAAATGCTGACTCTTTCTTTCAGGTCCTTAATGTCTTTCTTGTAGTTGTCGATCTCTTCCTGTTTTTCTCGTTCATCTCTGTCACGCTGCTCCTTTAAACGCTCAATGGTCTTTTCCTGACAAAAGAAAGGCAAATCCCTCTTAGTCAATTCAGCTCCTGAGGCTTCCTATCACAACACTTTGATACACTTGAAGTGAGGAGGAGTGTATTGCCATTTGCTTTTCTTTACAGTTGTAAAGATCCTCAAGAAAGAGAAAACTGGAGAAAACTATGGAATCACTGCTGTGAAATACCAGCACTGTGAATACCGGATTCAATACTGTGAATGTCTGGATCTCTGAATGTTCATGGTGCTGTTACTGTGCAACCCAATTCACCTGGTTCTGATCATCAAAATTAGTCTAAATCAGGATGCACTACATATTGCTTCCTGACTTATTTAAATCTTGTTTTTCTAAAATGTACAGCTAAATCAGTGGTTCTTCAGAGAAGAAGGGGTGTAGTACCTATGTGACACTGGTATATACAGTAAGATAAGACAACAAAATAACTTTTTGGTACAGTAGATATCAGTGGAGCTTTGGATATCTTGGATTCTGAAAGGATGCAAGCAAATTCCCCAACCTCAGGTTAAATTTAACCATAGTTCAGAGAACCTGATGGAGTAAAGGAGCTCCTCTGGGAATCATAAAAAACTATATATAGTTAGCCCAATAAGCTGTGCCACCAAAAGAGAGTGGGACTCTGTCTCTGAGCCGGCTACCTCCCGAAAACCGAGCATTAAAAAATCAGATTATCGGGATAATCCCAGCGGTCCCAGGCCGGGAACGCCGCCGCGCCCGCCTCAGCGGCGCGTCCTGCAGCGCCCCCTAGCGGGGAACGGCCCCGCCGCCGCCGCTCCGGCCGGGACGCGCACCCGGCACGGGAACGGGACCGGGAACGGGATCGGGAACGGGATTGGGCACGGGAACGGGATTGGGCACAGGAACGGGATCGGGATAGGACACGCGATCAGGATCAGGATGGGGAACGGGATCGGGGAACGGGATGGGGCACAGGAACGGGATCGGGAATGGGAAAGGGATGGGGAACGGGATCTGGCACGGGATTGGGCACAGCAACGGGATCGGGAATGGGACGGGATCGGACACGCGATCAGGATCAGGATGGGGAACGGGATCGGGGAACGGGATGGGGCACAGGAACGGGATCGGGAATGGGAACGGGATCGGGCACGGGATTGGGCACAGCAACAGGATCAGGAATGGGAACGGGAAAGGGATGGGGAACGGGATCAGGCACAGGATTGGGCACAGCAACGGGATCGGGAATGGGAAAGGGATGGGGAATGGGATCTGGCATGGGATGGGGAACGGGATGGGGCACAGGAACGGGATCAGGATTGGGAACGGGATCGGGAATGGGCACAGGAACTGGATTGGGCACGGGGTTGGGATCAGGAACAGAATCAGGATTGGGATGGGGAACGGGATCGGGCAGGGGATCGGATCAGGAACAGGATCAGGATTGGGATGGGGAACGGGATCAGGCAGGGGATTGGATCAGGAACAGGATCAGGATTGGGATGGGGAACGGGATCAGGCAGGGGATTGGATCAGGAACAGGATCAGGATTGGGATGGGGAACGGGATCAGGCAGGGGATCGGGAACGGGCACGAGACTGGGAACAGCAATGGGATCAGGCACGGAACAGGCACAGATCGGGAAACAGGCACAGGAACTGGATCAGGATCAGGCAAGGGGTCAGGAACAGTAATGGGAACGAACACGGGGTCAGGATCAGGAACGGGATTGGGAACCGCGCCTTTGCAGCAGCAGCAGGATCTCCCCAAGGAACTGCAGCACTTCCCACACTCACTTTTTCTGCCAGCGCTTCTTCCAGCGTGGTCAAGGCAGTGTCAGTGTTGGTGGTGTCAGCCTGCAAGGATTTCACTCGGTCCTTTAAGCTGCTCATCTGCTTCTCCTTGTCTCTCAGCTGCTCTTGAAGGTTTTCGATCTTGAATGAAAGAAGTCAATGTTAAGACAACAGCAAGGGAAACCATCCGAAATCATCTTAGGGTATATTAAAAGATTAAAATTATTCTTAAAGCAAACGAAGCCTAGTTCTTATAATCCCACCTCAAAACATCAAGTGATGTAACCAAACCCATCAAATAATAACAAGGAATGAGTAAACTTTCCAGCAATCAGGAATAAATACAGAGCAAGCAAGTCTGAACAGTATTCACAAGAACAGCATAAAGAGAAGCTATTATTCCAAATTTCTGAGGATGCTGGGCACTGGGTGACAGAAGGATCATCAACACATTAACAAAGAAACACATTATGGAAGGAAAGAAATTGACAAAAACCTTATTGCATATGTAAACTAAAAAAACCACTTGATAATTAAAAACTGGTGAGGAAGAAGTATTATTTTAATTATTTTCTTTGGTATCATTGTATTTTTTTGCTACACTGGCAAGTTGCTTGTTCATCTTACATGGTGGCTTGCTATGTGATGGAGTATCATGAAGTGCCACTCCCTGGGTGGGAAATGTATCAGCCTTGTTTTCTGTGGGTATAGAATTTCATCACTTTAGGAGTTCTGAATATATCCTCTGATACACTCAGAAGACCTAATGCCACCCCCTTTCATGCATACATACACATCAAAAGAAACAGACACATTAACATTATGATAACATGTCAAAAACAAATTTATCAACAAAGGAGTAAAGTGTACACAGATTTCTGAGCTGCTTTCTTTTTGTGTTGTTCTGACAAGTTCTTCTTCCACCAGCAAATGCACATTATAAACTAATGAAGGACACGTGGCATGTAAGGTACTCAACTGAAAACACTTGTAGCAAGACACTCTTTCAAAAACATTTGTAAGAAATATTGCAACCAGACAACCCCAAAGGCTATCATTCATAATGATAAACTAAAGCATTAATTAGCCTTTTGTTTAGCCTGTTGAACAGCAGTGAGCAACTGTTTGGTTACTGGAAATATAGCAATCAGGTTGTACTCTTCAACCCTGGAAAAACAGTTTCTGTGACTACACAGCAAATGGCTCTGTGACACATGCAGCACTACCCTTGCTATCTGTATTGAAATTACACCTGGAACACAGTAGAACGTGGGGATTGGTTTTATCTTAATCATTTGTTTCTATTAGGAAAAAAATATTAGACCTCAAAGTTATGGAATTTGGGCACAACACTACAAAACAAAATTAAAGGCCATCAAAAAACCATAACCAGAGACATATCATGGCAGTCAGAGATAACTATAAGAATTGAAAATATTTTTAATACACTCATATCAGTTGTTTAATGCCTTGTTAGCACACACTTGTAGCCCATGGAGCTTCAGAAAGAACCCCAGCAGCTGTGACTGAAAGGTTCTGGTGCCCACACGCAGGGCTGCCCAGGAGGCAGCATGGCAAGGGTGGCTGCTTCTGACTTCAGCAGCTCCCAGTGCCATCAGCTGTCTAGACAGGCTGGCTGTTTGGACAGCTAACCATGAAAATATACTACAAAGGAGGCTGAGTTATTCTTAGACTCCTGTTTACTTCTGGAGGAGGAACACTCACCAAAGGCTCTGGCTGGCTGAAGAGGGGATAGTGCAGAGTGGCTTTCTGCTGGGAGCAAACCACACACGACAGGCAGCCAAATAATTCAGCCTCAGCACATATTAAGGTGCTTACCAAGGTAGCACAAGCATTTATTTGCACGAGCCCAGTGTGCATTTTCATGTTTCAATTACACTGTTTGCTGTGGCCAGAGTAAGATGACAGCACTATGTGTGACTGCTGCACCTCCCCACTGCAGCTGCACCCTCTGGTATGAAACACCCAAACCAAAAATGTGATGTGTATAAAGTGTGAACCTCTCTATTCTTTCAGTCTACATGTAAATTTTTCAGTCTGAAGCAATGAATGGTGAGGCTTGTTATCACTGAGGGAACAGCAGGTATGCCAAAATATTCCCAGTCATATCTAGGCACAACCTAAAAGCCCACTGTAGCTCCAGCTGAGCCTTTTGCAGGGTCAGGTAACTGAAGGACCTGGCACTTACACTGCAGAAAACTGCAACTGGCATTAAGGGTCAAAACTGAAATATTTCTGTAATAATAGATGCAAAATTTCCCCATGAAATCACACTCAACAATAAATCACCTTTATTCCATTTTTCTCCTAAATCTGCAATACTGGAACAAATAAGTATAGGCTCTCCACAATGATATAACCTGAAGAACAAAGCAAATAGTCTCTACTCTATCCATATAGTTAATTAATGATGAAATTTGCTCTTATATCCTCACAAGTCGTTTGAGAATCCTTCCAGAAAAGAACAGACAATGCATTCCTAACCAAAAAAAAAAAGCAATTCTAAACAAATTCTCAAATAACTGATGAAAATTGAACAGGTAACCAGAATAGGGTCTTTTTGCTACCCAAGAAAAGATGAAATAAACCTTAATGGACTCTCCAAGCCCTGTGAAACACAGAGAGGCACAAGGATTGATAAACCTCCTCAGAAACGTTCCAAAAACCTAAGGAATCTATATTCCTAATATATTCCTTTTATATATATATATATATATATATACACTTTATATATAGTAATACGTATGTATATATTACTGTACCATATTTCTTAAAAAATCCAAAAAATAAAAATGAAAAGTATGCACTATTTTTAATTATCAACAATCTTTTTTTCTTGCCATATTTACTTATTTTGCAGGGTAAAGCCAGCAATCTATGCAACATGATCCTTAGTTTAAAGCTACACAAGGCTACACTGGCATCATCTGCTCTGCACACTGATTTTCCCATCAATAATGATTTACTGGAATATTTTTCCAACATTACCAGTTGTCAGGCACTATCATGTTTCAACTTGGGTGATTTATTCTTAGTTGTGTGGAACTAATTATTTTGCCTTGCAGCCCTGAAGCACAGAGTAGAGGCAAGAGAAGCTTCCTCTGGCATTCTGCTCCAAAGGCAAGGAAGCATTCTACTTCTTGCAAATACAGACTCAGAGAAAAGCCCATGCAAATGTAAATGAAAAACAGCCCAGGGATTCAAAGGAAACACATCTAGTTAAATATCCATCAAGGCTACTAGATTCCCAGATTCCTCTAGTTAGAGGTCACTAGATACTGTGATCATGCTTCAGCCAAGAAATTCTTCCACAGGGACAGTGTCCACCCTCTCGCCATGCCCTGGGGCATGAGGAAATTGAACACTTCAAAAACAATTTCTATTCTATCAGTGACTTCTGAATAAATGAAGTGGGTCTGTGAACTGGTCATTAAACCTCTTCCACAATCAACTTAATACTTGATAGCATTCCTTCAGTGCAGCACAGGAGCACATGTGCAGAAGAGCATCTCAGAGCTCTGTTCCCCTTTTTTGATCCCAGCTTTCCCCTGGGGGGAGCAGCAATGTAAATAGGATCTCAATAATCAGAGGGGTTTCAGAAGGTTTCTGTTCCATTCCTGTGGCACAGCCATCCAAATAAACAACAACTTCACATAAGCTGTTACTTTTCCAAACAGTTCTTCCTTGGTTTTGTAAAGGCACTATTGGTCTCCCCAGCTCCAGGGTAAATGACCACAAGCAGATGATGGATTATCACCAACCACAGGCAGAAATGTTTCTTTCACATCAGGAATATTAACATGGGGATGAAAGATGCATTTTTGGAAGGGAGAGTGGGTGAGTAAGCAGGCACATGATGATAGAACAGCTACAGCTCTGTCTAGGTCAAGACACGCCACTCCCTTTAATGTAAAATTACTAATATAATAATAAAATTTTGAGAGCCTACAGTCATACTTGAATTGCTGGAGTCCCACAGTATTTGAGAAGCTGAAAAAGACGGGCTCACATCAAAATCAAAATGACAATATAACAATTAAAACAGACATGACTGCATAACAATATTTTAAAAAATACTGCTGCGGGGAAACAGGAAAGAGGTTAGTGAGAGATCACCTTCAGTACTCAGAGACTGTTCAAGAAAGCTGCACCACTGGATTAAAAATTATTACTGTATTTCTGAAAGTCATGTTTTGGAGAACATAATGCAAGTATATAAGCAGATATTACTGGGGAATTTTTTAAGATTAAGCTCCAGTTTTGTCCATGTGAGACTGAAACCTCACCATTATAATTGTCTTCCTATTGCAAATCCTGCAAAAGTACCACTAGAACAGTCCTGCATGAATTGCAGAAGTGTGTATTTAATTTAGCAATAACAATTCAGTGAGTGTGAGAAGCAAGGTCTGTCACATGAGTGAATACTCACAGCACTGCACTGAATCATTACACTGAAAGCAATGTTCTGCTATTAATTTTAAGGGTTAAATTCCCCAGACTAGCAACAATGTGAAACTTTAGGCAAAGCATGTCTTCTTGCAAGGGTGAGATTTTTAAGTTGTTTTGAAGTTCAGGACAGATCAAACAATTTCCCTTTTTTCAGTAAGATGTTGGCAAATACAAATCAGAGTTTCTTCCAAAGTTCAGCTGCACTCAGTATGTTTTAGTTTTTTTTTACTTTTACGTCCAACCAATTTATATGAATATGATCACATTGTTGTCAAGTTATATTCAGAGATTCGTGTTCTTGAACACTGGAATAATTTTTATTTTGCTTCCCAATAAACTTTTCTTTTGACTGCTCCTCTACTTCAGTGCTTACCTGGAACACTACTGCCTTTGCAACATCACACTGGAAATACTGTGGACTTTGGCAATGTCGTGATGTTGCAGACTTTAAAATGATGGGATTTTGTAACACCTCAAACTGATACAGAGAGTCTTGGGCTAACAAAGGAACTTACCTTAAGAAAAAGAACCAGGCTAGAAAGGGGGAGGACAGCATAGAGGAGGACAGGACTAAAAGTGAATTTTAAGTGGCTAAACTCTAGCATTCTGGTGCACCTTACACAATCATACATATGAACTGCTACACGGGGTCCAGTTAAAATTTGAAACAGGTCCCAATTAAAAAAAAAACCCCAAAGTTGCTTGCTTTTCCCATTCTTACTCTTGTGATCTCCAACCTGCAAAAAGTCCTTTGAAATTAGCATAAAGCTCTACAGAGTTTAGCTTTACAAATAAAATACTTTGTTGCTATGCAGCTTAGAAAGGACAAAGAATTTAGTTTCGTGATTTCTACTTAAAAGTAAGTCCTTAATTGTCAAATAAATAAATGGTCACAAACAGACACCTTGCTACTGCTTCAAAAGGAAGCAACTTGCAGGCAGAGAAAAAAAAACAACTTAGGAATTCACTAGGAAGGACACTGCATGAAATTAATGCCTTATTCTTGACCTAAGCTTGCAATCAAGTTGACTTGAGAAAAGAATGGTGTGCAGGAAGAAGTGCTGATTCAAGAAATATTAACTTGTACAGGCAGTTAATGTTTTTGTACCTCTAGTAAAAGAGCAACAAAGAATTGACAATGATCCAACAGACTGTTCTCATTCTGTTGCCTTTTCACACAAGGGTGCTTTGGAAGTATATTTATACCAGCCAGAAAAACAGTTAATCTATGTTTATGTAAATAATCTCTATTTCTATTTGTTTTCCTTTGTCCTCCCTTCTTTTGCATGCCCAGCCAACCTCTGGTAGCACCACTTTGCTGACAGATCACAGCAAAGCAGAACTAAGAACAGACAGCACAAAGTGAACTGCAATTCTAGTATCTTCTAAATAGCAAAGGTTTTTCCTCTACTGTCACATTCCCTGTAACAAGCAGCATTTAAAGCAGATCTTTTAAATTATATTCTCAGAATGTTACTACCATGTTAGCAAACCTTCTCTTCTGCTAATAAATAGCTTGATTTTCCTTCAAACCTAACACAATCCTGTCACTAAGATTTGCTTTTTATGAAAACTGATATTGAGAGGAGTTTTTCTTACAAGCTTCTAAAAATACTCCAGCACAATTCAAATCAGGGGAAAAAAATTTGGATCCCAAGAGTTAAAACTGATTTTTGAGCTGGTAAATGTACTGAAATTCACATTTTCAGGGGAGCCAATTATGTTGTTCTAAAGCACTGTCTCAGTTCCAAAGCACTGCCTAGAAAATATTATGCATTAGCAATGACTCACATCCTCAGACAGCTGTAAACCAGTTAAATTTAGCTGTGGAATTGCATCATTCTGAGGAGGTTCAATAATATCAATAGCCTGACCCAGTTAAAAGCAGAGTGTTTGACTCAAAATCCTACCAGGGACTCTGGTCAGTACAAGGCAGGGGTTTGAGCTGAGAGGGAAAGCAGCTCTTTCCAGCCCACTGACACTGCCTGTGTCTCAGGGCATACAGATATTACCATGAATGAACAACACTTTATGTAAAATACAATCAAATAACAGAAGTATAAAACGTGGTCATAAGAGGTTTGATTTGGCAATTAAAAATTCTCTATCATTTGTTTATCTTAGAGCTCTCTGAGTGATGCCTTTTGTTGGTATTCATCAGGTAAGAGACTGCAGCCACTATCCACCACCAAGATTTCAACCTCAGTTGTTCATCAAGACAATTTGTTGGCTTCAACTTGAGTCTGATACTTTCATTCCCACAAGTAATTCAAAACAGAATGCTGCTATCCTAAGTACCAAAACAAAATAGTTTAAACTCTGCTGCTCCTCTTCAATTAAATTTAGATATTACTCATTTATTTCATATTTATTAATATGTCATTATACTGAGAACCATAATTGAAATCATCTGGTAATTAATTTCCCAATCTAATTAAGAATAACATCAATTTTGTCAAAATCCTGGACTAATCACACAGAATAACATCATGCTAATTCTCCTTTCAGCTGTGTCCTGACATTATGAAGCAATCTCTAAGGCTGTGTTTTCCAAAGTTTTACTCCTACGACCTACCAAACACAAAAGGATTAAAAACCCAGCTATTCTGGGGACATTTACTCATTCCTCTTCCAAGTCTCTGAATAGGCTTTGACAAAAATGTGCACAGATTTGACTTAGGAAAGCTAATTACAGAAAAAACATAAATGCTACAAATTGGAATAATTTCATATTGATGGATCCCAAATGTTCAAAAAAAAAATCAAAAGGAATGTATTGTGCAAGGCTGATAAAACAAGGGGAAAAATTGAACGTAGTAATTGTTAAGTTAGATCTGATACTGTGTTTTGTAGGAGGCAGAATAAATCTAACAAGTTGTGACATTACTTTCAGGACATCTCAATGTTCACAAGGTTTACACTTAAAACAACATTTAGAAGTGTAAAGTGAAAAAGTTTCTACACTAACAATTAAACTTTACTTGGATAAACCATGTGCCACATTTCATTGATAATTACTGTGAAACAAACAGTCCTCATCCTGTGGCAGCTTGATCTCTGTTACTCAGCAACACTGATGATGTTTTCCTGACTTGCTTGAGATTTTGGTTTCAGTTCTACACAGAATAAGGATACTGCAGTACTGATAGCTGCTGGTTAGAGACACACAGTACAGTGCAATATATCACACTTACAGCAGAAAAAAAGGTCAAGAAAAGACACAAAGAGAAGAAAGGCTGAACTCCTCAGAGCACTGAGAGCCAAGAATGGAAATCAGGGAGTAGAAAAGACCAACCATTGAGGCAGAGCAATGGATAGGTTGGGAACATGGGATTTAATGCTGATTATAAAGGAAATCCTCACAGCAAACTAAACTCCATTTACATTGTCATTTAGGCTCGCTCAAGCAGAAGGCTGTACAACTTGAACAAAGAATTTAAATTAAATTACAATTCAGCCACTGAATTACTTTGCCCAAACCACTGATTTATTATGATCAAAGATACACTGTAGGGTAAAACTGTCCTCTACCCTGAGGGAAGACCTTCAGAAAGGAGGGATGCTTCTAATCCCAGTGTACAGCGTGGCCAGTCAGCTGTGATTGTCCTGCTTCACTCTCCTGGAAAGGGACTGATGAATAGCAAGGGATTAGGAAGTCATATTGTAAATACTAAACATGTGTGTTTGTGTGTGTGTGTGCATTTTTCAATATTTAGCTATCACTGCTCTTACAGAATTACTTCAGAAAAACAATGATAGGTGACTAAATATCAAACACTCACAATAGTTAGTGCTCCACACACATAAACCCCCAAAAATTTGAAAAACCTAATGTACTAAATTAGTACCATCATTTGCTGGAACCTTTTCATCATGCAGAGGAGCATCCTAAGGAGCAAATGCATGCTGTCCTGAGACAGAGGGACCTTAGTTTCTCTGCTGACACTACTCCATGCTGACCAGTTTTCTTATCCTTTGGGCGAAATCACAGATTTGAAAGCTGTTAACATACTTGTGCCTTATGGCAGTCCTAAAAAAATGTATAAATTTGTGGAGAGACCCAGCTTTGAAGACTGTTTAGCATAGTGGGTTCAAAATTCACTCCTGAATCTAGGAAACTTACTGACTCAAACTGAAAAATTACTCCTTCCCTGCTCTAGTGAAGATCCCTAAGCTGACTAACACAATCACTAATGTCTGTTCCAGACACAGCTCAGACAAAACTCCCAGGGGCAGAAAACGCCTGGTGACCAAAGCACTGGAAATTGTGAAGTCTCGCAACCCAGAGAGCCATGAAAAGCCATGTGAGGAAGACTGATGCAAGCAACCTCAAAAAATGGCACATGCCCTTGCTTTTCCTGCCTCTTCAATCATGGGGAAGTTTGTGTTTGCCTTGCCTGACAGTGAATACACCAACAAAGCTTATTAGCTTTATCTTGCCAGAAAAACTACACGTTTAATTCATAATGAAGGCAAGGGGCCCCAGAGTTGGCTGTCTTCCCAGATCCCTTCAAGAAACCAGAATTACCTATGAGTAATGTCCCGTCTTGCCAATCAAGAGGTTATCTCCAAGCCCAAGAAGGACATAATATTAAAGTGACTTCTCCTCTTTGAGGGATACTGGAAAAGTTCCTTCCATATATATGACAGATTTGCCAAATTTGCTGAGTTGTGGTTTCAGATAATACCAGAAACTGCAGTTGAGTTTTCTTGTAACTGAGCTGTTGCTATCCATCTTGTGTGACACTGTTAGAGCACCGTGCCTCAGTTTAAAACCCTTCCTCACCTGGCTGCTACCTCATTAACCAATCTCATTAACCTCACAGGCCTGCTTGCTTTCTTTGTGTGAGCCCATTTATCTACAAGGGTTACTTCAGAAAAAAAAAATCAAGAACTTTAGTTACTGAAGTCAACAGGCAAGATTCTTTAATAACATCAATATAAATGGAGAGATTATTCCTTACATTGGTTCTCAAAATAAGAAACTGACTTGCTATCTTTCACACAGAGTAACATTTGATTTTTTAAAAGAATATTAGCATACATCTGGGAACATAGGTACACATAATCCAGACATTTTTATTTTTATTTGTGGCACCACAAAATGCTCAACAAAAGAAAGTAATATGAAAATAAAGAAGCACATTCTCCACTTAATTCTATATTAGAACATAGGCAGGCACAAAACCTTATTTTGAATCCAGTAGGTTTGTCTGCCATAGATGCTGCAGTAGCAGTTGTAACTGTGCACTAAAAATTACTGTAATAGCATAAATAGTATATTCCTTGGGTAAGTCACTAAAGAACACACTGTCACCTCTACCAGCACCCTGCAAACTATGGACTATCTGCCATGGAAAATGCTGTCTCAAGCTAAGCTTGTGGACCTTTTAGGATCCATATTCCAATCAGAAAAATCTATGTTATGAAATGGCTCAAAGGACTCAAAGATACAAGATCTCTGGGATGTTTCTGAAGCTGCTCTAACAAACTCTGTATGGTAATAAGCCATCTTGAAAACTGAACTAGCAAGGAGCTTAAGAGTGATATGAAGAAACTGTGCTATTCTCCTGCCCTGATATCATCTTATTAGTTGTACATGAATGGAAGAAAACAAACCAACACAACCTACTGTGTCACCTGAGCTGGGCTGCAATTACTCTGAAAGGTCTTAATGGAATGTCAGAGAACTAGAAAGTCAAAATGGAAGGGGAAGAATCCTACTCTGAAAGTGGTCATGGCTCACTGTAAAATGAAAATAAATTCTGTGTTGTGTCCTAATTTTCCATTTGGAAATTAAACAAATAATCTACCTGGATGTCAGGAATGAAAAAAACTCAGGAAAATTATACTGAATTTGAACTTACATAATGAAGCCTCTTCAGTCTTCTTTGGCACTTTCATTGCTACCACAAGTAGTATTTTGAGGGAGATGAGGGATTAAAAGCCTGTCTAATTTTTCCTATTATTCTTCTAACTGAAGATAATACTATTGACATTATGAATGTCAACAAAAATCCCACCTCCCATGGTAAAGCAATTCTAAAAGTATACTGGTGAAAAGAGAAGCCACTGTAGCATCTTGGGCACAAAGGGTAACCAATAAGCCAGAATAGCTTCTAGAAATTTCTAAAAGGCACAAATTTCTATTTTGTCTTGTCCAGTGGCCGTCAGCAAGCCTGCAACAGAAAGGTCTGAATGAAAGAAAAAGCAGCAGCAGAAGAGGTCTGATATCCCTTCAGGGACACAGAGACACAAGTTCCCCATGGCCCTCCAGGACACATCTTTGAGGTCACATCTGTCAGATTTAATAAAGAAGTTGACACGAGCCCTGTGGGGATGTTTGGTCTTTCTTGTGGCATTTGAAATCTCTCAACTGGGTTTAGAGCTAGTTCAGTGGCATGACCTGAGACCTGGAGTAAAAAGAGCACAAGTACAGCTCTGACAGAGACTTACAGAAATACTCTGGTAATTGGGCTGGATAAGTCCCCAAGTTCCTGAAGAAACAGGAACTGTTTCATCAGCTCCAGCTGAGCAGAAAGTACAGCACATCTCCACCTTGCCCTCCCTGCAGAATCTGAGCTGATGAGCTGAGCCTGTGTGCCACTCCTCCTTAAATGCCCATGATTCAAGCACATTAAAACCAGAGGATAAGTGTGGATACAACAGCCTGGTCAGAGAGCAAAAAACAGGTTTTGTTTTCTCACAGTAGACTTGTAAGACTTTTTAAGGAGTTGCAGAAACAATAAGAACTTGTTAGTATAAACAATCTGCAAGTAGTGTTTTCTTACTCTGTTTTTCTGTTCTTCTTAAAGACTGTTTGTAAGAAAGATGTTTTTGTTAGTTCACCAAACAAGTAGAATGTGTCGAATTTGTCTATAAAAGAGAATTTTTTTGTATTAAGCACACCTCTCCTACAAACCAGCCTTCGAGTCAATCTGTGTAAGTTCTTACTCAGCGGTGACAGGGCTGGATAAGCCCCCAAGTTCCTGAAGAAAAGTACCTATTTCATCAACTCTGGCTGAGCAGAAAGTGCAGCACATGCACCTTGCCCTCCCTGCAGAATCTGATGAGCTGAGCCTGTGTGCTACTCCTCCTTAAATGCCCATGATTCAAGCATGTTAAAAGCAGAGGATAAGTTTGCCCACAGAAGTGTTACAGAGGCAAAAAACCATCCAGTCTGGAACAGGAGGGTACATGCACACCCACTTTTTCAGAGAACATGCAGCCCATCTTTGCTGGGCCAGTCTTGGCCCTTTGCTGCTGAGTTATTCTCTGTAAAGTTCCCACAAATAGAGACTTGGACACTGCAAGAATGACCAAGCCATTGCCTAAAGTGTGGACACTGAGACATGCCTTTGAGCTCTCTCAACGATGGCATTTAGTGCTTAGAAGTCCCACAAAGTCCAGCCTGGATTTTATGAATTCTTAGAAAACCATATATTCATTAGCTTGGTAGGCAAGTTCAAGGTCACACCTTGGATGGAACTACCATCAACTGAATTAGATCTTTGAAAATGAAGTTCCTTCTCTGAGGTCTCTCATCTCCTCAGGGTTGTGGGAGAGGAGCTATCTGAGTCGGTAAACCTACTTCAGAGATGAGGGAATAGAAAGAAAATAAACTTTAAAGTACAAACACTGCACTTCAAAGTTAGGAATACTAAACCAACTATGAGCACCACTGATTTTAAACAACTGAGTTACACATTTTGCTTGCTGCCCCTCTCTCCTGCCACACAGCATTTCTAATCATTAAGCATAAGATATTTATTCTGATTTTTAAGTTTCCTGGAAGGCAGAGGACATTAATCTCCTGTGGAGAAAGGCAATGCTTCTTATTCAAAAGTGCAGGAGCATTTGAAACATTCCCAAATTCTAGCTAAACAAGTCAGCACAGCCACTAAAGAAAAAAATAAATCTGTGTTCTTCCTTTCTCACAGGTCAATTATCACACAGAGCATGGGAAGCTGCCAAGAACATTGCTATGTTCAGACACTAAAACTTGCATTTTATTTGCCTGCAGCTGCATTGCACAAAAAAGGGAGTGTTAACCCCCCTCCCCAAGACAAAACATGACCTACCCCCAAAGCAAGAGGTGATTGATTCCCTGTTGTTTTTTTTTTTCTTTCAGTGTATTATTACTTATCTTTTGTCCCAAATGCCATTTCCCTAAAATGCTTTGCTTGCAAAGTATTGATTTTTTTCCCCTCATTTCTTTTCATCCTTGTTTACCAGCACAGATAGACAGATACAGCAAAAAGAGTAATGAAGCACCATTTAATGTTTTTCAGGTTCAGATTTCAAATTTGCCCAGCATGCTCCCTATTTTATTTTCAAAGATGCTCTCCCCTGGCCTTGAGTTGTAACAATTTAAAATGAGATTTTATGCAAGATCTATTTTAAATGAAATGAGAAAAAAATAATCCCAAAGCTCTATAAAACTAATTTTTTTGCATTAAATTTTCAGACATAAAGCCAAGTTTCCAAATTTCTAGCAAATGCCCTACTTCTTTTGTCTAAAATAAAGGTACTACTAAGCAGCATCACTGTATGAGAATTGGAAGGACTCCAGGATTTAAAATGTGAAGCATGTGGTTTCCTCAGCAACCCAGAAAATGTATTTTGGTGCCTACTGGGTATCAGTGATGATGCCAATTGTCATGTTAATTTTTCAGATCTTTGCTGTTCAAAATCTTCTTCTGTATCTTTTAACTGATCTCTGATCAGCCAGTAAACTTTCATTACTTTCTTCACCTTGATTTTTGGATGACAAAAATATATACATTATAGCTCACCAGCTTTAACCAATACAACAAAAATAGTGGTTCATAAAGCAAAGCATGAGGTGTCTGTGTCAATGAATCCAAACAGAGATCCAAAAAAAAAGGTGCATTTAAAATAATTTTTTGTTTCAACAGCAACTATTTAGGATAGCAGAGTTTTGGGCACCACACCAAACAATTCCTTGTCAGTGTCACCAGAAAAGGTGATTGCACATCTGAAAAAGTCACAGAAAATGAAAAAAATCATGAGGTCCAAATACCCATTCAACTGTGGCTACATTCCAGTACAGGCAATCTCAAAATTCCAAAAGAACTAAGCAACTCTTCTTAAATGGCCAAGTTATGCAAGTAATTAATTTTTAATAAATTCTGTTATTGTCAGATCTTTATCACTTTGGCTTTTTCTCCAAATTTTCTTTGTACCTAGCATTAAAAAAATATTAGTGTGCAAAATTTAGTTGATTAGAATACAACTTCAAAAATATCTACCTTCAGAAATATGTAAATTCAGAAATATCTAACTTCAGACATGTCTGAGTACATGCTGAGGAAAATGTACTTGGTGAAAACTGATTGAATAGTATCTACTAATCCAATTCCTGATTTGGTAAATTCCTTCAACAAGATGCCACATCTTTACCCTGTTCCTTCTCATAACTGCTGCTCCCAAATACATATTAATTCCATACAAAAATATTAATTAACACTATATAAGGACTTTTTGTACCACGTGCCTTTCATGATTTTCCACTGTATTCACTTAAAATGCCTGAGTACCACTTAAACTATGTCAATAAACTTAAAACAAACATTTACTATCAGATAATTAAACCAGCAAGAGAAAAACCCAGACAAACTACAATCTATAATATCTAGGATCTCTGAAGATACTTTAAACTAGACCTTCAGATCTTCAACTAGAATCTAAGACTAAAACCTGATCTGTCTGAACACACCAGTTTGTAACCAGAGAGAGGAATAAAAAGACTATTGTGCATGGAGGTAAAAGTTTAAGATTGCCTTTTTAAAAAAAAAAATTAATAGCAATAAATTTCTGTCCTGGAAGATGTGAAAGATAGCACTTGGATAAAGAAGAAAACAAGATGAGCACCTTAATAAGATGCACTCTAGAAATGCAAAACCAACAAAACCAAATCACAGTTTACAAGGATTAAGAGAAAAATATTTATATGAGAGGCACTACAGGCTTCTGAGTTTCCAGGCAGAGGGCAGAAATAGCTATCTGTGCAGTCAAAAAAGATCAGACGTATATACCAGATAAAAATGAGGACTCAAATTTTTTCCCTAGCACCTGAAACAGATTTTATGCAAGTTCTCATAACTTCCACAATCATACATATTAAAAAAATCAGACAAATCCTTCCTTAGGTATTTTCTCAAGCTCTGCTTTTCTGTGGAAAAATGTTAAAGAGAAGAAGAAAATGCAAAGCCCTATCTA
Organism: Passer montanus; assembly: GCF_014805655.1. Lineage (NCBI taxonomy): Eukaryota > Metazoa > Chordata > Aves > Passeriformes > Passeridae > Passer > Passer montanus. Next base: position 3,850,497 of record NW_024366592.1, read on the forward strand.
CAGAAAATCCCACACCTAGTCTTCAATTCCAGGTCCGGACAAGTAATTAAAAATTGGAGTTAAAGACATCAATTCTTAAACTTCAAAGGGCTGAAATTCCAGTTATTTACCCCAGGCTATACAAAAAACCAAAAAATAATTCCATATTGCACCACAAACGTCAGATAAAAGAATTGTCACCTGGATTCTCCACAAGAATATTCTAGGTTAGCTAGTTACAGAAACAGAAAAAAAAAACCAACCTTTGAATTTACAACTCTCACAATTTAACTGTTGATGTTAAAGAAAATGCCTCCAGCAACTTCAAGGCTAAAGCAAATTCAAATCTCTGCATGTGATTCTAGTTAGCAGCAGGAAATAGACATTTTCCTACAGATAGGTTTATGTATTTTATAACACATAAAAAGAGAAGCTGAGGATGCTCCATCCCTGGAAGCATTCAGTGCCTGGTTGGACAGGGTTTGGAGCATCCTGCTCTAGTGGAAGGCATCCCTGACTATGGCAGGGGCAACTGGACATGGATGATTTTTAAGTCCATTTCAGCCCAAAGCATTTTATGGTGCTTTGTTTCAGTAGGTTTTGTTTTCTTCTTGTTTAAGAAGCTCAGAGAGAGTTTTACAGAACACCATAAATTGCAGTTTATTATGGCAGTGCTATCCTCAGTGGAGCTATCCAAGAGAACAGGACCTCAAAGCTTTCACTCTTAAAAGCCTGGGTCTTTTCTTTCCAACCTGAAAAGAACAGGTACTTTCACTTGAAAGCAGCAGGGAACAGTCCTGAAAGAAACAGGTCAGACACATGAAGACACAAAATGAAACTGTCTCAATATGGATTACAGTGGTCTCAAAAAAACAAGTATTAAAAAAAGGACCTTTAGAGCTGCCTATAAATGATCTAATGAAAGATCATTCTTAAGTGTCAAGTAGAGCAAGAAACCGTGTGAAAAAGCAGTGTAAAAGTGAATGGAAATTAAACAACCTCAGTGACATTTAACATTTACGCAAATGTCAGACTCCCCACCCCTTGGTTAAACACTCAGTTGGGATCTCAATCTCTGTCTGGAGGGTACACAACCCATTTTGTAAAACAAAAAAAAAACACAGCACAAAAATCAGAAATCTGTGTTTCTTAAAAGATGAACAGACAAAAAAAAAAAGAGACTGTGAAAACTGGGAATTAGGGCTCTGCTCTAGAAGTATCAATTACTTATTTATGGCTGAAGTCCATGAACTTCCATTCCTTCATGACATTTGCTGTAACAGAACTGAACGTGACCTAAACCCTCATGATTTATGGTTATAGACAAGAAAAAAAAGCATTGGCCAGGTGTCAAAAATTAATCAATATTCTGAACTATTAATATCACAAGAATTCCGTAGAATTGTTTAAAGGTCTAGGAAAAAAACCAGAACAAAAAACCCCACATCCTAATACACTGAATAAGAGCTCCAAGAACAGCTTCTCTAGAGATACAGAGAAAAAAATGTTCTTCAAATTAAAATTTATTGCACTACATGCATTTTGCTCTTTTTACCCTGTGTAGAGGAAAATTGGGATATACTGTGGGTGCAATTTGCCACCAATCAGCCATAATGACACCCCTTGCCCTAAGGCTCAATCCCCTTTGGGATGCCTCTCTGATTTGTCTGACACTGTCTACATGGTTTTTCTTTCCCAGACCTCGCCCAGTTCACTGATAAGGTCTACATTTTCTTATCCAAAGAGATATGAAGGATAGTCTGATTATCCTATTCTAGCACTTCCTGAGAAATATTAAGTATGATAATACAACATTTCTAACAAGAGTTATACAAAATTCTTCACAAACTTTCCAAGTCAGTTACAGAATAATCACCCTAATTGCTTCTACTGACACAACCCCTCATTCCTTCAGTCACATACTGAAGTCATGATCAGCCAGTGGCCTGTGCTTCAAATCAGCATAGCTTTGCTAAGTTGGGTGGGAAAGGATTGATTTTTCAGATGATGTGTCCTTATAAAAATGCCTCAGCCACTGGTAATATTAAAATGGAAGCAGATGCAGCACATGCAATCAGAAAAGGCAACAACCTGTTGAATTCCAATTTTTTGTCAAAAATTCAAATAAATTCATTCTTCATCATATTCCCATTACATCAATGGACTCAAACATTAATCTCCAGAATGTACACTCTTGCTCAGACTTCTTGACAGCCTTGGAAATTGAGATACACCAGAGGAGTTTACCTGACCTAGAGCTCTCCAATCTTACCTTCTTCTGAAGAACATTAACTTTGCGTTCCTTCACCTCCAGCATGTCCTTGAGGTCGTGGATCTCTCCTGCTTGAGTCCCCTTCTCCTCTGCCATCTCCTGGATCTGCTTTGTCTTCTTATTCAGCATGGTCTCCTTCTCTTCCAGACGTAACCGCAGCGCATCCACCTGCATTCGGAAATGCAGAACAAGCTTTGCTTAGCACAGGGACAGAAACTTCAGGGGAGTTAAACTACACTTCCACAGGGGAAATATTACAAATAGATTCAGAAATTGAACACCCCTTTCTTTAAGAATTCAACATATGTAAGATTGGGGTGAAACAGTTATCATAACTGACAGAGGATTAAATATTAAAAATAATCAACTGTATTACTCCCAACCATATGAGAATAATGCTCCTCCTTGGAAAACCTCAAATCATACTTCTCAAATAACTCAGGCCTGTATCAGACAATGCTAAAATATTTTCCTCAAAATAGAAGCCAACACAATGTGTTGTGGAGAAGCTCTCTCACACGCAGGGAAACTGACTCCTTTATTTCAAACATTACTAATAATCAGAGAATAAACATTGACTACTTGTACCAGACAGTCACTTTATATTCCAGGTTTTGATCACAGTAGTAGCTGAGCCTGAAGGTAATGAAAGCAGAGCTCTTTGTAGCCACTGCAGATCACAACTGGAAAGAGGTTACCTTAGGATGGCTAAGAATATTTTGGCTTAAAAAGCAAAGTAATTGTTTAAATATAACGTGTTTTCCACAGCATGCAGTTTTGTATTAAAGGTAAACTTGAACAAATTACACAGTACAGGATATTTTGGGTGCAATTTGGACGCACAAACACACTTAGAGCTCCCATGGCCTGAGTGAATTTAGAAGCACACTCTAGGAACTCTGTGGTGACCTCAAACTTCAAAACTGCATGTTGAGCATCTTTTGCTTTTCCTTCTGCATTTCTCCTCCATATGTGAAACACAGCTCACAAGACAAAGGAAATGGGAGAAGGAATCAGAGCTACCTGAATATAAATTCAATGAGAAGAGTAAGGTCACCAGAGAGCACAGACTAATCTCAAAGACTATTGTGGAATACGAAATCCAACACCATCAACCCGCTCACGACACCAAAAGAAAGCCACTGACCCCTATCCACTCAGCATTCAGAGAGAGCTCAGATCTGCCAGCTTGGCTGCTAATCTTATTTGACAGTATCAGATTTGGTTCCTGTTAGCTGAATCCATTACAGGACATCAGTCACACAGAGTAAACAGGCTGATCAATGAATTTCTTGGTCCTTCTGCACAGCACAGACTAGCAGAGACATGAAGTGAAAGGATGACAACGACTGAACAACCCCAGTTGGGGTAAGAATTTAGGAATTTACTCTGTTTATGGTATTTTGTGCAACATGTAGTTTTAACACGTTATTCTAATTCCATTTTATTTTGTGTTGCTAATGGAAAACTTGTCTCTGAGGCTCTAGATTTCCAGTGTTCCACCCACAAAACCCTTTGGTGTTTTGTCTGCCTCCTTTCACACAGAGCAGTAAGAACCTTCCCTCTTTTCCAGGGGAAAGAGCTGCCCTGCTCTCCCCTTCAGCACTGCAATCCTGCTGCCACCTCTGTGTCTGGAGCCTTCTCACTCACACATATGTTATTAAAATCACATTCCTGACTTCTCACCCAGCAAGTGGGGCATATAGTGTCATCTGCAGGGATATTAGAGTACCAGGTCTTACCCAAATCTGATTTATAGTGTTTGCAATGAAAGGTTTAGCAGGTGGATCATGCTTAGTCTTCTTCTTTAAAACATACAGTTCTATAGATTGATTAGGTATGTTCTTCTCTGGGAATCTTTGACATTAAAGGTAAGAGTCACTTTCATTAATTCTTCAAGGGAAACAGAAAATCTCCCTCAGGAGAAAATAGACATACTCTCAACAGTTGTGTTGCAAAGTATTTGAGACAGTCCAGATGTCTACAGCACAGTATTAAGTCAAAAGAGAACATCTGCAAATAGAAATTTATCCACAGAATGCTTTCCATTTTCTGATTGATTATTCTCTTTGAACTCTATATTAGCTTATGGTTTGGGGTAAATTGCATTCCTGGTTTTATTTGTGTGAGGTCCTTGCCTAGGAAACCAAAGAAAACACTTTCAAAAGTATTTCCAAAGGCTGGCAGGACACACAGTCATCACCTTAGCACTATTCCTGGCAGAACACTGCACTTGTTTATCCATGTCAGCTCAGTTTATGCATGGCATCCTCCCACAGTGACAAGAATTGAGGTCTGTGGGAGACAGATGATGCCAACTTCAACAGAGTCAGCTCAGGATTTTCTCAGCACACGAAGCTATCAGGCAAACACTACTGAGGTGCTGACGCCCCTTCTCCTGAATTCTGGTCCTGGATGGTTTTGTCTTAACCCTGTGTTAACCCAACTGCTTTCCCAGTAAAGGACTGCCATGTTTTAATGGTGCATGGCAGGTAAAACCTGGCAGTGCAGCTCAGGCCAGTCCTTCCTGTCACAAGGGGCTTGGTCACATTCCCTGCCTGGAGCACCCAGCTGCTCACCAAGCTTTAGCACAACAAGCACACCTCTGACCCCCCTAGCTACAGGGGACCTCTCTTCAGGTGGATACCACACAAAAGACTAAATGTCTTCATTCTGATATATGAAAAACTGCAGTGGGGACCACTGATTTGTCTTCACAGAGTTTTCCAGTAACTGTAAATAACATTTTATGTCTCCGTTCTTAATGTGTGTCATACATTAAACATGCAGAAGTCCAAATTTCTAAGGAAAATTAGTCCAATAGTAGCTCAAATTACCACCAGAATAAGCACAATAAATGAAATTATATTTAATATAAATCTCATCTTAAGCCTTTTTTGAATGTTGAATTCTGTAATGACAGTCTCAGCTTTCAGAATATTTCCAGGCTACAGGGAAATAATTTACATTTTCAGAAGTCCACAGTGAGTTTCAGACCTCACTGAGTTTTTCACTGTGCTCCTGAGTTTCAGGAGCTTGCATTAATAGGACTGAGACTGAAAACAAGGGGTTTTTTTCTGAATTTTATCACCATCTCCACTGTACAGTGGCAACCAGGTTATTCCAACCCTGCTGATTCCCATTTAGGTTTAAGAAGATGTCAGTGATGCCTAGAAAAAACAGCACACTCACTTTTCCTGAGTGATTCTTCACATCTACCCAATACCTGTTCAAACCAGGGCTAAACCATAATTTAGATCAGTGAACCAAACCATACCTCACTCAGTGGTATCAGAAGGTACAACCTCCCCTATGCTAATTAACAGCAAAATTCTAAAGTTTAATTCTCTGTAGGTGTGACTACAGTAGGGGCAGCAGAAGGAAGAGGTGGAATACCAATCCTGAAATGTGTATTCGAGAGCCTGCAATTCTAACAGGAGCCAGCCACTTTTTAAAGCAGATGTTGAAGTAATTCTATGTCAGCATTCAGAACTTAAAGATCATTGAGAAATACACAGAGACATGAAATTAAAATTGGTATGTGAGGTGAAAGTTGCTTTTTTACCTACTGTAGCTATTGTTAGGTGAAGTCTCTAAGTCTGAGTACATTTTTAAAAGGAACCCTTTTGTGACATTCCATTACAACTGGCAAACATAGATAAATTCAAAGGAGTTAAGCCTTTTTACTGAGAGCATAGTCTAAATAAGACTTTAAAGCTATGTTTTTTGACTGCTTTGAATGCAGTGCTACCACAAGACTTAATCTAATTCTCTATTTTTGACACTGATTTTTTCTTTTTAACTAGATTAGAGTTGACTCTTCACCTCTTTATACCAATTGCAGCATATCCAGGATGGTCTGTAGATGAGAGTGAATTCTTCATGAACACTGAGCTCCCAGTGTCCAGCCAACTTAGATTACACAATGATGCCATGGAGCAGAGATACACACCCCTGGCTTTGTGCAGAGGGTGTTTAGCTCCTGCCAGGGTTACAAACTCAGTGCAGGACAGATGTGCTGCTCCAAGGCCTGCTCGGGTCAGAAGTCAGTTCATCTGCTCTTCCACAAGTGTCAATGTGATATTTTCTGAAAAATCCTCTTCACCAGGATTTCTTCCAATGGGAAGCTGAGAAGCCTCAGAGAGGAATGTAAAAAAAAATACGTTTGCTTCTCCTTGTGCTTTGCTGCTTTGGAATGTAGTAGGTGATTGTTTGATTGGTTCCATGTGAATTGTTTTAAATTAATGACCAATCACCACCAGCTGTGTTGGACTCTGAGGATTCAGTCATGGGTTTTTATTATTCATTCTTGTTAAGCCTTTGGATGTATCCTCTATTCTTTCAGTATAGCATTGTTTTAATATAATATATTATCATAACATAATAATAATGGGAAGCTGAGAAGCCCCAGAGAGGAATGTAAAAAAAAATACGTTTGCTTCTCCTTGTGCTTTGCTGCTTTGGAATGTAGTAGGTGATTGTTTGATTGGTTCCATGTGAATTGTTTTAAATTAATGACCAATCACCACCAGCTGTGTTGGACTCTGAGGATTCAGTCATGGGTTTTTATTATTCATTCTTGTTAAGCCTTTGGATGTATCCTCTATTCTTTCAGTATAGCATTGTTTTAATATAATATATTATCATAACATAATAAATCAACCTTCTGAGAACATGGAGTCAGATTCATCTCTTCCCTCGTCCTGGGACCCTCACAAACACCACACACAAGCTCTAGCATGAGACATTAAACACCTGAACACAGTGAACTCAGTTCTGTGAGCTCACCTCAATGTTTGCAGGTGCCAGCGCTGCGTGTTCAGGTAGCTGGTGCTGATAAGTGTTGTGAGAAACACCCAGCTCCCATTTGGACATTTCTCACTAAATGTAATCCACTCTTCTGTCTCTGATTTGGCAGAATCTACTGCACTTTCAAAATGCCAGTAGAGAAAAATCCTCAGAAAGTTTTATATTCTAATGAGACATTCAAAGCAAATAAAAACTTCCACATGATTAGGTTCATTTTTCTACTGAGTATTAATCTGAATTTACCATAGGAACAGACCAATTACAGAACCATGCCAGCTTGGGCAGTATACAAAAATAAAGGAGAACATTCTCACTGGTTAATGCAACTTCCCCCTTAAGCCACAGAACTTCTGGCACTGATCTAAGCTGAATGGCTCACTGGGTGAAAACTTTATATGGATAAAGCCTTAATTCCAATATAAATACTGACTTATTTTTTGTTTTGTTTACAAAGTGACTGTACAATTTTAGAGCTATTTTTGAAAGGTTTCTACACCAATTGAAAAGCTAACCACAATATCCTCTCCACCCAATAGCCCTCAGGATAAACACCCCACAAACAGCTCACTGCTGTCTGTAGCTCTAGTGTGGCAGGTGGCAAATCCATTTTTGAGATGTTATATCAACACTTTCCTCCTCCTGTGAGCAGGTTAATTAACAGAAGACTAAATAAGAGGTAGATGCTTACAGAGGTATACTCTTTAAACATGTTTATTTAAATATGATTTTAAAAAACTGATCCCCTATGAAGATGTCTGACAATGTATGTCAGAAACTGCAGCTCTCTTCCTCCTCACACTCTCTCAAGGTGTCTTGAGGGAAGCTAATTGTGTTTTAACATTGACCAGTGCTGTCAAGAAGTGAGGCCAAACAGGATCTCACATTCCTACCTCATTCCCAAAGAAAACCCTTGTATGGAAAGATATCCTTTCCTTTAAAAAAACCAAATCATCACAGGATGCAATGACAAACATCTCAACACTGTATGTTCTCAGCATGTTTCAGTCCTATACTTTAGAGGATCACCTGTGAATACAGAAACAGGTAATTCTGTGATAATTTAATTGTTGAGTTTTCTGACAAGAACTCCAACAAGGGTGAAAAAGATGAGATTATCTTTCAAAAAGTATAAATATCTTCTTGGAAGGGGGATTCCAGTTTGGTTTTGTGGTGCTACATGAGAACTTCATTGGCTGCTTTCTTCCAAATGAAGAACAAATATACTCAATGATTATTTAGTAATATTACAAGTTAGAGAGTAGAATAATTTTCTGTATTAGATTACTTTGGTCTTTAGGTAAAATAAAATCAAGATGTTCTGAATAACTGTCAAAAGTATCTATCAATGGTATATAACCAAGTCTTCTTAGTTTTAAATACTCAGTTTCAATTCTGGACATTTAAATTGAATAAATATGTTTATCTACCATAACAGCTGAAAATATGACCCTCTACTGCAGTGTTTTAGCTTGTTAATAAAGTAAATTTGTTCAATAACTTCACCTCTCATGGGTAGAAAAATACTACTAATTATTACTCAGAAGTGAGAAATGTGTTTCTAGTTTTGTAGGTTTGTCACAGTACTGCACATTTAACATATCTATATTCTTTTCAATCACTGCAATAGATCAAAGCCTGCATTTTACCTTTGAAAATGTTTATTTACCTAACATCTGCTTTCAATTATATTTTTAAATTTAAATACTTATTTTAAATAGTCATGTACTAATCTAGGGTACATTCATGAACTAGCAAAAAGGAATGAACAAATTTAGCAGGAGGTTTGTGATTGGAAACTGGAACATTTTCCCAGTTATACCCACTAATGCCATCTCAACCTCTACATAAATTGGAAAATAATCAGAAAAGCCATCCTGGAACACTCAAAAATATTTACTATGTAACTTCTTTACTGAATGTCAACAAGTCCATGAGCACCCAGAGATTCACCAATTTTGGCTAAAGGAAAGCTAAATTAGGGCAAAAAGTTCAGAGCAATTATCTTATGTTCTTGTAATATGGAACCTTCTACCAGTGTCACCCACAAATTTCCTGCATGCTTTTTTCTCAGCTCCTCTGGCTTTGACTCTTAGCTGTAACAACACAAAGTTTTTGATGCATCACTGCCATCTTTTGGACTTCCACTAACACTACAATTTTCCAAGCTGGGGACTGAAGTGCTGTCTGCACACAACATTTCATGCTTGTTTTTCAAGAATGTCCAGAAGCATCTAATTCATGCTGCATTCATTATCTGTTTGATGTTCAGATACACACCTGGGTCTTACGTAATATGGGAATTTATTAAGCATTTGTCATCAAAACACAGTTTAGAAAATATTTTTCCTTTACCTTGGAATATGCATTATAAACCATGAAAGTCCATTTTTATAAACCATGAAAGTCCATGAAAGCAAAGCAAGAGTTCCTGGTCATTCTATCAGTTGTGGTGGAGCCTCTGCAGAGTGTTTGCTATTGGAATCATCTTCCTTTTTTCTTCTCTCCTCTAGCTACAAGGTCACTGCAAATAAATCCTCCCAGCTCAGACACTGCAACTTCTAATTCAGCCAAGCACTTATGCACACATATTTGTCTTTAGATCAATCCCCTGGCCTAGAGAATCAAACATATAATCAAAATGTTTGATTACATGCTCAGAAAATGCTCAGAACAAGCAGCACTGGATGGCTGTGAGATTGTACAACCCAAGAACAGAAGAGATGATGGCTTTTCTCTCTTTCTCTGTGCACACTCAACAAATACAGAACTGCCCACCTCACCTCTGTCTGCAGGATGGCAGCTCTTTGCTCTTTAGCTGTAAGAGACTCTTTGAGAACTTCGATGTGCTGCTTGCTGTCAGAGAACTGATTGGTGAGGGTCTCCAGCTTGGTCTGCAGGGCCAGCAGCTCGGTGTCCTTGCGCGACAGCTCCTGTTTCACCTGGCCAATCTGCAGAACACAGACAGGACGGGCAAAGCGAGAAATCATTTGTGCCTTAATTATTACAAAAATTTATATAAAGACATGTAACTATCAACCAACAGTATGATACTCTGAAATCATCCCACAGAACTATGAAGCCTTCAGTTATCTTGAGTGACAGGCTGGCAAAAATTTGTGTCATGAGCAAAGGATACAAGGAAAAAGAGAGGGGAGCAATGCCATCAGTTTTTCAAGGGAGGTTCTTTTCGATAGTGGCAGTCTGCTGTTATTCATCTTCCAAAGGACTGACCAACCCCAGACATGTAACAGGGACAAGGTTTTAATGAAGATGAAGCAGAACTGTAACGACAAAGCACCCCTAGCCTGTAATATCAGAGCACATGAGACAGCCACAGGGCTCTCAGCAGCACAATGTTTGCTTTGAAATGTCCAATCAGTAAGTTGCCCTCCAGCTCCTCACCTATCAATCCAGCCTCATGCTTACAGAGGATTGGAAAATACCTTTATACTTTTCCCACTATTTACAAAAGCACCATTTTATTCTATGAAACTTCTAAAGTGGAAGCTTCTAAAAGCAGATGCAAATATCCATCAAGACAACATGAAAACTGTTTGTGGAATTGCATTTTGCTGAGAGCGATTTCCTAAATTTCATGTAGTGAATTAGATCAGTACAAAAGCGCAAATTTATTGTAACAAATGTGTGTTGGTTTTTTATTAAGGAAAAAAACCCAACAGTAAATATTAAAAAAAGAACCAAAATAATTATATTATCTAAAATCTTACGTGAAATCATCACTCAGGACAATTTTTATTAAATCTGAGAAAAAAAATTAATAAAAGATGACAATGAAATGTAAATGTAGTTTTAAGTCCAAGTTAGTAACCAACTTTCTGGTGTGCTTCCTATCTCACAGAATAGCAATATTTTACTGCTACATATTACATAGCACAGGTGGATGTATTTATAAAAACTTAACAGTCTTTCTTAACTTGAACAATTCTGTTTGTGACATAAAAAAATCCCATAGCCCCAAAAATACGTTGTTCATTGCTTAAAAACACGAATTAAAGGACATCACAAGATAAAAAATTGTCCAAGTCACTGTCCATGTTTGGAAACATGGCACATGAACAAATTAATAATATAGTTTATAATTTATTTTTTAAGTTCTTGATTAGAATAAATGCACATACTTGTGGAAATAACTGAGAAAAAAGAAGCTTGGGTAAATGCAATTTTAAATTGACAACAGTGTTTCAAAAATGGGAAAAGGAATAAAGAGAAGAAAACTCCTTACCAAAGAGTATTAAACTCGTATGAAAATATGTAACCCAGGACTCCTGTGTTCCAGGGTGAAACAGTGTACATGAGGGAACGGGGAAGAAGGAGGATCTCAAAAAACCTCTCAAACTCATTTTATTAAATGGAACACTGAGAAGGTATATAAGAATTTATAGAACTAGTCAATAGTTTGTTGTTTACTTAATTCAAACCTGCTACGTTGGTTTTTTTTCATATTTTACTAAAAGCAAATATGCCCAGAGGATGATTCTGCCACCTACTGCAATTCACCACAGGGGTATTGATGTCAGTGCACCATTTCTGCTGTCAGCCACCAGTTGCACAATACTGCCAGGCACAGCACAACTGCTCCAAAGAGCTGAATTATTTACTGGTTATCTTTTCTAGCGTATCTAAACAAAAAAGCCTCCTTAAAAAAATCTCAGATGACACAAACTTTTTCAATTAGTAAGTAGCCTGAATCAGAGTAAAACTTTCTCAGAAAGACAGATTGTTTTTGGGCACATCTCTGAGGAGATGGTTACCACACTTCATTAGGTGAAGATTCCCAAGTAGCACTTTGAGATTCTTGTCTCTGGACAAGATTCTTGTCTCCCATTTCAGAGCTGCAAGCCCACCCTGCCAATGTGCCAAAGCTCTTTAGTAAGAATGCAGCACACACCATCCACATTTGCAAGAGAAGTAAAAACAGCATCAAGTGCTCACATCTCTCTTCTCGATGAGAAACCGTATTCACTCTTTTGAGTGAAACTCCACAGCAAAGGAATAACCTAAATTCATGCTGCTCAAATTGAGCAATCAGTCTTAAAAGCGTTCAGCATCCCAATTTCATTATTTTTTTGTGAAACCATATTAAGAAGGTTCAACACAAGTTTTCAAATTAGTTTTTTTTTACTAGGAAAAGGAAATCTCTTTGAAAGCCTGTCCCCAAAATGGGTGCTGAATGCTTTTGAAAATCTGCTCCAGTAGAGAAGAGTAGGTTATCGCTCAAACAGCTCATATCATTAAAAAATAGCAACAAAACAAATGCAGATGTTCAGCTGGAGAGTGATGTTATTTATGGACACCAAAACCATGTGAACAAAAAGGTAGCTACAAGTCTGAGCAGGCTGTTAGTTCTACTTGTTATATCAAGCCATGAAGAAGGTAGGAGAAGAAAGTCAGAAGAGCTAGCAAGCCCCAGTGAATGGCCACTGCACACAAAAGAGAGATCTTACTGCAGAGACCTCGGTCTGGAGACCAGCCACTCTTTTTTTCAGGTCCTCCCCTTGAGCCTCTTTGGCATTTAGCTCTTCCTTCAGTTGCTCTACCTGTCACGACATTGTTATGCTTTTAAACATTTATTATTTGTCACCTTCTAGTCAGCCTGCTTCAGTCCAACTGACTGAAAGTGACAAAGAACTGAACAGAAGGGTCAAGACTGGTCACTCATTTTGTCTTCCATTCTTCAGTACGTCCTCTCAAAAGTTTAATGTCTGTGTAATTTCATATAGGCTGCCTGACAAGAATTTGATTATGAAACAGAAGATATACAGTTATGGTTATGTTTACATATGTCAAGTATGTGGCACTGATCCCAAGGGTTTTGAAACTGCAGTTCATAAGGAAATTACAACAGGAAAAAGGACATACTTCAGCTACAGAGAAATAATGTTAATTGTCAAGCTACAGCCACAAATTACTTATACAATACAATGCTGAAAAAATAAAATGCTCTGCAATTACAGAACAAGGTAGGACAGCAAGTTGTCAGGTTTGGAGATGGTCATGAGTCATGAGCAAATAGATGCCAAAAAGGAACAAATTTTCTGCAAGAAAATAAGTGAGCAGACCAGGAGACAGAAGAGAAATCAAGTAGCTGAGCAGATCTATAGATTCACAGAGGGAGAGGACAAGGGGAAATTGAAGAGTTGCAAACAATGGGAGAAGGAAAGAAAGAAGAAAAGATGGAACTGGTGCTCAAATCTCCTCCCCCGTTGCTAATGTGAACAAGGTACCCCTTCAGTTCCTATAAGCAACCCAGTGGGATAAAGAGCAGAAGTAAGAACAGATGTGGTTATCTCGAGGTGTTTCAGTGAACTGGTGTGAGGCAAGAGGAAGGAACTCACACTTAGGTTATAAAACCACATATCTGCTTTGGGGCAAGTAACGTTGCTTTCTCCAGACACTTTGCCCAGCGTTCTTTTTTTGACCAATACTTTCAAGCAGGACAAATGCAGTGGGTTACAATTGTTCAGGACCTAGCAGAGGAATTTTCAACCTCTGTTCCAGGGTTTGTATACTGCTTTCAGGAAGTACACATAAGCTAATTAAGAAAGACAGGGCTGTTCACAATATACTTACATTTACTGTACAAGAGTGCCTGAAACTTCACTAAAGAAAGTTAGGACCCACTAAAAGACTGAGAAACAAAGAATGGATTGACTTTTGCCTATAGACAATTCTGTCTTTACACCTGAGGACCAATATCTCTCACTGCTGTACTTGTCCTGTATTCCAAACAACAGAACTTAATGTCAGCACCACCACTGTTGTAGACTGCTCTCATGCTGACTCCACTGCTGGAAGGAGAGTGTAATGGAAAACCATTCTTGTGACAGTTCACCCTCTTCTCAACTTTTACATAAAGGCCAAATAGTTATACAACAACAGCTGCAAAAAGAAATACCCTCTTTTCAACAAACTACCTTTGGAAAGACATTGGACCAAATAAAACCTGAACCAATAATGGAAAGGAAAAGGAAAAGGAAAAGGAAAAGGAAAAGGAAAAGGAAAAGGAAAAGGAAAAGGAAAAGGAAAAGGAAAAGGAAAAGGAAAAGGAAAAGGAAAAGGAAATGTGTGACAATAAAAGGAAAACTTGGGCCACTGATCTTACTGAAACACCAGTAAAATATTTTCAAATTGGAATTTAAATTTTCTTACATATTTTTAAGTTATTTTAGTGGCTTCATGGGCAGTTAGTAAATCACTTCTGTTTCCCAGCATTTGACTGGGAACCCAGACCATAGCTGCTAACTAAAGCATGCACATTTCTCTGCTCTGTTCACTCAGCTGAGTTTAACACGGGGCTGTCCCTTGTTTCCTCAATACCTTGTTTTTCATGAATTTGGAATGGCTACGGTACACCTCCATCTGCTTCATCTCCTCCTCACGCTCCTCGGTGCTCAGGGCTCCGTTTGACTTCAGCATCTGAATCTCCTCTTCCAAATCCCGGAGGCCACGCTCCATGGACGAAATTTTTGAATCCTGAAAGTGATGAGAGGAGATGGGTGAGGACACGCAGTTAGGTGATTTGTTAACATGCTGTTGTAGCAAAACAAAAGGAGATACGTGTCCAATAAATTACCTGCCCTTGAAATTTACTTAGGAAATTCTTGGAGAAATAAGTGTTCAACTCTTCACATACGAGAGCTCAGATACTCATTTTTCAATTTAGTTTTTACCTTTCAAGGAAAGCAAGAATAGAGTACTGAAAGAAAACATGGCTCAGGGCAGAAATTAGAAATGTAGGATTAAATAAATAAATAAATAAAGGAACATAAGGAAATGTTGCATTTTCAAAGAGAAATTTAATTCTAATTGAATGGACAGCAAAACGTGACTGCAAGAACGGCAAGAAATTGGGTTTGCACCACTAGTTAATTTAACTGGGGTCACAAATGGGGAACAGCAAAGCACCATAAGCAAGGAAAATGTGCAACAATCTATTCTTGATTGGATAAAGCAGTAAAGGATTCTGGCTCATATGTGCAACGTATAAAACACTTCAGTGGGTTAAAAATTTGTGGGAAAACAAAGAAGTCAATCTGTCATTATCCTCATACTTTTACAGGATGATCAGAGGTATTCATTCAGTGTACCTGGTTTACTGTTTCTTTGGAAGTCTTTTGTGTTGGGAACAGCAAGAACAGATTCACACAACACACAGAGCTCTATGCACACTCATGATCATGGATATGTACTCAGGAACTATTATCTCTTAAAGCAATCTATTTTTTTCTTATTTCATTTCCCCAAAGTATTTAGTCTTTCCTGAAAGATCTGATTTGAATCTACACTACAGACTTTCACAAACAAAACCTTTCTAACTTCTTGTCTGATAAGCAAAGCACAGCTAAACAAAAAGCTCATTTTTTTATATAGGTTTTCATTCATGAGATGAATTTTTTAAAGAGCTAATTATGAACATCTAACTGGATTTCCTGCTTAATGTTTGATACTTAAGTTAAAATTTATAAAGAGGAATTTTGCAGCAAAAAATTAGAGGTAGTACAGTGAAATGATATGTTGAAATTGACAACAGTATTTAGTTTCAGTGCTCACATAATTTCCCAGAAATGTCACTGTGTGTCTCTTTTGACAGTAAAGACACTTAATGTTAGATGGTAAATTAGTTTTCATTACTATGGACCACAAAGATGACTAATAAAAGAGTTACAGCAAATGAAAGATGGGATATAAATAAGGAAAACATTGATACACAGTGGAAAAAGTTGCAGGAGAAAAAAGGAAGGAAAATAAAACAAACAGGAGGGATGCAAAATGGAAAAGAACAGCTTGCAAAGACAGTTTCCAATTTTTCAACTCTATTTGTCCAAGCCCTGTCTAATGTACTTTATGAGCAGTACAATATGAAATATGATTGCATAAAGCTGCATAAACCACACACTTGATTATGGCTCCTGAGTTCTTGGCCAATTGCCATCAGTCCATTAAGTACTTACACTAATGGCTTAAGAATTCAATCACAAATTCATCTAGAATAGTTAGGTTTATGATGGCATACAGACATATTTCTGGCTATATGACCCATTCTTTAAGTGGGTGTCGAGTTTGCTAACTTTGCTAATACACAGAATGCAGAGCAGTACTTCAAACGTTGATAACATAAAAAGAAAAGAACCCACATCATAAAATCCCACAACTCTTTCATACTAACCTATCATTCCCATTCTTCTAATATAATGAACTTTTGGTTAACTGTAAGAAATCTGTATCAGCTGCTGCAGGCAGACAGAAGACAAGTTTCTACTGTGTCTGTCTCTTCAGTAATCAACAGTAACAAATAAAATAATATTAGACAAAAAAATATAAAAATAGATTGATTTTAAATTACAAAACTGACAGAAGCATATGGTATTTGGTAGAGTCACCCTTCACATTTTCCAGAAAACAAATTCCACTGCTGCCCATAGCCAACAATCACTTACCTTCATCTCAATAACAGTTTGGAGAGCCTTTGTCTTGGCCGTGTCGGGAGCGTTCTCAAATCGACGATGGATTTCCTGTACCAGCAGAAATGGAAGCAAGAGTTAGACTAATGGCAGGGCCCCAATAAAAACATAATTTCTAGAAGCTTTTCATTCTAATACAAAGCATAACCCAGTGCTGATTTCTGATGTTGCCAGTCCACGCATTTCATCATTTCTCATATCACAGAAAGGATTGCCAAAAGCTCATTTAACAGAATCCCTGCCACAGGTAAAAAGGCACAGCACAAACTGCACCTCTTACTCAACATAAACTTGAAATGACAGCTGGGTCTACTACAAAGCTCCATCATCTGCCTGCTAAACTAAACTGAACTCTTGATAGCTCCTCATGGAAGACATATACATAATGCACTTGACTAGAGGCTTACTGAAAACAGCAACAATGCGGTTTCTTTTTCAACAAGTTTTAAGGTGCAGCTGTTGTTAACTCTCTTTTTTCAGCATTTTTATCCCAGAGTGGCAACATTTAACTACACAGGATGAAAAAAAATCTTTCTCAAGTCTCTTGGCCTTGAGCACACAGCTCTACATTGCTGTAGAGGCTCAGCGGAGGATACCAAGTCCATGTGACATTTCTGTTGATATAAATTCACAGAAACATCATGCATCAAGCTGCTTGGTAAGGGATAAAATCACAGAAAACTGAAACAACTTGTTCTAGCATATAAAGCTGGGGTTTCAAGCCAACACACGTAAAAACAGGAAAAACAATATAGGACCTATTAACACTCTTTCACTCTTTGCCTTCAAACATTAACATGAGAGTGTGCTGTAAGGACAATAACTGCAGGATTGTGAATTCTGTTAGAATGTCAATCTTATATGCCAGAAAAATACTTTGGTGCCCAGAGCACAAACTGTGATGCCAGTAAACCTGACAATGAATTGTATTATGTGCCCACACACACAGTTTATCCATCCACTCCCCTCAAACACCTGAAAGACAAATCCCAAGAGCCATCCACAAATTGGTATTTTCAACAGCCACTGTGAAGAGTTAAAATTTTTCTATGGCAGTCATCCATGCCACTAGCTCCAGAAGATTAATTATTTGAATGAAAAAGGTAGAGTTGCACAGTGCTTTTAAAAAATACTGAGAACACTGCTTGTACAATTGTGAAGTTCCTACACAGTTCTGAAGTGACTGAGACTGAAAGGTGTTGTGACATGACAAGGGCCACAAGAATCTTGCATAAATTTGGCATAAGTCCATTTGCATAAGTTGATGCCCATGAATGGAAATAACAAGAGAATCCAACAGAAGGTTTCTCTGGTTCTAAATAATGTATTTGTGTATTTTCTGAGAAGCTATTTTTACAAGTGTGTTTGCAGTGTACATTGGTATTCTTTGAAATAAAAAAAAATCCTCCTGAAAAAATAAACCTGAAAACCCTTCTAAATATATTTGTTTCTCCTAGAGCCAACAGAAAACTTGAGAGCCTCTGCACAATTACTACTGGCACCATATAGACCAGAGTGGAGCAATACCATTATTATACTACTTACCTGTACCTACATTCCCAAAATGGATTTACTCAAAGAAATTAAAAGAAACTCTTGTAAGCTTTTAGCAACTGAGAAAACAAAGGATAAGAAGGTCAAAAATTAACATGCCATAAATCTATTTTGGACACTGCATTGTTTTTATTTTAGTAGTTAGGTAATTTCCACTTGTACAGAGGCACTGTTTCTGATCTGAGAATATAAAATCAGCTACTGCTATGGAAATGGGATAGGTGGAATACACAGGTGGAGAACTGCATGTCTGTAAAGGGATGCTGATACAACAGTGTCTGCTTCCACCTGTTCAGTGTTTTCCCAAAGAGAAAATGCTTCTAAGCTCCTTCTTGAGAAATGCCTGTATCTCCTCTGTGTGAAGTGATGCTCTGCACTTCAGCAAAGGAAATGTCCTACTTCTGTTGCCTGAAGTAATTCCACTGTGATTTGGATGACATAACCTGCTGAAAAATAACACCTCCCAGCTCCTGACTGCACAGGAAGGGCTTAATTTTGGCAACGTGCCTGTGATCCTGAAGAGCCTGGAAAAAAAGCTACAGGCAGACGGAGCCTCTCTGGAACACAGACTGAAGAGCGGCTGCTGAAGGAAAGCAGTGCACAGATCCCCTTCTTAATTAGGAAATACAGCCTGCATCCACGTGGCAGAATGGAAAAATACTAATGTATCATATCTCTGATGTGTTCAGATTGTTGTGGACATAGACCCCATAGATGGATGAAAATTAAGGTCTGAACCTGTGAAACAGGATTTTGCACAACAGTTAAAAACACAGGGCCACACACAAATATCAGGATCAGAAACACTGAAACCCAGTCCTTCATTCCTTGCAAGCCATCCATTCTGATAAAGTAATACAGGATTTTTCCTTTACTTTACTTTCAGACATTAAGAAGTTTCTTATGTAACTGCTATTGTTTCCTAACGGGTCAGTAAAATTTAGCATCTTTGCACCTTTGAGTGCACATTAAATTATTATAACAGGGGGTGGCTCATATAAATCTTTCTACGTTTTGATTGCTTTCATATATTAAATTACTCCTTCATTTAAAATAATAGCAAAAATGAAAAACAAAATTATGGTGCAAATTGATTGCAACTCTAAAGTACATTCACAGGCAACAAAATTCCAAAATGGGTTTTTCTGTCAAAAAAAAAATAAAAATCTTTAAGATCCAATAACTAGACCCTGAAGGCTAGAAACACTCGGAAGTTCTAAACAAGATGGGCACTTTCTCCAGAGTAGGGGCTTATATTTCATCCCAATTTTTAATTAACAATATCTATCTTCCTTTCCAAGAAAATCTGCCACAGAAAAAGATATGAACTAAAGGTGTGTATCATAATTACACCTGCCAAGTAGTCCTGCAAGGCAGCACAGTGCCCCTGTGAGGAACAATACTCTAGTTTTCTGGTCAGCATAATTACATAGAACAGCTGATCAAACACAGTGAGAACACTGAATATGTAAAGAATAGCTGTGATAAAGTGATTTGAACACACCATAAATAGTTACAAAGTCCACAGGTTTTTTCCTGAAAATAATTCAAAATTAGAGAATATAGTTTAGAATTGAAGGAGTCCTCAATACTGAGCAGTATTATCACTGTGAATTATAAACAAGTGCATAATAATGAGGGTTGAATTTAATCCAAATATTTTCCTCCTTCATAACCCGGCCACTGTTATTCTCTCAGCTGCTCCTGTGTCTGATTTTGCACAGAATTTAGAACAAATGTGAAGGTGCACTTTCAAACAGCCATGTTTTTATAGTGGGGGAAGGTATATGCTTAAAAATACAGCAACTTATCTCTCAGGAGCCACAAGATAAGCAGTTACCAAAGCCATAAAGGACGTGTCTTCCATCTCCTGCCAAATTTGCATTATCAGGCAGCCCATTCTACAGACAGTAACAAAAGCATGCAATTTCATACATTATTTTCTTTTTAAATCACTAAAAAACATGATGGATAATTAAAAGCATAGTCATGATTCTGGGTTTTTTTAAAATCTTAACTGTACTATCCATATCTTTGAGTAATTGCTGGATCTTTGCATCATTCATTGGACTGGAGAGTTTTGACTAAAAACTGGTTTTATTCTCCAACCTTATCCTCCAAACCTTACTAAATGAATGTTATATATTTTGTACTTAAAGTTTAGTCTCCCAGATGGCTTTTCTGCTCACCTAAATTTTAGCAACCTAGTTCCCCTTAATTGCAATAAAATGCAAATGTTACAACAAAATGAAAATATCAGGAACATCCATCAGCTCAGTATTAATGATGATTGTTAATTTAAAAAAATTATTTAGTAGCTATAGAAGATAAAAAAGGTCTTCAGTTGTGTAGGACAAATCACACCTGACTAACCTGATTTTCTTCTACCTGTCTGTGTGACTAAGTGAGGGACAATGTGTGTTCCATGTCCCAGGGCCTCCAAAACATGGCTGGAGGCAAATTAGGGAGCTACAGGCTGGGTAAGTGGCTCACAAAGCAGGTGGCAAATGAGCTGGGCTGTGAGGCCCAGAGCCTGCTGCTGCTGATGACAGGCAGCAGCTCCCCTGACAACCCCCAGTGCCTTCATGAGTGATCTGAACAACGGGACAGACAGCACTCCAGCAGCTCAGAGACCTATGGAATTTGGGGAAGACATGAACTGGATCAAGCTATGTGAAAAAACCCCCAAACCAGCCCAGCTGGGCTGAGTGAGGGTGAGCAGGAGTGCAGAAGCAGGAGGTGGGAAGCAGGCATTCCCTGTGTGCAGCCCTTGTGAGACCTGCACTGCTGGAGCACTCTGCCCAGTTTTAGGCTCCCCAGTACAAGAAAGGCACTGAAAATCTGAACAGACTGACAGATGCAAGGGGAGAGAGTGAGAGAAAAGTGTTTGTTCAGCTGAAAAGGAAAGGCTTGTATCACGGCTGGGGGCTGTGTACAAATCACAAACAGGATGGGACTGTGAGGAACGTGCCTTGAGCTGTTCTATTTTCCAGCATCAGCCTCATTACATGGTTATGACAATGGGAAGATGCCAGCAGCTCACATCCCAGGCAGCAGACCAAGAACTTCATGTTACAACTTACTTTATAAGTTTTTTGACCAATCACACAAGGCAAAAGCATATTGACAGTAGTTTTATCCAACCACTGTAAGCACACGCCCCTTCGGTTAAAACAATGCTTGCTTATTTTGAATACAATACCTGCCTGTAAGCCTTCAGATAATAATAATAATCATCATCATCATCATCTTATCATCATCATCATCATCATCATCATCTTATTAAGCTTAGAACTTCCTAACATCTCGCTAGATATACATTTTTTCAGATCAGGGAGTTATTTTAGACAAGTGTTAATACCCAGACCATTGTTCCATTTGTCCTTACTTTTCTACTTTTCACATATTTTTTCTGCTGACTTATTTTATGGGTACTGCTTAGCTCTAATCACAGTTCTGCTGTCTCTGAGGCCTGACTTTCACAGCTTTCCCAAAACCCTCTGTTTTTATGGATTCCCACAGCTTGGGGAGAAACTTGATGTCTCCTAGAACTAACTGGAGGCTGTAGAGATGATGGAAACAAAAGTCTTTTCAGAAGTGGAAGGATGATAGGCAACAGGCAGAATTTGCAGCACTGAAAATTTAGACCTGCTAACATGAAGAAGATTTTACCAGGAGAAGAACCAAATGCTGGAGCAGGTGCCCAGAGAGGCTGTGGAATCCCCCGCCGCTTGAAATTGCTGGTTTGAGCAGAAGGTTGCATGAAATAACCTGTGGGAGAGCCCTTTAATCTGCATGACTCATTTATATAAATATCTTTACTACCTGGTGCCAGAAGGTGACTGGATAGTACCACAATCGTTTAGTTTCAGGATTTTTCAATAATTTTTCTTTCAAAAAGTGCTCCATACCAGTAATTTTAATTTCTATTTCAGCAAGATGTAAAAATGAACTGAAAAAAGAACACATAAGAGTCCTGTGGAATTTATTTCATTGCTATTAGAGTTTTTGCTACTAAAATTATATAGTTATACAAGTCTGGAAGCAGTAATCATGGCAGTTCCTTCGGAAATTATTTCTGCATTTTTCCACTTGTCATTTCCTGCATTTGCAACCCCAATCAACATAATTCCCTGAAAAAAACAAAGTGACTGTATTCATAAAGAGCATAACTTTGAAAGATGTGCTGGCAGTTGCACACACACACTGATAATGGAGGGTGCCAGTTGCTTTGAAGCTCAGCTACCCCTGGCTAAAGAAACTCATCTCTGTTTTGCAATTGTATTAATCCATTGAGACGATTATTTCTAAATCCAATTAAAACCTCAGATATTAGGACACTTAAGTTTGTTAACTAAGGCATCACCTAAAGTGAAAATTAAAGCACAGCTTCCTGCTCATCTCAGTATTTCAATCAGCAGGATACAAAAGCAAAATCCCTCAAAACTTTGGAATTAGAGTAAAAGCAAGGTAAAATGAGAGCTAATTCAAACCATCCAATTAGCTGTAAGTAGCAAGTCATTGTGTTCAAATCTGACTACAGGAATGTGAATTCAAAAGCTGAAGAAAAGTCAATTAAAAATTAAAATCTTAATCTTGTAGAATTTCATTTACATGTGTGCTATTATTAATTTTTTTCTCTTTCCTCTTATTTAAGGTGCAAAAGCACTCATTTTGTACTTCAATTGGCTTCCAACTTGTTAATGGTATTTTTAGGTTTTTGCCCTTCCACTACAAAGTTTGACACTTGTAGAAACAAACTTCCACACATCTCACTCCTACTGAAAAAAGGTGCAGGATAATGTGACCATCTCCAAGGAAAGCATACCCAAGATGTAATTTGTAAACAAAGCAAACCATGTAACATGCATTGACAAAGAAAATCTTCTACTATAACAAAACATCAAAAGACATTGAAGCTTAAGCATTTTAAACCCTTAATCCCCAGACAGATTTATGCATTGTTTCACACAGTATTAAAAATCCTATCTGAAAGGTATAGAAGTGCTAAAATGAAATCCTCCTGTACATTGAAGAATAGCCCATTCATATAGAAAAAAATGTCTTGAAGTAAGTACAAGAATGAAATAATTTATCCTCCCATGCTAGAAAAAGCATATGAAGAAACCTGGTGAAATTTCATCTCACTTTGATGAGACCATAATTATCATAAAGAAAAAACATCCTGATAGATGACTGGAGTTCTACTTTTTTTCCATTTACTTAATACCCACACATTATTTAACTACTGTACAAAAATCAGAAATTTGCCATGCTAGAATAAGGTGTTTCAATTCTTTTTGTCATCTGGAAAACCAGAAAACAATACATTATTTTCCAACCTAATTTTTCAACTTTTGAAGAATTATGAAGCTACCAACCTCTGCACAGAGGAAAGCTGAAAATAATTTCATATATGTTTGAACATTTTTAATTGTCTTTCTCACCTAAGGTGACATACAGAATATTCCAAACTAAAATGGTATTTAAAAAAATTTAAATGCATAAAAAATACATTATGCATGCATTCAAGTTGCAATAGCCTGCTTTTCAAATTTTGACCTACAAAACCTCTGTATGTTTTAAAACTACCTGCAGACCAAACAAGCAATTCTAATAAAGACATAATTTTCTAAAATTATCGTGATTGAAATCACTTCTCCCTTTGCCATTTGCTTCTAAAAGGTCAAAAGCATGAAGCCGCAATAAAAAGCAGAAACTTCATTTTTTTTACCTCATCAGAAAGATATCCCCTAGTATTATGGTAGTAAGAGTTCCAGTTTCTGAATCTATCTACTCCTGCAAAACAAAACTTCTCTCTTGAAGCATCTTATTTATGTTGCAAAATCTTGGCATGGGACAAAAGTGTTCTTTGAGTTAACTCTAATTGCTCCAATTAAAATTTCTAAATCCTCCTCTGAGCCTGGAGCAGAAAAGGCTAAGAATTTTAACACACCCATAGAAAAAAAAGAATTTGTTTGCAAAACTTTGTCACAGCTCATTAAAATCCAGTCAGACAAGGGAAGCAAACTCTCTGCACTGGGCAGAGCTCAGCAGGGCTCTGCTGGGACATTTGGATGCCACATCCCTCCTTTCTAACCAAGCTCCTTGCTGCTGCTCCCTGGCCATCACAGGATGAGGTTTGGCTAATCTAAGTTTAAACAGACCTGTGTGACAGCTTGGTGTGCCTGCCTGCTGCTCTGCCACACCTCTGCCTGGGCAGGCAGAGAAAGGAGTGCTCCCAGACACTGAGCGCAATTCCAGGGAGAGAGTGGGCAGCTTGACTCCCAACAGCCACAAAGAGGGGTCAGTCCTTGCAATAAGGCATCCTAGGTAACTGTGATGCAGCTCACAAACAGCACTTTGTGGGGTTCCATTTCAACAAGCACTCAAAAAAAGAAAGGAATAATAGCTTTTGCTGCCACAGCCTCTTTCCTTAAGCTCATTCTGGATGAGTGCCCTCATGAACCACCCATTTCAATGCCTGTTTTACATACAAAACCTCCTTTATTTGCTAAGCACTTCATCCCTAACTCCTTCATTCAGTTTTGTACTCAGCTGGAATAAAAATCCATCTTGTTTGATTGGGCCTAATTACTAAAAAAAAAAACCCAAAACAAAAACAAAAACAAAAAAAATCAAATCAAAACTGTCATTTACTACTAAACAGTTCCTGGACACAAAGTATAAAGCTCCTGTCAGTTCTTCCCTCATTCCACACTACTGTAAGTCATTTACTACAGTTTCTGGACACAAAGTATAAAGCTCCTGTCAGTTCTTCCCTCATTCCACACTACTGTAACATGGAAGTTTTGACTCTAGAACTGCCTTCTGAAGAGAAAAACCTTCAGGATAAACAGCCTTCTTTCTGTTTCCAAATAAATGCTTGTAGTCAGCCATCTACACTTACAGTCCTTGTTGGACTGTCCTTACAAAACTGAGTCTGCCCACAGTACTCCAAGCATTTGGAACACCAGGTGTGGATACAGTCACATCAAATTCTGCTCTGATATCTGGGCTATTATCTGTGTAATCCATTTCCAATCAGTGCATCTAGCACTTTGGGAAGTGGGGAGCAGGGGGGCTGTCAAAAAGAACACAGCAAGCTTGGTTATCCTTGGAGCTATGGGCCACCACTGATAATTCTGCAACAGGCAGGTCTGGGACACAGAGGCAGCAGTTAATGCAGCTTGGGAGCTATTCTGGAAGCTGCAGTCCAGCTGCTGGATTTCATCAAGTATTTCTTCCTGGTATGAAAATAATTTTGTTTTTGAAGGTTAAGTCTAGAATACCAACAACAATAATTGTCACAAAGACTGAAGAAGGGGTATTCAAAATAGCAGCCATCTTTTAATAAGCTATGAAGCTTAAGCTTGTTTTCCAGGGTAGAGGAATGTGATGCAGCCACACTGCTATCTGCTGAAGTCAGGGCATTCTGATGTTCAATGAGACATTTAATTATTTGTGTTAATGAGAGAATGTCCTCTGTATCAGTAGCTGAATACATCCTCTGCTGGATATAGTAACTTTCCCATAGACTTAGGTGAATAATTTCTTGAGATCCTCAGAAGTCAGGGCAATTGGGAAAAGCCCAAGAGAGTCAAATTGCTTAAGAAGACACTTCTCAGCAGCTGTTGGAGAATCTATTTTATAATCTGGATTTGGGAGACTGAGACAGTGCCCTGGGAGGTGATCAAAAATATCTGATGTCTTTTATATGAAGAACAATTAAGCAGCACTGGATTTTTCCTGCATTAGAAAAAGGGATGACTCGGAATGGATGTAACAGCCTAAAATGGTGAGTGGCACACAGTTATAATCTTACCAGAACCACAACTCTGACCTCTCTTAGTATTTATTTTCCTTATGAAATTCATGCAACCTTTATTACAATAACGGCAACAGCAAAACTGAAGAAATCAATTAATTCTCAAGGTTTAATTTTCAAGGTCATACTGCTGGCCACTGCCTGCCTGAAAAACTGTCTGATGACCTTGAGTCTCAACATTACACTTGGAATTACACGTAGGTTTTGAAGTCAGAAAACTGAGGGATACCTTTCTGCTTCAAAATATAAATCTTGAATATTATTTCCAGCAAATATTCTATCAGAAATCTGATCTATTAGAAACATTATTAGAAATAATCTATCAGAAACCCTTGCAGAGTCAGAAACAGTACTAGTGGATTCTGACATCTCAGAACTTCTTTTGCTTAAGATGGTCAAGAGTGCTACTAAAATTTTCTGCTGTGTTAGGACATGAAATATAAACTTATCTTCCACACTCTTAAGAATGCCTTTGAGATACTAAAGCTTCCTTTAACAGCAGTATTTAAAGAAGAGTTTAGCATGCCTTTCCAGATACTGGGAATGCTAGATATAGAACCATCAAGAAAGTAGATTCATTTCTTCAAAGCAGCTCAAAAATCCCATCATTAGTATCTGGGGCAGCAAAGGGCTAAAATAACCTACAATTATGGAAATACAGATGGACACAACAGAAGGTCAGCTGAGGAGGGTGATGGAGTCACACATAACAGGTGACACACCCAACAGGTGACACACCAGGAGTTTAAGACTTTCCAAGTGTGAAACATGGACAGCAGCTGTGCACCACATCCTGCAGAGCACCTGGGTGCTCAGGCAGTCAGATGAAGTCAGCTGCAAGTTCCTCTGATTTTCTCCAGCCTGCCAGAGCCCCAGGCATGACACTTGAGTAAGTCTGAGATCACTTAGCTCAGCCTTGCTCAGAGCTCAAGGACACACAGGTACAAACAAAACCATTCCTGTTGTCACCCAGTTCCATAAGGAGATAATATGGCACCACGTTTTTGAGGCTACAAGGGTGCTCAGCTTCACAGCTGGATCCCACACCATATCCATGGTTTGAGGTAAAAATTACATTATGCCCAGCTTACACTTCTCAATGAATCAGGGCTGGGTAAGCAGCAAGAAGTAATTAATTTCAAAACATTTGATAAATCACATTTGCACTTTCAAGTCAGTAGGCCATCTCTACCTCCACTGGGAAGTCTTTTACCATAAAGACTAGCATTTAAATGGAGGATGATTTCCAAATATGTGTGAATGAAACAAGAATTCTTATCTTGCAACATCTACTCATCTTCAGCAGGACTGAACGTAACCGCATTCCTCAAAAATTGCACAGCTCCTGCCAGCTTTTCATTTATGCTGCTGGACTTAGAGCAGAAACAAATGGAAGCCATTTGAGGCTCTTCCTGAAATAGTTACAAGAATTGGAACAGAATTATCATTGGTTGCTAAATAAAGGAAAAACTGTAGTGCAGAAACTCTGGAATCATATTATCTTCACTCCAGACACTCAAGAGATTACTGCTCTAAAAAAATAAATCTGGCCTAAATCTGGCTCAGAAATGCAATGGGCTTTCTTATATAAATGCTTGCAAGAGCACAAGCACTATGGGTCAGACCCTGGAAACATATGAATAAGAGGTATTAAGAGGTATTTATGTGTTGCATACACTCATCTCAAAAACTCTTCCAGGCCTTGCTTTCTTGACTTCTTAGAGAGGGGCCTTAAATCTTGTATACCCACAGAGCTTCCCAAAAAATGGTGAACCATGAGATAGACACCAAAGTGAAGACCAGGTCATTAGAGTCATACACATAGTAGACATGGATAGCTATCAATTCATGCCTTCAGTCGACAGATGTAAAATAATCTTTACACAGAATCTTTATCACTACCGAATCCATGTATACGCATATTTATCTGTGCATCTACACAATCCATGCTGAATTACCAGCCTTTTAGAAGTTAATATTCGATTACTTTAGGAGGCTGGTTGACAACAGGAGAATGCATTTAATAATATCAAAAAATGTAACGACACTGGCTACACAATAACTCATTTCCTTTCATTTATTTTCCTTTGTTTTACTAAAATATTTGTATTCCACATAGACTATATTTTGTTATAATTAGTTTTAAA
Organism: Passer montanus; assembly: GCF_014805655.1. Lineage (NCBI taxonomy): Eukaryota > Metazoa > Chordata > Aves > Passeriformes > Passeridae > Passer > Passer montanus. The sequence continues at coordinate 3,878,568 of NW_024366592.1, forward strand.
TGATTAACAGTGAAGAATGTCTGCCACTGTATTCTTTTAAGGTACAATATAGACATGACAATAGTTTTTCTCTTTTCAGAAGGATGGTGAGAAGGTGTTACACCTATGTGTGCAGCAGTGTCCCTTTAAGAAATCTCTTTTTGGCTGTGCATCCAGGGCAGCTAATAGTTTTATCAAATACCCTTCACAGCAAGATGACTGTTTCCATGGAAACTGTTGAGCAATCATCCATTACTCTTGCAAAGATTTCTCTTTCTGCTCTCACCTAAACACAGGTACTACTTTCTCTCTAACTACAATAGAACAGAAGAATTCATTTTATAGGCTTTAGGACAATTAACCTCCAGAGTTTCCTATGGAGCCTACAGGGAAAGTGGGGCCCCCAGCACAAAACCCCAAAAGGTACATGCAAGGAATCATAAAGAAGTTTTAAAACATGCACAAATCGAATCTAATGTAAAATACAGCTTACAGAGAGGATAGAAAATTCTCTCCTTGCAACTGTGAAACAGATAGGAGAGAGAGAGGAGTTTAAGACTGGAGATGAGTTTGGTCACTCACCTCTCTCAGCATGTTGTTTTCTTTTTCCTTCTGTTCAAGAAGGCTCTCCAAGTGGTGCACGTGCATCTCAGCCTCAGCCAACCGTCGTGTCCGCTCATGGTCTTCCTCAGTGGCTTTTGCTGACAGCCCTTTACTCTGCAGCATCTCCAGCAGCTTTTTGATGGACTCATCACGCGCATTTAAGGTCTGTTTCTGTGTCTCAATACGCAGCTCCATCTCCTCCAAGGTTTTCCGTAGCAGGAACAGCTCCTTGGCCTGGCGCTCGTGCTCCGCGTGCAGCCGCTGGAAGTTCTCCTCTGTCAGCTCTGCCACGAAGGGCTCGCTGCTCCTGCTGCTGCTGTCCTGCTGGAACAGCTGGTTCAGGTCCCGCTGGATCCGCAGCTCGTCTTGGAGAGCCTGGATAGTCATCTGCATATGCTGAAAGAGCAAACAAATTAAATCAGAGGATTCCCTCCACTGGAGAAATAAAGAAAAGAGTATGAGCCACATCAGACCTCCTAAACCACCAACCAAGAGGAAACCACCATGGTAACAGACCAACAATGGGTTTTTGAAAGCAGAATTGAGGTGGAACTGGGTTATACTACAGAAAGTTCAAGTTCCTCCTTCTATGCCTGGCAGAGGTTGCTTAGCACTTAGAAGACTCTTGCTTGAGTGACTCTTCCACTTGCATCAACTTGAGAGAGTGACTGATTCAAAGAGGAAAATGTCAGCAACTTGTGTCAGTACCCTTCCAAATGTTCACCTCCCCTACAGAACAATTATGCAGAAGAATACTCAGAATTACTATAGAATTGCTATCTTGGCAAAGCAGAGTGTTATTAGAATTTACATATCACCCACAAAACGTAATCACCTGTGAAGGCTCCCAAGCTCTTCAGCAGTAACTCTACACCTAGCACAGATTTCCCATTTGACATAGAGAAGAAACTTCAACTTGTAATGAAGAAACACTGGATAAATGCTGCATGGGGAAAGGGTCACATTGTAAAATTTAATGCATTTTAGTACAGAAGAGAAGTTAGCAGCTTGTAATGAAGAAACACAACTACAGAAAACTGCATAAATGCTGCATAGGGAAAGGGTCACATTGTAAAATTTAATGCATTTTAGTACAGAAGAGAAGTTAGCACCTCATGAGCAGGAATATGAAGTCAATCAAATGATCAGCAGTAATTTGTTGCTGTGCAAGACAATAAATCCTGTCTCAGTGACTGAATACAGTGGGTTAATATACTGGGACAATACAGGAGAAGCACAGTTTGCCCACAAAAATGTCCTCGTTTATATTTCGATAAATATGTTTTTTCTTCTCTGCAAGACAGAAGTATCAAGCCAATAACAGAGGAGTACAAACACTGCACAAAGATTTGATTACCAGAAATGAGATGCACACTGAGTGATACATCTCTTCTCCCTTAAGTGAGGCAGACATGCTTACAATTTAGTCTGAGTGTGAATAAGTGGGATGCACTGATCACTGGGGTCTACATTTATATTACAAAAACCAGTGTCTGATATACCGCTGTTTCCAGTATTCACTAGGCTAAGTAGTAGAATGAGTTACATTCTATGATCAAGCTTGATGCAGACACACAGTGGTGAGGTCTAAAATGTAAAGACGGTGCAAAATTAATGCTTTCTATAAATCCAAGTACTTCATTTTACTAAGTATTTGTAAAAGGAGAAACTAAGAAGATTGGGTTTAAGCATTAACCCAAGACTATGTTTATCACAATTCTTATGCAAAACGCCTTGAAGATGTTAAAAATCTGTCTGGACATGGCCCTGGGCAACAGGGTCTAAGTGGCCTTGCTTGAGCAGAGGCATTGAACCAGCTGACCTCCCACCAACCTCAAGCACACTGTGATTCTATGAAAAGACAGCAGATAGCATTTATAGCAGAGTTACTTACCTTTAATATGTTTTAGAAACACAAAGGGTTCATTTGGTAATACAGAATTGTGCATAAAGGCAGTCCAAACCCATTTTCTTTGCAGAAGTCAGTATTTTAGACCAAGTGCTTTCCCTCTATTTGTGCTCTGGCCCAAGAGCAGCTTTTCACAACCAAAGTTGCTGTCACACTGTCAGCTCACCTAAGGCCACACTGCCACTAAAGGGAACAGCCTTGCTGTTTGTCCTTCCTTAGGAGGATGGCACTGACAACAGGATCAAAACTTCATCCGATGGCTGAAAATCAGCCCCAGCAAACACCAAAGAAAATGTCTTAGCAGCCAGATCTCCAATTGAGGTGACAATGTGGCTACATCAGTGCTGATTCTGGTGCAAAGCAGGGGTGGCAGGGGCTGCCAGGAGCTGGCAGAGAAGAAAATGGAAACGTTCTTTACAGCATCAGCATAAACTGAAATCAGCTTAAATGCAAAGCTCTGTAGTTGGTTTAAGATGCTGTAATTGCCTTTTTTTTCTACTTCAATAACACAATATCTAGCAGTTAGTAATTTGGTTAATCTACAACTACACTTCAGGTTATAGAATCTGTGTGCAACATAGCATGGGTATATTAGGTGAGAGAACAAGTGAATTACTCTGTTCTAAAAGGTACATTGTGTTTATATATCGCTGGATGCTCAGATTTAATTTGAAGTAAGAGATGAAAAAATATCTGAAGGGAATTAATATGGACTTCGAAAACATTTTCAGAAATCACTTTCTTTTTAATTAAAGATCTCAACTTTCAGTTATTGACTGTGGTTTGGAGAAATGACAAAGTCAGAAATGCCAGAACCACGTCCAAGCCCTGGAACTGAGGCACTACAGGTATGCAATCAAAACCACTACATCTGTTCAATTAATGCATGTTGGTTGAGTTGTAAGAGAAATCTTGCTGCACTCATTAAAACATCTGCCTCATCTGTACCTATGCCCCACCAATAAAGTCAGTAGGACTACAACAGCAGTAGTGAGAAAATGTCCTCAAATTTCGTTACAATTAAACAGTAACCCCACTAGATGTAGCTTTACAATTCCACACATGAGTTAATTCCATTTGTATTTGAGCAGCCCTACTTATTCTCAGCCCAGCTGTGTGTTGTTCCTCCAGCTAACAAACAAATTCCCACATGCTTCCACCTGGCTCTCCACACGCTGCTACTTCAGCAGTTCCTTTCTCCCAGGCGAGGAAAGAGCTTCTTCTGAACAACCACATCATCGATTAAATGAAATTATTTCCTCTGCTCAATGTTGTCTCGGAATCAAACTTGGGTTATTTATAAACGTCAATGGCCTAAATCACCAAACCAAATTCTTACATTTTTGCCATCTGATCTGCTGTGAAATGTCATTTCAGGTTACACAAACAAAAACCAAGTCTCAGACCCACAGAAATTATTTCCCCTAAACATGGAAATGCCTCCCTGGAACTTTTGGGTCACTGAACCAAAATCTATTATATGATTCAAATACACAATGGGGGGGGGGGGGGGGGGGGAATTAATACCAGTGACAAACAGGATTTACTGATATCCATCACTCTGTGAAATAAAGACAAGGGAGTTTGGAATACCAGACAATCGGTCAGCAAGTGCCTGTAATTCAGTTTCCCAGGAAAAATGAAGAGGTGGAGTTAGTGGAAAAGTTAGAGCTGAGCTTAGAAATAACTCCCACTGTTATCTGAACTGCTGCTCAGTCGAGAATAAACTTTATTATGTGAAAGGTAACTGGAAAATACACCATAGAAAATTATTCTGTGCTTCTGACACCCACTCTTTTCCAACATGCAAAATGTATGCAAAATGGGTTCTTTTCTCTGCTTTCCAACATTTTTTAATGATTCTCAGAATAGAAAAATATTCTTTACAAGCTGGTATCATAACTAAAATACTTTTTCAGGTAAAATTTCTTGTCTTCTGTATAATTTTAAGAAAACCCCACCATTTTCCCCCTCAAGGAGCAGGCAACTTTACTAGCATCTCATCCATTTTTAGACTTCACTTTTAAATCAGCAACTATCCTAGAAAGGCAAAATATTTTCCAAGTTCGTGCAACACTAGCCACTGCTACTTAATTTCTAAGACCAGACTAGAGATCTCAAGAAAACTGAAAAATACTGTTGAAATAGTCTTATCTAGAAATAAACATGTAAAACTACTTTTAATACCACTGAGCTTCATTATGCCATACTGTAATGAGTTAGTAACAATCACGCTTTTGTGAAACAGTTAAATGCAGGCAATGTAATTAAAGTCAAAGCAATTATTGTGAACCTGTACTTTGCTTGAAATTTATTGCTCTTGTATCAAATCTTGAGGATTCCCTTTTTCAAGTAATGAAAACCAGTCTTTAAGCCTCACTACAGATTATAACTACATGTAAAAGTCACAAAGGGATTTTTGTGAGCACAGTTCTCTAGTTATGGTTATGTCCAACAAATTTTTCTCTTGACAGAGCTAAGCACCTTCAGGATCATCTCAAACAGAAGTCCTAAAAGGACATGGTGTAAACATAACCTCCTACACCAGGTGTTCCTCTGCCTGTATTATTTCCACAGGTCAACTTCCCAACCACAGAGCTGAGACAGAGTTTTGACTTTTATCCAGCAACCCAAAATTTACATCTCTAAGTAGCGGAGCATGATTCAATCTTTGCCTCCAGCTATCAGGACTCAAATTCACATTTCCCACACCTTGGCAGATTGGTGAGCTCCCAGATTACAGTAGGATGGAGAAGTTCCTGGAATGTGGTTCCCAAAGCTGTCCTGCTGCTGCATCTCAGGGTAATGCAGCTCACCTACAGCTGTACTGGTGAGAGCTGCAGGCAGCTCCTTTCATCTCTCTGTTGAAGCTTTTCCTTTTTGCATAAAATATTTAACGATTCAGTAGGCCTGACAGAAAATATTAAAGAGAGCACAGCTTCTTATTCTAATTGGTGGAACACATATGAACAGAAAGACCTGAATAGCAATACTTCCAACTAACTTAAATGTTTATCATCTCACCATTGCAAAGGAAATGGGGGATGTACATTTTAACTTTCTCAGTTAGACAAAGATATTTAATTGATATTCTACAGCCAAGACCTGTATTCTAACCCTACATTTTAGATCAAAAGGAGGCAGCCACTGCTACTACTATGATTTTGAAAGAAAGTATTAAATTGTGATATGCTTTTTAAAGAAAGGATTTCCAAACTCATCTTTGCAAGACAGAGCTTGACCTACCAAACTACAGTGTTTAATATTCCAATACGCATTTTTTCATTTGGGTTTGGATGCCTGATTTAGATTATTCATACTGCAGATACTATCTGTGTAACTACTGTAATCAGACATACAACTTATTTCATAATTTATTCAAGAAGTCTAAATGCCTAAATTAGACCTCTGGGTTCTGCAAGGCACCTTGTCACCAAACACTTCCATAGTTAAGTTCCCCTTAATCTCCTCTATTTAAATTCTAAGTAGGTTAAACCGAGAAAATTCCTTTCATTTTTGAACACCAAGAAAAAATACAGTATGTTCAAGAGAAGCCTGAAAAAAAAAATCAGCAAAAAGAAACAGAATGTACTCTTTCCCAGAAACAAAAGAAAAACATAACATGCAATTATGTGACAGTGTCACAGAAATGTGTCACAATGAGGTGGGGAAGTATTGTTACATTCTGCAAAACTCAACCACTTAAATTTCTCTGGCACTGGGAGAACAGTGAAGACTCAATCATGAGCAAGAGAATGCAGGGTAGTGATAAGGACAGGGGGAAAAAGAGAGGTCCTGCTAGAATATTTAGTGGTGTGAAAGCTTCCACCTGGAAGAGAGGGGTTCAAGCTCTTACTCATCATATGACTCAGAGGAGGCTCCAAACAGGAAGCAATAATGATGTTCTTGGGTGGATCTCTAACAAGTTATTCTTACAGAAAGGACTGAGAGAGTTTCTGCTTTGCACAAGTATCTGAATATTGACTGACTTCAAAATTCAAGCTTGCATTCCTCACATGTCTGTGTCATAAAGGGAAGAGTATCAGGGTCTTTGTTGAAATTAATCAAGAGATCCCTTAGCAACTCTCACACTGAATCTACTTCCTGCTTAGGGTAATCTCATCTCACTCTTACCAAATTCTTAATCAGAAATCCCACTCCACGGGAAAAAAAAATAATCCTAACAAGAGTTTTGCTGAAATCAGCATATTTAATAAAAGCAGCTTATAAAAATATTACTGAAACATAGGATATTAAAAACTTCTTGGTCACTTCTACAGTTAACCCACAGAGCCAGTACACCCTGTCCTGAATGAGCTGTATGATGCACACACATTTGGCAGTTTTCTACCAATCTGCTCACCCATCAGGCTGTTCTTCATGTAGAAAACACCACGTGCTTGGACACACACAGCACAGGTGTGGTGCTTTTGGCCAGGGTAGAGTTATTTCTCTTGCTAGTAGCTGGTATAGGGCTGTGTTTTGGATTTGTGCTGAAAATGCTGTTGATAACTCCGGGATATTTTGGTTATTGCTGAGCAGGGCTTGCACAGAGTCAAGACCTTTCCTGCCTCTCACCCCACCCTGCCTCTGAGTGGGCTGGGGATACACAAGGATTTAGGAGGGATTAAAGCCAGGACAGCTGATCCCAAACCATCCAAGGGATACCCCAGCCCGGGCCATGTGCTCAGAATACAAGCTAGGGGAAGGAAGAGGAGCATGGGATATTGGATTTATGGCATCTGACAGCCCAAGTCACCATCACTTCAGGATGGAGCCCTGCTTTCCTGGAAAGGGCTGGACACCTGCCTGATGATGGGAAGTAGGGAATGAATTCCTCATGTTTTCTCTTTACCTAATAAACTGTCTTTATCTCAACCCACAAGCTGTCCCACTCTTATCCACCAGGGACAGAGTGAGTGTCTCTGTGGTAGCTAATTGCTGGCTGTGGTTAAACCACAACAACATGTTTCCTTTTTTTTATTATATATCACAAAGTTCTGTATTTCTTTTTCAGGATCCAACCCAGAAATAAAAAATCACAAAATTTTAAAAAAGCAACAGATGTAATTTGTTAATCAAACAAAAGCTAAGTTTTGGAAGATGCCAGTTTATAGCTACTCTGTCCTTAAGCCAATTATTTTTATAGCTGGCAAAAAAAAAGACAAGGTACACAAGCTTTTAGCTACAAAAGGCATTGCAGGTCTGAAATGTACTTGTAGTACCTATAAAAACTGCCTTACTTTTGTTTCTAGTTCACCATGAGTACAATGCTATTTCTCTAGAAAGGAAAGATACAACAATTATGTTATATTCTATTTCAGAAGGACAATTCTGTAAGGTATGTACATCACCAGAAAATGAGAATATAAATGCAAAAACTGTGTTTTTCTTGCCAGCAAATCTACAAGCACAAACTTTTGCATTATGACAATAACTCTCATGTTTCTTACAACAAAAGCATTTCAAACATTTGTAAGAGGATGAACCACACTCAGCTCAAAAGAGACCACATGCAAAATGGTAGAGAACAGAATTTGGTCACTGTGTGAAATCACACCCTCCCATGCTCAAAGAGTTAAAGTTTTGGCAGCATTTCTGGGAAATGGATTCTGCTGAATGCCCTGCAGAAGCAAAGCCTGGCTGTCTGAGGGAGTCCCTGCTGACATTCAGCTGCAGCCCACGCAAAGACATTGGGAAAAGGGCTAATGTCAGGTGTCCAGCAGGGCTGTGAAGAAACAGAACTTGCTGATTCCAGAAATGCTGCATATTCCCTGTAAGATGGATCAGGGGCTTCAAGACCCTGATTTAAATGGAAATGAGTGGGTGATTTTTATGGTGTTAAGCTTAGATACAAAATACTGCTATGATTTTAATAGGATTTAATTTGTGAGAGTCAAAGAAAGGGACCTGTATTTTAAAGACAGCCCTACGTTGCATTATCTCTGAGGCAGCAGAAGGGCAAGATGGTAAAAACATGCCATAGATAACGAGTTTAAGTTGTCAGTAATACATTTGTCAGCTGCACTAGACTCGCACAAAATGACCCATTTAAGGGGGCAGTGTGTAGCAGCCTAACTCCTTTGCTCCTGTTTGTACAAAAAAACCCCAAGAAGCCTACAGGGATGAATTGAGAGTCCCAAAGGAAGCAGATGAGAAACAGCCTGCAATGCAACCAACTCATACACAGTGTACAGGCACATCCAGGAAAAGGCTGCAAGGTAAAAAGTGCAGTACACCAGCTCTCAGTGCTAAATGTCCACATGCACAATTTTATCTTTGGTAAATATGAAGCAGCTTAGCAAGAATAAAGGTAGGCTGTTTCTGTGGTCAAAGTATAGATGTGGGCAGTTTCTTTAGAGTAACTCATGCACAGTAAAAACAAGACTTGTTCTAAAAATAATTTTGTGCACATTCTAAATAGTCTAAAGTAATTTGTGCACATACCTGGTTGGTAAGAATAAAAATTCTGATTAGGCATAGGCAAACCTGTTAAAATCCTAAAAAGCACACATTTATCAGTTTTTAAGCTATGAATATAATTCTGACAGTTCTGACTTCCTAAGGGAATTTGAGCTCTCTGTGAGACACCAGAAGTGGTCTAGTAGGCAACTAGAACTCAAAGGAAAATTATTTTTGAAGTCATATCAGTATGCCCCAGCTACTCTGTGTTTACATTTCCAAAGGTAAGTACTTCTACATCTGTAGTTTACTGTGCTTCAAAAGCTTTTGCTCATGCAAATCTTCCAAGAATCTACATTTCATACCCTTTGAATGTCAGCATGTTATGATCCTGGAACTAAGAAACAGGATTCTTTTCAAGTGCCCCTCATCTTTCCTGAGAATAGGCATTTTGGGATTAGGGCAAATGTTTGGAATTTCTCATAGGAATCAACAATTTACATACTGACTTTAACCTCTGTTTCCCACCAGGCTGTCCAAACTGGGTTAGTATTACATTATTTAAACACCATGTTTTATTTATGTACAAATATGAGCTTTGATTTTTTTTTATTCTTACACTGCTCAAGAAACAGCATATTTGCATATTTGCAGTTTCATAGACTGCAGTAAGACAACTCTTTGCAGATTCTGTCTCCCCTGTCTGGCAAGCATAAATTTCTTTTGTCACAAACTGTGTTGATAAAATGGATCTTTGTGCACGAGGTTTCTGTTAAAAAATAAAAAGCCAATACCCAAGCATCAAACTGATCTATATTCAGGCCAGCCATGATAGAAGTTATGGAGTTCAACCTTATCCTATTTTGCATGTGCATACAACACACTCAATTTCACCCAGAGTACAGATTACTTCTAAATTGCATCTGTGAAATAGGTGCTAAAGTGCCAAATTCAGCTTCTGTGAACCTTTCATCCCATGAAAGTAATTATAAATTATTATGGCACTTATGGGAAAGAGAATTTTAACATTTACATATGTATGAAAGTCTAATATTTTCAAATTAATAGCATCTATATGAAAGATGACTCATTTGTTAATAGATTAGGAGCTTTTCTGCAAAAATGTATTATTAGTCACCTCAATTAGGGAGGTCAGCAAATCTGTCTTTCCATTAGCTGATGCAAGGAATCAATCCAAGATAAAAGGTGCTCTGCTACACAACCTTTGATTTTGTGTTCAGTACTTTCCAACACATCAGCATACATCAACAACATGCTCTAAAAAGGAAAAATAGCTGCTGATTTCTAGTGAGAGAGCACTATATGGAAAATCAATGCACAAGAAAGCTGCTGATTACTTTGCCCACATCATCCATTTCACCCAGATTTAAACCACCTTCTACACTAGCTGGTTTGGAGAGGTCACAGTGTAAATCACAATACACATATCCATATGTGACACAAAGATATTTTGACCAAAACACCTTGAATAACTCCATTTGCATGCATAAGCCAACTGTCTCTCATCTAAGAATATAAAGTTGGGAGCAGGCTGGATATTTAAAGCTTGTTGAGCAGGTCAAGATTGTAACTGCTGTATTTCAAATAATAGTTTCTGAATTAGGACTGAATATTTCAAATAATTAGTTTCAGTGTTAAACAGCAAGTTTTCAACTTCTGCTTGCCAACAGCACTACAAGACTTGCTCTTCCTGTCAATTTGGAATGTGTCCTCCACCTGCAAGCAACAGCAGGAGACCTGAGCCACCCAATGCTCAGAGACTACGGAGCGGTGACTACAGCAGAAAGTGTTCTCTCCACACTGTGCCTCCAGAAATTGAGTTCTCAGCAAAAATAAAGTATTTGTTGGGACTACAGCAGAAAGTGTTCTTTCCACACTGTGCCTCCAGAAATTGAGTTCTCAGCAAAATAAAGTATTTGTAAGCCACATCAGACTGAACTATCAAATCTGGACAGCAGCTCACCAGCAATTTGCAAATGTACTGAAATGTACTGATGGTTTGTTTTCTGGCTATTTTAATGCATTTTCTTGAGAAGGGAAGACACCAGATGACCAGATATGGCCATAAATGTGAGAATACTGCACACAGGACTTGAAGTAATAGAGCACCTGACATTCAGGATCTCATGAACAACATTTGGCTGTACTGAGACACGTGGAAAGTTCTTGCCAAAGGAGTCTCTGCTCAATGTTCAACCAAGACCAAGAGAACCAACAGCAAAAAAAGCCTCTCAGCTGCACTGACCATGGCTGCAATGAGGCTTTGCCACCTTACTTCCAATTTTCCTTGAGATGATGAGATGGCAACATGGCAAGGAAAAGTTCTTAGGGAGATGATTATAGTGCAGAGGCCCTGTATTGTCCCACAACTCATCCCCGTGTTTCACTACAAAATGGAACCAATTTTACTGTGTCATGACCATGCCTCTTGTTCTGCTTGTTCACAGTGTCCCCAATGTGCCTGCCCTAACTGCTGTCTGTCCTGCTCAGAATTTTAACTGTTGCATCTTCTCACATTTGCTTTATCATCAATTCTTCAGGGACAGCAAACCAAGTTTCCTGGAAAAGTGTTTGCACATGGTTTTCTTGTTTTAAGCCACAAAAAGGAACAACTGCAAACCTCCCTACTCAGTCAAAAATCCAAAAGGCCTAAAATGATTGCTGAAACAAGAGCAGTACCCAGGGATATCATCAACTACTGTAGAGGATTACAGTATGTGCACTTCTACATACAGGAAAACAAAAAACCAAACAAAACAAAAGCAAAATCAATTCATTCATTGTCCTTGAAGCAAAAACGATGGGCCTTTTTGAAGTTATCAGTGCACTACAGCCAACTACAATGGCAGCAATTATTTTAAGACTATTTTGCAAGATTATGGCTTGAAGTTGTCACAATTAAGACAAATTCTTGCCAGACAGAAGATATGCATCCCTTCCATCTCTGCAACTTCTTTTCGTTTTCTTTGAAATCTAAGGAAGAACAAAATAGGAATCTCTTCAACAAAATTTACAGAAGCAACAATCATAGATAAAACTCAACTAAACCTGTGGCTTTTGACATGATACATGGTATTTTAGCCCTCTGCCATTAACTATTGGCTACACTCACAAAAGAACAGCCTTGAAAATCTTATTTTCTGGATATGTCAAGTCTCACCAAGTACCATTCTGGGAAAAACAGGCAGTTCAAATGAATTACTAGTATTTCAGGATAAATTTAGAATATGGCTGCAGCAATCACTGTCCCTGTGAAAGAACATATAAAAAAACCTCTGATCAAAATGTTCTGGCACTTACCCTCATGTTGAAATGACAGCAGCACCTCTGACAGCAAAGCAGAACACAGCACATTACACTGAGTTCTAAAGGAGCTTTGTGTGACTTTTAGGAAGCTAAGCAGCTTTAAGAGATAAGCAACAGAAAAGCATTAAGAACTTGAATAGCTCTGGAAATGGGAAGGCCTAGCACAACCCACCTTAACAGAAAGCAGTCCAACTTCTGGAAGATGCAGTGATGATGCTGCTTTGCAAGTACAAATTCAAGGATTTTCATTATTAAGATCTTTACTAGACGCTAGAATGTGATAGAAAATACAAAAACAGAATAGTTTTTCCATTCAGGAGATTGATTCTTTGCCACAGACATCTTCCTGCTAGGTACAAGGATTCTCAGAGCAGGAGGCAATTCTCTCTGGCAGCAGTGCTCAGTCACCCACCACTGAAGACATCAGGTGCAGTAAGCTGAACTCCTCGTAGGCAACAGAAATCCATCTGTTCAGAATGTGAGCTAGACAAGCTAAAATGAGTACCAACAACAGGACTGACAGCTAGAATGACTTTTGTCAGTGAAAAGCTTTAGTACTGTCCTGTCTCACCTTGCACGTCACTCTAGGAATTGAGGGAAGAGAGAAGAAAATAAAGGAGATGTGACTTGATGGCAATAAACATAAAACTATCCAACACTGAATATTCTTGCATTGCCCATGAATCAAAATGGACAGTTGGTATAGACAGCATTGATAAAATCATTTAGGGGAAATCTCTCACTGAACAAATACTGGCTCTTAATAAATCTTTTCAGGAGCTGCTTACTCATGAATTAGTACTATGTGGCCATTCAAGCAGTTTGTCATGCTGTTAGGCTTCTTGCAGAGCAATGACTGAACTCTTGCTTCTCTATAGACCTGGTGGAGAACACATAAATGTTCATTATCTGCAATAGCACAGATAACAGATAACCAAGATCTGCAAAAATGCATAGAAATGCTGGGCAATAAAGTCTTTTTTGGTTCTTTATGCAGGCCATCCTGTAACCAAGTGCTCGGCATCTAAACACTGTTCCGAGAAATATCTAAATCTGCTGATAAATCTGTATGAACAACTGTCAAGACAGAAAGGAGAATGGAATTCCCTGTGTTGAGTTCAAGGCATCAACCCACCAACAACAGCAAGAGCTTACACTTGTCTGAACACAGATAGTCCTCTCAGAGCTACATGTTTTATAAGAGTCTGGCAATTCAGAACTAAAAATAAAAATTAAAAAGGGCTTATAGCATTGAAAATCTGGAACACTCACTTGTCTAGTGTTAGACATTTCATTTCAGGGCAACACAACAAGCTGGCTCTGAAGACCCAAATTTCACTCAACTCTTGGGTATTTTCTGGGACCTAGAAAGAATTGGGGAAAGGACTCTCTCTTCTTCATCCATCTCAATGCAAGGCCAAAGGAACAATGGTGGCCCTTACTTAAATGCTAAGCTTAAGGCACATTTCAGAACACCTTGCTGTGCCTTCCCAGAGAAATAAACCCATATGTTAATTAAAAGCAGAGGTTCACTTTTTTTATCACTCAAATGGATGCCTAGATTAGGTTTACTAGACAGAAGATTCGCACAACTAATTAACACAATAACCCTGAATGCATAACTAAGAAACCACTCCACAACCCTGGATTTCATACTCCCTGCACTCCTTTTAGATTTCACCTAAATTTACATATGTTTTACTCATCATTAAAATACTCTCTTGGCAACACTTTTTTGAGATACTTCTGCTGTAGAGATTCATGACTGGTTAAAGGATAAGGAGCACATGAAATGTTCTCCTCTCTCCTTTCATTTTCAGGGAATGAGGAGGAAGAAACAGGAAGAGCCAGCAGATCAATACCTGGCTGCGAGCCTGCTGTCACTGGCAGGATTTTGCCTTTTTTAATTATAGATCAGTTTACATGACAGCAGGCGTGCTGGCAAGAGCCAGGGTACACCTGTCTCAAAGGGGAAACAGGATCTCTGCACAGGAGCCAGCAGGGCTCATTGAGAGCTCCGAACCACACTGGAAGGGGGAAGGGAAAACAAAGAAGCTCACTAGAGATCAGCCTGGGGCCAGCACTGCTGAGGTTCTGCTGTCAGTGCAGGGATGGGATGGAGACCCACACAGCTGTGAGATGCAGGCTCCTGATGTGCCAGAAACCACCTGAGAATGGTCACACAGCAAACAGAGATGGTGCTGTCCAGGGAGGAGCAGTGGAGATGATGAAGGGTCTGAGCACAAGTCCTGTGAGGAGCAGCTGTGGTGCTGAGCCTGGATGAAGCTCAGGGGACACCTCATGGCTCTTATGACCACCTGAAGGGAGGGTGCAGGTGGGAGTCAGACTCTTCTCCTTCTGACAAGTGAAAAGATAAGAGGAAACAACCTCAGGTTGTGCCAGGAAGGTTGGATATTACAAATTTCTTCACTGGAAGGGCTGTCACACATTGGCTGGGCCACCATCCCTGGAGTTAGTTAGAAGATGTGTAGGTGTGGCACCCGGGGACGTGGTTTAGAGCTGAGCTTGGCAGTGCTGGGTAATGGGTTTTGTAGTCACAGTCAGTAATTTCTTCACTTTTTTATTTAGATTTTGTTTTTCTGAGGAAAACCTCATTAAAATCCTAATATATAACGTTCAGTAAAGGACAACTGGTCAAATGTAAAAGGACACCTGGTATCACAATATACACTCCTAAAAATAAACCCCCATTATTTGGTTATTTTTACCACAAAAGGACAGAGCCAATCCTTTTGATTAAACTACCACAAACAGTTCAAGAAACGAAGAATGAACAGTTGAAGAAATGAGGCAGCAATTCAACTGTTTTAATTTATAAAAGCAGTTGAAAAAACAGCTAGTTATTAAATTATTTAAAATCTAACATAGAATAGGTGGAAAAAAGCATTCTTAAAAACGTAAATCACTACTTGAGCTAGCGAAGAGTGATTTATAAACTCAATCCTCAGCTACTGTCAAAAAAGAATATATAATGGGGACAAAAAACATTAAAAATTGCACCTTTCCTTGGTCAAGATTAAAATAAATTTTTAAAAAGCTCTGGAGAACAGCCAAGCAAATAATGCAATTGCATTTCTTTGAGTCAAAAATCACCATCCTATCATTTTCTAACCATTGCTTCCCTCAAATCCTTTGGACAGCAACTGTCATGTTTATGTATGTGCTAGGATAACCAGAATAATACACCACCAACCCTGAAACACAACCACAATATAAATAGTGAATCAAACTGTTTCAGCAGAAAAGGACTGAGAGCAATAAATAATGAATGAATAAAAGCTTTCAAGAAACCATTACCATTCCCATAGTCTAAAAGGTCTGAGCACAAGATTTGTATGGAGAGCTGGTAATTCTACCAGCTGATAAACAGGAAACACCTCTCAGAGCACACTTGTCCTTCATTAGGCTTTGCTGGTTTTGTATTGCATCTCTGAAATGATCAAGCAGCAAACAACAAATTTAGGGCATTAATACTGGTAATGTATTTTAAAATTACTGTTTTATCTAGTCTATGATTTTTAGAATTCACTACTGGCTTACTGCATATTATATTTTTCCCCTTCCACACCCACAGCTCTGCTCAGTATCCCACAGACAACTCTGACTTACAGAAGCCAGTTAATGGAATGAACTCCCTCCATAATATCCCCCCTTACCTACAGCTGCCAGCCACGTTTATTTCCTACTGAAACTGAGCAACATGAACTCAGAGCAAAATTTCTTATTCTGTTCTCAGCTTGGAAGTTGCTGCTTATGTCTTTTTTCTAATGTTTTACTTCTCTACAAGCCCTGCTGTGGTTACCAGCTTCTCCTTGGAGATGGTTCTCCCCTCCAAAAAAGAAGTAGGTATTGCCACATATATAATCAGAATATTTAACTGTATCCTGAAAAAGCTGCTCTAGGTAGGACAGGACTGGTACAACTTTGTAATAATCTCTAGTACCTATTTTTAAGAAAATACAATAGGTCAAGCCTGTTGCTAATATGAGGTTTCTATCTGAATTGTCTTCCAGAAAACAAAAAATTTCCTTGAAACAAATCTGTGCATTACTGATGTAATAATGAACAACGCTTAGACACAATGGCGCCTAGACACTAAACATACCTTAATTTTCCGAGAACACAGACTGACAGCCTTACTGGAAAATTTGATAATTTATTTGGAGGAAGAATTTAACCCTCCAAATCTCTGTGCACCACTCTCCCAGCAGCAGTGAGTCACTGCTGTCACCAATGGTCACACAATAACCCTCCTGTGCTCTCTGCTGCTGGCACTGGCAGTGACTCACCAGTGGCTCCACTCAGGCCAAGAATTCCTAGGATGCAGCTTCTGTGCCCAGCAGAGAGCAGCTCTCTCAGCCTCACACATTCAGCATCCCCAGCCAGGTAACAGCCATGGTACCCCACATCCTGCCCCTCTGCCATGACAGTGGCAGCACTCAACCCAAACAGAAGCCCTGGGTACATTCTGACACTACTAAAATAAACACAACGTGGGATTAAACCTTACAACGAAGACATTTATGGATCCTCTTATTTCTCTCCCTCCTCACAGCAGAATCTGTATTAGGCACCCTAGTTCAAAGGATAGAACACTTGTCTTAACAACCACATTTAAGGTTCCCAATGAAAAGTTTCAAAGACCCTCAATTTTTCAAAGGCGTGTCTGCTCTAAAAACATTTTCAGTGAAGGAACATAGCACAACAGTAAGTCACTAAAAATAAACAGCTGTGCTGACACAGTGTCTTAAATAAAAGATCAATTATTCTTCGTAAGTGATTTTAATAGAAAAAACCCAACAATTATGTTAAACTAGTCTGACAGAAAAAAATCCTCTTATTATTTAGAAAAAAGTAACATAAGAACCCTGACCCCTTCAAAACAAACAGGTCAACTTAAATATGTAATATAAATAGATAACAGCTGAGTAATGAATCCAAAGCTGAACCAATGACTCCATTGATCCATTCAATCCATTTATTACCTTCTGAACACTGCTACAGAAGTGAACACTAAAATTTACGAATAAAGCATTTCCTTTCCCAAGACAGAAATAATTAAACTAGAAATAATTTTAAAATAAATTTAATTACAAATTGCAATAAAATTAAATCAAACTACACTACAACTTACTGTAAAAATACATTGGCAAAACACAACTTATTAAAAAATTAAAATTAAAAAATTTAATAGATGTAGTGCAAAAATGTGGAAGTTTGGAAGCAGCTGTATTACATGGAAAAAGATACTTCAATGTCCTCAGTTCTGCTTACCTACCAAATCTTAAGAAATGTGTTTGAGTCTCACCATAGATTTCAGAAGTATTTGTAATACTTCTAAAGCACATTGCCCATGTATAAGCAGTACTCCTCACTGGCAAGACTGGCTGTAACTGAAAGGAACAAAAAACAAGAGAAAATACCAAAGTATTGAGGAGTCAAATTCCTGATTTCCGTATCAAAACCAACTCTAGAAATCACAAGTAAAGCTCCCGAAAAATCCTGAAAAAGGATTCTCTTATGGGAAATAATGAGAAGAGCTCCTACATAGGTCAATAAAGTATGAATACAGAATTTCCCAGATAGCTTTTTTTTTCATGGATCCTGATTATAGTGGAAAACAAACAAGAAATATCAGCCTCACACTGGACTTTTTCTGGCTGGTTTTCCTGAAAAAAAATCACCTCCTCCTCTTGCATGGGAGATTCCAGTCACCCCTCTTTTACTGACAGTGAGTTTAGTAAGAGCAGAGCCAGCCCAGACCACGTGTTTGCATCTATTCACAGGAGAATGATGCAAGAAAACTGCCCATGGGCAGTGTAAGAGAGGAATCAGCTCTGTTCTCAAAGCTGAACTCCCGTTGGGTGTCCCAGGAGCTCAGACACAGAGTTCAGTACTTCCCTGCCTGATTCTGCTTTGACAGGGAAGAGGCAAAGGCTAAAATACTGCGCCACTCCTTTGCCAGGAAAACTGTATCAAACTAAAATTTTTATTTGAACAGCTATGCCTTCTTTCTAGTAGCCTGAACTTTCTTATTCTCCTTGACAACACAGCTCTGCATGTGAAGTTAAAGATGTGACTAACCCCTATTAGCAACATTTTGCACAGCAGCACTGTCTGAAGCACTCAAGGCAGACGCTGCTCACCCTAAAGGGAACCTCCCAAATACCCTCCCAAATGCTCAATTTCCACCACTTGTTCATGACAAGCCTTCATGCTCCTCCCAGTCACCACTTTCCCCTCAATAAAGTGAATATCTCTGCTTTAAGAAGAATCCCTTGTAAGAACAAGAGGTAGCATATACAGGAGGTGAACATAAATACAGAATGAACATTTCAGATACTCTCCATTCCTGCTTTCTTTAAATGACTGTCCATGTGTATCACCACACCAGAGGTGGCTGCATGCAGTGCCTGTATATTCCATGGATTACCAGAAAGTCCTAAGACTGTGGACAGTTACAGCTTTGCTGCTGCCTGGACACTTCCTTCAGTGTCATGCTTAACAAATGTATGAATGAAAGTACTTGCAGATCTGCAGGTCTCCCAAAGGGTAATTTTTCTGAAATGCTACAGACAGTGTTTGTCCCCAAACTACAAATTTCTCTCTCTGGTCTATTACAACACACCCCAGTGACCCAGAAGAACACACTCCGAGGAGAAATTGTCAAACCCAGAGTGTTCCCACTGGGGAAAAAACAATAATAATAATAATAATAATAATTTAACAAAAAAAGGAGGGCATGTTTTTTAAAAAGACCAAGTTTTATATAAACATGATGATGAAACTTATTAGAGGGTAGCTCATGCAATGCTTTGTCTGGTAAGGATAAACAGGATATTTTGATACAGGCAAAGAAAAATCCTTCACAAAAAGTACAACTCAAACTACCTGGGTTTCAGGCTTCAGGTATATACAAAGTTCAACTGTAAACTGAAGCAACAAGGCAGAAGAGGATCAGTCCTCAGGTGCCTTAATTTCTACAGTCCAGTATGCTGGGATTACAGCTATTAATGCACCCCTCCTGTGGTACATAAAAGAGACGATGCCTTAAGCTCAAAATGGTCAGTCTACCATCAATATTTGTCTCAGGAGCCACTGTGGGTTTGCATCACTGACTTCTGGCACCCACCAGCTCACAGCCAGGGCTGGAAGGGACCTCTGGAGATCATCCATTCCAGCACCCCTACCAAGGGATGCCAAGGGTCACAGAAATGCATCCTGGGGTTTGGAATGTCCCCAGACAGGGAGACTCCAGAACTGTTCCACTGCTCTGCCACCCTCAATGTAATAAAGTTCTTCCTCATGTTGAGGTGCAAATTCTTGTGCTTTAGTTTATGATCACGAATTCTGAAGAAGACAAATATCAAAGGTTATTTATTTACTCCAAGCCTGTTGGTATTTCATAACTGCATTCCATCCAGATAGTAATTAAGAGTTAGTAATCAGATACATTCATTTAGCACAATTTAGATATTTCTGTCAAATACATTTGCTAATGAATAGATTAAAATTTTAAAAAGTTCAGGGCATGGAGACATTTACCAGGTGCTAAATCTCAAAAATACATGTAGGACTCCTACTGAGTCAATCAGTTGATCAACCAAGCCAGAACAAGAGACAACATCTGGTCTGAAATGCAGCACTTACATCCTCAGGAAGGTGCTTATTTTAGTTAGAGCAGCAGAACTTCTTTAGACATTCTAATTAAATTTCTGAATGAAAGAATCAGCAACAGGAAAATTTCAATTTGTCTGGACAGCACAGAAGACTTCAACATAACTCTCAATTATAAATACTAGTGCCACACCAGGATGAATTTCTCCTCATTGCACACAAACTGAGGCATGGGGGATGCAGACACAAACCACCCAAAGCAGCACATCTCACCCAGAGGCAGATCCTCAGTGTAGCAACTGCATCTCCTGCAAAGGAGATGTGGGGTAGAAATGCTCTGAGATGCAATTTGGGCATAAATGGATTAAGGAGGTTTTTCGTCTAATTCTGTGCACTGCTCTTTCATAAGCCATTTATAATGGTGTTATTTCATGTTTAGTCACACCATTTATTTACTTCTAACAAAGGATTTGTGAAGAGAGTCTCAGAGGTAGCTTAGTTACAGATCATTCCCACTTAAGGCTGTAACAAAGTGATGAACAGAACACTATTTTTGTGTGGAAGCTGAAGAATGCTCAGCCCTTAGCACACTGCTCTGAGCATCCAGATGACAACCACTCCCACAGAACATGCACACACAGGGTAAAGGGTTGGAAGAAAAGTCTTCCAACCAGCAGTGGGAACAATGAAGGCTCTTCAGCACAAGGCACAGCACAGCAAAACCTAACTAATTAGCCACTGAAATTTCCTAAGCACTGGTCAGAAGCACTGTGAAAGAACATTTGGACACAAGAATGAAAGAAAACTGAAGTCCTAAAATGGCTGTTAAAATAAACTGGACGAAGCTAACAGGCTAATGTTCTTGACACTAACTTTGAAATAATCCAGAGAGGGACTTTATGAAGAGCAACAGATCTGCCTAGAAACTTAAAGAAAACCTTACCACTTGATGTTACACCCATGTAAGCTTTCCTGCAGTTGATAAAGAAAGGAGGAGGCTCTCTGGGATTCTGAGACAATACTATCTAAGTCCTACTATAATCTCAAGTAAACACACTATGAGATACAGATGTTTTACCTTTGGATGTATTTCCTGCACTCCAAGCTCCCGAAAAGGAAAGCTGTTCATAAAAGCTATAGTCAAAACATCTGCATGAAGAGATGAAGGTTCCAAATTCATGAATATCTCAGTCGTGCCAATATAGCTGAAACCATGTCAGGCACAGCCTGCATTACCTTCTACAAAACCCTGTGTGCAGAAGACACATCAACAGAACAGGAGCTCCAGGCAGCCCTGAAAACAGACTTGATGTGGAATAGGAGAATGTTATTCTGGATTTTAAAGAGGCTGGTCTCAGGTCCTTCCTAAATGCCAAATGAAAAAAAAAATTCCAAAAACAACAACAAACAAAAGGCAAAAAGCCAGTACCCTGCACCCTTGAGGCTTCAGTCACGATACAGCAACTACAATGTCTTGTACAATAAGGATCAGCAGTGCCCCCTGCAAGCTGAGTGCTGGCCACTGCTTCCAATCACAGGCAAGTCAGGAACTAGTGACCCTCCAAGTGTTATGAGAAAGGAAATTTTACCATCTCTTTATTTATTGAAATTGCTTTGGCCACGTTAAGTCATCACCTGCAGTTGATATCTTACAGGAAGAGAAATCTGTCATCTGTTTTCTGAATGCCTTGAGAACGTTTATGCAAGACAGGCATCTTGAGCAGACCAAGAGTCCCAAGCAGCATGACCTGAACCCTGACCTTGGACACCAGTAAAATGTGGTTTCCTTTTACCAGATGTACAGTGTGAGTCTGCCTGTCTGGTACTCCTGCAGACTGACAGGAGCGGGTCACTAAAAGGAGGGTGAGCAAGAAGCAGGATGTTACATTAATGACTCTTGGTATCCTGCAGACAGAAATTCAAGATAAAGGCATTTCAGCCAGGAACATGACTAACCAAAAGTGACAGCTGAAGGGGAGAGAGACTGAGGCAAAATGAGTCATATGCTTCCCAAAGAACACTCCAAACACACCAGTGAGAGAACACAAACTGAGTGACTGTGTGTAACTGGTAGCCTGCATATGAAGATCATCAACAGATGACATTCAGGTAAACCATGATGTCTGCCCAATATTTAAGAGACTCAAGTGTAAGATATGGTGGACTCCTCTATGCAGAAAGCTCATCAAAACCTTTCATGAGAGCAAGACTTCAGCTTGGGCTTATTTATGAGGAGCTTTCTGGGCAGAGGAAACATCCAGGAGTGCTTTGAGTTGATGCAGTTGAAAGCAAATATAAACAGGTCTGAAGAGCTTCATATATTTTACAGTCCTGCATGGAATATCCCTAGAAGAGGGGCTTCTCCATCCATCCATCCATGTAAGACTTGTAAAACCTGGTGAGCTCCCTCTAATCTCAGTACTGAAACAAAGTAACTCAAAGACAGATGTGAAAATAAAAGAATTTTGCCTCCATGTCACGATTTAAACACAATGATCCCATTCTAGCAACAATATCCCACAGGAAAAAATAAATGCCAGCTCCATCCAACACCATCTGCTAAGGCAGCCAATTTTAAAGAAAACCTGTGGAATAGGCGAGAGCACCATGGAGGGAGCAGAAGGAAGGGTTCTGCACAGTTCTGATGTGACTGGAGTCCCCTTGCCATGACAGACCCATCTTGTATCAGGGATACAGGCATCTCCCAGGTCTAGGACAGAAGAATGGTCTCAGTCATGTAACAAGGCGATCAACTCACACAGGAAAGGTGATGTAGCCACAGATTATTGTTCTCTGATCCACCTCTTGGGTTTGCTCACATACAGGATGGAGCTAAAGACTTTCAAGATGGACGGATCTGCCCTTCATGCCCTGAAGCAAGTTTTGGAAACAGGACCATATGGAGAGGCTGCACTTCATGCTAGTCTCACTGCCCACGAGTTGGAGGAGGAATCACGAGTTGAATGTTTACACAATCTGAAACATTAAAGATTACTCTGATTCAAGGCCAAAGCTGATAGATGTGCCCAGAAAATAATTAAGTAGTCTCCCTTCCCTTACTTGAAAAGCATTAGACTGGAAGTCTTTGTAAACCAAATATTTCCTCAGGGATCTGGCCCTCCAAGAAAACATAAGTATTTGGCACTCCTGCTGGGCAAGGGCATAATGGCTGCCATTTAAAATAAGTCAGCTTTAGGAAATGAGACAGACACATGCAAGCAAAGAGAAAGAATGACTTAAAACCAGCTAAACAGCACAAAAACAAAGTCTATGCAATGCAAGCTATTGCACAGCCCTGTGCCACTGAACGCACCGTGCCAGCTGTGTGCTTGAGAGGTGCACTACATGTTTCTGTTACAATTTACAGATTCATAAAAAAAAATTGGTAGGAACCTAGTATAACCTCTCACTTCAAGCAGGGCTAGTAGCAACAACTAGATCGGCTCAGCTCCTCCCAAATATTTATCCTTGTGCCATAACCCATGGATTAGCAACTTCATATATGTTTCAAGCCTAACATACACTAGCAGAACTTTCCTCTTAGTTTGTTTAAATTGAAAATAAGTTGGATGGCATTTGTGCAGAGACAGTCAAAAATTTCAGTTTCACTCATACACACATGCAGTAATTCAAGTTACAATTCCAAAGCCTGTGTGTACTGCATATATGTAATAATATTAAACAGAGAGCATCTCTGTTTGGCTAGAACTGTTCAAGGTAATTGCAATAAATTCAAGTTTTAGCCTATAGACCTGTATTACATAGCAAAACTGCCTTCATCTTAAAAAACCAAGAATTCTCACAGACGACAGAGAGTATGAAAGTGGCAAAACAAGAATACTGAGCATTCAGATTCAGCTGCTTTCAGATTCAGATTTCAGCTGCTTTTCACAATTTATCTTGGCCAAAACCAAACCAGTGCAAAAGGAGCAAAGTTACCACACGTAAAAATGTTCAAGTCCTCGCAACAGCAGTTTCCAAGTTAAAAAAACCCTAGGAAAAAAAAATCAGTTAATAAATATTTATGCTTTTTAGACCACAACAATGCTGCAGTTTTCATCAAAGATCAATAGTACCACATCTTTCAATGCACCATCTCCTACTTTTGCAAATATCTCTGCACTCCCTCAGGCAACCTCATTTCCTTTTCTCTTTATCTGTTCTGAAAACAGCCAACTTCTATGCAATGGAAAACAGAAACCAGCTTAGCAAAAGACAGGTTTAACCAACCTAACAGGCAGGAGGAGCTGAAAGGAAGAAAAAAAATCATTAATTTACTAGAATAATGACCAGCACTGTTGGGATCTGTAGGAAAGTATCTGCCCATAAATCAGAGAGCACAAAAGGAAAATTACGCAAGCCTCAATATGGTAAATCAAATAATTTTCAAAGAAATCAGAAGAGACCTTTGCTTTCCTTCAACTAATATTTTAGGCTTCTTGTTACAGATGAATATAATGTGCCTAAGACTTTGCTGCTCCCTTTCTCTCCTCCCAAACTGGTTTTCAAGAAGTGTTTTCATACAAGTAACCGAGTTTGTGTTATGGCATGACAGACTGACTTGAAATTTAGCAGGCCAGGCTATGCACAGCTATTTACAGCAGCTATTGAGGACAACACATTTCATACCATCGACTTCTTTAAAAAAAATCCTACACTGAGTACAAATGGATAAAACTGATCTCAAAGCAGCTGCTTACCTATCCAAGGTGAATATCCTCTGCATAAATTCCACCAGGGAGAAACTAATTAGGAACCAATAAGCAATCAAAACCACATAAAAAATATTGTTCCAGCCTGAGAAGGGTCTGACTCTCACTACCACTGTGATCCTGAAGAAAAACTGGTTTTTCCAAATTCAGAACATTTGTTCTGAGACACATGGTACTGAAGGAAGCTGATTTATCCAGTGAATGCACAGTCCAGCAGCAATGGCTGTGAGCAGGGCTATGTAGCCATGGCATTTGTTGTTGCTTCCCTAGTCTTTTTACACCATCTATTGCTTTTCCTGGATATCCCTTCTAAGACTTCTTTATCTCTATGTCTGTTTCACAGATATATATATACACATATATATATATATGTCTATATAAAAATTCACACGTATATAAAGTAAAAATTTAAAGAACTTACTAACAATATAATTTGAGAAATGTTATTACTAAGAAAATTACCTTCCAAAGCACATTAAGTTTTCAGTGCTGCTATTAGGCAAGTAGTATCTCACACACTTTTTATTTCATGCAGAGACAGAAACTGAAAACCTTGATTTCTTCTACCCTTATCCATGAGGCAGGAAGTTTTCTTTCTTTCACAGCTTATGCAAAGGAAGTAGTAGCTACAGAAATATTCCATTTCTTCCACCAACAGATATGACAAGAGGACTTTCCTGGGGCTCATTTGCTTATAAGCACTAACTTAGAATTACTGCCTGTGGTATTTTTGAGCCAAGCTGATTCTGTGAGATTAAGTACTCAGCTGATAGGATTTTTTTAGTATTATTTTTTATGTTTTGGGGGGAAAAAGCCCTCATAGCTTCAATTCTAACCCCAGCAAGCCAGTGCCTGAATTGCAGCAGCTGCATAGTCCCCACCTACAAGCACAAAGCAGGGCATAATCTTTTTTTTGCATATGGATCTTCTGGAACATCCAGCTCCCAAGGCTGCCAGGGATCCCAGGTGCCAGCTGAAAAGCCCACCACTCAGACTGCCACTTAGTGGCACGCCAGGAAAATGCCTGTACATCAAAAAGCAGAACAAAATTTGATTTGTTCATGAATTAAAAATGCCATTCAGAGTCAAAGCACACAAACTCAGGGCGAGACACATGCCCTAAAGACCTTATTCAGAAGTCACACAACTCAACCCATGTCTCTGTTTCTCTGCTGCTGTCTAACTGGGTTAGACATACAAAAGTCAGAAGAGGAAAGGAAGCTTTTGATCACTTGCCCATCAGCAGCTAATCTTTAACATGTGCTCAGTTTATCTCTAACTTGCCAGAGACAGAAGGTAACAAATGAAAAGTCTGTACATTTTGTTTAACATTTAGTTTTGTAATAGGGATTACAGTGTCACACCACTAATGAGATTACATATTTATTTAAAAATCACATGAATATTCTGAAATCTGAATAATTCATAAAGCTGTATCTAGCACTGAAATCTTCAGTATAAACACCTATAATTCCCTACCTGTCCATTAATCATTAATTTTTTGTTGATTTTTGGTAATTACTGCCATCTCTTACTCTCCTTTTCCACTAAGCTGGTAGACCAAGGGGTACATGAAAGAAACATTAACTTTTAAGTCAGTAAGACATATTTAGCAGTTCAAAGTACTCGTGTGAACAGTAAGAAGTGGAAATAACACAGACCCTGACACAAGTAAGTCAATTTTCACTGGGTTTTAGGTGCATTCATTGAGACCTGGAGAGGACTCTGACTCAGCCATATCTTTGGAACACACTCTCACACAGTTGTTACAAAAACTTCAGATTCTACCTCTTGACCACCAGGAGTTCCTCCCACAGAAAGATATTCATAGAGGTAAAAGGATGTCTGCTATAAATGCAAATTGACTTTCAGCATGCAGCATTATTTGACAGCAATGAAACATAATTACAGAGGCAACTGCTGAAAGAAGCACTCCTTCCCAAATAAGCACCAGCATCAGCCTAATGGATCAATCTATTTCCTAGACTCTAATGAACAAATATCCTTCAAAAAGCCTCTGCTCTGACTATGCAAACACTGAAATTTTATTGTTGCTTTTTAAATCAGCTGGTAAACACTTCAGGCATTTGAAGCTCACACATTTACTGTTTCTGACATCTTGAGCATAAATTGCCAAAATATTCTACCTCTTCAAGTTTCATGTCCTTATACAATAAACCGAGAATAGAGATCAGGAATTCTTAATTTCTGATAAACCTAACACAGATTTTATATTTTTAAGAACTTGAACAGCAGTCATACCTAAAGCTAAAGAAATACAGAATTATTAAGTCAGAAGGACCTAGACAAAGGGAGATGTGTATCCACAAAGATGCTCTGATGGACCTCCAGAGAGATAACTGAATATTCTAAATATTAAAGAGAATATACTTTTAGCTTCAAATTTGTAATAAGGATCTTGAAACATTCAGTGAGGAAGATACCACTGTCACTTTTAAAAGATCATATATACCTCTGAGGAGGTTAAACAATGAACCAAGTTCTCTGTACATGTGAGAATTAAAATAGTAACTGAAAAATATTTGCTAGAAAAGTTTTTCTTCTTACAGTATAATTTTAAAGAGCAAAGCAATATTCTGTAGTATGCTGCTTATTTTTCAGGATACTCAATTTCTACTAAGAAATTTTTTTCCCCTTTAAAATTTCAAAAGTATCTCTGAATTTAAATCAAAAATCTGCCCATCCTAGCTAAATATAACACATAATTCATTTTATTTATACTGATAAACTGTCAAAAATTAAATTAGCTACAAAAAAAGTCACTGTTACTGTAGAATATAACATCTAGACACCAAAAAACAGGAGTTTCTCAGTATACTCATGCCACCCCTTAGAAAATCCTGAATCTTGTTGAGCTCCAGACTGATCAATTAACTGCTTACAGAAAGCTCCAAATTCTGCCTTTTCACATTTGCTTGAGTGTATCACCTTATTCCATGATTTTACCACAACAATATTGACTGCAATGAAATTACTCCTATGTTTCTCAGTCAAGTAGATAAAAATCACCAAAAGTATTTTAGAAATAGAACATTTACAAGTTCAGCCACTAAGGAGCTCACCAAAACCACGTTTGACTGAGGAAGCAATCCAGTCTCAAATGAAATTGCAACAAAGCAGGAGACAACATGACCATCTAATAATAAAGTACTCATCATCAGTTCGTAGGAATATTTAGCCCAGCACTTCCTTCTCCACATTTCCAGAACATTTTTAACTAACACATGAAGTTCTAGTTCTGAGTGTATTTCTGCAGGTGTTTTTCAGGTGTTGGCAGTGGGGTTTCTGCTCCAGGAGCTTCTCCAGAGATCCACCACAGGGCATGACTGGACCTCTCAGCCATGTGTGAGATGCTTCAATGAAAATATGAGGAAGGGCACAGAACAACACCAGAGGAGGAGGAACCAACAGAGGGCATGAGAGAACGAGGGCAGGGAAAGAAGAGGAAGAGAAGGGAAGATGCTCTGCCCTGGAGCAGGTCACTGCCAGAGGGATAGCACCCATGGAGGACCCTCACCACAGCCAAGGAAAACAAAACCAGAGAGTAGCAGAAAAACTGAAAAAAAAAAAAAAGAAAAGAAAAAAAACCACCAGAGAAAAGCAGAAAAACCCCCTGAATCACATCTTGCCTCACTGAAGGGACCCAGTGCACCCTGTAGTGCTTACAAGGCAGGGAAGAGAAGTGTCTGGAGTGAAGCTGAGGCTCGGAAAGGAGGAGGGATGGATTCCCCCAAGTGTTTTAGTGTTTATCTTTTTTGTTACCCAGTAATTCAATATTTATGTTAATCTGCAATAAATTAAGTTGAATTCCCCAAGCCGAGTTTGCTTTACCCATGACAGCAATTGGGTTGTGATTTCCCTGCCTTTATTTCAACCCTGGAGCATTCTCAGCCCTTTTCTCTCTTTTTTCTCCCCACCCCACTGCAGCAGGGAGCAAGGAATCAGCTGTAAGGGTGCCTGGGCCAACCCACCACAGGGATGTGACAGCATTATCATGGTAAAATATAACAGTAACATCATTACACTTGACCCAATTTTCACTTACTATCCTTAGAATTGTGTTAATTCATTACCAAAAGTAGTGTCATTAAAGATGAGCTATTCTTCAGCAGGGAAACTGAATAGCAGATACCAGGCATGCTTGTACTCAGTAAGAAATCTTTATTTCTCTGAGTCACATCTCCAAGGGCCTGAACATTTAAGCAGTTATTTCTTCACAGGAAGTGCAGAGCATAAGAATCATAGAAAAGATATGCATGTGGAAAAATGTCTATGACATATGTCTCCAAAAATCCTACAAGATACCTATCCATAACAAATTCAATCTATCCACAAGTCTAACCTGACTAGTTAGCATAAATAATGAACACGCATTGGGAGCTCCACATTTCCACCAGTTTGCCATAGGCTTCAACCAGTGACGTAAACATCCAAGTATCTTGTTTCTGCATTTTCTTCAATAGTTTTATGGTATCTGATATAACAAGTCATAAAAAAGGCCAAAAGAGCAATTGTAACAAACTTAAGTGGCACTTGTTAAACACCCATGTGAAATACTGTGAACGTAAGAATGAATTCAACTTTAACACAGAGTCAAAGAAAAATATTGTTTACCACTAGTTTCTTTTGAGAAAAGTGGTCTTTATGTCCAGGCACACTGTGGGTATGGAAACTGGAAGTCAGAATTTACCAGAGTTTATCTAGAAAGGACACACACACATTTTGGAAACCATAGAACAATACAGGCTGGGACAACTGGAATTATTCTAACACAGTGTCCTGCTCAAAGCAGGGGCAGTGGAATCAGTTTGCTCAGCAGCTTCCTTCCAAGCTCTTAAGATCTCCACAATCAGAGATGCTGATAAACCTTGGAGTGTTTTAATTACTTCTAATGATGAAAATTATGCTCCTCGTGCCTGGTAAGAATGAATTTCTCATGTTACAACTTGCGATCACTGCCACATCTCTTCCACTGCCCATCTCTGAGAAGTCCAACTGCATCTTCTTCACACCTCCCACTAGGCAGGTGGGAACCACACTAAGATGCCCTGACCCTCATTTTCATCAGACCAAGCCAAAACAGTTCCTACAGCCCCTCCTTATATGCCATAGATCCAGTCCCTACATAATTTCATTACCTGCCAGACTCAAGCCAGAACATCAGTACTGCAGAGCTGCAGACTGGGCATGGCACTCTGGATGTGTTCCCATATGGATGGCCCATGGAAAACACCAGCAAGCAAATAACAATTAGTGCTGCTTCCGACCCTTTGAACCTCCAGTGCAACCACACATCTGCCTTTCTACAGTTGCCAGATTGTCCCAGTTATCCCACTCATTCTTTCCAAAGTGCAGAAAAGGGGATAGCAAGGTAGGATACCTAGGGGGCAGCTGACAGAATACAGCTATGCAAATCCAATACCAATTATTCAGAAGGTAGTATCAGGTACAAGATAGCCCTCAAAGCCAAATTTCAGAACTTTAACATTGCAAACCAAGATCAAAGGGAAGCTAATAGCTACACACACATCATCTACTGATAAAATAAGTATCACATGCCAAAATATCCACCAGTGTCTTTCATGTGGCACTGACCATTTCTTGTTGTGTAATACGGACCAGACAAGATACTCTGAAATCCTGGCAGCTAGACATCTGACTTTTAAACACTTCAGAAGCACTGTTTTCAATATGCCTGCCCTCTCCACAGAGGAGACTGGGATTCTACACTTGTTGACACCAAACAAGGTGGTAGCAGTGTTTATGTCTAACATCAGACAGGTTTACATACAGCAGTAATCAAGCATAAATTATATGCAAAATATTATTATGGCACTGACTTTTGACTGAGAGGTCTGGAAGATAATAGCAAAGCAAAAGGCAGAATAAAATCAGGAGTTTCCCTTTTTGGAATTCATACAATTACAGGTATCATCCCCCACAAAGACAGGTTGGCAACTCAGCAATCCTAGTAAAGATATTTCTTGTTACAGAGTGGATGGAGAAAAACACTTTGAATAAATAGCAATCTTGAACAATGCCAATATTTTCTCAGCACAACTTTGGCCATTATGCTGGAGATCAGACTCCAGGGAGACCTTGCAGTATACTCCAGTACCTAAAGGAGCTACATGAAAACCAGAGAGGGAATTTCTACAAGGGCATGTAGTGAGGGGACAAGTGGTGACAATTTTAAACTGGAAGAGTGCAGATTTATATAATATATTAGGAGAGAATTCTTCCCTGTGAGGGTGGTGAGGCACTGGCACAGGTTGCCCAGAGAAGCTGTGGATGCCCCATCCCTGGAAGTGCCCAAGGTCAGGCTGGATGGGGTTTTAGAGGAACTTGGTGTAGTGGAAGGTATCCCTGCCATGGCAAGGGGCTTGGAACTACATCACCTTTAAGGGCCATTCCAACCTAAACCACTTTATGATTCTAAGAATAAATTACCTGCAAGCTGAGAGAGATGAATCAATTCTTGCATTGGAGGTACTATCAGTGGCAATATTATCATTAAGAACTTTAAATTCAAGCAAGATGTACTAAATCCTCTTAAAACAGCAATGGAAATCTACCACTGATTCTATTTGCTGTATTTGAAATTATAAAAATAACACACCCCTTAGAAACAGTTGTGAAAGAACAAGTTTTAATTTCTCAAGAAATGGTTAAGACAGGAAGACTTCCAAATCCCATCTCCTGAGAAAGGTCCCTGGAGGTGGATAATTGAAGGGCCTGAAACTACACAGGAATGTCAAATCCTTACAAATACATTCTCTCTATTAAGCAAATTCTTTACAAAAATGATCTACTTTCTTGAAACAAAAGCCTCTTTCCCAAACAGGGATAATAAATTTGGAAAGGGGAAAAAAATTAATTAATGCTTTCACACAGAAAACTTAGAATACCAAGCATTTCCACCATAAGAATCCCTGGCACTAAAAATGAAATCCTGGTCAGGAACAAGCCCAGTTTCTGGGTGTGTGATCTCAGTAGTGAAGGTGAGGGGGGAGGAAGGCTCTCTGAAGAGGACTCCGAGCTGTAACTATTTCAGCAGGTGCAGGCATGTACAGGCAACACAGAGAGTGCAGCCTGTGATTGCAACAGTGTTTTTGTACCCTGATGGTACAGGAATATCAACAACGCAGGTGTGAGAGATCACCTGAACAAATCAAACACTCTCAATTCAGGCATGCAAGAAGGAACAACAAAACTTGTGAGAAAAAAAACAATTTCACCAGCAGACAGTGAAACTGCAGAGGGGAAAATCCAAAATGAGCCAGCCAGACAGTGGTAAATCAGTTGTGTGTTTTCAACAGAGGCAGGTTGAAGAGATTCCAAGTATCTAAAATAAATGTATGTTTTTATATATACACATGGGCATATACAAACTCACATATAAGCATATTTAATAGAAGATAAACAGAAAGGAATGTCCTGACACATCACAAAGAAAAAAAATTGAGACTCAGATTCATAAGAGAAGTAAAAAAGGTCCTATTAAACGCCTTTAAAGCATGAAAATAAAACAGAAGGGGAAAAAATATCAGGACAGCAGCTCTTGATCAACATCAGGATTTACAGATCCAGACAAATGCTAGGCTTGGAAAGCTGAAGATATACATATAAATACATGAAGGTAAGTGACCAAATAAAGATTTTTCACACCTAAAATGAGGAAAGGTATAAAATTTGCCAGGTATTTACACAAACTAGCATTTTAAAATATTGCAATAAGGAAGATGAACCAATGGGGAATCTAAATTAGTGGTGAAAGATGAAAAAGTCAGATTGCTTGCTGTATGTTTACTTCACAAGCTTTGGAACAGCTTATGATAACACGAATGCTTAATCTGGAAAGTAATAGGAGACTGCTGAAATCTGTAATGAGGCATTACACAAATATTCTGTAATGAACCTGCATGCTCCCAAGTCAATGCCAGCACTCACTCCCAGGTATGTGCAGGTGTTCTGGGTGTACAAGGAGAGGGTTTGGCACTGAGGGCTGCAGGGTGGCCTCCCTGAGAAGAAATCAGCACTTCCACCCCTGCCAGACAGGTACAACAGCCAGGAAGGAAGGATGAAGTCAAGCCTGGGAAGATGGGGGACAGAAAGGTGTTCTTTAGGTTTGTTTTATCAGCCTACTGTTTTTAACTGGGAAAAAAAACTAGATTAATTTTCCAAGGTGAGTCTGTTATGCCCGAGGCAGTACATCTCTCAAGTAAGTGATCTCTCTGTCTTTATCTCTCTTTTTTATTTCTTTTCTCCTCCTGGTCCCAAATGAGAGCCAGGAAGGAAGGAGTGAAGGCAAGCCTGGGAAGATGGGGGACAGAAAGGTGTTTTTTAGGTTTGTTTTATCAGCCTACTGTTTTTAACTGGAAAAAAAAAAACTAGACGAATTTTCCAAGGTGAGTCTGTTATGCCCGTGGCAGTACATCTCTCAAGTAAGCAATCTCTCTGTCTTTATCTCTCTTTTTTATTTCTTTTCTCCTCCTGGTCCCAAATTGAGGAAGAGGACCAAGAGAATGGCTTGGTGAGCATCTGCCAGCTGGCCAAGGTCAGCCCCAAAAAAGCTGTGAAGAACTGCTTGTGCCACTGGAAAGCTAAAATCCTGATACATTGAGTACTTCCAGGGGCACTGAGAAAGACTTATTTCTAACACCTAGGAAGAATGTAGTGATAACTCAGCTAAGTCAATTTATCACAAAAGAAAAAAAAATCCTGAATTAAAAATTAGATGTTTAACGAGATGTAATGGACTTTTTTGCATGTAGCACTTTTAACTGATATTAAAAAGGCTTTTTTTAAGAAATCAGATCTTCAGCTTCTAAGTTGCATTTTATAAATTGGTTAAACAGACAGTGCAGGAAGAATTAAAGTGTAGATCAGAATAAAATGGTTAACTATACTCTGAAAAATTGAACTGTAAGGCTAGAGAAAACCCCCAGGAGACCTGGAATGGCAAGATTACTGAAAAAACTAACATGGTCTGACCTGAATTGAAACTGAACAGTGAGCCAAAGGCAGAGCAGCTACAGAACTGTCATAAAGACTAAACACTTCTTGAAGTTAAAAAAAGATCAAGTGACAACATAAGGCTCACCACAAAACTCTCGTACAGATATGCCTACATGTTGATTAATATTTTAAATGCACCAATACCATCTGTAACATAATAACTTCCTCCCTCAGAGACATATTTAAAAATAAATGATAGTCATGACTATTAGTTGAGTTGCTTTGAAACAGAAAAACTCTGTTCATAGAAATTTACATTAAACTTACAGAAACCAAAAAATATTTAAAAATAAATCTGCAGAGCTAAAGAAAAGGTGGGAGGAAAAGCAAATCAAAAAGATCTATGCCTTTAACACAGTATTTGGAAAGATAACAGTTAGAATTTTATAAATAACCCTGGATTTGTGGGAATACTGTCAAACATAAGCCTTGAAGTCATAAGCCTGGAAGTCATCTGGATCCAATGCATTTGAGTGCAACTGCTCACTGTAAAGCCTGCATGCCTCACGAAGAAAAGAACAGAGTGCTGGCAAGAGAACAAGAGCAATTGCCATCCCTGACACTTCCAGTCAGTTTTAGCAGGCAAGGTGAGCTCTGGTGCCTTGGACTGTCAGGCAGGAGAGGAGCTCAGCTGCTGACGGGCAGGCTGCACGCCTGGGCAGCTGATTCTCTGCGCTACCTCAAGCAAGGAGATGTCACAAACACTGGAAACAAACACAGACAGATTCCAGCTTTAGCACTGCCAATGTCCTCAGTATAGGTTGGGGGGCAATGCTTTGGTTGTCTCAAAGTCCACTCTGTATTACTGCATTTTATGCAGCTGAACATTCATGGCAAGCCCAGTCACTATGGAAGAACAAAATCTTGGATTGCTACTAAAGCTTAGACTGGAAAACCCAGGCCATATTATTTAGACTGGAAACCTAAGCACACATAATACATTATGCCAATCTATGAAAACAGAGTTATGGTACAATAATTCAGATTGAAAAGGACAGCATGAGGTCATCTAGTTTAACCTCTTACTCAAGGCATAGTCATCTATGACACCAAATCAATTTGCCAAGAAATTTATTCAGTCACATCTTGAAAATCTATTTATGCCCATTAGTTCTCATCCTCCCACCATGCAGCATCCAGTCTAGTTCCTCTTCTCAAAAACCACCTTATCATATGGGAAGGCTGCTATTAATCCTCTCAAAGCCTTCCCTTCACTAAATTAACCCATTCCATCAGCCTCTTCTCACAGGGCCTGTGCTTCAGCCCACCAGTCACCCTGGCACCCCTCCTAGAAAATGCCACTAAGTGACATCTTTTTCTGCACTGGGTAGACAAAAGCTGGACAAAGTACTCTGCATGTGGCTGAATAAGTGTGAAGCTGAAGGAAATAACCACTGCACAAACTTCTCTGCAGCCACAGTGCATCATCCCTGCCTCATCTTCACCTTGCTGCCCACCAGGTCCCCAAACCCTTTTCCACGGAGCTGCTCCCACCCAGTCACACCCTAATCTCTATCTTTCCTAAAAGCTTCTTATTCCCATCATCCGTGTTGAATGTCTTGAGCCTCCTGCCCCTTCATTCCTGCAGCCTGAGTCCCTGTGCACAGCAGCTCTGCCCTTCAGCAGATCAACTGGTGCCCTCAGGGTGCTGACACCTGAATGCACGGGACCTTGTCACCTCCACCCAGGTCCCTGAGAAAGATGTCAAACACGACTCAGCTTCTTACAGGCAACTGGGCAGGGATCAAGCCCTTAATCACACTCTGAGCCTGATCCTACAAGCAGCTTCTCACCCACCTGGCTGCCACCGAGACTGTGGCACTCTAACTAGGAATGACAACAGTGCTGTGGGAAACAGTGATGAAAGCCTGATTAAAGGCAAGGTAAAGGACAGCCACTGCTCCTTCCTCATCCACAAATCCTGACATTTCATCGCAGAAGGCAGTGAGATCAGGCATGATTAATCCTTGACAAATCCATCCTGACTGTGCCCAAGCACGATCCTGTCACTGACATGCTCAGGAACGTGTTCCAAAAGGACTCATTCCACAGGGAGTGAAGCAGGCAGCACCATCCTCTAACTCCATGGCTTGTCCTTTGGCCTGTTTTGAAGATTGTGGAACATTCATGTTTCCACAAAGGAGACCCCTCCCCAGTCTTTTAAGAATGACAGAAATAAGCCATCGCTGTTTAGTGTTTTAAGAGCGTCTTTAGTCTTCTCTCTCTCTCTAGTCTTTTAAGAATGACAGAAATAAGCCTTCCAGTGGCAGCAAACAGCCATCTCCTCATCCTCACATTCATCCTGTGGTCCTGCAGGGACCAAGTCTTCTCCCTAAGTCAACCCTCATTCAATTCATGGCTGATATTTACTCTCCCTGAACCATGTCTCCGATCACACAGGCCTGGGAAGTCTTCTCTGGTACCTGAGCAGATTGGCATGAAATTACCACAGAAAGATGCAACATTTTGCTCAAATGTGTTCTCTCTATTTGCATACTGTGGGAGACTGTGGGAAGCCAAGTGGGAAGGATAAAGAAATTGAGTTATCTGTCTGGGGGATCAACAGTAGTCTATATTTCACAGTGAAATTTCTCAAGTTCCACAAGCAGGAGTTGGGGAAAAAAACAACCAAAACCAGCCTTCTTAATGCATTTCCTTAGTATCTGCCCAAGAATGGGAACCTTCAGAACCCAAAGCATAATTTAATGAGTTTATAAAATCGAAAGGAAAATTCAATACTCATTTATTACTTCCAGCTAAACTCTGTTCTGAACATAGATATTGTGAGCACAGAGTAAATGATTCACAAGTGTTGGCATAAGCAAGATTGATTTCATTCTAGAGTTCATTAAAAAACATGTTCTATGTAATAAAAATACATTTACAGTTCTAAGGGTATACATTTTAATCTTGTTTCCCTCAGCCCTGCTGCTTAAGGAACACGTCATGTGAAAATCAACCTCTTGCCAAGTCACTCCTCAGTGAGAACAGTTCCCTGACACTCAGTTCACCCAAGGATTTCTCTCAGCTCTCTAAAAGCAGCACCAGCAAAAGGGGACAGTGACAAATTATCTGAGATTAATGACAGTGGAAATACAGCATTTTTAAAACAAATTCCATCCAAGAACTAAATGAAAAAAACATTTGTACAGTTCAGGACTTCCTAATATTTGGGTTGACTCATACTGAGTTGACTCTACCATATGCTGTGTGCTTGCATTATTACAACACCAACAGCAACTCCTTTGATGCAGAGACTGATGGGTACAAGAGGGAGAAAAAACCTGTAAAGATGTTAGTTATTGACACTTCCCAATGGATTTGGAATTTCATTGCAGAAAAAAATGATACATCAGGAATGAGCAGAAAACTGAGATTAATGGGGAAATACAATTAAGACAACAGCTAAATGTTTTTTCAGACAGTTTCTGTCAGGTGTTGATTGTCAGTTTGGTTTATTTCCCTACAGCTTATGATATCCAAACTCTTTTGTTGCTGATCTGCCTGTTGGGCATTCAGAAGATGCACAAATAATTTGTTACAATGAAGTCAACATAAAACTGTGTTTTGAATATGAGGTATTACAGGATCTCCACAAAAACCAGGGCCCTTCTTGTTTCCATGTTAGCCATGCAAGCAAGTAGCTTGGATACATAATCAGTGTGTGCCTTAGGGCATAACCTGTTGCACAAAACTGAACTTGTGCAATTTAAATTATTCCAACATCAAAAATGACAAAAACAATTACGCTACTCATCTCCCAACAGCCAGTGCAGCGCTGAAGGGCAAAAAGAAAGGAAATGTGTTTAAGCAAGAGGAAACCAGCCCAAAAGAATACAAGAGATCAAATTATTTGGGAAGAAAAAATATCCATTTTAGCTACAAATTAAATATTGTACATGATGGCACAATAATTTGCTGCTAAGAAAAATACTTCTCTAATACATTATCCTTCATGTAGAAGATAGATAAGCTCCTATCATCTTCATTTAATAGCACCTGTTAAAAGTGTTATTAAAGGTATTGGTTAATAGCACCTCTTAATGACAAAAAACCTGATGTGACAGACAAAAATTCTGAAAATAGCTGAGACGTTAATGCAGAGCACATTAACACAGGTTAAAAGGGAGGATGTTTCCTACTAGAAACTCAATCTCTTTATGGCATTTACAGCAGTTTTGTAACTTGGAAGCACTAACACCCTGTCTATCATGACTTGTAATTCAGGTTTATCATGCAGTGTACAAGGGATGCAAAGCATCAGTTACACCTGGCAGAACCTCAGCCAGTTACTTTTGAACTGGGATCATCAACCACCAAATTCATGTAGTCATGTTCTGCCTTTTCAAGTACAAAATCCCTTAACAGTCACTCTGCTGTGTGCAAATCTGCCCAAGATCCAGTCCAGAGTGACTTCCATAAATTAAGGGCAGCCTTGTTACCAGGCCTTCCATCACACCACAAACGTGAAGACTAAAATGAAATCATTCACATGGTAACAAGTTTTGCAATTTAAAAACCACTGCTGTTTGCAATATATATAAATATGAATAAAAAGATAGGCACCACTGATTTTCATAGCTTAAAGAGCAACAAAAGAAGCCTGGCTGAATGGAAGATTAAGGGCAGAAATATCCATCCAGTGAGAATGAAAAAACAATAGAAGAAAAATATAGCATATTCCCCCTTAAAATGAAAAAGTAGCGACAATATAAAAACATTGAGCTAAAATAGCCCATTTTAATGAAAAAATATTACTTCTGGATTTTGGAGTGAAGTCTGCTATTCATGAAGATCTACTGGACAGAGCAGAATTTCAGAAAATTAAGTGCTCAGCAGCAAACCCTCAGTTTCAGGTATATGTAAGCCTGTACAGCAGATTGACCCTCTTGTTGTTGGTACACTACCAAAATCAGTGCCTTCACTGCAGTGTTAACCAGCACAATTATATGCAGTGCATATGAAGGTGTCACAGCATCAGCTACTGTCTGTCTTTAATAATCAGGTCTTTCTGCACCACATCACCTGCTAACAAGCTCAACCTGTGAAGTACAGATCTACTTTTCCCAGATCAACCTTCAAAGACTGTCTAGCATTCAGCAACTCATAAAGAAACATTAGCAACTGTATTAAGTATAAAAGAAAGTGAATTAATGATTTCTTCCACAAATTCCCAGACTTTCAAATTAAAGAAGCTCAACACAAAACACTAGGAAAAGTTAATTAACCAAAAAGCAATATTAAATATAAATGAATGATGATTCTTACACAGTCAGAAAGGAGACAGACCTTAGCCTCTCAAAGGCACACAGATCTGACCCAATTCAACCAAATGGAAAGGAGGGGAGGAAGAATTGTTTTAATATGTACACACTAAATGGATTCTGCATTGAGAAAACACAGCATGCAGTTTTAGAAGGCAAGTCTTGAATGCATTCCCAGCTTTAGAAAGAAAGAAAAAAGCTTTTCCTGGATAGAAACTATACCTTGGAACCCTCTTTAAGATACAAACATTGGATTTTGAGTCTTACTCATGGAAGATGGAGGAGAGAGAACGTAAGAGCAGTACAACCACTTGCTCAACTGTTGTATGTTAAGTGCAAAGCTCAACTTTAAAATAAGTTGTAAACATATTTAGGGCCTTACAACCAAAAACCAACCTAAATAAGATGGGTTTTGTAAAAGCAATTTGAAGGTATACAATTTCCAACTAAAATGGCTAACTAAGGACTAATTAGTAGAGGAACTAGTATAAGAATCTCACTAGGATGTTACACAACAGCAAAAAGTATTATAAATCATGACCTGAGTGCACACAGCAGTATTCACACCTACTTCAACTCTTTGGTCAAGCATGTGCACAGATCTTCTCACAAATCCTGGCCAAAGCATGCTTCTTAAAACTTTTCTGTCAATCTCTCAAAACCATCTGCTAGTTCATACCAAAATTAAATCTGTGTTAAGAAGAATCTATATTACTCGTTTTATTGCAAGGTGATTTTTCAGTTTCCCTCCTCCAAAATAAGTTACTGCAGATAATTCCATATTTTGGAACATTCCAGTCATAGTGAAGTGATGAGACAGTCTAAACACATCCCTGCAAAGAGGATCATAAAATGGCTGAGTTAATTTTCCTTCACCCATAAAAAGTGCTGGTGACTGCACATATAGAGCACACTATTTACTTTCTCATATGAAAGTGTATCTATGGTTTCTTAGACATCCCTCCTTTGAGTAACTAAGCTTTCAGATCTATTAAAATGGTTACACATTAACATGCTCACAACTGCATGGCCAAACCTGATTCATCAGACAGCAGCTGAGGGAAAAAAGATTTAAATGCTGTCCTCCAAATCAAAGCTTCCACAAACAGAATAATTCAACTTTACTCAACAGATACACAGGCTGATGAAGACTGGGAAATTTCTCTACCCTCAAAAATAAAAAAAAAGGAACACCTATGGTTGTAGGCCTTTAGTACAACTACTTTGGATAAATTATTAATCCTCACAAGCAACAACATCTGTTAAAATTAACTTATATGCAAACCAAAGGCAGATTTTAGAAAAGTACATAAATGTGTTATGCTAATGGAAGCCACACAAATATGCCACAGTTGATGAGATCAAAAAATTATCTAGATTTTTGCCTCTGTCCTTTCCCTTCTCATCAGTTACTGAGCTGCACAATCAGAAAAACACTGGAATACTGGAATTTAACTAAGCTGTCCCTAGTAATCACAACACTGTCATCTGCAGTCCCAATCTGAACAGAGATGAATAATGAATCACCGAAGAATCTTATTCTCCACATTTACCCAACTGAGGGAAATAAGGCAGTTACTGCCTAAGCCTCCAGTGCAGGGCACAACCTTTCCTAACAACCTGTTTAAAGCCTTTATTCTGCTTGTTCTTTCTGCCCATTTCCTTTTTCCAGGATAATTCCAAGATCCATCGTCTCACTATTAGCACTAATTCTCAGCCTAAAGCTTTTGTCATCCTCTTCATGGATGTCTTTCTCTCATCCAAAAAACACTGAAACCTCTTGTCACAGAAGCCTAAAACACTTTCAGAGCTTCATGTAAATTTTTAGTCAATGCCAAATATAAAAGTATGGCCACTCTTAAAGAGCATGTATCCCTCTCATCAACCAACTACTTCTGTAGATCAGATCCAAGGCATTAATTGACTATGGAGGAGTATTACCTTCCACAGGGACATTTCATTTTCCAAACAGGTTGGTGTTTCTTAGCCGTGTTGACTTTGACATTTACAACATTTTAACAGCTTTGCTATGATGCCCTGAATCCTTTAGCAAATCAAATGTTTACTTTTAAATGTTCCCATCTCTCCAAAGAGAAAGGAGACATAAGATCAGCCTCGTGGAAGCTTCTGGCTGTGAGATCAGATGCTGCAATAGGCTGCGTGGGTAGCTCTAACAAAGAAAGCTCCACTTATCTCAAGTTACTTTTGTTGCCTCATGGTTTATTTCTGTTCATCCAAGAACTAATACCCACTTACAACGTGTCTAATGACATCTAATGAATTATGCCAATAGTAAAATTTAAAAAAAAAAAAACCACAAAAAACAAGTCTAACAACAGGTTAAGTCTGAGACAAAAACCTGTAGTTGCTCAAAGACAATATGCTACAACACAAACGTTCAGAAAGCTTTCCCCTCCCCTCAGTCAAAAAAATAAGTAATTGTCATCTGAGACAAGATTCCACTGAAAATCAGACCACTACTCCGACAACTTCATGATTCCTGTAAGGAAAAAAATATATATACACCTCATCTCACTGCATTAAAAAGGATAGGATTTGTGTGGGGGTGTATATACATACATATTACATATATTAATAACATATTAATACAATCAACTACTATGAAAGAAACAGATCCTGTACAAAGTACCTGAAGAAGTAAGATTTTAATTCCTGAATTATGGCACTTCGTGTGCTGGTTTGTTTTAGCCTCAGAAACGAGTGACAAAAAGCATCAGAAGAAGAGCTTGGCCTTGTGTTCTTTGGAATCCACATCCACATATAATTAGAAGACCATCTGTTCACAAAGTTTAACCACCCAAGGTAGCTGGTACCTGATCATTTGATAAGAAGGATCAAACACATCCATAAAGTCAATGTCAAGTCTCCTGTCTGCTGTGCAAAGCTGCATCTGTGAAATGTTTTAGGCAGTGCAAGGCTCTTCAGTGAAGTGCCTGCTCCTGCACAGCGCTGCTCATGAGAGCCCAAGGACACTCTATGTACTGGCCAGGAAAACATGCACTTGATACAGATAACAATGAGGCTTCATTCTGGATTACCATTTATTGCTTGCTGTCACCCTGCTCCTCTCTCCAGCCCACCAAAGCAGAGGAAGAAGGGAGAATGGAAGAAGCAGGAGGGAGTACCAGTGCAGAAACAAAAATGTGTAACATTACAGAACCTGATTACCATGCAGATATCATAGAGGAACAGGCATTAAACAAAGCACCTAAAGTAAAATTTATGCCCAAAGCATTGAAAAATACCTTTTTCCCAGGCAGCTGATCTCCATCACTTCCTTCCTCCCTCAATAAAAGTCTATTTTGTGTTACACCTGAAATTGAAAAAGTCATCACCCCACAACCTGATGCTATTTTGCTTGCTTCCAATGAACTGCCCAAGATGGTTAGAAACCTACACACCGCCTTCAAATTAATTTTGATGTTGTGAAATCGAATTCTGTAAGAACCTAACTGCCTCCAGCCAGCTGCTCACCCTTGTTGGCTTATACTATTTCTTTTCCAAAATGGTGATAACAATCATTAGATTTCAAAAGCAGTCCCTGAGAGGAATTGCATGCAGCACAGAGCAGCAAGGACTACATTTTTCCAAGTTTTAAGGGGATCCTGGACCACTAGCTCCCACCTAGGGACAAGCAAAACAGCCCACTGTCCACACACTTCAATCAGTTAAATAGTAACAGGAATAAAATAATTTTAAAACTTGTATACAGCTCAAGAAACAGCTTAAAAGCAACAAGTTCTTTAGGTTTACTGATGATGGTACATTACTTAGCATTCCAGTTTACAAACGAAGTTGCTAAAATTAAACTGAAGAAGGCAGTCACATGGTATTTATTCCTGTAACTGTTATACATAAGTTTAACTCCTCTGATTTCTAAAGCAATGATCTCTAGAAAAAGCCATAATGGTGTTCTGTGACAGTATTTTGGCATTTGATCATGCTCATTTTGGGGAGCACACATGCATAACAAGACTATTTCATGCTTTTGGGGGGCTGGGGATTCTTTTTTTGACTGACTGGTTTTGGGGTTTGAGTTGGGGTGTTTTTTTGGGGGGTGTTGTGGGTTATTTCTTTAAAGAATACAATCTCTTCCTATGGTGAATCCCTAAGAATGCTTTCTTAATGGAGGCCAACTGATAAAAAATTGGATTATCACAAGATCTCTTCAAATAATGATCTAGATATTGACAGAAGATCCTTCCTTTCTTTTCTTTATGGTTT
Source organism: Passer montanus (assembly GCF_014805655.1). Classification (NCBI taxonomy): domain Eukaryota; kingdom Metazoa; phylum Chordata; class Aves; order Passeriformes; family Passeridae; genus Passer; species Passer montanus. The sequence continues at coordinate 3,921,686 of NW_024366592.1, forward strand.
AAATGTCAATACTGCCTTAGCAATTGAAAACATGATGTATATTGGAATGCCTCAATCTCCCCCAGTACAGTACAGAAGGTTTTAGTGCTATTAATAGGGAAAGGTCATTAATAGGGAAAAAAAGTAACGTTCTCTCAGGATATTTAATATTCTTTGGAAGCAAAATCATCACTAAATCAAGGAGGGGTTTTTGTAATTTACAAAGATCTCTCAGTTCCAATGGCACTTTGCAAAACCTTGAGTTGCTACCTGCTTCTCAAGGCTGCCAATATAAGCAAACACCCCCTTCTATTTCACAGTCCAAGGTGATGCTACTGCAAGCACTAAGCAAATCACTTAGAACAACTGGTATCACCACAGAAGGGAGCTAAATACACTTTGTCCTTGTATTTTTTTTCCACTACAGATGGTGACTCTGACCTTTCCAAGAGAATCAATATCAATCTGAAAATACTATGCAAAAACATAATTATGTAGACCTTGTGGGTTATGAAACTAAGTCTTGCTGAAAAGGTCTACTGCTTGTTATCCTCAGACAAAAAATGGAGATGTAATTATGATCCACTACATTTAACAGATGCAGCCATTTTCCCATGTGTTCAACAGATTATGTCAAAAATTATACAGAAGAACGACAAAGCATTATCCATTCAAGGAAAAAAAAGTGTAATCCTCAACAGCTATGCTACCTGCTGGCAAGCAGGTGTAACCTAATTTCTGTTGAGAAGCTCAAATCATCACAAATCACTACTGAAAACACTGCCCCCTAAACACGAATGTACACAGAAAATATATTCAAAGGAGTTCTATGCTGGAACATCTGGAGCATTACCAGGTTTATTTCCTTATTCCTCTCCTGCCAGCTGAGCCTGAAGTGTCATTTCACAATGGTTTTTTTCTTCAATTACTAGTTCAGATAGCTGGCATCACTGCTCTTCACAAGTTATCAAACACACTACTTTCAGAGTACAGAAATATCCCCTCTAAACTCTTTTGGTCTCTAGCTTTTATCTCAGAGCATACATATACACAAATATTTATCCTAAATACAGAAGTTGCTTTGCCTTACTAATGTCTTAAGAATTAAATGGACTGTTAACTGTATCCTAGAAATCCACTTAGCTGAAAAAAAACCTGTTCTTTCCAACTTACGGTTTAGTCAGGGTGGCCCACTCTGCTGATCATCTTCGTATCTCTGAGGCTTCCTAGCACCAGCAAATTGAAAAGAGTTTTAAAAAAGCTCTATTTCAGTTTTTGCTCCTGAGGCACACCTGAAAGATGGACATAAGACCAGCACAACTACAATCTTTTTTCCATGTCCTGGCAGTTCCACCTAAAGTGCTCCTCTCCTTTTTACTTAAATAAATACCAGGTGGAGCAAGGCCAACACATGAGAATGGTGGATTTGGAACTGTAGAGCTGTAACCCCAGCAGAAATTACCCGTAATGGAGAAGCACCTCTGCACTGCTGCCATCATCTATCATTGTTAAATGTTCACTGGGTGACTAACAAAGAGGAAGCCTTACACAGTTTTCAGCTACCTAGTCCATACTTTAGAAAGCAAGAACACTTAAGGAAAAAAATTACTAACTCAAATACCATAAATACAAAAGTGCTGAAAGGAGCAAAGGCTTCTAGAGAAACACAGCATTACAGACAAGACTTTTCAGGAATATAAACACTAAATGGTGGAATCACACACTGCCACCCTAGTTAGGAGTCCAATATCTGAACAGACTCAATAAACATTAGAGAAAGAATTATAGCAGAAAGAGTCTGCTCTGAGTTCTGCAGAATTTGAAGTAATCCCTGCTCCAGCTTAACAGCAAAAAAAGCACAGTTAAACTACTAAGTTCAACATCACCACTGATGTCACCTGTTTTATTTCAAGCTGCTTTTAAGTTGGTAGTATTCCCCTTGTATGTTTAATGGATCAAGTAGAGAGGAGCTGTTCAGCCTATGCTACAGCTCAAAGCAACCCAAGGTTTTAGATCCTACCTCAAGAGGAAACACGGGACAAAAGGAGCCTTGGGGAATACAGATAACCACAAAATGTCTAGTTTTATTTCCTTACAGAATTGAAAAAAAAGGCAGAACACAGGCTGTTCTCTTGGGTGATCACATGACAATTTCTGAGGTCATTATAAACTGCTGCAACTCAATAAATGCTTCAGATACCAAGCACTCTAGAGGAGGTAGTTTTGAGTTATTCTGAAAGAGAACTGAATTATAATTTCATGCTGCAGCTGGGGAATGACAGAAGGAACCTTAAAGCTGGCAGAAATCTAGAGAACCAACAGGCATCTGCCACTGAAGGAATAATTTAAATGCAGTGCTCTGGGATACAGAGAATGCCTTTAAGCAATGCCTATGAAACCATATATTGCACAATTTAACACCCAGAATGGAAGAAAGCTTCGTTTTCTATCAATGAATAACCAGCTCAGGAATGAGACTAGTTACAGAATGACACAGCAGTAAGACATACCAATTTTTTTTTAAATACATAACTGAAAAAAAAAACCAATGAAGAAGTGAGAATCAATATGATTTTCAGACTCATTAGAAGCTCACACAGTCTCCTAACAGCACCACCCAATGCATTTAAGAGGTTAACACATGGACAACTACACTTTTGAAAGTGAGATGTTCATTACACACTACTAAGAAATGGAAAATACTTCTGACTCTGCTGGTGAAATGCTGGAATACATCCATCACAATAAAGCACAATGTTCTTCAAGTGCTTACCGCAAGCCAGGTGAAACTCCTTTCAGAAATATTTTCTTGGTTAAAATATCTGACTCAGACATCCAAGGTCTCTAACCACAAAAAGACCACAGAAATGCATCAAAGCAAAAAGATGTTTTCAGCAGTACCACACTATTTTAGCTAAAACATAAACCTGATCTTAAAAGTAGATCAGTCAAATGTGGAAATTTCAGTGCAGGGTGTCAGACACCAAATTTGCATTGCACTACTTATTTTAAGGCACAATCACCTTGTCATATGCAAGTTTCAACTGAGAGGAACTCCTTTGTCCTTGAGTTTCACATCACCCCACCACTGCCCAGTTTCTAGGCAAATAATTTCTGTCGTGGTGCAAAACATACTCACTGTCTTTCCTTTCCTCCTCTGGCTTCTGATGAAGAGGGTTCCAGGGAAGCTTTAAACCACACATACTAAAAAAAAATTATTTTTCAACTCAGAAAAATACAGCTCCCACTAAAGCATTTAGAGGAGAGCAATGCCATGCCAAAACTAAGCTCCTGTTTACTGGTTTCATCAATTTCTCCTTGAATATGCATGGGTTTGCATAACTGAGCAATCATTTGCACTTTCCTCTGGGTTTCTTGTGAAGAATGACTGGTTGAGCCATCCACACTGCACTGAAAACTGTCATGTTTTTCCAAGAATCTATGTTAACTACAGCAATACTTTCCATGTTTAGTTTTGAGCTCTTCAAAGAGAGCTTTCAATGACATTCTCCATTTATGTAAAGATTTTCTGTCTCTTCAGGATCAGTAACAAAGGACGAAAATAAAGCTCCACGCCCCAGCTGCAGAATTTGCTCAGAGCATCTGATGAATCCAACTGGGAAAAAGACCACAGCTGGGCAGGACTGCAGGAGTTAGAGGTGAGAGCAACAGAGAGCATGTGCATGGCACCCTGAGGATTATACCCAGGATTATATCCCTCCTGTGCCCTCAGAGGACAACCAAAAGGCTGTGACTGCCTCAGGACAGGCAGCATGCTCTTTAATCCCCCCACCCATTCTCTGAGCTTTACTGAACCCGGAAAACGTCCTGGAAATCAATAAGAAATACATTTATTTGTACACGTTCCCAAGAGACAGGAAAGAAAACTCAAAGACATCGATGCATTTACTCATAGAAGGCTGAGGTAGCAATCAACCACTGCTAGCTCACATTTGCAGGTACTTTTAACAACTCCCAAACCCAAGGGACAATTCAATCACTCAAGCTGAGGTGACAAGAACAGCAATACAATCAGGGACAATCAAGTGTGGGTAGAAGAATGAAGAGCTATGACCACAGGAAAGAGATTGAGATGACTATCAGATAATGGTATGAGTCAGCCAGCATCTTGGCTCCATGAGCTGAGTCGATTTTAGACAATACAATTGGTCTGAGATAAACCTTATATAAAGCACAAGTACTACACGTGCAAGAAGGCTTTTTTAAAAGTGGTGTGCTGAAATACTCATAATTAAGTCTAAAACTCCAGTTCCTGCAATTATAATGGAACTCATTTTAGAAGGAGTCTGAAGAGGTAATGAAGATATTTTCTGGTCCCCCAACACATCTGGGAAATTCCTTGTTCAGAGTCTAAACAGAGAAGTCTGTTTAATTAGAGAAAATCCTATTAAACTGATCTTCCACGTGAAAGGCTGTAGTGACCAACTCCAAAAGGGTACAGAAGACACAGTAAATTCAGAATTTAATTAGAACACACTGTTAGCTAACTATAATCTATTAATTAGCATTCTTAGTTTTTACAGCTCAATACAATAATACCCCTTTACTTTTAAATTGCACCCTTCTTACTTTTGGACCAAAGTTATACAATTCTACCAGTGGGGTAGTAATTACAGTGATTGCCTAGAGAACAGCAGCCTAGAAATATCTGTAAATGTTTAATTAGGGGATAAAGGAAAGACAAAGAAAAAGAAATCTAAGATAGAGAAATCACTATTCTCTACTGTATTCGTATTTAGTAATTGTTTAATCTGTTCTAAACCATGTATTCATTTTTCTTGCAAGATTTCCAAAGCATCCTCAAATGTCAAAACTAACTTGAGAAAAAATGTTATTGTATTCCAAGACAGTCTCTTCAATATGAAAACAGGGCCAAAAATGACAAGAATTTAAGAATTAAAAGACTTACCTGCAACTGAAATACAAAGAACACCAGAAAAGTTGAGTGATTGGTATTCCAGATATGTGTTATCCTGGTACTGCACTACTATAACTAAAATTTTCATTACATTACTGCTTCTAAAGAAAGCCTACCATTGCAATAAAAATTATTTTACTTCAGGTTTTCTGCATTCCAAGATGACAGAAGTAAATGAAGACAAAGTGTCACACACCTTAACAAGTCCCACAAGTTGTGATACTTACCATTTGGTAAGAAGACAGCTATAAAGCTAAATGACAAGTTCATTAAATTATTTCATACTGTCTCAGAGAAAGCAACTTACTTTCTTCAACTCAAGCTCTTTAAAAAGTGAAAAGTGAAAAGAAAATTGCAGACAGGTTCAGTGTAGTAGACTAATCCCTAACCAAAAGTAATTTACTATTTAAAACAGGCTACCTGAAAGCAGAATACAACAAGCAGTACCCTTTTCCTCCAGCATTTCCCTCTCTCCTTCACCTTCTAAAGCAATCTCACAAAAAGCATTGCCTAAAATAGCAACTATACCTTAAAAGCTGCAAGAACATGGTCACATTTGAATAATGGAAGCTTTCATTAAATGTGCTTGGATACTTAAAAAGCTCAACAGGGAAAGTAATTTTGTCATGATGAAAGCTGACTTACATTTCAGGGAACTTCTGGAGTTGGTCACTGGGTCTGTGTTCCATAGGAATAGTGAGGTTTTTTACCTGACAGTCTAGAGAGGTGCTGAACCCACATTTGGCCAGAAACAACTAAGCAGGAGGACACTCATTCAAAGAGAAATATTTACTTCAGGACAAAGGAGCTCTAGGTGGGAGAACTTTAAGAAAGCTTTTAATCAGTAGAACTGACTACAAAGACACCTCAATTTTAATCAGCCTCAGAGTTTTATTTTAATTTGGAGATGCTTTTAAGATACACAAGACCAAAGACCTAGACACCTGAGAATCTGTGTTCTTCTGCCTATTCTGTAACTGGCCAGACCACTACAAAAAAAAAAACAAACCAAAACTGTGGGATGCTTTAGGATAATTGCATAACAAGTTTATGAAAAAGAAGAATAGCAAGCATGTATTAAACAGTGTTATTTAAATGTAGCCAAGAACAGAATTTATATCTGTTTGTGAAAACTGCAGGTCTGGACATTTTAAATACCAGCGAGTGTACCTTTAACTTTGTTTTTAATGGCAATCTGTCAACATTCAGCACCAGTGCAGTTATACTGGGGGTCAGCAGTTAGTACATTCTGCATCTAAGAGAACACTTCAAGAGGTAAACAGCACAAAAATATTAATTGTGAACAGAATAAATACTTCCAAAAGGAAACCAAGTGGTTACCATCAATCCTAGGGGAAAAAATACACACAACACCCAAGGAAAAATGAGCATTCAAGGTAGGTTACAAGTCTGACAAGAAACATCTAAAAACAGGCTTGCAAGCTGAAAACACATCTTACCCACATCAATTAGCCAAGAAAAGCATCAACCTAATTTAGCTGCATAAGTGTAACATGTAAATTTATTAAAGTCACTTAATCATGCTACCACACCAACACAGCAGTGACATTAGATGACAAACCTGGTTTTCTTCTTGCAAAACTCTATATTGCTCCTTCCAAATGGTGATTTTTGAAGCTTCATCCTTCCTCAGAGCTCTCTCCTTTTTGAGCTCAGGACTCCAGAAGGTCTTGATGCTGTTCATGGAAGAACTGAGCTTGCTTTCCTTCACCTCCACATCCTTGCGGAGCAGGTCGTTCTCCCTCAGCACCTCCTTGAGCTGCGTCTGCAGGTCCATGATGGTGTTATCCCTGGCCTGGCGCAGCGAGTGAGGCACAGTGGAGGCCATGCTCACCGGGGGCAGATGGTGCTCTCCAAACGCAATGGTATCACTGGCAACTCCACTAGTGGCAATGTTAGGGCTGCTGCCCATGGCAGTCATGCGAACACCGTAAGGCAGCCGCCCTCCCGAGCGGCCCAAGGTCATGGTGCTCTTCGGCGTGTCTGCACCCACGTTCTCGTGGTCGCTTAGGTACATCGGGCCGGACGTGGCATAGGCAGCATTTAAGGACTGGATGTTCTCCATGGAAAGGGTTTTCCCGCTGCCGCCGCCGGTGCTGCTCCCCGAGCTGCCCCCCGTGCTGTTGGTGCGGCGGTGGCCCAGGCGCGGCGAGCGCGGCAGGCGCGGCGAGCGCCCCGGGCTCTGCGTGCTGGGCTCCACCTTGCCCACGGAACGAGCGCTCCCATACATGCTGAAGCTGGTGGGGTGAGGCAATCAGACAGGCAAAAAATCAGGAACGAGACAATTCCTGTTAAGCTCTTCGATGGTTGCAAGTCAACTTAAGGCCAATCACAAGTTGTGGCAGATCTGGTTGTCCATCTCTGAAGTCATGTGCTCATGGACCATATCTGTATCAATAAGAATAACATATTAAAATCTGCATCAATAAAAATAACACATCAAATACCTAGTTTATCACTAAATCTTTGTCCCACATTAGAATATATTCTCCTATATTTATAGTTCTCCGGTATTTTTTAATTCCTCCTAATTAAAAAAAACAATGTTTTATTTAAACCCTTATATTTAAACTCAAAAAGAAACTTCTACTCTCGCTTTTTCTATTGTTATATTATCACAGTAAAGAGGAAAAGAGACTACATCAATCTTCAAGGTGTAATTTTGTTGGTGATGACAAAACCCTTGAGATGCCATCTAATCTTTCTTCCTGTTTCTAACTGGCCCTAATGCTTTACCTGTTACCTTTCTGAGAAAGAGAATCAAAATTCTAAAACCACTCAGTAGTATCTTTCCTTCAAGCACTGCCAGCTTCCACAGGACATCGTTTCTAAACCCCTGTGTTGTGAAATCATCCTGGAAATGGGAAGGCAGGACAGACAGAAATTACTCTGACCATGATCTCAACCAGAAGTCTCCTTAGCACTGCTGTCAGCCCCACTTCAAATGCAGAAGTCAGAACCAAAACTAACAACAATCATGAAATCATTACTGACCACACCACTTCAGCAAGCACAGATGCAAATCTGAAAGAGGAGCAATGACCCAGCAGTGAGACCAACGAGGTTAAGAGGAACAAAAGAATCACAGCTCCACTGAAAACTGGCTCTAGACTCTTATTTTCTCCCAAACTAAATGTAACTTATATCTTTGCTCAGGTTAAGAAAATATTTTGATTGAAAAATACTTCTCATTAACCAGCTAAGATTAATTCAACTAAACAATATTTCAACAGCAGGGACTTCTTACAACCCAGAACAGTTTGACATCATCCTGTTGCTGTTCCTTCTCCCCTCTGCTTTTATTTTAAATACGGACTCTGGTGGCACATGCAAGAGAATTCCTTATTTTTGCAGTGCAATAAGATGCTGTAGCACAAGTACTGGCAGGAAACTCTTCAGCACAGGGACTCTGGGCTGGGGTCAAGTCAATAGCCAAGATCTAGCAGAGAAGCAAAAAAATGTAGCTAAACTACTGCATTGTAAAAATTATCCCACTACACAGTTCTCACTTTTTTTTCTCCACTGATTTTTCCAGTGTAAACTATTTCATGTTACTGCTGGGCTCAACTGAAATCAAAATTAGAACACTGAAACGTTCCTGAGCCCATCAGATGAAGGAATACCAGGCAGTGTCCAAGGAGCAGCAGCATCTAATATATCCCAACATCTTGCTTTTCACACCACTTTCATCTACCTGCCCTTCTGCTCAGAAGTCAGGTTTGCCAGATATTAGGAATTAATTTCTCCAAAGCATGTTTGTGAGATAATAATTGGGCAAACAGGGTAAAGATTAGGTTTAAAACAGGGATACACTTCCAAAAGAAATTGCAGAAACAGTGCAAGTGGGTGGAAGTTGGCAACCAAAAAATAATATTGCAAAAACACTGGAAAAGGGAAGAAAGAAAAAAAGTAAAATCCAGGAAGGAACGATAGAGTATTTTTTACCTTTCTGAATAAGTTAGTATAGGAAAAGATACAACAAGAAATAGTTTCAAAATGTTTAGCTTAATCTTGAAGTTTAAATGGAAAACAAGGTCAGGGTAAGCCAGCATTTTGTCAACTTCACACAATTTCATAGAAGATACAATGGCATAAGGAAATTTACAAAGCTTATGGAAATTGATACTGCTTTGTGAGCAGTTCCCAAGATGTTCAAGTGCTCACTCTGGGTTTTTTTTAAATGATAAGAAAAACTGGCAACAATATTGCTACAGAGTATTTTAGAGCACATAAAGAAGAACTAGCCAAGGAAAAACAGCCACCAGCATTATCTGAATTTATCTGCCAAAACAACAATTGCAGATGTATTTTTTTAATACAAGTTACATTTCTTCTATTTCAACTACATATCCTTATGCAAAACAGTTCAGAAATATAAACTATGCAACAAAGTGCACAGTGTTACACTGAAGTTGCTTCAATAAGCAAGACACTGTGCCCCAGATCTAGAAGAAAAACACTTCTTCCAAACAGAAAGGCTATTTCAGACTAGCCTCACTGTTTGAGATATCAAAATGCTAAAAATGCTGCTGTGACACCACTTGAGCACTCAAAACAAGTCAGATTTGATTTCTTAGACACCGCATAAAGTACATTCCACCCAGAGCTTGCATTCATTAGGATTCTCCTGAAAATTAATCCAAATCACAGCACTTAATTCACTTGCTGGAAACTCACCGCAGTAAATCAGGGCAAACACTCATTAACATCTTTAGATGAGTTTGAATCAAACCAAAAGATCAGACTTATGTGTGTTTCAGTTAAAGAACTTCACCCCAAAACCACCAAGTTTAAAATCTGCTGGAAGTACATCACTGTTGCACACAGAAGCATCACCTGGTAAAATCCTCAGCAACACCCCAGAGGAGCTCAAAAGGTAATTTCTAAAGAGCTCCTCACCCTCAATGTGGAAAATGCCATGAAAAAATGCCATGGAGAACTGCCTTCTCCTTGCATTAGCCAACATTTTGTTAAACTCTGAATACCCTTGAGAGAAAAGCAGCTCCCAGGCAGCAGAGAGGAGCTGGAACCTTTGCGGGTGCTGTGCAGGAACCATCTCCAGCTATCCCGGAAAGCAGGGGAGCTCTCAGCACCTCAGCTGGAAACTCCAGTCCTGGGCTCACTCAGCTCTCAGCTTTGATCCACAGGCAGGCACCATCCCCTCTGCTACTCCAGAAAACATCAAATAACTCATGCCATGAAAGCCAAGGGCTAGAATTAGCTGTTGATCAGGGTAATGGGAAGGGTTCCCAGAGCTGGCACAGCTGAAACTCAGGGAGAAGAACTCTGCTATTGCTGCCATGCATTGCTCTGCACTCACTTTTCACTCAAAAGCAGCAGACTGAGATGAAAAGTTGTCTTTGGAAACAAGCAAACATAACCCTCCAATATTTTTCTTGAAATGACAACTTTCACTACACCATTGCTCGACCTTAAAATTGTGAATATTCCAATATTAACTAAATACATTTTTCCATACATGAAGCCAGTTTCAGTATTTCCACTGACACAGATTTGCCACAGTTGAAGATCAAAAAGAAATTACAAGATAAATCTTAACTCTTTTATTTTCCCCCTATTTTTTCCCTAGTGCCATTTATCACTTTGTTGTAGAAGCAGATATTACAGTTCACAGATATTACAGTTCACACTAGGAAAAAAAATATTTCACCATGAAAACGGCAAAGTGAGGGAAGTAAAAAAAAAATAAATTCTTTTTTGCAATACCAATTAATCAGGAAGAAGAAAGAATTCCAGTTTCCATCCCAGAGCAAAAGTACATGGAAGAATTCTTGCAGATAACATCACAACCAGAAATGTTAGTTTTTCAGTATTCTGACTCACACTAGCATTTTATGGGACTCTCACAAGTATGGTCTCTTATCTTCCATGGGACCAACATGCAGCACTGTTGCTATTTTCCTCCTCTACTGAGACTAAATTTAGTCACAAATAAATCATCCCTTAACCGTACAAGATGGTGATAACCACAAGGAACAATGTCCAACTGTGAATGTATTAAATGCATTAACCCTCTTCCCTTGGCAAATTCTCCCGTAGATTTCAAAAACCTTTGTTTTTTCTGCCAATATAAAAGCCCTTACCCAAGAGTACAAAAAACAAACAAAAAAGATACTCTCAACATAAAGAGCTTAAAAAAACAAAACAGTTTTTGTTTTGGTTTAGCACTGAAGCAAGTACTAAACCATTTTTCCCCAAGATAGCTTGCAGAACTTTACAATTATGAAACAAAATTCTCTTGTTCACTGTTCATTAATAGAACAAAAACTTCAAAGCGCATCTTATATGAAAACCTATTTTAAAAAATTTTAAAAGCATCACATCAGCCCAAGTAAAAACTTTATATGTATATTTATATATATTTAAATTTGCACAGCAACTTTGCATGCACAAAGTCCTGACCTGCTTTCACATAAGTTGAAAATGCTATCTAGCGATTATGGAAAAACTTGTAAGGACTATCAGAAAAAGAACAGGCAAGAACTACACAATGTTGCAGAAAAAAGGTTTAGAAAAGGACCGTTATGAACACATTTTCTGTATGAAAAATTTAAAACAGCAAACACCACATCCTGCTTGATGTGGCAGCTAAGATAAATGTCTTCTCAGCTCACAGCTGACTGTCCAAAAACACTGAGAGACAGACACCATTAACATGGCAAATGTTTACAATCTGGCAGCAGACATTTCAATGTACTGCAGTGCAACCTGTAGCAACCAAAACCCACCTGTTTCATTACAACAACCTAGTCCTAGGCAGTGAAAAGCAATGGAGCACCCAGCTTCCCTCAAAACATGCCAGGATCAGGACCTGGCATGCTAAAAGAACAGTAAAAAGCCACCTGCACAGCTTCATGGAGATTTACTTGTAAGGCAGTTGTGGCATGAGAGAGAGCAGGAACAGGAGTCTTGTCAAAAGGTCTGGTGGTTTCAAGAAAAGGTATACTGGGACACAGCAGAAATGTAAAAAATCCCAGAGGGATCACTTGAATATCAAACTTCAGTATTAAGAATCCAATACAATGAGATGTGTTTAGCAGTGCTGTCACATTCAGCCCCTATACCTATTATTTCATGTGAACCAAGGGTCAGAGGGCTGGTGTTCCCATCTGCAGCTGACAGAACACAGAAGATTCATTAAAAAAAAAAAAAAGTTCTGCTGCCCTCTGGAAGATCTCTCTGTCACATAAATTAACAATGCCTTTCATGTCTCCCACCACTGCAAGACAAACACTAATAGCACATTAGCTACATCCAGGTAAGCAAGCAACCAAATACAAACATGCTGCAGAAACACAGGGAAAACCCAGCCTATGTTTTTTAAAACAAAAAGAACTTCGGAGTAATTCCTGCAGCCTTCAGCAAGTCCTGTGAATTTCTTTGCTGCAAATTGTGTTCAGGACTGACACCAGGTGACAAATGCAACATCTATGGAGACAATTCCTCATTGCCTGATAGTCAGGAGTAGGAGAGTGGGATCACAGAGCAGACAAGTGCACCTCACAGCCCAGGGACCCCTCTGGAAGCCACACACCCAGATCCAGAAGACACAAGTCCCTCGCCACACTGATTCCTGTGTGCACAAGGAAAGCTTTGAATGTCAGTTTCACAATAAAAGCAAAGTCAGCCTTTACAAGAGGCATTTTAATCTGATAAAGGACTGCAGCAGACACATTAGACTTCATTAACAGAGGTAGTAATTGTTCCCGTTTACATAATTCACACCCGAATAGTTAATGGCAAGTAGGTATGTCTGGATTACACAGTAGGACAGAGACTGCAGAGTAGACAGAACAGAGGGGAGGGCAGGTAGGAAAGATGGCATTCCAAACAAAGAAAAGCTTACATTCCAGTAAAACTCTGCCAGGAATCCAAACAGTGGGTACAATGAGAGAATTGACATGATTCACAACAACTTAGAGGTGTGCTAACCATGAGAAAAAATGAATTCCTGTTACTTCCTAGCCCACCCCACAGCTACAAAACCTATGGCTGCTACATTACTTTTATATGAAGTGTATACAAAGTGTCTTTTAAGACTATTTTGTAGATTTTAGGTTTGCCTAGTTTGGAAGGTAAGAAGGCTCACTATTTTATGTTAAATTAATTACTATTACACACTAAAAGGACAGAAGCAAGTTTACTTTGGAAACTGCAAGCCAGCCAATGCAGGACACAAGGCATTGAACCCATGGAATTCAGGGTTGTTCACCAAAATATCCCTGTGGCCTTGGCAGCAAGAAAGCAATAATGAAGAATGAAATCAAGACAGAAATAAGACAAAAAAAGTAACTGTTCATACTGGAATTGTCTCTCATTCCTAAAGAGTACATAAATGCTGAAGCACTGCCATCTGTTTATATCCAATCCTTTTTAAAACCTGGGGGGATGGTGGTGATGCTTGTTTTATATTTTTTGTATTAAATTCACCTACTTCCACATCTGCCAGGTTCACTGACTGTAACAGAGCCTTTGTTCTGTCTCACCAACACAAGATGTGAATTGATACATTCTCCCACACACATACAGACAGAGAAATCACCCCAGAAAAGAATCTCAGAAAATCCCTGAAATTCTTCAGGTGACTTTGACATGTATTAAAAAAATATGTTCTGTAAAAGGCAGGTAATCAACCCTGACCCTAACAGTTTTAGGGGAAAAAACAGCATTCATTTGTCAAGTGAGCGTTTTATTTCTAAGCAGAAGTGACATTCCTGTTAAACACTTTTTACATCTGAAAGGTTAGCAGGAATGGCACCACAGCACATGGAAACACCTTGATTCCCTGTCCTTTTTAGACACCTTTCTGCTTCCCATTCCTACAAGGTATCCCATCAGCAAAAACCACCTGCAAGTCTGCAAATGAGAGCCAGAAAAGTTCATTCATCAGTTTCCTGGTTAATTTCTTTCCCACATGCACACAATTCCTTTCAGGGGATCTACTTACTCAGCAAGGAACACCTAACACAGCCCATGCTCTGTTCTACTCTACAGCACTTTTAACTGACATCAAATTTTGTTTCTTATAATACCCACAGGTCTGGGTGGCAGCATAAAGGGTCTGCTGTCACCATCACAGTCCCCTTTCTTTCTATCTCCTTTCCCAAACAAACAAGACCATAAAAAAGGCTTATTATTATTCTAATAAATACATATATTTCAGCTAAACCTTTATTTACTCATGTGTAGGGAGTCTGGCTAGGAGCACCAGGATTTCTTTTGTGCAATGACTGGGATGTAATTAAAAGTCCCTAAATTTAAAGCAGATGTGAAGAAAACAAAACCATCACGTGCCCTTTTTAAAGGCAAAACACAGAAAGCAACAGGTATCAGAACTCCAACATATCACTTACATCACTTCCTAGGAATAAACTGATTAAATTAACTCTTCAAATTATGTAGAAGAATGAAGACCTGTGGATGTTAATTTTCTGTCACTGTATGGCTAAAGAGTTTACAGGCTCATTTTAGAGTATAAAGTCAGTAAATATTCCTTGTTTTTATCCATGGCTGTTTCCCTCTTTCCCACAGGTGGCATGCAACCAACAGCCCACTTCCTAACAGCAGAAACAAAATGTTCAAAGCACTAAAGATATTTCAGAAGTGCCTAGAAGCACTAGTGAACCCATGCAGCCAGCCAGCCCAAAGTCACCACGGGCAACACCACAGTGCAAGGCCAAGCACGCTCCAGCCACAGAAATTCCATCATAATCTCACCCTGACAACAAGGATATTGACAGAGCCCACGTGCTACAAAACACCACTACTGCTCCATCAGCACTGGATTTTCCAGCATCTCCTGCTCTGCTGCTGCAGTGGATAGAGCCCTCCTCCCCTCACTTTGCAGCAGGGTGGCCAGCAAGGGTCAAGAACCACACTGTGGATTAAAGTCTATTATTTAAAAAGCCACATGCAGCCCTCCACACTTAGATTTCTGACCAAACCAACTCAGCTGAAACAAGCCAGACCCTCCAAACACAGCACCATTCTCCAGTGGCTTAGCCAGGTAGGAGCTGTAACAAAACTCTCACCCCAGAGAGGCTTTCAGGGGAATGGGCTTGAAAAGAGGGAGGGGTGAGGGGATGAGAGATAACAATGGGAGAGTATCCTGCTTCACAAATAAGGGCAAGGAACTCAAGCACTGGTTACAATAGCATAGTGAAATATTTCTATTCATACAACTGCTACCAGGAACTGAGAAAGTGGCATATTCAAAGAAAGAAAAAAGAACCCACTAAATATCAAAGACGCCTCAAAAAACCAGCCAGGGTTTCTCTCCTCACCAAGATTTGCAATTCAGTAAAAGGGAATAGGCCACATAAGTACCAAACTTGCCTTTTTTGCTAATCAGGCCATTAGCCACATATTACACATGAAAAGTTATGTGAATGGAATCTCAAAAAAGCTCCTAACAGGATCAAAAAGAAAGCTAAAAATTATGAAAAACGTGATGCTTTAATATTGTCCAGAGAGCAGGTTCTCTTCAGTTCAGGCTTCTGCTAACATCCCAACAGTGATTTAATTACACTTAAATTGGTTTCCCAGAAGCGGTAGAAGAAGTACAAATCATATCAAAGATTATGATAAACTCACATTTCATTCAGCAGATCCCAACTTTTTTCTAGCTCTAGCCCGTCTTACAGCCTGACGGATTCAGACAATTCCAAATTTCTGGATGACACAGTAGGCACAGACTTGACTGCTCTGGGAACTGCTGTTCTGTGACAAAGTTCTGAACTGTGCTTCCAGACCTGAACTACATTCAGTGCAGCTGTTAACTGTATAATCACTGCTTTCACTCACTGAAAAAATAACAATTCTATTTCACTACCAGCCCTAGTCGCAGCAGCACGGGCAAGGTGGTGATTTCTCTTGTCCTGTTCCATCTGGAACAGCTCTGAGGGTGCTGACTCATAACTGCCCCTGAACTGGGGCACACACCCGAGCTGCTGCAGCTTCCAGCACCAGCTCCAGCACGGTGCCAGGCTGGAGCTCAGGAGGAGATGTGTGTGCAGCCACCTACGGCTGCAGACGCGATAATCTCAGGGAGCAAAGCAGGGCAGGCAGCTGGTGGCGGTGCCTGCTGCAGACATCCTCGGCCATTGTTTGAGAGTTACAAGCCCACAGCCACGGCAGAGAGCTGGCTGTGGGTACAGCCTGTTGGATCTGAGGTAGCAGGCTATGCAGCTGCAGCCGTAATTGAGCGTGGCCCCCAAAACGTGCTGGGACAAAACGTAAAACACGCGTTGCTCTTCAGAACAATTCTATTTTTATCCATTTTCGTTCATTCTCTCGGCTTGTGTGCTGCTTCCCACCACCACCAGCACCTCCATAGGTGTTTCTTTACATCTTGGCATCTCCCATTTCCACCGGGGCTTCCCTTTGGACCATTTCACACCCCACCAGCACAAACCACAGCGTGAAACTCCCAGAGCGCACGCAGCATTCCAGGCTCAGTAAATCGCGTGCTTCCCAACCAGCCTCACACTCCAAAGCAGACAGATGTGGAAGGGCAGCAGCTCCCGACACAGGCTCCAGGATGGCAGCACGCCCCGAAACAAAGCACACCGCGCCAGCTGACACCGGCTCGGAGGGGATGCAATGAAACACACGAAACTGCCCAGGCAGGGAAAACACCAAAACCACAAGGTCTGGGCGGAGAGACACCGCTCACCACCGCCTCGGCTGAGGATCCCGGGATAACAAAAGCTTCCCAAGGACAGCCTGGGCGACCAGGGGCGGAAAAGCACCGGCGAGGCGAGCGGGCAGAGCGGCAGCGCCCGCCTGTGCGAGGCACGGCCGAACCCCGCCCGGCACAGGACGCGGGCCGCTGCGGCCGCGCTGCCCGGGGCCGGACCGGGGCCGCCGTCACCGCCCGCGCGGCCCCGGCGAAGTTTGGCCGCTCTCCGGCGCCGTAGCGGCCGCTCCGGGCGGGAAGTGCGAAGAGGCCGCGGCGGGGCTCAGGTACGGCAGGGCAGGGCCCGGGAACCCACCCGGGAACAGGGCACTGAACCCGGAACCGAACCGGGCACAGGGCACCAAACCCGGCACCGGGAATCGAACCGGGCACAGGGCACTAAGCCCGGCACCGGGAATCGAACCCGGGCCTCCCCGGAGCGCCCTCCCCCGCGGCGGGCGAGGGGCCGGTGTTCCCTGAGGGAGCCTCGGGCGGACAGCAAAGTGACCCCAGCAGGACTCACCGGGAACAGGGCACTGAACCGGGAACTCAGCCGGGCACCGGGAACCAAACCCGGCACCGCGCACCGAACCGGGCACAGGGCACTAAGCCCGGCACCGGGAATCGAACCCGGGCCTCCCCGGAGCGCCCTCCCCCGCGGCGGGCGAGGGGCCGGTGTTCCCTGAGGGAGCCTCGGGCGGACAGCAAAGTGACCCCAGCAGGACTCCTCCCAAGCTGGGTTTGCTGTGGTTTGTGTTTTTATATTATAATTCAGACCTGTGGCGGGCCGATATCCACTGAGGTCTCGATAACCCGAGCTTCCCTTTCTACTCTCTGTTTTAAATTAATTTCTGAGGCTCATATGGTGCATGCTACTGTATCTAAGGCCTTCTGTCAAGCCCAAGGTATCCCCCCAAAAAAAGAGATAATTTATTAATTTATACTTGTCTTGCTGGCTAAAAAGGCAGAAGGATGGAAATCAATACAGGCTTGCCCACGCCTCGAGTACCCTGTCAATTTCAATTTTCCATTTAGCAATAAGCAAGTTGAATTTCCTCTGTTTTCTGGAGGAAGACAGAGCCTAGGAGCTTTAGGTTTTTCACCCCAGCTCAATCAGTGTGCCCCCTTAACAGGGTCTGGCTGGCAGGGGTGTCCCCTGTGCCTTTGATCACAGTGGGCTTGTGCTGCACAGCTTGGCATTTTACATCAATGGTGTGGTGATAAGTCCACTCACAGGCTTTCAGAAAGAAGCACCCACGTAAATAATTGATATTTGAGTAATATTCCTGCCTGGTCTGATCTCCAGAGCAAGGTCTTTTTACTCTGCCTGCATGGATGTGAGACTCCTGGAAGAGCAGATGGTTCAATTTTGGTTTTGTGACTGGTTTTGTTACTGTTTCATACCTGGAGAAAAACCAGAATCACAGAGTTGTTGCTCTTCTCTTTTAGTTTTACCCCTTGGTCACTGTTTATGGTTGTAAGGAATTTTTTTTAATAATACCAAACAGATTATTTGTGCAGGAGTACCAGTCAGTCCCTTTAATTAAATATTTTTTATGCAGGTAGTGAGTAAATGCAAAGGAATTAAGCAATGTGAGAAATGAATGAGGATTTATATTCTTGGAAAGCAAATGTATTTCAAATTTAGAACTGTTGGGAATGACCTGACTCCTAGGATGCTGTTGGTGCATTTTTAACTAATGAAACTTTTTTTGACCCTTTGGAATGCAAAAATTGCAATGGGCCAAAATTACACAGCAAAGGGGTAGCTGACACACACCACTGCTATTAAAGAAGATGTTTGGAGGCTTGACCAGCAAAATTTGACAAACATGCAGGCTAAAACACAGCAAACACAGCTAAACTAAGCAGTCTGGGCTGGATTTGTAATTATTGGGAAAGCAGGCCCCTAAACAGCTTCCAGCAGGTGCTCAGTGAACTTGTGGCAGCTCTGTAAAGGCTGCCTTGACAGCAAACAGCACAGTGAGTAAGGAGGGGAATGTCTCATCCTGTGTCCCAAAAAACGCAGGAATTGACCAGGTGAACTTTGTTTCACACGTTAGGTGTATCCAAATATTCTTAAATAGCAACACACCCCCACAAATGCACCGTTACTCTTCCAAAATTGTATAAAAGGAAGAAAAGAGTTTTCCCCTGTGTTCATTAAGATGTTAAAGAAGTGGGACCAGAAATAGTGTTTTCTGTTCAGGGCAGGGAGGATCAGGATCCTAGACACACCAAGAGTAATAATAAATAATAATAAAAGAGTTCAGTTGTGCTTTTGGAGCCACACAGATTCCAGTGGGTAAGTGGGACTGCACAGAGGTGCTGGAACTGAGCAGGAATTGTCACAGTGCTGCTTGTGTGCCTTGAAAACAAGCTTCTTTAAACCACTGCAGGGAGCTCAAACATGCCATCTGACACCTTATTTTTTTTCCTCTTGTTACAGAATGTGGCCTGAATGAGTGAGGGGCATGCAGAAGGCTCTGTCAGCACCTGAGGCCAGCTGGGTGTGCAGCAGACACTCAGTCTCCTGAGCTGCCCCTGAATTTCCATGTTTAACTAGCAGTGAGTACATTTTCCTCCTGTTGAAGTTCACAGGACATTACCTTGCTTTTCTCAAGTCATCAAGGTTGTTTACCTAGAGATATCAGAAATGAAAACTGGGGAGTTCTGTTGTGTGCAGCTTATCCAGGAGCAATTGCATCATCTCTTTTCCACTCCTTTAAACTGTGGAGTGGCACAGGCCTGCCTGGATTAAGAACATCTGCCCCACTACACTTGAAAGAGGTACCTCAGCTCTGTGTCAAAGCACCTTGGATAACAGGTAAATCAGCTTATAAAATAGTTTATGCTTCTCAGAGGAAAGAAAACTCCACAGAAATATAAAACTGCAAAGTTTTTTGGATGTTTTCTTAGAGTAATAAGTTAAGTATGTGGCATTATCTTTAGTGCTTGCTAAATCCCACTTGCTGCCTCTGTAACTGTTTGCTCTTGCTGGGCTCAGTGGAATTGCATTTATTGAAAGAATGTGGAAGATTTTACTCAGCCTCTCTGTGAAGGAAGCTTAGCAGGCAGAGAGGGCAAGGATGCTGGGATTAATTCCTTGGAACAGCCCTGTTCTAGCTGAGCATTGCCCAAGCTGTGGTGCTTGCACAATGCATGGTATGCAAACTATTCTGAAGTGATGCAAAACTGCCTGCTTCCACCTCACAGGTGAGGA
Organism: Passer montanus; assembly: GCF_014805655.1. Classification (NCBI taxonomy): domain Eukaryota; kingdom Metazoa; phylum Chordata; class Aves; order Passeriformes; family Passeridae; genus Passer; species Passer montanus. Next base: position 3,941,546 of record NW_024366592.1, read on the forward strand.
AAACTGGGAACTGGCACTCCTACCTCAGGATTGGAGCATGGTTCAAAAACCTGGTTTGTCAAGGCAGAGTGGAACTGATAGGAAAAGACATGAATTAATAAATAAATTTGTGGGGGTAATGGATAGTGGCAGGTGAAGGTGTTGCTGCTGTAGCCCCACAGTGGTAGACACACTTGAACAGATTAAGTTCAGGATTAGCAGTTCTGGAAGACTGGTTTATTTCCTGCACAGGAATTTGTGTTACACACACATTTGTCTCAGCAGTGCTCAATTTCACCGCCATGCAAATATACCTACTTGTAGAGTGCTGTTTAAAATTACCATTTCATAGCCAATTTCCCAAAACAGAGATTGGTTTTTCTGGATTGTTTTTTCTGATTATGTACCTAATGTGTTCAAATTTTGAAAGACAAGATCAAAACAGGTAGTAGTAAAAGCTGTTATGTTTCTTTACCTGTTCTAGTGTGTCAAGGCAATATTTTGAAGCACAGTGCTGCACCTCTAGTCTTATGTGGACTCCTTCTCAGTAACAATAAAATTTCCTGAGAACACTACCAGTTAAACTCAAAAGATTTCCCTGTAAATAATAAATAATTATTCCATTGCCACAGAGATAGTAAATTATAATTCCTGGGTACCTTTAACCTGATAAAGTGCTTGTATCATCCTGCATATTCAAACATGTATTTGAACTTTAATTTTTAGTCTTTCTGGTTTAAAAATAGGGCATATTTGAACACTGGTTAATGAGTCAGGCAGCCTCCTACCACAGCCCTGGCCTCAGAGGGTGTCTGAGGCTCTTGAGCACTCCAGTGAATAGCTTATTCTCTACTTCAGCATTAATGTTTCATGTGGGTTAAAATGTTGTGGGGAGAGGGCAGGGTAGGGAGGAAACAATATTCCAATGAGGAATGGCAGCACCTTGCCTTCCCTGGCTCCAGCACCAAGTTTATAGCTCCACATAGACAATTAACTTCTCTCTCTTCCCAGCTCCTACTCTAATTAATATTTTATATTGTTGTTATCTTATTGCAAAACTTCCATACCTTCTCAGTGATGGCTCATGGGCAGCTCCTCGCAGCACTGACTCCTTCCTCCTCACCACACAGCCAACAAACTCCAGCTAACCCACTCTTTTCTAGCACTCATCCTTATTGGACACAGCTGTGGCCTGTTAAGGACAGCCCTGTTCCTAATCTTTGGTAATTAGTACAGCTGCAGCTCCTCAGGGGTGAGATTGCCTTCTGCACCACCTCCATTCTCCTACATTCTGTCCCCCCACATTGTACCCGAGTTCTGTCACTCAGAAATGCTCAGACAATTTGAGACACAGGGCTTTGCTGTGCTGCACTTCCCCAGCTGCAAAACCCCCACATTGCTCTGATGGAGGGTTTGGTTCAAACAAGGCTCACAGCTGGAGCTGCTCCTGCAGGTACAGCCTGAAACTGAACTGGCATCTTGTGTCTCCTCCACTCAGACTGGATTCACACATAATTTGAACACAAACCACTGGCAACTAAATTTAGACTGGTAGTGGTGCACACCATATAAAAGCTTGAAGGACTTTAACTAGAACCAGTATGAAGCAATTTTGCATCAAAATGCCACCCACCTACTTTGCATAAATTGGTCACAGTGTTTGTAGGCAAGTGACATTTCAGTCATTGTTTCTTCCCAAGGACTCAGAGTGATTAAGATCTGATTGAGGCAGCTTGGGGGTGTGAGTGGAGGCAACAGTATTGTTCAAATTTCAGTTCCCTTGGCCACACACACTATTTATGTCTCTCTAATTGTCTCCCTCCCCATGCAGTGAACTCTTTGCTGAGCAGAGGAAATAGCCTGCTTAAATCACAAGTGTTTCTCCTGATAATGTTGCTTTCCATTTGCTCTTTTCCAAAGCCAAGTGTGTTTACAAATTGCTGCTAACTTCTGATGGAAAATGCATTCATGTGTATGAACACTGTACAATTACACAAGTTTGGGACCAGAGAGGAATAATTCTAGCCAACCAAAATTAAGGAGAATTTTAGCTACACTTGGCATAATTGCCAGTGCTCACATTTGCCAAGGAAACAACCAGTATCCCTTTTCAGAAGACTGTTTGCCAAGTCCTCAATGAACTTTGGATTTCTTGTTTAGAGACTGGAAAAACAACTTATTTTAAAAAGTGCCACACCTGGAATGCATTAACAAAGCAGAGTGCTAGCCAGGTGCTGACTGACTTACAACACATGAGGATTTTAGGCTTTCTCAAACTGTTTTGACATCTCCAGCTCTCTTGTATGTCTGATTTTGTCTTGTATTTGTATTGCCTGCAAAAGTCTGAGTGCTGGGCTATCAGTTGTGTTCAGCTTCAGTGCAAATACAATAAAAGATTATCTCTGTGGGTTATTTGGGTGTCCTGCTACAGCCCCTGGCACAGCTGGATCCACAATCTCCCCAGCCAACTGCTCCAGAGCAGGGGGGAGTGGCCGTGCAGTGCTGGGAGGTGTTGGATACTGGCTTAGAAAAGGGTGCCATCTACTGAGTTATTGGTACCACTTCTTGCAGTTCTGACAGGCTCTGTGGCTCTCAGCTCTGCCTGGCTGGTTTATGTGGCACCATGTAGCAGCAGGCAGAGTGATTACAGTCAAACTGCAATCCAAAATAAAACTGACAAGGCAGGGTAGAGCTGAGTAAAGTTTTAGAAATGGATATTAAATGTGGTCCAGGAAGACAGTGCTGAAGAATCTGAAAGAGGGAATTCTTTTTCCTTCCCTGGCATGGTACAGCACCTTCACATTTACCTAAAAGGAAAAAAAAAAACATATTCAGAATTTTCTACCAGTGTGATATTTAGAATAAGCTTTTTGCCATGTCTTCCTGTGGACTGTCAGTTCTGTCCTCTTCATTCATTATATTTTCTCTCATCCCTAGGGATGCCTGAGAGCCAGGGGAAGGACAGTGAGAGCTACAGCAGCAGCAGCAGCAGCTCCAACACTGGGGACCCAGTGGCTTCCTTTGGACAGGTCAGTTCCCTTGGCCCCAGAAGAAATGCAAGTTGCATGCCCACACTAGTGGAAATCTGCTCTGCATGTTTATTCCTTCTAAACTTGGGTACAGTAAGGCTGGAATCATGCTGCACCCTACTGTACTTCACATTTTTTTCTCTGCAATAGTCTTGGCATGCCTTGAGTTGTAATAAATTGGTCTGGATTCTTCTCAAAAGGTTTTTACATCTTGTACCTTAAAAGTGAGTCTCATTTTATTCTCTCTTATTCCCAGATGGCCTGAGTCATGCTGACACATATTCTTAGTACAGGTTCAGAGAAGCCAACTGCTTTCAACTATTAAAAAATTATTTTGAAACATTGTAAAATAAACTGAAAAAAGAAAACTGTATCTGGACTGAGCAGAGCTTTTGGTGGTGAATTCTCTTCTCCATGATAGGCATTTCTACATACTTCCTGAATGTGGCACAAGCTTGAGTATTTTCCCTTTTTCCTTATGGTTTTTTTGGTTACAGGCTAGAGTCAGAAAAAGATAAAATTTTTACTGTTAAGTTTAAATACAACTAAATACAAATTAGGGCAGTTTGGCAGGAGTTGGAATTTATATGGCACTCACACACACACTAAAAGATTCTGATTCTGCTGAATTGTTTGAGCAGCCAGTACAAGCATACACAATATTTATGATTTAAGTGGTGAAACCTCTGTTCTGTCCCACTTCAGGCCATAACAACATGAGCTTTTTAGTTCTCACACCCTTAAACATACATTCAGGCTTCATTTTGTAAATTGGATTTCTACTAAGACAAACCTAAACTTACAACACTTGAGGCTTCCGTGATGCTGGTGTTCTCCAATGACACCAGTGGGGTTGGAGTTATCCAAAGAAATTGGATAACTCTAGAAATTCCTATTCTGACTGCTTTCCTGGGCTGCTGTCCTCCCTGCCCTGGTGACACGTGGCAGTGGAGTATGGTTCATCTTCAGTTCTGTTGGAGTCCTTACATACAATTTTCTTGTTGGTCACAGAGATACTATGTTTTGGTTTTGAGCAGTAATATAGAAATTTATGTGTGTGTTTGTGGTTAGGATTATAAATGAAAAATAATTGCTGCAGCTCAGTAATTAATGCCTGTCTCTATCAAGAGTAAGTTGAAAAAAGAACAGCCTAATGTACGTAAGCACCCTGAGGTGTTACACCCAGTTTCAGAAAGTGGCTGATGCACACGTTGGGAGGCCTGGGATACAGCAGTGCCATCAGAGGGGGGGAAGCTGAGGCAGGCAGGGTGGGTGAGGTGTGTGTTGTGCTCTTTCTGCCCAGTACCAATACACAGCCAGCGAGCACCGAGCCATTCAGCACGCGCTGCGGCAGAGGCTGGGCCCAGACTACATCAGCAGCCGGCAGGCAGGAGGAGGCCAAAAGGTAGGGACAAACATCATGTTTCCACTCAATTTCTCCCAGGAAAACTACGGTTTAAGTTGTTACAGTATTCCTTTTTTTTGTTTTTTAAAGTTAATTTCCCTCTAGTAGTTTAACATGCAGATATGAATGCAAAGTGAGCAGCGCATAAGTTCTGGCTTTTATTGAGCCACAGATTTTCCTTTTACACTTAAAAATAGACTCAATTTTTCAGTGCTTCTTCCCTTACAATGGAATATTTGTCTACTTGTGCAACACTGAGGTGTTTTCCCTATTTTTTCCCAGGCTTGGGTTATATGAAACATTATATAACAGTGACTCCATTTACCATCTTTAGTGGCCGTTCTGCCTTCTGTTGATTAAGTCATATTTATTGTTATATTAATCCCCACCACATTTGCTGGAATAGTGCACCTGAAGCTGCACCATCAGCCTCTTATTCACATTATCTGAACCTTGAATTTAGCTGGGTTTCCTCAGTGTAAGATGGTATGTGTAATCCCTGGTAAAAATAAAGTGTGCAGAGATGTGTGCACAAGGCTATGTATTTATAAATATATTTATTTGTACATGCTCTTCTTTTCAGGTCTGTTACATTGAGGGTCACAAGGTCATCAGTCTGGCCAATGAAATGTTTGGCTTCAATGGCTGGGCTCACTCAGTCACTCAGCAGAATGTTGGTAAGGGTCTCGTGGGGGCAAAGCTGGGCAGAGGCATGAGCAACTTCCAGGTGTCTTAACAGTTAGTAAAAATGTGAGAAATTGAATAATAATGGAGCTTCTGTTTTCATTTTAGAGCTGTCACAGTCATTATTCTGAGTGTGTTTATGATTATTCTTGAGCTATTCTAATCAAGTCTCTGATCTCTGTGGGTACACTCAGTCAAGAGTAATTACAATTAAACTATTTAACACTCAGCAGTCCTAAGCCAACTTGCATACTCACCTGTAACTTTTAGACTCCAACCAGTTGATATTCTCAGTTAATATTCCCCTAATCTTTAGGGACCCTTCTTTTTCTGCAGATTTCTCTTCTAGCTAACACCTAGTACTGAGGTTTTTACAACAGAAAACTTTTCAATTATAACATGTTCAGGTGATCTTAAAGCTTCAGCCTCTTCCATGCTGATAGCTGAAAATGTGCCTGCCAGAGGAGTGTTGTCCTTGTTTGCAGATCTGCTGTGCTTATGCTGAAGACTGGTTGTTGAAGTAGGTCAAAGCAGCAGCTTAAATTACCTTCTTCCTTCTCCCCCACCTTCAGAAATCTTTTCTTAACTCAGGCTGGTAAATTCTAGAAATAGAACAACTTACTTCATTGCTTTCCATCTATTCTGCACCATGGTTTTCTTTCCCCTTTTTCAGTCAAGAAAGGACTGACATCCTCCAAACTTCTACCTTTCTCAGATAATGCCATAATTAGTCATT